>NC_090265.1:272990476-273624643 GCF_040414725.1 Anabrus simplex
CCTGTGTCCATGATTGTTAAAGTGTTAAAGTGTGAAGTCTGTATGTTCTGACACGGTGGTTAGCTGGCTCGAGTCCTGTTGGTGGAAAAAAATTTGACCATCAGGATGATACAATATGATGCTGTTGATAATGATTTGTCTGTCAGAGGGGACAGTCAGCCTTGAGCTCACTCCATGGTATTACTGGACAGGAGTAGGCTATGTGCCAACACCAGATTTTATCCTCTCCCTACATCATCATCATCAGCAGCAGTCGCAGCAACAGCATTAGCATCAGCAGGTCTAGAAAGACCTGCAGCAAGCCTCTCCATAGGATACACACTATCACATCACCTACACCTACGAATTCAATCAGAGGCAGCTTGAAAGTATTTTACTTTCAAAGAAGGCAAGACAGACTTATAACATGGATGTTTCAGCAGCTTAAACCTCAACAATAGTCTGTCGATCCTGGTTGTTCTAATTTTGGAATCTCTCTGTATTCACCGAAACATATAGTAGGCAAATATATACCATTAATTAAACATACTATTCTTTACTTACACTTTTATAATGGACAGATTGTACTGTACCTCTTCTATGAATATATTGTAAAATGTCAAGCTTATCAACGTTTTCTTTCATTAGATATAATCCTATACTCTTTTGATCACAGTTACAAACATATTTATTTGTACTTTTCTGACCTCCAATGATTAACTCAATCATCAATGATCTAAATTAAATGCAGTTGCCCAGGTGGCAGATTCTCTACCAAATGTTAGCCTTTTATTAAATAAATAATTTCAAAGAAGTTGCAAATTTATCGATTATCTCTGTTGGTAAATTATTCCAGTCCCTAAGTCCTTTTCCAATAAATGAATATTTGCCCCAATTTGTCCTCTTGAATTCCAACTGTATCTTCATATTGTGATCTTCCCTGCTTTTAAAAACACCACTCAACCTTATTAGTTTACTAATGTTACTCCACGCCATCTCTCCACTGAAAGCTCGGAACATACCGCTTATAATAGTCGTAAATAAAAAACAATAAGATAAACCACCTTTCCGATATTTATCAAATTTATCGAATTCAATCAGATGCAGCTTGAAAGTATTTTACTTTCCAAGAAGGTAAGACAGACTTATAACATGGATGTTTCAGCAGCTTAAACCTCAACAATATTCTGTTGATCCTGGTTGTTCTAATTTTTGGAATGTCTCTGTATTCACTGAAACATTTATTTTTTATTTAAGACTATTATAATCTATATCCAATATGGTTTACAATGAGATTTATAATATGTAATATACCGCTTAGTCAAGCAACTTGTTTGCTTACTCCCAAGTCTTCCCAGCCCATAGCATGCACTGCTCTTTTGTCATAAATCACACAAAAAGATCGTACAGGTCCAATAATGGACCAACTTTATTTGTATTATAAATTTACTCATTCAGAACAAATGTTTCAGGTTCCCTATGGGAATCAACACCTTTATCATCTGATGGCCAGGCAGGCATCAATTTTTGAAAATGATTACAAAGTCTCTCGTAGTACACTGGCACTGCCGGTGGTTCCAAGTAGCCTATGCAGTAGTCTCCACGGCATTCTTCACTGTCCAATGGTTTTTCTACACTGTAACTCAGTGTTCTGACCAGGTGGACAGAAGAAATCCCGAGAGGTATCACCCCAGGGCGAGCCCATCGTCAGTCGTACTGTACTTCCTCAGACGACCGTAACATCACTCTTCATTATGTATCGCTATTTACCTTATTGTCCAGTTACCACTACAGTAACGGCTACCACCACCGCCACTGACTTCAGTCAAACAGCCGCAGCAGCTGACCACTCGGCCGTAAGGTCTACTTTTGCCGCTCCTGACTACCAGGCCAGATTTTTTCCCACGACACCAGCTTCACTAGAGGACAACACTACAGTTCACTTCCAGTTTAAGAGGTTTTCTCCACAGTCTGCTCCGAAGGAAGAACAAGCTCCACGATGCCTTGCTCTGGACCCGAAACCTGCACCATCGACAGACATTACAAGTGCGTCTCCACCGTCCAAGGATGCCATCAATCAGCCCACATCTGCCAATTCTCTACCCACCACCACTACCCCCTCTCCACTTGGACTTTCATCTGTATCTGGCATAAGACACCCCATCATTTATTCCCGTTTGCTCCAACCTACCCTCTCAGGAGGAATGCATTCATTTCTACTCTCCAAACCTGCCCTCGAGTTCCAGTCTCCCAGCGCTATTTTCTCCAACCTGTTCAAATTTAATATGCGCCGTGAGGATATAGCAGACATCCGATGAACAACAACTGGAGTCATCATTCAAGTTAATGGGAACACCGCGGCCACTCAACTCACCACTGCAATAGGAGCTCACCAACTTGGATCAAATACCCCTTTTCAACTCCTCTCTCCTCAACCCATCAAAATTCCCCCGTCCCCACCACGCTACTGCCTTCTCAGCTGTGTAATACGAGGTGTTGACCCCTCTATTACAAAAGAAATAATAATCTCCAAACTTCATGCGGAAGGAATCCCAGTAAAGAAGGCATTCAGAATCAAGAACTCCACGGGTCCCACCTATATGGTGAGAATTCTTCTGCCATCACCCGAAGATGTCGACCGTGTTTTTGCCAGCGGGGTCTCTATACATAGACACCACCATAAAGTGGAACCATCTCGTGCCCCACCACCGCAAGCCATCCGGTGTGAGCGCTGTCTCATCTACAATAATCATCCCACCATTCAGACTCCTAAATGTGGACATAGCAATCAGGATCACTCTACACTCAGGTGTCCCAACATGCATCAACCCCGACAATACCATACGTGTGGAGGTAATCATGCAGTGTATTCTCACAGCTGCCGTCGCCGCCCTGCACCACCTCGAAATCAACCAGAACTCATAGCCGCTATCAGAACCATTGATCCACCTATGTCACCTAGCCGTTCCCTTTTCAAACATCGACAGTCGAGGATCTAATTCGTTTTGTCACCACTTCATTACTAAATATCCATCCCTACAACCGTTCCTTAGTTCTCACTCACTTACAAGCTGCAGCAAACCAAACATTCAATTTTCATTTTCTTACCATCCATTCCGGCCTAAATTAGCACTTCAACTTTACTCCCTTAGAAACCCTTGTCTGAATACATTCCCAGCCCCCTCAGCTCAAGCAACCACATCATAGCATCGCATCCTCTCCACTATTTTTAATCACCAAATGGACTTCCATCCTGTTAAATGTAGACTTGTGCGTGCACCATGGATATAATGTCAATCTTCACATATTTGCCCCCCTGTCTTCAGAAGAGATCACCATGGCGAAGGAACTAATGGAAAAATTTCTAATCAGTACTGTGTTAAACTTTAGACCTTCATACATGACTGACTGCAAAGGTAAAACTCATTAATTTTTGTTAATATCCCATGAACTGTCAAACTGTAGACCGTATTTATATATCAACTAGCAAGATACCCGGACTACGCTACGGTATTATACTGAAATTTATAATTGAATGCTTAATGTTTTCTATATAATCTGCCAAAATTCGCGACCTGCCTCGTTTTCTGAGAGAATCCACTAAAATTCGCGATCTGACTCGTTTTCTGAGAGATTAAGGCAAAGTTCCTCCCATTTCTCAAACTTTCTTTCCAGCAATCGGTTTGTACTTTCCAAACTAGGTCCACGTGTTAAATAATAATGTTATTGGCTTTACGTCCCACTAGCCACTTTTTCGGTTTCTGGAGGTACCGAGATGCCAGAATTTTGTCCTGCAGTTCTTTTATGTACCGACATGGGGCTGACGTATTTCTGCACCTCCAAATACCACCGGACTGAGCCAGCATAGACCCTGCTAAGTTGGGGACAGAAGGCCAGTGCCTCAACCGTCTGAGCCACTCAGCCCGGCATGGTCCACGTAATTCCACCCAGTCAGTTGAGTCCCTAAATCTTCGCCATCTTTTCCTATAAGCCTTTATAATATGGATCAAATCTATGAGGAGATCTGGCGTGGTGTCGTCTTATCTGCCTTGGTGGTACTGAACCCACGGCCGGACTGCATTCGCAGTCATTACCCGGCCAGGACCCGTTTCCAGTGCGGTCCGCGCATTCTGACAACGGTCCAGAACATTATCAATATTATTATTCAATCAATCAATCAATCAATCAATCAATCAATCAATCAATCAATCAATCAATCAATCAATCAATCAATCAATCAATCAATCAATCAATCAATCAATCAATCAATCAATCAGTCACTACTGATCTGCATTTAGGGCAGTTGCCCAGGTGGCAGATTCCCTATCTGTTGTTTTCCTAGCCTTTTCTTAAATGATTGCAAAGAAATTGGAAATTTATTGAACATCTCCCTTGGTAAGTTATTCCAATCCCTAACTTCCCTTCCTATAAACGAATATTTGCCCCAATTTGTCCTCTTGAATTCCAACTTTATCTTCATATTGTGATCTTTCCTACTTTTAAAGACACCATCCAAACTTATTCGTCTACTGATGTCCTCCCACGCCATCTCTCCACTGACAGCTCGGAACATACCACTTATAATACCAATATAAATGGTCCGTTATAGGACATTATCAATTTTCCAGCTAACTCATTCTTGGTTGCCAGCGTTTCGCCCTCGTGTGCTACGGTGGGCTCATCAGTTGGTACCTAGCACACCTACCAATACGCTGGCTAGTGCATACCGTGGAGGCCACTGCGTAGGCTACTTGCAGCCACCGGCAGTGCCAATGCACTAAGAGACTTTGTCTCATTACCAAAAATTGATGCCTGCTCGGCAATGTTATTTACTCACTCGGGACAAATGTTTCAGATTCCCTATGGTAATCAACATATATATCACATACCACTTAGTCGAGCAGCTCGTCTCCTTTCTACCAAGTCTTCCCAGCCTAAACTTTGCAACATTTTCGTAACGCTACTCTTTTGTCGGAAATCACCCAGAAGAAATCAAGCTGCTTTTCTTTGGATTTTTTCCAGTTCCTGAATCAAGTAATCCTGGTAAGGGTCCCATACACTGGAACCATACTCAAGTTGAGGTCTCACCAGAGACAAATATGCTCTCTCCTTTACATCCTTACTACAACCCCTAAATACTCTCATAACCATGTGCAGAGATCTGTACCCTTTATTTACAATCATATTTATGTGATTACCCCAAAGAGGATCTTTCCTTATATTTATACCTAGGTATTTACAGTGGTCCCCAAAGGGAACTTTCACCCCATCAACGCAGTAATTAAAACTGAGAGGACTTTTCCTATTTGTGAAACTCACAACTTGACTTTTATCCCCGTTTATCATCATACCATTGCCTACTGTCCATCTCACAACATTATCGAGGTAATTTTGCAGTTGCTCACAATCTTATAACTTACTAGCTGATGTACCCGTGCTTCACTATGGGATTCTCATAAAGACTGTCTTTGTGGTTTTCCTACCTGAAGTCATTAGAAGGAATGTAGTGATTAAAAGCAAAGTTAAATAAAATACTCGATCAAATTAATAAACCGCACATTTTCTCACTTTTAACAAACAGTACTACGGTGCCGATCTAACAGTCCAAAGTTCCAGTGCTGCAATTACCAGACCGCAGACCCCCGTGAACACTTCTCTGCCATTATTCCGTTAAATGTGCACACTGCTCATTCCAATCAGTGCCTCAGAGTAGGACTTGAATAGCTCGAATGCTATGATGAACCAGTTTGTTACGTATCAGTAGTATCAGGAATTTATCTAACTCCCCAGCTACTTCCCGCCAATTTTCAGGCAGGCTGTTACACTCGGTACGACCGGATGAGTTGGCTGTGCGGTTAGGGGCGCATAGCTGTGAGGTTGGATCCGGAAGGTAGTGGGTTCGAACTCCAATGTCGACAGCCCTGAAGATGCTTTTCCGTGGTCCCCAATTTTCACACCAGGAAAATGCTGGGGCTGTAACGTAATTAACGTAGGGGCTGCTCTCTTTCCACTCCTAGCCCTTTCGTATCCCATCGTCGCCATGAGTCCTATCTGTGTCGGCGCGACGTAGAGAAAATTTAAAAAAGAAACTGTATACAGCAGTAATCCCATGTATCGGAGATGAATGGCAACAGAGACACAAAGCAAATCACAACAAACAGTGGTCAATGTAATGTTATTGTTGATCAATGTTATGAGCTTTTTGTATTGTAGGCCTTCACATTCAGTTTTCTTTCGACTCTGTAATATAAGACCGTCTTATAAAATTAATTCTAGCGTACTCTGTAGTTCCTTATTCCCCGAATTTACATACCGATTTTCATTAAATTCTGTTTACCCATTTTCTCGTGACGGCGCTGATATGATCTTAGCAACAAAAATCCATATTGATGAATATCTCCGTTATCATAGCCGGTACGGTCAAAATGTATAAGACATAAATGATTCGAAAATTTAATACTATGTAACTTTATTTATATAGTAATTGTCAATAAGACCACTAATAACACAAATATTTGGGAATTAAATTTTGAGCCTTCCCCTGAACTACCATTTCGCTCAGCGTTAATAAAGTTATTTATGGCCTAGATTGTAGCGACATTCCCCGACTTTGCATACCGATTTTATTTACGATGGGACAACTAATAACAAATATTTGAGATTTAAATTTTAGGCATTCCCCTACACTACAGTTTCTCTCAGTGTCAATAAGATTATTTATGGCGTAGATTGTAGCGACTTATTCGCCGATTTTGCATACCTATTTTAATTAAGATAGGACCACTAATAACATAAATATTTGCGAATCAAATTTTAGGCCTTCTTCTAAACTACCATTTCTTTCAGAGAGAAATTTATAGTTTATATTGTACCGACTTATTTTAGAACTTTACATACCTGTTTTCATTAAGATAGGACCACTAATAACATAAATATTTGAAAATGAAATTTTAGGCCTTCCCCTAAACTACCATTTCTCTCAGCGTGATAAAGATTATTTATGGCCTAGATTATAGCAACTTATTCCCGGACTTTACATACCGATTTTCATTAAATTCTCTTCAGCCGTTTTCTTGTGATGCGTGTACATACAGACAGACAGATAGACAGACAGAAATTACGGAAAATTAAAAAATGCATTTCCTTGTTACTATGGGCATGACTGATACAGAAATACCATCCTTTTTAAATTTTGAGCAATGTACAGACAAAACTTTTATTTTATATATATATAGATTTATTACTCTGTACAGAATAACATCATCTGTAAAAAGCCTTATCTCTGATTCCACTTCTTTACACATATCATTGATATATATAAGAAAACATAAAGGTCCAAAAATCCTGCCTTGAGGAATTCTCCTCTTAATTTTTACAGGGACAGATAAAGCTTCACCTACTCTAATTCTCTGAGTTCTATTTTCTAGAAACAGAGCCACTCATTCAGTCACTCTTTTGTCAAGTCCAATTGCACTCATTTTTGCCAGTAGTCTCCCATGATCTACCCTATCAAATGCCTTAGATAAGTCAATCGCAATACAGTCCAATTGACCTCCTGAATCCAGGATATCTGCTATAACTTGCTGGAATCCTACAAGTTGGGCTTCAGTGGAATAACCTTTCCTAAACCCAAATTGCCTTCTATCAAACCATTTATTAATTTTGCAAACATGTCTTATATAATCAGAAAGAATGCTTTCCCAAAGCTTATATACAATGCATATCAAACTGACTGGCCTGTAATTTTCAGCTTTATGCCTATCACCCTTTCCTTTATATGCAGGGGCTACTATAGCAACTCTCCATTCATTTGGTAAAGTTCCTTCATGCAAACAAAAATCAAACAAGTACTTCAGATATGGTACTATATCCCAACCCATTGTCTTTAGTATATCCCCCGAAACCTTATCAATTCCAGCCGCTTTTCTAGTTTTCAACTTTTGTATCTTACTGTAAATGTCATTCTTGTCATAGGTAAATTTTAATACTGCTTTAGTGTTAGTCACCTCCTCTATCTGGACATTATCCTTGTAACCAACAATCTTTACCTTTACATACTGCTGCCTGAAAACTTCTGCCTTTTGAAGGTCCTTGCATACACACTCCCCTTGTTCATTAATTATTCCTGGAATGTCCTTCTTGGAACCTGTTTCTGTTTAACTACCTATACATACTCTTCCATTTTTCACTAAAATTAGTGTGGCCACCAATTATGCTTGCCATCATGTTATCCTTAGCTGACTTCTTTGCTAGATTCATATTCCAAGTAAGTTCCTTCAATTTCTCCTTACTTCCACAGCCATTTCTAACTCTATTTCTTTCCAACCTGCACCTCCTTCTTAGTCTCTTTACTTCCCTGTTATAATATAGTGGATCTTTACCATTCCTTACCACCTTTAAAGGAACAAACCTATTTTCACATTCCTCAACAATTGCTTTAAACCCATCCCAGAGTCTGTTTATATTTTTATTTACCGTTTTCCACCGATCATAGTTACTTATTAAAAACTCCCTCATGCCTGTTTTATCAGCCATATGGTACTGCCTAACAGTCCTAATTTTAATCTCTTCCTTTCTTTCACATTTATTTTTAATCACCACAAAAACGGCTTCGTGATCACTAATACCATCTATTACTTCGGTTTCTCTATAGAGCTCATCTGGTTTTACCAGCACCACATCCAGAATATTCTTCCCTCTAGTTTGTTCCATCACTTTCTGAATCAGGTGCCCTTCCTATATTAACTTATTTGCCATTTGTTGGTCATGCTTCCTGTCATTCGCATTACTTTCCCAATTGACATTTGGTAAATTGAGATCACCCGCTACGATCACGTACCTTTCCTTATCATTTCCCACATAGCTGATTATCTTATCAAATAATTCTGAATCAGCATCTGCACTACCCTTTCCTGGTCTGTACACTCCAAAGACATCTAGTTGCCTATTATCTTTAGAAATGAGCCTTACCCCTAGAATTTCGTGCTTGTCATCTTTAACTTTTTCGTGATTCAAGGAGCGTTATTCTTTTTATATATATAATTTTCATTTTTCAAACATTTCTACTTGATGCAGATTATTCAACATATTTAATGCATATTCTAAATCTAAATCAAAATCACTATATTTGCAAATGAGGTGTCCACCTCAGTGGTAAATGATGCACAAAAATCCATTATCATTAAGCACTAAATTTTAAATTGAGAAAAAAGAAAATTTCCTAAAATACAGTACAATACAATTTACACTAACAGTTTTTCTATTAAGCACACAGCCCACCCTTAATAAATTTATATTATTTATAAAATTCTACTCATAATATCAACTCATATACAGTATGTAGAATCACTTCAAATTATACTACACAACTGCTATAAGACATTACTTTTAAAAATCTAATTTTGGTACCTAATATGCATAAAAATTTACAGTCAATATCTGCTATGGTTTCATAGGAAGTCATTGACAGAAAATCACTCTTTTGTATGTAAGTAGTGCTTCAGAGAAACCAGATATTCTCATCAGGTTTTTGTTTTATTTTAGAATGCTGGACCAGTTCGAGCAAAGGAAGAGGTTACTCCATCAAATGGAACGAAATACACACTTACGAGATGAACTACTATATATGAAGAATAATGCAGAGGTGATGCTTGCTTCACTTCAGCATACGGTGGTGGAATCTACATTCCAGTGAGTAGCAACATCATTACTACTTTCTGTTGCTATAGCACTATAGGACAAAGTGTGAGAAGAGTAACCATGTGTGTATGTATGTATGTATGTTGGGTATTCAGCCCGAAGGCTGGTTTGATCCTCTACAGCTCCAACAACAGCTGTCATAGATAGCCTAGGTGTCACTGAAGAGGCATACTAGGGAAATGAGGAGTGATGTATTTCCAGTTGCTTTCCTCACTGAGCCAAAAGTTGCTATTACATATCAGTCTGCCAAGCCCACTGAAATGCATGCACCAACTGACCCTATGAGCGATATTTTCACACCACTAGTAATATGAATTTACAAATAACCATTTGAAAATATTGATGGCAAACAAAATTAGTTTATGTTCAGCAACAGGTCCAACCAAATACTGGATTAAATGCAAAACAGCAGTAAATCATCATTCTGATATTATTAAATTTAGAGTAAGGTGTTCCTAGCAGATGATAACCCTGAGATAAATGCATTTCTCCGACAACCAAAATACTTGTCATTCACTCATTCCAACATTTGAAAATACACTGTTCAAAAAATAAAGTTGATAATTTTTTGTTTGTTCGTACATCTATGATATGCTTACAAATTGAAATTAAAAAAGACATGCAATGCAGACAAACCTTCGTCTCAGCAAAAATTGAGAATTGAAATGAAAAGCTTTCTTTGAACACTCAGTACATGATGTCATTACACTTGAAATTATCAAATCATAAACAAAGTAGTCTGTGGTCATATACCAAAATGGTTATGTGGTAATTAAGCATCTTAATAAGGAGTATTGCTGCCCCTCCCATGGATAACAGCTTCACAACACCTCATGCTTCTGGCATGTTCAGTTGAGCCAGACATCCCCACTCTTCCAAAATGGTATCTTTTTCCTAGTGTTTGGGATAGTGGATTTGTGTTCACAAGGGAACTGTCCATACTGTCATATTGAAATCGAAAATGAAATTTCGCAGAGACCATGAGGAGACCCATAAAATAGTGATGTACAAAAATGTAGCTGCCATTTCAAACTACGAAATCCGTGTGAAAACGCAGCTTACTGGACAACCCTTGCTTCTTGCTGGCTCGCGCGGCGCACAGTGGAGTGGAGTGGAGTGGAGTGGAGTGGAGTGGAGTGGAGTGGAGTGGAGTGGAGTGGAGTGGAGTGGAGTGGAGTGGAGTGGAGTGGAGTGGAGTTGCAGTTGTGTTGCAGAGAGAGGGAGAGAGGGAACGAATTGGCAGGCTGCCACAAGCCAAGGTCACTTTACTATTATGGAATGAATGTGAAACATAAATGAGGTGCGTTAATTGCATGATAAAAACACAAATATGCCCTTTGAGGCCACATTGTTCTTCACAGTTTTCTTTACTTGTTTGTAGCAATATTTCACAGGCACTTCGAACTCGGGAGGTGTCTCAGTTGTATAATTGGTTGCAAACTACGAATATTTAATCTGTCCTTGAATCGTGGGGAAGAAAACTGAAAATGAATAAAGGACTGCATTTTCAGTATGCTGTTTCTCTGATAAACATCAAACTGAAAGTCTTCACAAGACAGTACAATGCCTGTTACACGGCGATACAAAGCCTTCCACTGCCGGAAGAAAAACTTGTCCAAGGGCTGTAATTTCCCTGTAGTGTTAGGAGGAACCTGGAGAATTTCAATACTCTTGCCTGGAGGAATGTCTTCAAGACAGCTCTTATCACTATAAGAAGTCCAGCAATCTAGCACTAGCAAACACTTCTCTTCTGAAAATTGGAAGAAGGATTCTTTAAACCAATACTTTATTTCCCTTTACCCCATTTTCCCAGATTTTGTGGCTGTTAAAATTATATTTCTGGCATGAAACATTTCTTTGGAAACTCTCGGACTAAAGGTTCCAGTTGCCTCCTGTAGTACATTGAATTATTTCGGGAAAAGAATACCGGCCATACTAATTGTAGGCATGATTGTGTACAAATGGATGAGTTCACTAATTGATTGAGCAACTGTTTTTGTATGTTTCTCACCAACAAAAGATAGAGTCCTTTTTGCTTTCATTTGGTGCACAAAACCACTCTGATCAGTATTGTATATTGAAGAAGGGGTGTAGTCTAAAAAAATGCTCTGTAGCTGCTTCCATAAATTTCTTTGCGACTTTATCTTTTTCGTCTTCTTCTTGCAGATACGTACAGGGTACACATTTCATCTTACCGTTTAATTGAACTTATTTATGCCTTGGCGTACCATTTATTTTCATTACTTTACATATTATTATCACTGACACTGAAAAAGCATGTTTTACAGAAACCTAATGAGAGGAAATATCCAAACTACTGTCAGTTGTACTCTGTAAAGTCTTTATGTATATGGTAGATCATAAAACAGTCATCTACGTGCAATGCCACCTAGCGCCGGTGGCATTCAAATAAAGATTCTTTCCTCAGACCCCGCATCACACAGACTTTGCATCTCTGTGATGGGATAAACTTCTTCGTTGTTGGGTGTATTTTGGTTGGAAAGTGTCCCCAGTGCCTTCCCTGAAATCTCAGTGGTGTATTCCCAGGGCTTGGGCGTCCTCGTTTTGGATAGTCAGGCAAGGTCACACTTGCCAACCAACTAGCACATGTACTGAAATTAGTTTGCCCCATTGAAATCTCTCTTCAAATTTCCAAGGCCCACAGTCACACGTCTTCATCACATTCATTCCACTTCAGTCCTCTTACTTCTGTAAAGCAAGAAAATAATTTTGTATGCATCAATTTTCTGTGATCAATGGGGCTTACTGATGTAGATTAATGGGTTCTTCCACCTGTACAGTTGTGGTAGTGACGTCACCTTATGACAACTTTTGCGAACAGTGGTTAATGAAAGCCGCTTTTTACCCCCCTTATTTTACCATAAATTTCCAGCTTTTCTCTTGTGGTTAGGGGCGCACAGCTGTGAGCTTGCATCCGGGAGATAGTAGGTTTGAATCCCACTATCAGCAGCCCTGAAAATGGTTTCCATGGTTTCCCATTTTTACAACAGGCAAATGCTGGGACTGTATCCTAATTAAGGCCACAGCCGCTTCCTTCCAACTTCTAGCCCTTTCCTATTCCATTGTCGCCATAAGACCTATCTGTGTCGGTGCGACGTAAAGCCACTAGCAAAAGAAAAGCTCTTGCTGGAATCTTCGAACTATGCTCGAATCCTGCTTTCTTGTATTATCATGCATGAATACTGCATTTCCTCCAAGCTTCCTCATGTGAGGAGTCACATATGGCACTAAGATCTCGTCAATGTACCATTGAACAGTTTAGGATCCATTGTGAATGATCAGGAGATCAACTTTTGTGTCAGGACTTACGGCTGCCCATACCATAACAGATCCACCTCCATAAGGAAAAGTATACTGTACAGTTTGAATGAAATCACTCCCGGCATCTTCTCAGACTTGTAGACAACCATCTAAACAATATAATGTTGAATAGAGTTCATCTGAGGGCAGTACAGGATGTCAGTGTCTCAGCTGCCAATGAAAATGATCTCAAGCAAACTGCAGTCTCCTGTCACAATGTCATCTGTCCAGTGCAGGTACTTGAGCAGGTCATTGTGATCTTAAATTGACCTCTCAAAGCATGTTTCTGATTGGTCACTAACTCGAACTCCAGAGTCTGCGGTTCGTCTACCTGTAGTGCTTGTGGTTGCAGAGGACTTGTAGACGTACAAAATGATCCTGACCTGGGATCTATTTCCAATGTTAAGAAAAGTCACTGTCGATACTCATTCTCCAGCAAGCTCCAGCAAGTGATAAGTACCTATAGACATAATGCCCATCACCCCCCAGCACCTTCTCAGATACAGATCCCCACCCCCCCTCTCTCTCTCTCTCTCTCTCTCTCTCTCAAACTCCTCGTTCCATCACTAACATCAAAGCCATTCAGTCTTGCCCCCCAGAGAACATAATGCTTTCTCTTGCAAAACCAAGCCCCCCTGAGTACTGTTTATCTCATGCCATTTTCTGCACTCTCCATCATTTCCATATGAAATGCGAGGAGATAGCTGATATACAGCCAACATCTAATGGCTATATCATTAAGGTCAATGGTGAGTAGGTGGCCCACAAACTGGTCCATACCTTTGGGGCCACACAACATGGTTCATCCTTTTGTACATCCATATTTCACAGCAAAGAAAATGTAAATTGATTAGAGGTTCCACAAATAAAGGAGCACTTCACAATATATTTGACCTACCATTCTGTTTATCTTCAAGAGTCATTTATCAAACAGCTGATGTTATCAGGCTCAGAAGGCATTAAACTCTCTATAGAGATTTTCCTCCAAATGTGAAATTGTGTCACTCAAACACCATTCTGTCTCTAAGCTGTAATATTTATCACCTTTCTACCAGACAGGCACAAAATTTCCATGTCCAAAGAATTCCATAAAAATACTTATGTGGAATGCATATTTAGAGTCATAACCTTGGTTGAAATTTATCTGCTTTATATAATATTGTGAAGAATAAGTTCCCTGTACCTAAAAGTTCATGTTTTATTGCAGCTTAATTAAGTAGGTACCTTATGTTCTGATTTTTCAAACTAATGCTGTGTGCTACCTACCTACCTGCCTCTGTGGATCAGCGGTAGAGTGTCGGCCTCTGAATCCCAAGATAACGGGTTCAAACCCGGCAGAGGTAGTCGGATTTTTGAGGGGCGGAAAAAAGTCCATTCGACACTCCATGTCGTATGATGTCGGCATGTTAAAGATCTCTGGTGACACATTTGGTGTTTACCCGACAAAATTCATTAAATCTCAGCCATAGACGCCCAAGAGAGTTTCGGTTTACTCAGTCTGCCATCTAGTGGGGGCCTAGAGTAAAACGGAACGTCGAAATTGACGAGCAGACAGCCAGATGGCGTCAAATTGAAATGTCTGCTCACAGTAGCTGAGGCCATACGATTATTATTATTATTATTACCTACCTACCTACCTACCCACCCACCTATGACAGTCTGTTCATATGTGTGATCAGAGGGATCAACCCAGTCCTTTCTGATGATATTATTTTATATGAATTAAACACTGTGAATATGTCTGCGCAGAAAGTATTCCACATTAGAAATGCACCCAGGCTGACCTCCATTGTCCATGTACTTCTCCCAATGACTGCTGATATTGATCGTCTGCCGAAAACCAGGCAGGGCCTCCGTATTTAAACACCATTACCATATTGTACCCTCCACCACAGCCCATTTGCTGTGAGCAGTGTTTATCTTATAACCAGCATAGCACTGCTCAATGCTGGGCCCAACAACTTGTTGTGGACACTGTACACGACCATACAATACCAACCAGTCCCCACCCGTTTGTTAAACCTGTTCCCCAACCAACTCATGCCTATGTAAATCCCATCCCACCCCCTTTCCTGGAAACCAACCCAACCTGTTTGTTCCCATCAAAACCACAGAACCACCCAATCCACTGGCTAACTCCTTGTTCATACCACCCTCAACAGGAAACACAGTCCACTTCTTTAGCCTTTCTCTCCTCAACATTCTTTGGAATCACTACCCTCTTTTCATCCCCTACCTCCAGGCAGCTGTCAATCAAACCCTCAATCTAAATTTCTAGACCACAATACTCATTTTCAGTTTCAACCTCTGGAGACTCTTATTTAATGGCTAGTAGAATTAATGGAAGCAAACCTTCCCTACCGATATACATTGTTTTCCTAAATATCCAATCCTTTTTGTTCAAATGCCAAAACCTCCAGACCCTCATCCGACAACACCCAGCCTACATCATTCTCCTCAATGAAACTATGCTCCATCACATCCAACCTGCCTATCTACCCAGCTTCACCCTCTACAGAACAGATCACCCAGATGATATTGGTCATTGGGGTGAAGCCATTCTCTCCTGACACATATCCCTACCCCACCACACGCCCACTCCTCTCCACAGTCCATCATTGCAACAGTCTATTTAAGAACCAGAGTCCTGCATGTAGCCACAATCTACACCCGATTTCAAGCCCCCTCCCCATAGAATTTTTGAACTACCTCCACAGCACATTCCATCCTTTTCCTTATCCTAGCCAACCTTAACTTCCATGGTCAGTCAACCAACAAAATCCATAACTTTAATACCTTCCTTCATAACATAGATTCTTCATTCATTCTACTTCCAGGACCATCCCTTCCTTCCTCACAAACCATGCCCAATGCCATGATCACCCACAACTCAATCCTCCACCTCCTAAATGTCTCCTTCCGCCCCAGTATTGGTAGTGATCTTCTCCCCATCTTACCTCAAACACCCACACATTGCCCTTGTACGGATCCTCCTCCCCCTCATATTATCCCCAACTTCTCCAAAGCTGATTGGTCAGGCTAGAGAGATCATATCCGTAGATTCCTCACACATCACCTCCTCCTACCATTGATGCCCAATCTGTAGAAATCATAGCTCAATCCATCCACACCACTATGACCAAAGACCCACCACCATAAAACCTGTAATTATTTACAAAAGCAAATCAATACATTAATTTGAGATAATTAGTATTAACTCATTCAAAAGTTTTTTTAGACTAGTTTCAATCAATGTAATGATCATCTTCAGCAAATCAAAACAATATAGAAATACAACCAAGAATGAAACCCCGGGCGAGTTGGCCATGCAGTTAGGGGTGCGCAGCTGTGAACTTGCATCCGGGAGATAGTGGATTTTAATCACACTGTCGGCAGCCCTGAAGATGGTTTTCTGTGGTTTCCCATTTTCATACCAGCAAATGCTGGGGCTGTACCTTAATCAAGGCCACAGCTGCTACCTTCCCACTCGTAGGCCTTTCCTATCCCATCGTCGCCATAAGACCTGTCTGTGTCGGTGTGACGTAAAACAAGTAGTAAAAAAAAAAAAAAAAGAATGAAACATAGTTATCTAACTGTGAAATGTCCATTTAAAAATGTAAAGTGGGGCTTTGAAAGTCCTATAAGAGAAGAATACGATTAGCAAGAGAATATGTATAAACAAGGGGATTATGATTCTAAAAGTTACATATACGAGGGCGAATCAAAAATTATGTTACACTAGAGCACGCTGTATGTTGTGACCATGCCCAACGCAGAGCAAATTACAGTCACTACTGACACGCCTGATAGGTAGGTTGGTGTGGTCTCCCATCATGTTGTGTGTGCAGAATGGGCTAGGCTCAGTAGCATGTCAACTGGATGCTCACTCCAAATTGGAGGTGCGTGCAACAATCAGATTTCTATGGGCTAAATAGTTCAGTTGCATGGACAATCATTGTGAAATCACTGCTGTATATGTTGAGCATGCAATTTCTCACCCAGGTATTGTAAAGTGGTGTAAGCAATTTGATGCCAGACGCATGAATCTCACGGACGAATATTGCGAAGGCAGGCCTACAATGTCCAGTACCATTGCAAATGTTGACCATGTGGATGGGATTATTAAAGATAATTGGCACATAACACTGCAGGAAATGCTGAACATTTCGCATGGCAGTGTGTTCTCCATTGTTCACCAGCACCTTGGATTTCATAATCTGTGTCAAAGATGGGTCCCACACCTGCTCACCGATGTTCACAAGGGACAATGTTTCGAATCATCACTGGCATTTTTGCAATGGTATTCTGTGGAGGGTAACAAGTTTCTGTGGCGAATCAACACAGGGGATGAAATGTGCGTCCACCACTTCACCCCTGAACAAAGAGAACATCGAAGGAATGGGTACACAGCACATCACCACCACGAAAGAAGGCCAAGGTCCAACCTTCAGCAGGAAAAGTAATGGTGACAGTGTTCTTTGACATGGAGGGTATGGTGCACGTGGAATTTATGCCGAAAGGCACGACAATCTACTCAGCTTCGTATTATCAAACATTGAACCATTTGTGTAAGGCAACTAAAGAAAAGCGGCGGGGAAAATTGAGCACTGGTGTGATTTTGCTACACGATAATGCAACACCTCACATGGCCTGCCAAACATCCGAACTGCTGCAGCGATTAAAGTGGAATGTATGGCAACATCCTCCATACAGTCCAGGCTTACCCACTATCGATTATCAGGTGTTTGGTAAGCTGAAAAAGAATCTCGGGGGACGACGATTCCATAACAATGAGGAGAAAGCACCTGTCTTCAGGGGGTTCCTTAGTGCTGGCGGTGATTTCTACGCATCCAAAATCGAAAAGTTGGTTGACCGTTCCGAGAAATGTTTCAGTCTCTTGGGGACTACGTGGAAAACTAAACTTACATTGTATGATGTCATAGCCGTGTTGCCTATGTGTAGGTGGTTTCACAAATGGCCATGACTTGGAAGTGTAACTTACTTTTTGATTTGCCCTCGTATATAGCCCATAGTATTATATGTTAGCTTTAAATCTTGATGTCTAATTAAAATAAAGTGACAACCACACTTTAATTCAAAATAGTCTACTGAACTTTTAGAGTGTTGTTTTCTGATTGAACATATAGAAGTATAAAATGTGCCCAGACACGTAAGATTTGTGTGTCAATGTGTCAGTAGTCTTCTATTTTTATCAAAGAACAAGTGAACCTGGCTTACCACTTGATGTTCCAGTGGGAGTGCAGCAGTTAACAGCCGGTTGTGAGAGCTTGGCTCGACGTGATGGGAGAAAGTGGTAGGGGAGGAGAGGGAAGCAAGGAGAAAGAGGAGTGGGGGAATTCGTATGAGTGGTTACTAATGTGTTGCTTGCTGAATTTCTTATCATAATATTTGACGTCTATGGGGATTATAGACTCAAAAAGAATTTTAGGATATTTTGTTAATATTAGAGGTAGGATTGGTAAACTGGTCAAGAGATATGAGGCACTCTTCAGTAGTATTAACCACTCAAGGAAGAGTGCCGTACACTACGCGCAGACTCCGCAACGCTCTCTGTTGCGGAGTGACGAACATTGCACGCGCGTAGCAACTTCCGCTTTGTGCTTCTATCTAGTGAATCGTTCTTTAATTATTACAAATGTAATAAGATATATTTACAGACGAAGCATCGACCTTTCATTTGATGTATATATCAAGTTTTTATCAATTACATATGATATATCATGTCTGAAAAACCAACAAGTTGTGTTACTGACATGATGGCAGATGAAAGCTTTCTTGTGATCACGAATTCAAAAATTGAAGATGTTTTACCGAATAAGGATACAGAAAGTTTAGTTTCATCAAACAAGGACTAGGGTATAGAATTTGAGAGTGAAAGTAGTGATCGTGACATTGACGTTGCTTTTGATACACGGGAAAATATTGGCAGTAATGTTGGGTGGGTTTATGTGAGAAGACATGGATAATTACAGAGGGCAAAGGGAAATGTTTATGGCAGATTATGGGTCTCAGAATGCTGCAAAGAACTGCTTATATCCTGTGTGAAAAATTTTCTGTATTTTTTCTACTGCTGATTTCATAAAGATAGTAGAATAAGCAGATATTTATGCTCAACATCATATACTGTCAAAAAGTATGTTATTTCCGTTCTGATCGAGGGTAAATGGATGTGCACCTGTTACTGTGGAGGAAATGTATGTAGTTTATGCATTGTGTATGTTAAAGAGCATAGTACAAAAACCTGTATTGAGATTTTATTTCTCAACAACAACAAAAACGGGTTCTAGCTACTTGATTCAGCCATATCTCTTGTTCAATTTGAAAGCATCAGAAGATTCCTCCCTTCACTGACCTTAGGTAATTCCAGTTAATTATGCTGTTTGTGTTTATGCACTAATAAAATTTAAAAACTGAACATTTTGGTAAAATTCATTGAACCGCTTGTCATTTACGCCCGATTAACTAAAAGCCTGCACTCATAGTATGCTTGGAGCTATACTCCTCCCGCAGCATAGGGTAGCCAGGTAGCGAAAGTCGTCCCACGTTGAGATCTTAAGGAAGGGGCCTATCTGATTGAAAGTGATTATGTTTAAATCCTGTTGTCACGAACCTACTACGCTGGCGTAACAAGGGGAGAGGTTATACTTCCACGTGGCACATCCCAGGTGGTGGATAGGGGGATCCTAACCGGCTCGCAGACCAAACGCACAACCCCCTGTGGGTGGGGGATGCAGATGAAGAATACACGCAGGGTATTCCCTGCCTGTCGTAAGAGGCGACTAAAAGGGGCAACCAAGGGATGATTGTATTAGAACCATGAAACTACTGTACTTGTGATTAGTACCACCACACGGGAACACCATGGGCCGCTTTTACTTGCGCATAGTACCACTGTGTTAGGTACCAAATAGGTTTGTGATTAGTAGCATGCATGAGCACTATGTGGTCAGCCCCCCACTTAGAGTGCACTGTCAGCTTTTACAGTACCTGTGATTAGTACCACTATATGAGCGACACCATGGTTCTGGTTTGCCTATGATTAGTACCCACTATATGAGGAACACCACGGGATAGTATGAGTCCCTGTGGTTAGTACACTTATGTGATGAACACCATAGGTTTGCATTGCCTGTAAGTGGCGCCGCAATGTGTAAAACACCATAGGTCTGTATTACATGTGCAAATTTCATTACCTGTGAGTAGTACCATAATATGTGGAATACTGCAAGTCTATGCTACTTTTGAATAGTACCTCACAATGACAAATGCCATGGTTCTACTTTCCTAGAGATAAGTATCATTCTGAGGGGCTGATGACTTGGATTTTGGACCCCTTTAAACTGCAAGTATCATCATGTCAGTTTCTGTGAATATGAGGCACTGCAGGTTGGATCCACTGATTGATTTAAATTCATATCCATCCATTCATTATCCTCATGTTTTGAATTCTGGTCAGTGGAGGATTTTGGACTTTTAATTTGTCATTACATTTTGTCTCATTTCATACCATTAGGGGCTGATGACCTAAATGTTAGGCCCCTTTAAACAACAAGCATCATCATCATCATCATCATCATCATCATCATCATCATCATCATAAATCCTGTTGAATATTGGTGAAATGATTAAAATCTTTGAAATGTTGACCCATAGCAGAAAACTTATTATGTTTTATTGCAAAGATGTGTTCAAGATAGCGTACATTAAAACTCCTCCCAGTCTGACACACATAGGTAGTATTGCAGTCAAAGCATTTTAGTCTGTATATGCCTGAACATCCAAATTTGTTGTATGTATTTATAGAATTAGAATTATGGAAAAATCAAAAATTATTATTATTAATAGCTCTAAGTGCTACATGATTGTTATCTTTCTTAAAAGGATTAGTAATGTAATGAATACTATTGTTACTGAAAGTAAAAGTGGCATACTGTTTTTGTAGCTTTGATTCTCTGATGAGATTGGATTTAAATTTGTGTCTGATTTTATTAATGAGACTACTTATATAGTGGATACTGAAACCATTACTTAGAGCTATATTACAGGTTATATTTAATTCAGTATTTAGATTGGACTTAGACATGGAAATGTTGAAGGCTTTATAAATCTTACTGTAGTACGTTGCTTTCTTATAAGAACTGGAGTATGTGCAACCCCTATGGAGGTGAAATTCTGCATAGGTTTTTTAAATATTTCAAAAGTGAGATGGTTGTCATTTCTAGATATTGTAACGTCCAAGAAATTGATACTGGTAGAATTATTATTTTCTTTCTCTAATGTTAACTTGATGTAAGGGTCCAAATCATTTAGTGACTTCAGTATCATTTCATTATTAGTTGAGCATTCATCCAGTACTACGAGGACATTATCAGCATACTTCAGATAACATACGATGCTTTTTATGTTGATAATACTCTTATATTCGAGTTGATCAAAATAAATCTCATCCAAGATACCTGAGACCGGCATCCTGTGGTAAGACCATATTGTTTATGGATATTGTTGTTGAAGGTAAATTAATTATTATTCAAAATAAACTTTCAATACAAAATTACTTCTCCTGTCTTATAAATCCTTAATCTGTTCCACCATTACCTATGGTCAGCCCGCCTGGGCAGCCGTAGCCCACACCAAGCCAAACCTCTACCATCTTCTCCTGTACAGAGAATGCCACCTCATCTGTATAGCCCTCAAATCTCCCTCCCCTTTTCCAAATCATGGATCTTTTTGACTCTTCCCCTTTCCTAAACTAGACATCCACGTACTGGTATCCCTCCTTTTCCAGAGACTCCTAGACAAGGTCCTCAGTCCCAATAATTCCATCATATCCCAACTCCTATCACTCCCCTTCAAAAACCCCCGACATACCTTATCCCTTTTTCACCATCACCATATCCTTACCCAACTCATATACTGACCACTCCTACAGAGAGCCCTCATCACCATTGACCATAACAACAAAGTTCTCAGTCATATCATTAATGCAGTCACCACGTCACTCAGAACAACTCAGGAATTATTGTAAACAATATTACAAATTTATCTACTGGTATATGTTAATATCAATATTTCATTTAATGCAAATACTGCATAATCCCGAATACCACCACCAAATAAGACCTATAATCTAAATTTGAGATGGCAAAATACGGAAAAAGTAAAAAATCAAATAACTTGCATACCTAATTAATTTTCTTCAAATATACCACAAATATGAATTCAAACAGCTTACAATTAATAAAATCATCACAAAAATCGTAAATAAAATCAGTCCAATACTCAGATCATTCACATTTCACCATCATCATCTGAAGTTACACCATAGGAACTTTCGTCGCTGGCATCTTTCCACAAATAGTCGTCCTCACTACTGTCCACTGAATTTGAAATTCCACATTTCTTAAAGCTTTTGAACACTAGATCGTTGGGAATGCACGTCCATGTGGTCTTGATTCAGCTGCATATTAGTCCCATTTCAGGCCTCTTCACTCGCCAGGTTGGTGTTAAACGCATGATCACCATCAGACATCCATTCGGTGTACAACTGTTTCATTGCAGTTTTGAAAGGCCGCTTCACGCACATATCCAACGGCTGTAGAATAGAAGTGAGTCCTCCAGAAATTATCGCAAGATCACTTTTTCCTTTCCTCATCATATCTTTTACGGCGTCAGTTGTATGTCCTCTGTAACTGTCCAACACAAGCATGTTTCGTTTTTGTAACAAAGCTCCCGAGCAATGTTGCCAAACGCACTTCACCCAGTCCTCAACTAACGCACTGTCCATCCAGCCGGACTCGTGTTCTAACAATAACACTGGACGGCAAGTTTTCTTTCGGAAGTGTTTTCCTTTTCAGAATCACATACTGAGGGAGTTCGGTTCCATCCGCTAATACACACAACATTACCGTGCATCATTGCTTTTCGTTACCACCTGTTCTGATGGTTAGACTTTTAGAACCCTTTGTATCCACTGTATTTTCCACCGGCATTTCAAAATAGACAGGTGTCTGGTCAGCATTCCCAATTTGTGACAACAAATAAGAATTTTTGTTCCTCAAATGAATAATGTGACGCCGAAAGGCCGTTAATTTTTCTTCATACGCCCCAGGGAGACGTTGTGAAACACACGTACGTCTCCAAATGCACAATCCCTCTCTCTGATAAAAGCTTCGGATCCATCTGCGACTTGCAGTAAAACCCTGTGTTTTGAGTTCTTTTGAGATCCCTAGTGCTTTTAATTGACACATTTCACTACAAACATCATATCTTAACTCACGTTCTTTTTGGTCACAAATTTATGGAGTCGTTCTTCAATTTCCGGAAACAATGCACTCCACGGAACACTCTGTGATTGCCACTACTTTTTAGAAGATTTCCTTCTTCTTCTGCCAATCATGAATACATGATTCATCAATATTGTACTTTCTGCCAACGGCACGATTTCCGTATATTTCAGCTTCACTTACAACTTTAAGTTTCTCACGCACAGTAAATGACCGCAGACGTCGTTTTGAATCCATCACTTACTAACGAGACAGCACTTTCACGGGACAGATACGGAACTCAAATGTGAGCGAGGTAGACTTCCATGAGCAACAGTTTCGACTCTCGCAAAGTACGTTATCCCGCGAGATCAGCTATTTGCGCACCCAGCATGCCAGCAACACTTGTAAAACAAATGACGATCGAGCATCCGCAGCAGTGGCTTTCATATTTACCGCATGTTTACCCATATCCTTTGATTTACCGTATTTCATTACCTTACATTTCGCGTTTACATGCCACTGTAACCGTATTGAGAAAAATCGATCTTGTTTTCTAGAACGCAACTAAAACACAATAAGACCTGAATGCCCATTTACATGTGATATATTGAGTACAGTAACCGTATTCAAATCTATTTCAATACTCCATGTAAACGTAGTAAATATTTACGAGAATGAACGGCTTGAATATGACCCGCACCCAAGATTTAGGATCAATATTTTAGGGAAAAAAGTGCGGGTGGTATTCAGGATTATACGGTAGGTATGATCATAGGTCACTGTTTGACTAAATTACATTAAGATGTAAGTAATTGTGTATGTTCTTCTTTGTATGTAAATACTCATTCAAAACAACAAACTGTGTTTGGGTAACCCAACACCTTTCCTTTACCCATAAACTGGACCCTAACTCTCACAGCCCCACACAAAGAAAGGCCAAAATTTCAGATATTAATGGAACATTGATAACATTGCTGCATATCCTATATGATAGATGGTAGAGATATCCGAATTATTGCCAACCTGTATTTGAATCAGGCGGTATCAGTTAAGGTTGATAGCACAAAAACCTGTGCTATTGAAATAACTATCAAAGGGTAGAGAAGGGCCCACCTATTCAATACCATTAATTTGTATAGTGTCCTATAATGGTATTGAATAGGTGGACCCTTCTCTACCATTTGATAGTGATCAACTGTCAATACACACCAAAATGAAATTCATAAGTTATGACTATTGAAATAAAGCAAGGAGTGAGGCAAGGCTGTGCTCTATCCCCACTCCTCTTCAATATTTACTCTGAAAGGATATTTTCTGAAGCACTATAAGGAAAACAGGAGGGAATTGTTGTTAATGGGATCACAATAAATAATCTGGTCTACGACTCCCTATGGCACCCTGTTCTGATTTTCAAGCTCTACTTCTTCACACTCCATACCTCCTACATCCAGTTCTTTGCTGCCTCTCTCACGAACTGTATAACCTGTATGTCATTCAATGGCCACCTATCTCAACTCTTCCCCTTGTCCTTAGAAGTACCCCAAAGTTTTCCTCTCTCTCCACTACTCTTTATCCTCTTCATTCCGGATATCCCTTAACCACCACCACCACCTATCCAAATCCTTAAATTTGTCAATGATACCACCATCCAAGCCTGACTCCCCTTCATCCACAACATTAATCAAAACCTTGAACCCTTCCTGAACACCTTTCTTCTTGGTGCGACCCATAGTACCTCCGCCTCAATTTGTCTAAACCCAATCCATCCAAATCCAACCTCACAAGAAGCAATTTTTTATTACCTGCAATCCTGCCAACTTCTGACTCACTATTACTGAGACCCCACCTGTTCTCAACCATCCTTCAAATACCTAGGAGTCCTGAACTTAAAATCCAAGTCCTCTAAAAGATCACATCTGGTACGTCGGCTAGCTGACATCAGTTGGGGTCTTGACATTAAACTTTTTTTTTTTTTGCTAGGGGCTTTACGTCGCACCGACACAGATAGGTCTTATGGCGACGATGGGATGGGAAAGGCCTAGGAGTTGGAAGGAAGCGGCCGTGGCCTTAATTAAAGTACAGCCCCAGCATTTGCCTGGTGTGAAAATGGGAAACCATGGAAAACCATCTTCAGGGCTGCCGATAGTGGGATTCGAACCTACTATCTCCCGGATGCAAGCTCACAGCCGCGCGCCTCTACGCGCACGGCCAACTCGCCCGGTTACATTAAACTCCTCCTAACCTACAAATCCTTTATCTGCTCCGCCATCACATATGGGTCACCCTGCCTGGTAGCTATGACCCTCACCAAACCCAACTAGTATTATCCCCTCCTGTCTATGGAATGCTGAATAGTCCAAACTGTCCTATAACTCCCTCCCTTATTCCACACCAAGGACTTCTATGACATCTTCCCTTTTCCCAAATCAGATACCCAAGTCTCCCTTCTCTTTCAGAGGTTCCTTGACAAGTGTCTGGATCCTACCAACCCTGTCCCAATCCTACTCCTTTCAGACCACCCTCAAAACTCCCCATCCCCACTGCACTACCACCACATCCTTGCCTAACCCACAGATAGGCCACCTCTATAAGAGCCGACTGTGTTAAGGCAAACCCTTATCCCTAAATACTACTACCCCAAGCACACCCCTTCCCCCATACTGATCGTATTGCCATCAGACATTTCCTATGCACTGAAGAAACCTGCCAGCATTAACACCAACAACCTTACTGTTTAGTTTTTCATCCGAATGTTCAGTGCCATACCTTGTAATTCATCATTTCACCATAGAGGTCAAAGTGTGTATGTCACTACAAATTTAGTATCAATGTAGATACTAAACCAGCTGGAATGAATATCCATGATACTAACATGTACATGTCATTGTTTTCATAGGTAAATTTTAATACTCCTTTAGTATTAATCACCTCCTCTATCTGGACATTATCCTTGTAACCAACAATCTTTACCTTTACGTACTGCTGACTGAATACTTCTGCCTTTTGAAGATACTCGCATGTATATCAATTGATTTGATTTGATGTCAAACTGACTGGCCTGTAATTTTCAGCTTTATGTCTATCACCCCTTCCTTTATACACAGGGACTACTATAGCAACTCTCCATTCATTTGGTATAGCTCCTTCATGCAAACAATAATCATATAAGCACCTCAGATATGGTACTGTATCCCAACCCATTGTCTTTAGTATATCCTCCAAAACCTTGTCCATTCCAGCTGCTTTTCTAGTTTTCAACTTTTGTATCTTACTGTAAATATCATAGTTATCATAGGAAAATTTTAGTACTTCTTTAGCATTAGTCACCTCCTCTATCTGGACATTATCCTTGTAACCAACAATCTTTACCTTTAAATACTGCTTACTGAATACTTCTGCCTTTTGAAGATCCTCACATACACACTCCCCTTGTTCATTAATGATTCCTGGAAGGTCCTTCTTGGAACCTGTTTCTACCTCAAAGTACCTATAGGCACAGATCGAAAAAATCCAAAAGGGATATTTAAAATACTTACATTTAAACAAAACCGGTAAACCTTTTCCATTCCAGCTGCTTTTTTTTTTTTTTTCCCCCCGCACAAATTGTCGGAAGTAAGATGGCGACTACTGTGTGTGAGTCTGTGATATCCGTAGTAGATAATGGTGTAAGATGCAGTGAAAAATGTGGCAAATGCAGAAGAGTAGTTAAAAATGGGATTCTGTGTCGTAAGTGTGATGAATGGTACCATTTTCGTTGTGCAAATATTGTAAATAGGACTGATATTGAAGAAAGTGAGTGACTGTGTCCCGAGTGTAAACAAACTGATAGTGAGGCAGAACAACAAGAAAGAGAGACATACGAAACTATAATTAAGATTTTAGGAGTGCTACAAGAAGACTTATGCGCTCTGAAATATGAAAAGGAAAGCTTAAAGGACAGAATAAAGAAACTGGAAGATAAAGAAGACATTGGAGAAGAAAGATCGCCGTGGACGGAAGTGATGCGTAGCCATTTTAGGCCTAATGTTAAACATATGGTAGAAACTACGTACAACTTAAAACCAGGAAAATACTCTTTGCAGTGCCAAAATAGATTTCAGTTATTGCAGCAAGTTCCAAAAGAAGACACACCAAGTTTTCCAAATAATTTTAAATCCAGTGGAGGTAACCTACAGAAGAAGAATACCAACCGAAAGCCAAGCTCGCCAAAGATTCATCTCTACGCAGACAGTCAAGGGCGGGGTATGGCAGAAGGCATCAAGGATGAGCTGCAGAATCCAGAAACTGAGGTTTTAGGACTAATAAAACCAGGTGCCAAAACTGAAGACGTCCTTTCAAGTTGTGATCCTGTGTTAGAGAAGGACAATTATGTGGTGATTGTGAGTGGTACAAATGACATTGCTGCAAATGAAGGTGAGGAACTAATTACGACTCTCAGAGGTAAGATTTCCAAACTACCTGACTCAAAAGTAATTGTAGTTAATGTGCCACCTAGGTATGACCTTTTAGAGGACTCATGTGTGAACAAAGCTGTACATGATGTAAATATAAAAATCAAGAGATTATGTAAGAGTTTTAGAAATGTCTATGTAGTAGATACTTTAGGTCTTGGCAGGCAAATGTTCACTAGGCATGGGTTACATCTGAATGGTAATGGAAAAGCAAATCTCTGTAGACAAATTGCTACAATTATCAACAGAGATTTGCAAACTAATCTGTACTTAAGAAAACCCATACCACTAAACTAGCACATACAGGGAAACTTGCCAGAAAACCCAGACCCTTAAATCAAGATCTATGTACAAGGATCTGGGTTCCAGGGACGTTCTCAACTCATGAGTCAAATGTTACCCAATTGCAACAGTCAAGTTTTAGGGAGGAAGGAGGTCTGAGATTGCTCTTGGTAAACTGTCAGAGTGTAGTAAATAAACAATTAAAATTCGGTACATTGATGGAATCTTATGAGACTGATGTGGTGATAGGAGTGGAATCGTGGTTGAAAGAAGGGGTGGGTAACAGAGAAGTATTTCCAGAAGGGTACACAGTCTATCGTAGAGACTGAGGACCAAAAAAGGGAGGGGGGGATGTGTTTATTCTGGTGAAGGAAACTTATTGTTCATATGAATGGTTTACCGAAGAAAGGGATGAAATATTAGGGATAAAATTAGTTTGTCATAATATGAAGGAGGTGGGAATTATAGGAACATACAGGCCTGGAAGAGAGGAAAGAGACATAGAAATATTTGAGAAAATAATAGATTATACTCATAAAAACAATAATAATGATATGGTAATAATTGGGGGAGATCTAAACTTGCCTGAAGTTGAATGGAATGGAGCTGCAAGTGAAACCCATGAATAGAAACTGGCAAATAAGTTAATTTGGGAGGGAGGATTTACACAAGTAGTACAAGAACCGACTTGTCTCAATAACTTACTAGATGTATTCTTGGTTAAACCATGGGAAATTGTTGATAAAACTGAGGTAATTGAAGGAATAGGTGACCATAAGGCTGTAATAATGGATGTAGGACTGGTACCAAAAAGGCTTAATAAGAGGGTCACACAAGACAAGAAATTGTACAGAAATACTAAAGTTGATGAATTTGGGACTTACCTTAAATCACAATTCAGTTGTTGGATAAGTGAAGGGAGTAATGTGGATACACTTTGGGCTAAATTTAAAGGAATCATTTGGGAAGGAGAGAAGAGATTTGTACCTGTTAAGAAGGGTAAAATGACCTCAGACCCTGTTTATTATACAAGGGAAATAAGAAAATTAAAAAGAAAATGTAGAATAGTAAACAGGAAAATCAAAGAGGGTAGGGAGAGTAGAGAAACTAGAAAACAGCTAATGAGGGAACTGAATAGAGTGAAAAAGGAAGCAAAAGAGAATTATATGAATGGCATACTTCAAGAGGGTAATGACCACAAAAGGAAATGGAAAAAGCTGTATTCATATATTAGGAATGAAAAAGGAAAAGGAATCCAAATCCCTACAATGGTGGGAGAAGGGGGTGAACACTATTTAACAGATACTGAGAAAGCAAACCTCTTTAGTAGGGAATTCAGAGATTCAGTAGAAGATTGTCAGGACTTGGAAACCATAACAGAAGATAGAGAGGGAGAGACACATAGGGAAACAAGAAGCTTCTCATTCACAAATGATGATATTTTCAGAGAAATCCAACTGCTTCAGCGAGGAAAAGCAGCAGGAAGTGATCAAATTACTGGGGAGGTATTAAAGACAATGGGGTGGTATATAGTGCCTTATTTAAAATTTCTCTTTGACTATGTCATAAATAATAGTGTAATACCAAAGGAATGGAAGGAATCTATAATAATACCAATTTATAAAGGAAAGGGTGATAAAAGGAAACCAGAGAACTACAGACCAATCAGCCTGACCAGTATAGTTTGTAAAATACTGGAGAGTTTAATAGCAAAGTACATCAGAGGGATATGTGATGATAAAAATTGGTTCATGAGGAGCCAGAATGGATTTAGAAAGAAATTTTCTTGTGAGGCACAACTGGTGGGATTTCAGCAGGACATATCAGATCAGTTGGATTCAGGAGGCCAGTTAGATTGCATAGCCATAGATCTTTCCAAAGCCTTTGATAGAGTGGAACATGGAATATTATTAAAGAAATTGGAGGGAATAGGATTGGACTAAGGGTTATACGTTGGATAAGAACATTTCTAAATTCAAGGGTTCAGAAAGTCAAGGTAGGAAATAATATATCACAGGAAGAGAAAGTTTGGAAGGGAATTGCACAGGGTAGTATAATCGGTCCGTTACTTTTCTTAATATACGCAAATAATTTAGGGAAAAATATAACATCGAAAATAAGATTGTATGCAGATGACGTAATTGTTTATAGGGAAATAAATAACATTGAGGATTGTTTAGAATTACAAAGGGACCTTGAGAGTATCCAAGAATGGGTTGAAGAAAATAATATGAAGATTAATGGAGGCAAATCAACTGTTACAACATTTACAAACAGGAGCTTTAAAACTGAATTTGAATATACTTTGGATGAGGTAGTTATCCCTAAAGATGGCAAGTGTAAATACTTAGGTGTGAGATTTGAAAGTAATTTGCACTGGAAGGGTCATGTTGATGACATTGTTGGGAAAGCATACAGATCGTTACATGTCATAATGAGGCTACTTAAAGGATGCAACAAAGAATTAAAAGAAAAAAGTTACTTAAGTATGGTTCGTCCATTATTGGAATATGCAAACAGTGTTTGGGATCCTCACCAAGAATACCTAATAAAAGAACTAGATGGTGTGCAGAGGAAAGCAGCAAGGTTTGTAACAGGGGATTTCAGGATAAAGAGTAGTGTATCAGAAATATTAAAGGAACTTGGTTGGGAAACTTTAAGTAAGAGAAGGGAGAAAACTAGACTTATAGGATTATATAGAGCCTATACAGGAGAAGAAGCATGGAGAGATACCCGTGAGAGGCTTCAGTTGGAAAATAATTATATTGGTAGAACTGACCACAAGTACAAAATTAGAAGGAATTTTAGCAGAAGCGATTGGGGTAAATTTTCATTCATTGGGAAGGGCGTGAAGGAGCGGAACAGTTTACCAGGGGTAGTGTTTGATCCTTTTCCAAAATCTGTACAGATATTCAAGAAGAGAATAAACAGCAACAGAGAAAATAAATGAAATGTTAGAGGGCATTCGACCAGTGCAAGATATTGTAAATAAAAAATGTGTGTGATTAAATTAATTCCATCCCTGGTCTATGGAGTTTGGACAGCCCAAGTAGGGGACTGCCTGTAGGGGTGAAGTACAGTGGGGACTTCGAGGGCCCTGGGACCGCTACGGTAGCTGTGAAGGCCCTTCAGGAACTCTGAAAAGTGGTGGCAAAAGGGGCTCTGGTTAAGACGCAGCAGGTCGTTATGCTACTTAGGTTCCAAAATGGGTAAAATATAAATATGTAAATAAATTCAATGTTAATTTTAATCTTATACCAGTTGTATATTATTATTATTAGAAGTAATTTAACATACTGTATATGAGTTGACTATGTTTGTAAGATATTATTAGTAGAATTTTGTAAACAATATAAATTTATTAAGGATGATGTGTGTGTTTAATAGAACAAATTATTAGCGTAAATTGTATAATATTGTATTCTAGGAAAATTTTCTTCGTCTCTTGTTAATTTAAAATTTAGTGCTTGACAATAATGTATTTTAGTGTACCATTTGCCACCGAGGTAGACACCTCATTTGCAAATAAAGAGATTTTGATTTGATTTTTTGTTTTTCACAAAAATTTATATGACTGCCAATTATGATTGCCATCATGTTATCCTTAGCTGACTTCTTTGCTAGATTCAATTTCCTAGTAAGAACCAGAGAAATAAGGTAATGCCATTTGGTCCTTGTTTCAATGATGGTGAAATCCTGACATTCACCTCCCCACAGCAGAGAGGGGCCAACAACTGCATATCAAAATTATATTTTATATGCAGGCGGCTAACAAATGAAGGGACCAATTATCTCCCGGTATAAGGAGATCCCCTATACCACGTGCCAACAGTCTCTTTGAGAGTGGATGAGTGGGTACGGATAAGGGCACTCTATTGTCCTGGGGACAAGAAATTGTTCCCAAAGGCGGAGGAACCAGTTTGGTCAACAGCATTAGGATGCAGAAGGTTGACGGAAAACCACTGCATTAAAGATCCTGAGAGATATTCCAATAAATTCACATGGCTTGGCTATGCTCAATGTAAAATATTCCGAGGTTTCTTTTCCCCCAATCGGATCTCCAGGAAGGAATGCTTTGAACAATGCTGTGAGTAATATTGGACTTGAAAGTCTTGGAAAGATAGAAATCTATAACAACAAAATTCGAGTGGCTACTTGGAAAGTACGCAGTTTATATGTGACAGGAAACCTGGCGAACATGGAGGCTGGGAGATACAGATTGAAAGTTGACATCCTTGGATTGAGTGAGGTAAGATGGCCTGGAACTGGAACTGGAAATCAGAATACAAAGGAAGGGCATATGTACTTTTCTGGAGGAGACACCAATCATAGATATGGAGTTGCCGTGCTTGTTTCATCAATGATTGCAAAATCAGTTTTGGATTTTATACCACTTAGTGAACGAGTAATGCTATTGAGATTGCAAACATCGCATCGGATTATGAACATCATTCAGGTACATGCACCAACTGCTGATAAAGATGACGAAGAAATAGAATCTTTCTACAACACCTTAGAAGAATCAATGAAGCTCACCAAAAAGGGAAAGATAACACTGGTATTGGGAGATTTTAATGCAAAAATTGGATCTAGTGCAGAACATAATATAGTGGGCAACTATGGTCTTGGAATAAGAAATTTTAGAGGAGACAGACTGGTACAGTTTTGTTCAGAACATGACTAACACATTCTTCAAGCTTCCCCATAGGCAACTGTACACATGGACTTCACCTTCCAATGATGCTGAAAATATTATAAGGAATCAAATTGATTTCATTTTGGTAGGTCAACATCTAAAGAAATTGTGACATCCGTGAAAACGTATCCTGGTGCTGATATTAATGGCGATCATAATCCAGTAGTAATGAATTTCAGAATGCTTCAATTTAGAAAAGCTATAAGAAATGCTCCACTGTCCAAACGTGTTGATATCAAAAAACTAGTGGATCAGGATATAAGAGTCAGTGTGAGAAATGCTCTGGAAGAAATGATGAAAACAATAGAAAATACAAATCCCACAGAAGTGGAATACACATGGAATTCTGTCAAAGACAGCATGATTGAAGTCCAAGACACTCACATAGGACACATTAACAACAAAAAGAAGTAGAATTGGATGACAGAGGAAATTCTGGAACTGATGAATGAAAGAAGGAAGTATAAAACAAAAGATTGAATTCAATGCAAAAAATTTAACAAAACCATACGTAGAAAATGCGGAGAAACTTGAGAAATGTGGATGTCTGACAAATGAAAAGAAATTGAGATCCTTCAAGAGAACCATGATTTTTTCAATCTACATAAAAAGGTAAAAGAGCTTAATGGTTTGCAACGGAAACAACATGGCCAAATTCTGAGAACTGACAACAATGAAATCATCTTAGTTGTAGAAGAGAAGCTCAAAAGATGGCAGGAATACATCAAATCTCCTTTTAAAGATGACAGGGATGATCCCCCCACACCTGATGAGAGAATAAATTAAATTGGCCCTGAAATAACTAAGAATGAAGTTGTACATGCTATAAAACTTCAGAAGAATGGTAAAGCCACAGGCCCAGATGGAGTTTATGCCGAAGTTCTTTAAGTCATGACAGAACAGGAATATACCGGCCTTGACATCATAATATCATTATGTAATCAAATCTATGCCTCAGGAAAGATCAACTCATCTCATTGTGATGACTACCGTTTGATAAGTTTGATGTTCTCATGTACTCAAAATTTTCCTCTGGATCATACATTATCAAATATATAAGAAATGTGAATCTTGCATGGATCAGACTCAATTTGGTTTTAGGAATAGTCTTGGCATGTGTGAAGCACTTTCTCCTTAAATGTATTAACACAGCGGTGCATGGATATGAACATGGATGTTTATGCTTGATTTATAGATTACAAAAAAGGTATTTGACTGTGTTTAACATGAAAAGTTAATCATGATTCTTCAACAACTCGGTATTGATCACAATGATCTACGTACAATTAGTGGTACTTCCTCTTAAAACAAAAATCACCACCACCACTACCACTAATCTGTACTGGAATCAGACAGCAGATGTCAAAACTGTTCAAGGAACTTCAGAAACAACTTCAATCAGAAAAGGTGTATGTCAAGATTGTGTATTATCTCTTCTTCTGTTCAATATTTATTCTGAGGCAATCTTCAAAGAAGCATTGGTGGATGATTGTGGAGGGATCACGATAAATGGAAAAGTTATTAACAACATTAGATATGCAGATGACACTGTCATCATAGCAGTGCATGATAAACCACCTAGTTCAATGCAGTGAGGAATACGACCTATTTATTAACACTTCCAAAACCAAGGTTATGGTACTCCCTAAAAGGAAAAACCCAATAACCCTCACAATAAATGGAAAAACAGTTGAGCAAGTATCCTCTTTCAAATATTTAGGCACTATTTTCGACAGTCAATGTGACTCTAAGAAAGAGGTTAAATCTAGAATAGAACAAGCCCGGAAACAATTCATTGATATGAGAAAATTCTTCATACGATCGGACCTCAGCTTATCACTGAGAATCAGAGTGATCTGCTGTTACATATTCTCTGTCCTCCTTTATGGGTGTCAAAGTTGGACCTTGGACCCAAGTACTGAGAAACGAATTGAGGCATTTGAAATGTATTTGTGCAGACATATTCTACGTATTCCATGGATACTGAAAATTTCGAATATTGAGGTCCTTCGCCGGATGGAAAAGCAATGTCAAGATCAGAGTTGGTTGTGTGGATCCTCAACCTCCGTTCAGAAACAATGCCTTAAGAAGAAGTAAGTTCCTTCAATTTCTACTTACTTCCACAGCCATTTCTATTTCTTTCCAACCTGCACCTCCTTCTCAGTCTTTTACTTCTCTGTTATAACATAGTGGATCTTTAGCATTCCTTATCACCTTTAAAGGTAGAAATCTGTTTTCACATTCATCAACAATTGCTTTAAACCCATCCCAACACTAAGAATCACATTAAACCAACCAAAAAGTCCCATTTAGCCAAGAGGCCAACATTATCTAAACATTATCTCCCCCAAATTATCACCTCCTTTTACCATCTTTTATTTCACCCCCACTCCCCTTTCAACAAGCCCAAATCTCCTCATCAGACACAGGTTGCTGGTGCTGGTAAGGAATAGATACTTTCCTTAATAGATAAATTACCCATTTCCAAAAGATGATTCGTCTGTAAAACCCATCTTCCCCAAGTCAGGATGGTAATTAAAACTCCCATACAGGGAAAGGTTTCTGCTACCTTAGCCACTCTATTGCTCTCTCAGTCCAGATGTACTTACACAATGGCAACAAGAGCAGAGAGGTGTAAAATCTCCCAGGTAGGAGAATTAGGATTGGGACAAAGGAACAAAAGAGGAAGTCGGCTGGTTGAATTCTGCACCGATCATAGCAGATTTAATACAATATGTAAAAGGTGACGAGAATCTAATTGTGATGGGAGATTGGAATGCAGTGGTAGGCCAAGGAAGAGAAGGTAATACAATAGAGAATTCGGATTGGGACAAAGGAACGAAAGAGGAAGTCGGCTGGTTGAATACTGCACCGATCATAATTTAGTCCTTGCCAATACCTTGCCATGGTGGGGAGGCTTGAAAGTCCCAATGAAGCAGATAGCCGAGCCGCAGGTGCAACCATATTGGATGGGTATCTGTTGAGAGAACAGACTAAGGAATGGTTCATCGAAAGGGGGATAGCAGCCTTTTGGAAGTTGCAAGGATGGCAGTCTAGATGATTGACTGATATGGCCTTGTAATAACACTCAACATGGCTTAGCTGTGTTGATACTGCTACACGGCTGAAAGCAACGGAAAACTACCTCCCGAGGACATGCAGCTCTCTCTGTATGAATGATGTACTGATGATGGCTTCCTCCCAGGTAAAATATTCCGGAGGTAAACTAGTCCCCCATTCGGATCTCCGGGTAGGGACTACACGAGAGGGGGCAATCGTCAGGAAGATGGATACTGCCATTCTGCGAGTCAGAGCGGGGAATGTTAGAAGTTTGAATCGTTGTGGTAGGTTAGAGAATCTGAAAAGAGAGATGGATAGACTAAAGTTAGATATAGTTGGTATAAGTGAAGTACGTTGGCTGGAAGAACAGGATTTTCGGTCAGGCGACTACCGAATTATCAACACAAAATCAAACAGGGGTAATGCAGGAGTTGGTTTAATAATGAATAAGAAAATAGGACGACGGCTGTATACATGGACAAGACCTGGAGACACGGGAAGGTATCAAACAGACTTCATTATGATTCGGCGGAGATTCAGAAACTAGGTGTTGGATTGCAAAACTTTCCCAGGAGCAGACATGGAACTCTGACCACAACTTGTTGGTCATGAAATGCCATCTGAAGCTGAAGAAATTGAAGAAAGGAAAGAATGCAAAAAGGTGGGATCTAGACAAGTTGAAAGAAAAGAGTGTGAGAGATTGTTTCAAGGAACATGTTGCACAAGGGCTAAATGAAAAGGCTGAAGGAAACACAATAGAGGAAGAGTGGATAGTCATGAAAAATGAAGTCAGTAGGGCTGCTGAAGAAATGTTAGGAAGGAAGAAAAGATCAACTAAGAATCAGTGGATAACTCAGGAGATACTAGACCTGATTGATGAACAACGAAAATACAAGAATGCTAGAAATGAAGAGGCAGAATAGAATACAGGTGATTAAAGAATCAAGTGGATAGAAAGTGCAAGGTAGCTAAGAAAGAATGGCTGAAGGAGAAGTGCAAGGACGTCAAAGGTTGTATGGTCCTAGGAAAGGTAGATGCTGCATACAGGAAAATCAAGGAAACCTTTGGAGAAAGGAAACCTATTTGTATGAATATTAAGAGCTCAGATGGAAAGCCACTTCTAGGGAAAGAAGACAAAGCAGAAAGATGGCAGGAACATATCCAACAGTTGTATCAAGGTAAAGATGTAGATAATTTGGTTCTGGAACAAGAAGAGGCTGTTGATGCTGATGAAATGGGAGACCCAATTCTGAGATCAGAGTTTGACAGAGCTGTGAGTGACCTAAATAGGAGCAAGGCACCTGGAATTGATGACATTCCCTCTGAATTAATGACTGCCTTAGAAGAAACCAGCATGGCAAGGATATTCCATTCCATTTAGTGTGTAAGATGTACGAGACAAGAGAAGTCCCATCCGATTTTTGGCAGAATGTTGTTATACCTATTCAAAAGCAAGCCGGTGCTGACAGGTGTGAAAACTACCGCACCATTAGTTTAGTATCTCATGCCTGAAAAATTTTAACACGTATTATTTACAGACGAATCGAGGGCTTTGAAAAAGAAGCAGTGATCCAGAAAGGAGTGAGGCAAGGCTGCAGTTTGTCCCCCCTCCTCTTCAATGTTTACATAGAACAGGAAGTAAAGGAAATCAAAGAAGAATTTGTAAAGGGAATCACAATCCAAGGAGAGGAAATCAAGACCTTGAGATTTGCCGATGATATTGTTATTTTATCTGAGACTGCAGAGGATTACATAAAATCAGCTTCATGGTCCGTATCGCACTTCAATAGATTCACAATTAAGTATTTATTATTTTCCACCTAGTCGATACAATGATTGCTTAAGGCAATTTAATGGTTAAAAGTGGTACATGTTTCGTATATTATCAACATCTTCAGCCACATAACACTGTTTAGATGAAAAATATATAAATTGACAAAGAAACAAGAAACTTTGGATAATAAATTATTTAAGTTAAAAAATTTAGCATCTAATAGAGAAGAAAGAAGGTTAGTGCCTAATCTTACGTTTGATGATAGTGTTTATCCACCTCCAATTAAAAATTGTCCGAGATAGAATTTAATGAAGAAGAAACCTCTATTTTAAGTCAAGGCCCTAATTTCAATTGGCCAAGTTCAAACAAAAGTTATGATTTAATCACAACATTAGCAGAAACAGAAACAGCAATACAGAATCTACCTGTAGATTCACAGAATGACATAAGGTATGAAGCTAAGAAGAAAATTTCTATTTTAGTAAAAGGTTTACAATCACTTCAAGGCACCAACAAGGCAGTTAATAACTTGAAGCAAAAAATCAAGCTAAATAACTTGATTATCACAAAAGCAGATAAAGGAGGAACAGTTGTAGCCCTAGATAGAAATGTTTATATTGATAAAACAGAAACATTTTTTAATAACAATTCGATTAGTACAATCGATAAAGACCCGACATCACGTATTCAGAGGGATCTTAAAAAACTATTAAAAAGCATGTGTTTCTTGTTTAATGAACATGATGTGCAAACATTAATAAATATGAACCCTAGACTCCCGACTGCAAGAGCACTGCCGAAATTACATAAACAAGGAGAACCGATTAGACCTATCATAAATTTCAAATATAGCCCCATTTATAAAACTTCTAGATTTATACATAATTTCTTATCAAGTAAATACATATATCATTGTAAAACACCTAGCAAAAACTCAGTTGATTTTTGCAATCTAGTTAAAGACTTTAAACTTTGATCATCTCACACGACATGTTCATTTGACATAACCAACATGTATACAAACATTCCAATAGAAGACACTATCAGAATCATTAAGAAGAATTTAATGAAGAACAAGTTAGTAAGCATACCAGAAATTGAAGATTTTATTAATGTTTTAAAATTCATGTTAAATCAAAATTATTTTACATTTAATAATAAAATTTACCAACAAAAAGGACTCTCAATGGGAGCCCAGCATCAGGAATATTGGCTAATAATATATACTTAGACTATTTGGAACACACGAAAATTATTAATCAAATAGAGGGTTTGGATTTTTGGACACGTTATGTGGACGATGTTTACGCTATAATAGATAACAGACTCACCGATAGCAAAAAAGTTTTAAATATATTGAATAATTTGGATTCCAATATAAAATTCACTTTAGAAGAGGAAGTAGAAAGATCACTGAATTTTCTGGACATAGTCACAACGAGAGAAGAAAAATGATTTTCTTTCAAAATACACAGAAAATCTACTTTCACACTGACCACTATCAAGAACAACTCGTTACACCCTGAGGCACAAAAAAGATCAGCATGTTATAGTTACGTTAACAGAGCGTTTAGTATTCCTTTATCCAAATCTGAAAGGAATAAAGAACTGTTGTTTATCCGACAACAAGCCCTCTTGAATGGTTTCAACAATAACATGATTGATAAAATAATTAATAAATTTTCGGAGAAGCAGCAATCCAAATTAGCAATCGAACTTAGTAAAACTGAAAAATACATCAAGTTCACATATAATAATCCAAACATACACGTAATAACAAATTTATTTAAGAGAAAAAATTTCAAAATTGCATTTTCCACCAATAACAACATGAAACATAGTATTTTCAACCATGATACAATAAATCTCTCGGAAAAAGATAAATTTTTTGATTCGGGAATATATAAACTCACATGCTTTGAATGCAAGAATACATACATAGGACAAAATGGCCGCAATTTTAAAGTTTGATATTTGGAACATGTGAATGCTGAAAAACATAGAAGATTCTCAGCTATGGGATCACACATGACTGCCACAGGTCATAAATTTACCAACATAGAACAAGACCTGACCATCATAAAGAAATTAAAGAAGGGCAGCTTAATGAACACATATAAAGATCTATACATTCATCTAGACCAACTTATGAAGAAAAATGTTAACCTTAATGAGGCTGTAGAATAAAAGAATCCTTTATATTATCAAATTGTAGTATATTTGAAAATGCTTGAGAAAGATCACGAAAAAAGAATTGGAATTTCTCTACCTACAGATAGCCCTACAACTTATTCCTCCTCAATTGAAGCTATAGGTGACAGCAAGGAGGTTCTTGACACACCTATATCCCCCACTCCTCCACCTCCTCAGGTACAAGAGCAAGGAAGAACACATCATCAATATTACACCAGACACAAGACTGTGAAAGAATGACAGGAGTTACTGTTCCAAAGGAAAGCAGGCTTAATAAGAATTGACAACTAGGAATTAGTTATATTTTCATCTGCATTAATAATAAGAGCCACATTGTGATATCTGGATTTCTTCATTTAGACAATTATTTATAAACTGTATAATTTTTAATTTATAAATTGACCTTTTTTCATGAATTATTAAGAAAAGAATATTCATTTAGGACATATTCTCTATGGAATATTGTACAAGTGTTTCCTTGACGACTGCTTTCAATTGTAGAAATAATTTATATATTTTCTCTTGAGTTTTTTGTTTGTTTTAATGTTGTCAATCTTATGTTAATTTTAAGGACAGCATTACTTTGTGAATTTATATATTTTTCATCTAAACAGTGTTATGTGGCTGAAGATGTTGATAATATACGAAACATGTACCATTTTTAACCATTAAATTACCTTAAGCAATCATTGTATCGACTAGGTGGAAAATAATAAATACTTAATTGTGAACTGCAGAGGATCTCAAGAAGCTGCTGAATGGTATGGACGAAGTCTTGGGTAAGAAGTACAAGATGAAAATAAATAAATCCAAAACAAAAGTAATGGAGTGCAGTCGAACGAAGGCAGGTGATGCAGAAAATATTAGATTAGGAAATGAAGTCTTAAAGGAAATGGATGAATATTGTTACTTGGGTAGTAAAATAACTAACGATGGCAGAAGTAAGGAGGATATAAAATGCAGACTAGTACAAGCAAGGAAGAGCTTTCTTAAGAAAAGAAATTTGCTCACTTCAAACATTGATATAGGAATTAGAAAGATATTTTGAAGACTTTTGTGTGGAGCGTGGCATTGTATGGATGTGAAACATGGACGATAACTAGCTCAGAAAGAAACAGAATAGAAGCTTTTGCAATGTGGTGGTACAGAAGAATGCTGAAGGTGAGATGGATAGATCGAATCACGAATGAAGAGATACTGAATCGAATTGGTGAAAGGAGATCGATTTGGCTAAATTTGATGAGAAGAAATAGAATGATAGGACACATTTTAAGATACCCAGGACTTGTTCAGTTGGTTTTTGAAGGAAGTGTAGGTGGTAAGAACGGTAGGGGTAGACCAAGATATGAATATGACAAGCAGATTGGAGCAGATGTAGGATGCAATAGTTACGTAGAAATGAAAAGGTTAACACAGGATAGGGTGGCATGGAGAGCTGCATCAAACCAGTCTATGGACTGATGACTCAAACAACAACAAGATAAAATAACCAGTACCTGGGCGAGCACGCGAAGTGGAGTGAATAATTTCTCCAACAAGAAGAATCCAGAAGCCATTGAGCAGATTGTCAAGGACAGCAGAGGTTTGCTGTTACCAATTCGCAGCAGAGAAGAGAAATTCCATGATCAGAAAGATCTAAAAGCTGTTGAGCAGATAGTCAAGGGCAGTAGAAGATTGCTGTTACAAGTGGATCCATGACCGTGTGGTGGGCCTCTTTCTGGTCTTCATGGAGGCCATAATTTTGTGCAGGTTGAGTTTAGGTCATAAAAGTATACACACTGTTACATTCTAAAAAGAGAAAACCCTTCATTGTGTTCAGATGGTGCCAATTTCACCATAGTCCAGTTTCTGGTTGAGTGTGTGATTCTCTCTGGCCTAAGATGACACCTTAGCCCACTGGGAACACTTGATCTCATACTAGCTGATGTTGAAAGTACTGTGGATCCTGTCATTTGCTTTATGTGTGCAAGTGGATTCATAAAGTTCTTCTAAATTTCAATAATGGTAGATATGATAACATCTGATCTAGAAAGCCAAGAATAACGGCCAGGAGGATTCGTCATGCTGACCATATGACACCTTGTAATCTGCAGGATTTCGGGCTGAGCAGTGGTCGCTTGGTCGGACCCCTTCAAGGGTGTAGTGCCATGGGATTAGTTATGATAATATAGCTTTCAGGAATTTGCCATGTCAAGAAAAGAAGGAGAAATTCCTTACATTTCATGGAGAATTTGATCTGCGTCTTCAGAAGAAAAACTCATCTGTCCACATCTTAATTGGAGCTAAGATGGCATCGTCACTTCCCACTTGGAAAGCTATAGCACAAAAGACCATCTGGTGACGAACGACAGTACAACCTACAATAGATCAATGGTAAAGTATTCAAATTCAAACCGTCATTATTAGAGAAGTGTCCAGAATATTTCAAGGACAAATATTTATACTGAGAAATATTGCAAGGAGTATTAAAATTCAGTATCTGTTGTGTGAAAAATATTTTATCTCTAATAATATCTCACTTTCATGTACCATATGCCAATATTTGCATGTAACAAGATTGGAAACAGGAGAAATTCCAATATCATCCTAAGTTCATGATAGCATAAGTTAAAGTATTCTGACTATACATCTGCATATTATCAGACTTCCTCTTTAGATCTAAGAATACCATTCATCATCATCCTTACAAGTGAGTAATGGAAGGGAACAAACAAGGGTCAAATATTCCTTACAAGTGAGCTGACTGAATGGCTCCTCTCTGCACTATTTAACTTGTCAGCCATTACACCCAATTTACTCATCACTGGTTATTGTTTTAAGAGGAAGTTTACTCATGATTGGAAGTCAAGTACGGATGACATAAAATTGTTAGTGTTGAACTGTAGAAGTATTGTAAATAAAGGAATAGAAGTAAGTAATTTAATATATATATATATATTTACTAGATATTGTAATAGGAGTTAAATCATGGCTGAGAAATGATATAATGGATGCATAAATTTTCTCATGGAATTGGAGTGTTTATCATAGAGACAGTATAGGAATGGTAGGAGGAGGAGTATACATTCTGGTAAAAGAAGAATTTGTAAGCTATGAAAAAGTTAAAGATGACAAATATGAAATTCTAGGTGTAAGGCTCATCTGTAGAGATAATAGAGAACTTGTTTTTGGAATGTACAATCCTAGAAAGGATGATGTGGATGCTGATTCAGAATTATCTGATACGATAATGAACTATGTGGGAGACGATATGGAAAGGAACGTGATTTTAGCAGGAGATCTCAATTTACCAAATATCATTTGAGAAGGTAATGCGAACAACGGGAAGCATGACCATCAAATGGCAAAATAAGTTAATCTGGGAAGAACAGTTGAATCAGAAAGTTATGGAACCAAATAGAGAGAAGAATTTTCTGGACATGGGGTTGGTAAAACCAGATGAGCTCTATAGAGAAAATGAATTAATAGATGGTATTAGTGATCACGAAGCTGTTTTGGTTACAGTTAAAAATAAATGTGATAGAAAGGAAGGTCTTATAGTAGGACTATTAGACAGTACCATATGGTTAAGACAGGCATAAGGGAGGTTTTAAAACATGTACTGTATTACGCTTAGACATTAAAATAACATGCATTTTCACTTGTGAAGTCATGTGTATTGATTAGGTGGACATTTAAAATAAAATAAAGTTCTTAAGTGGTATGTTCCGAGCTGTCTGTGGAGAGATGGCTTGGAATGACATTAGTAGATGATTAAGTTTGAGTGGTGTTTTTAAAAATAGGAACAAACACAATATGAAGACAAAGTTGGAATTCAAGAGGAAAAATTGGGGCATATATTCATTTATAGGAAATAGAGTTAGGGATTAGAATAATTTACCAAGGAAGATGTTCAAAATAAATTTGCAAATTCTTTCCAGTTATTTAAGGAAAGACTAGATAAACAACAGATAGGGAATCTGCCACCTGGTGATTGCGTTAAATGCAGATCAGTGGTGACTGATTGGTGATTGAGCTCAGAAACAAAATAGCAACCTATTTCTTGCACTAACTGGCTAATAAAGTAGTATGATTTATAATACTTAGAGTTGGTTTTTATTGATCATGAATTCCACATCAGTAAAATATTCACTTTCTAATTTAGACCATCTTATTTCACAGGTACAAGGAATCAAAGCTCAGACTTATGACTGATATAAATAAAGAATCTGCAGAACTTCAAAGAACAAAAGAAGAGATAGAAACATGTGGACAAACTTTGGCCCTAATACGTATTGCACTGCAGACACTGTATGAAATGCTGAACCGCATCAGCGATCCTTCTGAGGAAAAACCAGGAGAAGAAGTGGAAGAAGCAGCAGTTATAGAAGTTGAAAACATTCCTCAACCATTGGAGGAAGATGGTAAAATCATCTTATATTTCTCTTTCCACAGCACTTTATTTGTGCAAATAACTTTTTTTTTAAATCTAAATTTAAATCAAATTATAAATAAGCTCCATTCTTCATGAAGTTTCTATGTCCCCCAATAAATGGCTGTGAAATGATCTACAGATAAATTCATTATGTCTATCAGTTATGTCATCAGCCCGAAGACTGGTTGGATCCTCAAATGGCACAACCAAGGTTGTGTGGTTATAATGAAACCACAATAACCGATGGCAGCACCAAGATGAGGTATACTAGACAAGATGAGGAGAGAGGCAATTCGCCATTGTCTTCCTCACTGGGCCAGAAAATGCTATTACAGCACAACCAGTCCTATGAGTAGCACCTTTCATAACATTCAGATGTACTAATTGTGCTCTAAATGTCATCACCCATCACCACTCATACCTCAGCAGCTTCCATACTGTTACAACCATGAATGAGACTGGAACTTCCGTGGAAGTTCAATTTTGTTCTGGCCTGTGCCATGAGGCAGATATACATTATGTAAAAAAAAAAAAATAATAATTCTGGTATTCTAAAGTTGCTGATGATTATTTATCTGGACAGATACATACAGGTAATATCAAAGTTATTGAGACACGTAACTGTTATGAATTTTACTCAATATTATGAAATGAATTCCTATAGGAATAAGAAATTAAGCCATAGAACACATTATTATTGAATTAATATGTCTATATTACACATAAAACTACCTCATTAATTTAAATATAGTATTAATATAAATCAAATTATGAAAAATAACAATTTCTTAATGCAACAGAATTATTTGGACACTGTTTCTCATCCTGCTTTGGTCAGCACAGGAGGTTAATGCCCTTGAAGGTACAGAGTTCCAGCAACATGTCAGTGAGCTTACTATTGAAAATGGGGAACCACGAAAAACCATCTTCAGGTCTGTCAACAGTGAGTTTCAAACCCCCTACTTCCCGAATGTAAACTCACAGCTGCACAACCCTAACCACACAGCTAACTCGCTCGGTTTAGTATTGACTGTGCTCCTATTGAAACAACAGTATAGGTTGGAAGGCAAAGGAGATGACACTTAATCAAGACAGCAGTATGATATCAAGAAAAAGGCAAAGCAGTAGAGACATTGCCAAAATGCTGCAAATGAAGAGGGGTACAGTGGCCAATATCATCCATAGGCATAAGAGTGAAGGCAGGACAAAGCTGAAATAAAAATAAACTGGTTGTCCCAAAGTCCTCACAGACAGAAAAGTATCAGTGATTGTAAGACAAGCAAAAAAAATAATCTTAGGATATGTGCTTGTTAGTTGGCTATTGAAGTTCAGTCAGCCACTGAGAGAATCCATGCCCAAACAATTAGGAGGACACTGAAAAAAAGCCAGCTGCAGTGGTAGGGTCGCTCAAAAGAAGCCCTATATTTGCAAGTCGCAAAGAAGTATGATGATAGACAAGAACGTTGGAGAGAAAAGGTTTTGCAGATGAGAGCACATTCAGTGTGAATGGTTCAGATGGAAGGCAATTAGTCTGGAGAAAACCTAACCAAAAGCTAGTAATCAACACTTTCATCAGGATTTTGGAACACGGCGGTAGACATGTGATGGTACGAGGCTGTATGTCAGCTTCGGATGTGGGTGAAATGGTGTTTATTGAAGAAAAGAAGGCTACCTAAACATTCGTTGCCAAAGTGAAAAAGTGCAGACAAATTTGGAACTGCTGGGAAGTCCATATTCTATCAAGACAATGACCCCGAGCATAACTCCCATATTGTTCAGAGTATCTGCTCTAAAATTGTCCTAAAGTGTTCCATCTCCACCATAAAGTCCAGATACAAACATAGTCTCAGAAAAAACAAAACATTTAGTACACAGCATGCCAAAACATTTGACGGAGGTCATAAAACAGAAGAGTGGTCCAACCAGTTATTAACTTGGAAGTATCGGTATCAAAATGAATGTTATTTTCATTGATATTTGTCTGAATAATTTTGTTGTTATTCTGACATGATAATAAGCTTTTGGGCTTTTGTCGTGTCAACAAGATGAAATTCTTTACGTTTCACAGAGAACTTTGATCCACGTCTTCAGAAGAAAATCTTGACTGTTCACAAGGGAGACTTCTCCAATAATGAAGGTTTGATCATTGTTATTATTATAACTGCTATTTACTTTCAGATTTCGATTACACTAGCTTGTGGATTTAAACTTTCTGATCATCGCATGATGTTCAAATAGCGATCTTTTATATTCCAGGCATGCTGAATCCGGAACTAAAGTCAGTTTCCCTGTATCACATCAGGTTTCTTTGCAAAATCGAAATGAATATATATACTTCCGGCCTACGCTGAACTACATGTCATCAAGAGCCAGCTTACATCAAATTTCATTTAATATCTTAAAAAATAATTGGAATATAACAAAACAAACAACAGCAACAAGTGTATTTCTACAGTACCTAAAGGACTGGCTGTTTTTAAAAATGATCATGTGAATCCTATAACTCATAATCCAAGAAATGTAAAAGCTGATGCAACGCAAACAGGCTGTGACTGCTATTTGGCTATATAAGTACTGCACTGAGTAGAGCATTTATCCAGTCTCCAGTTGTCCTCCAGTTGTCAGCATGCTAGCTGAAAGCAAGACTATACAGAGATGGTATTCGCGTAAACTTAGTGTGAGATTCAAAGTGCAGTGTTCGCTTGTGAACTTAAACTCTTTCATGACACATAACACTCAACATGTGTGATTAATTTCCAAGTCAGTACTTGAGGACATACAAATATTTTGTGTTATGGACTTGTGATAATTTATGTGTTAAGAACTTGTAATTATTTCTACGGTTTACAACTTAAACTTGCAATATTTATTAACTTATAAAGTCAGTACCGGTATTTGAGAACTTATAGTATTTCTCCAGTGTTAAATATTTCACTCAGATTAATTTCAACATCAAGTGTTTGAACAATTATCGATACAGTGCTAGAGATTTGTGCTTAAGAACTTAAATTCTTTCAACAGTGTAAGTATTAAACTTCTGCTTAACTTCTGCTATTTTCTGTGACAAATGTTAATTATTCCACAAGATAATGCTTAGGACTTCTGAAGATTTCTCTGTTGTGACATTTATGAACTTGCATTTACTTTGCAGTGTGAACATCACACTTATATCATTTTCTATGCCAAGTGTTTATTGATTTGCCAAGGTGATATACTTGGAGTTTCAATTTCATTTCGTGTCACATACATTAAAAGGTATTTGTATTTAATATCGTGACATGAACGGACTCATGTTCAGTGTTCTTCGCAGAAATGTTCGTCAACCGGGTGGCAGGAATGAGTAGCCGGGCGGGGAATACTACATAAAAAATGAAAATGATAAAATTTGAATGTATTCCCCTCAGGGCATTAACAGTAATATCAGATAGGTAAACATTAACAGCAAAATTGAACTATTTTAGTATTATTGCAAACAAGACATAACAGGGTATTTTGAACTTCTGGCATTCTACTGCTCGTTCATAATTACATAGCATATGGTCTTACCGCCCTGTTGCTGTGGAATGCTCTACAGATTTGTGACGTCCTGCGAAATAGAGTACTCACTTGTGATTCCACACTAATCCAGACACCGCTCGCGCATGACACTATGTGATTTTTTTTTTTAATGCTATTTGTTTGGGGCATTGACCTATAGAGATCTTTTGCCCCTTACACTACGTGATAGTCAAGCTATATATTTAAACTCCGACGTAATTGATGCAATTATGCTGACAGTAACAAAGATTTGTAATTTAAATGATCAGTTTTACAGTATTTAGGTCTACATTTTAATTTGGAGCACCCAACAACTCAAATATGTATCAATATTATGTAACCAGCACATATCTAGGTTATGTTAGCTAGGGAGTCTGTAAAAAATGGTTGGGCCAATTAAAAAGGTCCTAGGGAGAACACTGATGTTAATTTCTATTGTTAGTTACTCAGTGACTTGAATTTAAACTACGCCGAGTTTAAAAATCACTTTTAAATTAAATTTCTTTGGTCTCGTTTTTACTTGTGGACTCTTCTACTGAGGCAACTGTTTGAAATTATATTTCTTCATTCTTATTTTTACTTGTGGGCTTTTCAACAGAGAAAAAATTAAATTCCTTGATCTTAATTTTACTTGTGCACTCGTCTGCCAAGACAAGTGTTTAATAATTGAATTTAACCGCTTCTTGTGGACAAGTGTTTGATCTCCGACAACAGACCTTCCTGCTAGGTATCACACCATCAGTCAAGTCATTTAGTGACATTGTTACGAATCTGTGTGTGATGCTCAGCTATCAATTGTTACTAGCTTGTAAGAGACGTACAGCTACCAATTGTAATGTTACCATAGGGGTAACGCAAATGTAAACAAAGATTGATTATCAGTTAAATTCCAGTAAATGTATATTTGTGTACAGTGGAATGAAAATAAGAGGGGCTCAATGGTAGAGAAAGAGGACCATGAGGACTGGTGAATAAAAGGGCAAAACAAGATAACGAAATTTCAAATAACTTAATTTTTTTCGAACCAGCGGAAAGGTGTAACAATTTATGCTCTAGCAAGAACAATTTGGTAAGATTTTTGACTGCAAATAGAGACTGTACAGTAAGAATGGAGTGTGCAAATAGATATAAATTAATTTAGGATATACATTAATTCTCAAAACACAGCTGATAACTAACAGTACCAACTTGAAGAAAAGATAATATATCTAAAGCTTACAGATGAATAATAAACTTTCCAAATATAATAATTAAAGCTAAAACCAATGCAAATGGTAAGAAGCTGCTTGATAAATGCAATGATGGGTGAGTATAGATAGATACACACAAAAACCATCACAAGCAATCAAAGTACATGTTTAGAAGAAATTGTGGTTATAAGAATATCATAAGTGCATGTAAGATGTGAAAAGTGAAGTGAAAACTTATTCCAAGGGATCATAGTACATGCTTAGAATTAATAGTGATCGTGACAAGTTCCTTAATTACATGAGTTGTGCGTAAAGATGTGAAACATGAAGAAAGGAAATTTATGCAAAATACACAGCTAGTACAACCTATGATATAAAGGGTCAGAATGGGAGAAACAGGATACAGGAAAACACGACGCGAGATGTACGTCAGCCGTATAGATAGAGAGGTTATGGTAGACAGTCATTCAGTTCCATAATTGTAATTTGACATAGATAATGCAAATTTTCAGCGAAGGTTTCTTGACTGTCCACAACGTGCAGACCACTCCCCCAACTCCTGCTAAGGTGCGCGTAGAAAAGGTACAACAGAAAAGTGATGGGGCAGAGAAAGTTCTCATGCCCTGACAAGGTCCTGTGCTCATTCCAGTCTCAATTCCACCTGCTGAAATAGGCAGGGTGGCGAGAATATATAGGCGGAGAGATAATTCTAGAAAGTGTGAGCATGACAAACAGCTGAGCCGATGACGTATGACAGCGAAGGAAACAGATGAGCATCCAATATGGCGACCAGGCAAATTTCAGCAGGAGAGAGTGGAGGAATAAACGTCGAAACATACGCTGTGTAAACAGGAAGAGGTAAGTTCCAAAAAAAATTAAAGTCTATATATAGAGCACAACATCACAAAACTTCATGACTTCATGGTACCCTTCATGATACAGAAAGGATTTCGTGGTGTCCATCGTTACTGGTGATGCTGAGAGGATATTGTGGTTCCCATGGTAACTGGTGATGCTGTAGTGCACATGGTAATTGGTAATGCTGAAGTGACCCTTTTGCCAGAGAAGACATCAAGAAGATCATTGTAGATGTGATATTCACAAATTTGAATATCAACATTTGAAAAACAGAACTCTATGTTAACTTGAAAACCTTTCTCTGTACCCCCTCCAACAGTGTGCCACACACACAAAACTGTATTCAAAATTCATTGTGCTCTTCAAGCTAGCCATAGGTGCCAACATTTCCTGATACAACATATTACAAAATGTGGAGTATATTTTATAAAGTCAATGTATAAGAAGATGATTCATGGTGTGGGTTACTGTAGCCATGTCCTAGTCTGTGAACCAGAGGCAATGGCAGAGTGGCCTAGTAAGTGGTCCTGAGTGTCAGGATCCCAGTTACATGTAACAAGCTTTAACAGCTTCATTTCTAATAATAATAATCCCATATAGACTATATATCAAATAGTGAATATTTAAGATAAACTTAAATTGAATATTTAAGACAAACTTAAATATTATAAACAAGTGGTCTGCCTATTCAATATAATTTATTATATTAGTACATGTTTCGTCCCCTAAGGGACATCATCAGCTATAATAAATTAACATTAATATATCAGAATACTAAATAGATATTATTAAAATTGGCAAGACACATTAAAAAGCACTGGTGTATGGTACGACATTTAAAATACAATCTTAGCAAATTTTGTTAAAATTATAAGCCATATGATCAATAAAAATCAGTTGAATTGTCAATTCAACTCTTGATAATGTTCTTGGGAATAATAGTTGTGCTTTATAAAATCTTAAATGATCACTGTTGTGAATATCACTCTTGATTTAAAGTATTTCTTCATGAAAGATTGTATACATTCATATGATATTAAAAATATGTATCCTAGTATTCCAATAAAAGAAACTATTAACATTATTAAAGAGAATTTGATCCAATTTAGCCACTTGAGTCATCAAGAAATAAATTAATTTCTAATTGTCCTAGACATTGTCTTAAACAATAACTATTTTATGTTTAACAACAAAATCTACCAACAAAGAGGTCTTCCGATGGGCACCCCAGTACCAGGCATCTTAGCTGAAATTTATATTTATCACATGGAAGAAACTAAAATTATTGATAAACTTGAAGGTTTGTATCATTGGTCTAGATTTGTAGATAACACCTTTGTAATATTAGATGAAAGAATTACTAACAGCCAAACCTTTTAAAACCAACTGAACTCTCTTGATCCATATATCAAGTTCACACTTGACTCTGAAGTAAATAACACTCCAAATTATTTAGACTTGAAAATTACTAGAAATAACAAAAACCTTTCATTTAATATTTTTAGAAAACCAACGCAAACCATCAACATGATCATAAAAGAACCGGTTTCTTTAGTATGATTTACAGAGCTTTTAATATTCCGCTTTCAACACAGGGTCTAGAAAAAGAAATTAATACTATATACTATATAGCATATAAGAACGGTTATCAGAAAGAATTTGTAAACAGAATTATAAATAATAAGCCTATGACTACATTAGTAAAAGAACAGAAAGAAGAAGAGAATAAGAAATTGGCCGTATTTACATATAACAGTAAAGTATATAGTATTACGAATTTATTCAAAAGACATAATTTAAGAATTGCTTTGAGGACTAACAACACAAACTTGAAATTATTTTGTAACACTCATGCCGTTAATAATAATAATAAATTTCAAAATTCGGGTGTTTACAAACTGAAATGCGCTAGCTGTTTAAGTACGTGTATTGGGCAAACAGGAAGGAACTTTATTACAATATATCAGGAACATACCAGACCCAAGAAATACAACAGATACTCAGCCATGAGCGAACACATGACAGACTCCAATCACATGTTTACAAACATAGACAACGACCTTAAAATCCTCAAAACTGTAGATAAAGGCCATTTATTGAACATATATGAAGAAATTTACATTTATCTGGACCAAAGGAACAATCACACAAGTAATATCAATGAGCTTTCTAAGAAGTATAACATCTTATATGAAGAACTAATAAAAGCGAGAGTTAGGAAACACGTCAGACTCTAACACGTCACACGCTCGATGACACTCAGGTTTGATGCAGCTCTCCACGCCACCCTATCCTGTGCTAACCTTTTCATTTCTACGTAACTATTGCATCCTACATCTGCTCTAATCTGTTTGTCATATTCATACCTTGGTCTACCCCTACCGTTCTTACCACCTACACTTCCTTCAAAAACCAACTGAACAAGTCCTGGGTGCCTTAAGATGTGTCATATTATTCTATCTCTTCTTCTCGTCAAATTTAGCCAAATCGATCTCCTCTCACCAATTCGATTCAGTATCTCTTCATTCGTGATTCGATCTATCCATCTCACCTTCAGCATTCTTCTGTAACACCACATTTCAAAAGCTTCTATTCTCTTTCTTTCTGAGCTAGTTATCGTCCATGTTTCACTTCCATACAATGCCATGCTCCACACGAAAGTCTTCAAAAACATCTTTCTAATTCCGATATCAATGTATGAAGAGAGCAAATTTCTTTTCTTAAGAAAGCTCTTCCTTGCTTGTGCTAGTCTGCATTTTATGTCCTCCTTACTTCTGCCATCGTTAGTTATTTTACTACCCAAGTAACAATATTCATCTACTTCCTGTAAGACTTCGTTTCCTAATCTAATATTTCCTACATCACCTGCCTTCGTTCGACTGCACTCCATTACTTCTGTTTTGGACTTATTTATTTTCATCTTGTACTCCTTACCCAAGACTTCATCCATACCATTCAGCAACTTCTCGAGATCTTCTGCAGTCTCAGATAGAATGACAATATCATCGGCAAATCTCAAGGTTTTGATTTCCTGCCCTTGGACTGTGATTCCCTTTCCAAATTTCTCTTTGATTCCTTTACTGCCTGTTCTATGTAAACATTGAAAAGGAGAGGGGACAAACTGCAGCCTTGCCTCACTCCTTTCTGGATTGCTGCTTCTTTTTCAAAGCCCTCGATTCTTATCACTGCACACTGATTTTTATACAGGTTGTAGATAATTCTTCGTTCTCGGTATCTGATCCCTATCATCTTCAGAATCATAAATAGCTTATTCCAATCAACATTATCGAATGCCTTTTCTAGATCTATGAATGCCATGTACGTGGGCTTGTCGTTCTTGATTCGATCCTCTAAGATCAAAAGTCAGGATTGCTTCACGTGTTCCTACATTTCTTCTGAAGCAAAATTGATCTTCTCCCAACTCAGCTTCAACTTGTTTCTCCATTCTTCTGTAAATAATACGTGTTAAAATTTTGCAGGCATGAGATACTAAACTAATGGTGCTGTAGTTTTCACACCTGTCAGCACCGGCTTTCTTGGGAATAGGTATAACAACATTCTGCCGAAAATCGGATGGGACTTCTCCTGTCTCATACATCCTGCACACTAAATGAAATAACCTTACCATGCTGGTTTCTCCTAAGGCAGTCAGTAATTCAGAGGGAATATCATCAATTCCAGGTGCCTTGTTCCTATTTAGGTCACTCACAGCTCTGTCAAACTCTGACCTCAAAATTGGGTCTCCCATTTCATCAGCATCAACAGCCTCTTCATGTTCCAGAACCAAATTATCTACATCCTTACCTTGATACAACTGTTGGATATGCTCCTGCCATCTTTCTGCTTTGTCTTCTTTCCCTAGAAGTGGCTTTCCATCTGAGCTCTTAATATTCATGCACCTAGATTTCCTTTCTCCAAAGGTTTCCTTGATTTTCCTGTATGCAGCATCTACCTTTCCCAGGACCGTACAGCCTTCGACATCCTTGCACTTCTCCTTCAGCCATTCTTCTTTAGCTACCTTGCACTTTCTATCCACTTGATTCTTTAATCGCCTGTATTCTTTTCTGCCCTCTTCATTTCTAGAATTCTTGTATTTTCGTCGTTCATCAATCAGGTCTAGTATCTCCTGAGTTATCCACTGATTCTTAGTTGATCTTTTCTTCCTTCCTAACATTTCTCCAGCAGCCCTACTGACTTCACTTTTTATGACTCTCCACTCTTCCTCTATTGTGTTCCCTTCAGCCTTTTCATTTAGTCCTTGTGCAACATGTTCCTTGAAACAATCCCTCACACTCTTTTCTTTCAACTTGTCTAGATCCCATCTTTTTGCATTTTTTCCTTTCTTCAATTTCTTCAACTTCAGATGGCATTTCATGACTAACAAGTTGTGGTCAGAGTCCACGTCTGCTCCTGGGAAAGTTTTGCAATCCAACATCTGGTTTCTGAATCTCTGCCTGATCATAATGAAGTCTATTTGATACCTTCCAGTGTCTCCAGGTCTCGTCCACGTATACAGCTGTTGTTTGTGGTGTTTGAAGCAAGTATTGGCAAGGACTAAATTATGATCAGTGCAGAATTCAACCAGTCGACTTCCTCTTTCGTTCCTTTGTCCCAATCCAAATTCTCCTACTGTACTACCTTCTCTTCCTTATCTCTCTTTAATGAACAATTCAACTGTTTTTTATCAATCATATGGCTTATGATTTTAACAAAATTTGCTAAGATTATATTTTAAATGTTGTACCATACATCAATGTTGTTTAATGTGTCTTGCCAATTTTAATAATATCTATTTTGTATTCTGATATATTAATGTTAATTTATTATAGCTGATGATGTCCCTTAGGGGACGAAATAGGTACTAATATAATAAATTATAAATTGTATTGAATAGGCGGACCACTTGTATATAATATTTAAGTTTATCTTAAATATTAACTATTTTAGGATACCAGTTGCTATGGAATGGGCATCTCGGACGTATTCTGAGTAATTGCCCTCCTTGTGCTCAAGCGGCCAAGACTATACAATCCACTGGTGGTCCATAACCCATTACAGGAGAGACCCTTACTTGGACTATGTGTAAGTAGGATAGCATCATGCTTCACAGAAGTTTCACCGATCAAGCTCAGAATGTTTTAAGCAAGCCTCGGACCTACAGGAGTAATGAAGTCCCACTCCCATTTGACAGGTGAGGGACATCTTGGAAACAACTTGGTGAACGAAATGGGATTCGATGGGGAGCTATCAATGTTAATGGGACTTATGGAAGACAGAAAGTAGAACTAGCTGCATCAGCAAAGAGGATACATCCGGTTGTTTTAGGAGTTAATGATATTCGGGTAAGCGGAGAAAACGAGGAAGAGAAAGGAGCTAATAAAGTGTACGTGATGAGTGTTAAAAAGGGAATGGCAGAGTGTGGGATAGGGCTGTTCATCAGGAATATTACAGCATGCAACATAGTTTCTGTTAGGCACGTAAATGAGCAAATGATATGGGTAGATTTGGTAGTTGGAGGAATTAGGACAAGAATTGCCTCAGTGTACTCACATTTGAGGGTGCAGATGAGGGTGAAGTTGACAAGTAATATGAAGCATTGACTGACATCGTAGTCAAGGTCAACAACAAGGATAGGATAGTGCTAATGGGCAATTTCAATGTAAAAGTTGGAAATAGAACCGAAAGATACGAAAGGGTGATTGGTAAATGTGGGGAAGATATGGAAGCTAACAGGAATGGGAACTATTTGCTGTACATCAGTGGTAGTATGGGTTTAGCAATTACGAATGCATTCTTTAAGCATAAGACTATTCACCGCTTCAGATGGGAGGGTAGGGGCACCAAATCCATTATAGACTATATCTTAACCAACTTTGAATTCAGGAAATCTGTTAGGAATGTGCGGGTATTCCGGGGATTGTTTGTGATGCAGACCACTATCTGATCAGTAGTGAATTAAGTATCTCTAGGTCTAGGATAGATCTGTTTGCAGACGAATAAGAGTAGAAAATCTCCAGGATGAGGAAATGAGCAGAAAGTAAATGGATATGATTAGTGAAAAGTTCCAAACAGTGGACATTAAACACGTTCAGGATATAGAAAGAGAATGGGTGGCATACAGGGATGCTGTAGTATAAACAACAAGAGAATACCTAGGAGCAACTGTGTCTAAAGATGGGAAAAAGTGAACATCATGGCGGAATGATGAAGTGAGAGCAGCTTGTAAATGTAAAAAGAAGGTGTGTCAGAAATGGCTCCAAACAAGGACTGATGCAGACAGGGAATTGTGTGTATATGAAAGAAACAGAGCGAAACAAATAGTTGTTAAATCAAAAAAGAAGTTGTGGAAAGGATGGTAAATAAACTCCATTGTCATAAAGCAGCAGAAATAGATGAAATTTGACCTGAAATGGTGGAGTATAGTGGGAAGGCAGGGATGAAATGGCTTCACAGAGTAGTAAAATTAGCATGGAGTGTTGGTAAGGTACCTTCAGATTGGACAAAAGCAGTAACTGAACCTATCTGTAATCAAGGGAACAGGAAGGATTGCAACAACTATCGAGGTATCTCATTGATTAGTACACTAGGCAAAGTATTCTTTATCATCTTGGAAGGGAGGGTGCGATCAGTAGTTGAGAGGAAGTTGGATGAAAACCAGTGTGGTTTCAGACCACAGAGGGGCTGTCAGGATCAGATTTTCAGTATGCACCAGGTAATTGAAAAATGCTACGAGAGGAATAGGCAGTTGTGTTTATGTTTCATAGATCTAGAGAAAGCATATGAGAGGGTACCGAGCGAAAATATGTTTGCTATACTGGGGGACTATGGAATTAAAGGTAGATTATTAAAATCAATCAAAGGCATTTATGTTGACAATTGGGCTTCAGTGAGAATTGATGGTAGGATGAGTTCTTGGTTCAGGGTACTTACAGGGGTTAGACAAGGCTGCAATCTTTCACCTTTGCTGTTCATAGTTTATGTGGATCATCGGCTGAAAGATATAAAATGGCAGGGAGGGATTCAGTTAGGTGGAAATGTAGTAAGCAGTCTGGCCTATGCTGACTACTTGATCATAATGGCAGATTGTGCCGAAAGCCTGCAGTCAAATATCTTGGAACTTGAAAATAGGTGCAATGAGTATGGTATGAAAATTAGCCTCTCGAAGACTAAATTGATGTCAGTAGGTAAGAAATTCAACAGAATTGAATGTCAGATTGGTGATGCAAAGCTAGAACAGGTCGATAATTTCAAGTATTTAGGTTGTGTGTTCTCCCAGGATGGTAATATAGTAAGTGAGATTGAATCAAGGTGTCATAAAGCTAATGCAGTGAGCTCGCAGTTGCGATCAACAGTATTCTGTAAGAAGGAAGTCAGCTCCCAGACAAAACTATCTTTACATCGACATGTTTTCAGACCAACTTTGCTTTACGGGAGCGAAAGCTGGGTGGACTCAGGATATCTTATTCATAAGTTAGAAGTAACAGACATGAAAGTACCAAGAATGATTGCTGGTACAACAGGTGGGAACAATGGCAGGAGGGTACTTGGAATGAGGAGATAAAGGCTAATTTAGGAATGAACTCGATGGATGAAGCTGTACGCACAAACCGGATTCGGTGGTGGGGTCATGTGAGGCAAATGGACGAGGATAGGTTACCTAGGAGAATAATGGACTCTGTTATGAAGGGTAAGAGAAGTAGAGGTAGACCAAGACGATGATGGTTGGACTCGGTTTCTAACGATTTAAGGATAAGAGGTATAGAACTAAATGAGGCCACAACACTAGTTGCAAATCGAGGATTGTGGCAATGTTTAGTAAATTCACATAGGCTTGCAGACTGAATGCTGAAAGGCATAACAGTCTATAATGATTATGTATGTATGTATGTATGTATGTATGTATGTATGTATGTATGTATGTATGTATGAAAACCAGTATATTACTCTACTTTTCAACATGATTCCCACCAATATTGAGGCACTTGTCATATCGTACAACGAGCTTTTGCATACCATCCTCATAGAAGTTGGCCGTCTGATTTGTCAGCCACTGCAACACAGCCATCTTGACACTATCATTGTCGTAATCGTGAAGTGCCTGTTTTCTCTCACTGCTCGGTCAACTGCCTGCACCAAATCTTCACTAATGACTGAAGGTCACCCACTCCGTTCTTCATCATGCACATCTTTGTGGCCACCTTTAAATGCTTGAACCCATTTCCTAACCATTCCACCGCTCATAATGTTTGGTCCATAAACTGCACAGATCTCACTATGAATATCGATAGTTTTCAAACCTTTTGCACTCAGAAAACGAATAACAGACCGGACTTCACAGTCAGCGGGACTCTCGATCGGCGAGGTCGTTTCAAATGCTTGCCAACAAACCTACACAAGGGCGACTATTGCCATAATGGCATCTCAGCCTTGTCAATAGATGCAGGTACACAGCGCGCATACATGGAATGCCGACCGCAGCGTTGCATGGGCGGAATATCAAAACGGTACTTACTTAAAAAGCATGCCTCATAGCAGTATACCAGGCAAAGTGTTCACTGGCATCTGGGAAGAGAGGGGCTGTCACGATCAGTTTTTCAATATGCGCCACGAAACTGAAAAATGCCACGAGAGGAATAGACAGTTACGTTTGTGTGTCATAGATCTAGAGAAAGCATATGACAGAGTTCTCCATACTGGAGGACTGTTGAATTAAGGGTAGGTTATTAAAATCAATCAAAGGCATTTATGCTAACAATTGGGCTGTTGTGCTTGTTGTTTAAAGGAGCCCAACATTGAGACATCAGCCCATGGTAGTTGACGCAAGTGCAATGGACTAATTTAACTTGGAAACAATATTCTTTAACCCATGGGTAAATAATGCAAATATTTATTATTATTATTATTATTATTATTATTATTATTATTATTATTATTATTATTATTATTATTATTATTATTCATCACTGGCGCGCAGCCCTTTGTGAGCCTTGGCCTTCTGAAGTTTTCCCCATTCTTTCCTGTTAAGTGCACAGCAATTCTTGATTCCAATGATCTTTTCCATGAACCAATTCTGAAGTCCTTTACATGTTTGCGAGGTCGTCGTAAAAAGGTCAGGCCGGCTATTTCTTCTCATTTTGTAACAAGAGTTTTTTTACAGATTGGGTTGTCAGCCCAACACCAACCCCCAGCAATCCTGGAGGGCCGATGTTTTCTTTCGGGGTTGTCTCCCTTAGCTGGTGGGTCCCCATTTTGAAGTGTCGGGAACTCGCTTTTTCGCCCTTACATGACTTAGCCGTGAACACGTAGTGCACCCGTTGCCCAGGGGCCACAGCGTGGACATACATGTATCGGACTTGGTAGAAATAAATGGCATTTCTTGTGCTTTATTAGTACACTTCCACCAGCAAGAAGTGAACCCACAGGACCAGATATTACCCCTTCGGCCCCCATTATTATTATTACTTGTGAGATATGACTATGAAGTGTTCACATCCATTTACATTAGTATTATTATTATTTACATAGTTATGTCTGGACTTTATTTGGTATGAATCACAATCATATTATTTATGAGGTTATGTCATGAAACATCTGCTGTATATATATTAATATGAGTTTATTTAATGTAAGAACATAATTAATAGTATATTATTTATTATTACCTTTATATAAATGCTGGCAAGGTGTAGTGTTTACTGTGTACTATGTCTTCTGGTATGGGCTAGAATAAAACTGTTACTTTCATTGACCTGTCTCAGTCTTATACTTGGCTTTGACAATATGAAAGTGGCTGAGGTATGAGTGACGCTAGTAATGCCATTCCTTATGCAGTCAGTCCCTGCTACGAATGGTGTGAAAATTGCAAGTAATCAGCTTCATTTTTCGTATCAAAATCTAATCACTGAGATTTACAATAGTAAAATTCTTCCACCGTTTTGATACTTTTTTATTTGCCTTTTAGCAAATTTTTATTTGTCAACAGTACATGTTTTGTTCCTACTTAGGAACATCCTCAGCTGTTATTAAAGCTTGTTTTTAATATCATTTAATTTAATTGGTATTTTATTAGTTTTTAAGAGAATTAATGCACCTACAAATTAACGTGTTTAAAATCTTAGCAATTCACCTAAGCTTTAATAACAGCTGAGGATGTTCCTAAGTAGGAACGAAACATGTACTGTTGACAAATAAAAATTTGCTAAAAGTCAAATAAAAAAGTATCAAAACGGTGGAAGAATTATAATATTGTAAATCTCAGTGATTAGATTTTGATACGGAAAATGAAGCTGATTACTTGAAATTCTAAGGCCAACCAGGCAAATAAACAAGGCAACATCTATTTTAATCTAAAGGTGAAGGTAGCTAAGTTAACTAAAGACATAGATTTCTTAAATAAATGTCTTAAAGACAACCTAGTTCCTAAATTTCTAAGTAAAACCCAAAAGAAACACGTACCTTCCAGACACCACTTTGAAACACAAAAGAGTCAATCAAATATGGCTAAAAAACGAAATAAAATACCTTTATAGGAAGAAAGCATTTCTCAATGGTAAAATGTATTTGGCACATCTCCAAAGTCCAACACTACTGTTACCCTTAGAGTGGGATTCGTTTCAAAGATACACCCATGAAAAAATGGATATCATTTTAAGTAAAAAACAGGAAACCCTTAATAACAAATTAACATCGTTAAAAAATGCCAAGACAAAAAACGAAAATGGCAAGGCTTACTCTTCAAATTCAGAAACCAAATTTGAGGAATACCCCTTACCCGTTAAGAACATTTCTCACTGAGGAAGAAATGAAAACCCTAAGTCAAGGCCCTAATTTCAATTGGATAGGTAAGAACAAAGAAAAAGAGCTAATAACTACCATTGCAGAAGTAGAAACGGCTATAAAAAAACTCCCTAATGAAGTTCAGAATGACGTCAGACACGAGGTAAAAAAGAAAATTCCAAACCTAGTAAAAGGCTTCAAAGTTTCCCATAACAGAAATAAACCTACTTCAAGTTTATCACATAAAATAAAACAGGAGGAAATAGTAATTACCAAAGCTGACAAGGGAGGGACAATAGTGGTTTTAGATAAGGAGGAATACATTAAAAAAACAGAAACTTTTTTTCAGCAATAGCACTTTTTCGGAAATAGATCGAGACCCTACAACTAAAACTCAGAAAGAGTTAAAAACACTATTAAGAAACGCAACCTTTATTTTAAGTGAACAAGACGTCCAAAAACTGATAAATACGAATCCCGGCCTTCCAACAGCAAGAGCCTTACCCAAGTTACATAAAGAAGGAATTCCCATAAGACCAGTAATAAACTTCCGCAACAGTCCTACTTATAAAACATCGCAATACGTACATACATTCCTAACCAAACATTATGTTTTTCACAACAAGACACCAATAAAAAATTCAGTAGATTTTTGCAAAGTACTCAAAAACTTTAAATTAACACCACATCAAGTAACATGTTCCTTTGATATCAAGGACATGTATACAAATATTCCAGTGGACGAAACAATAAAAATTATCAGGAAGAATCTTATAGAACATAAACAACTCGGCATACCGGAAGTAGAAGATTTCATTAATATACTCAAATTCGTTACAAAACACAATTACTTCACTTTCAATAAGAAAATATATAGACAAGAAGGCCTCCCAATGGGTGCTCCCGCTTCGGGCATTTTAGCCAATATTTATCTTAATTACCTCGAACATACCAAAATAATAGGACAAATAGAAGGTCTCAATTTATGGATATGCTTTGTAGACGACACTTTTGCCGTCATAGATCGGAGAGAGAATAACAGTGACAATATCCTCAATAAATTAAATACACTAGAATCTAGAATAAAGTTTACAGTAGAAAAAGGAAAAGAAAGCTCCATAAATTTTTTAGACATAAATATAACACGGAAAAAGGAAGAGTTTGTCTTCAAGATACACAGAAAAGCCACTTTTACTCCCATTACAATAAAGAACTACTCATTACACCCGGAATAGCAAAAAAGGTCAGCTTATTACAGTTACATATATAGAGTGTTTAATATACCTCTTACACACACAGAAAGAGAAAAAGAACTGCTCGTTATTCGCAAACAAGCCCAATACAACGGTTTTGAACTAAAAATAATAAACAAAATAATTGGTAAATTCAAACAGAAATTACAAACTAATCTAACACCCGAAACAAAAAAGAAAGACAAATACGCCAAGTTCACGTTCAATAACCCTAACTTATACACAGTAACCAATTTGTTTAGAAAATATAATTATAAGATCGCATATTCAACCAGCAATAACACAAAGTATAAATTATTTAATTACAATAGTGTTTATTCCCTAGGAAAAAACAAACATTCTGAATCAGGAGTTTACAAATTGAAGTGTCATCAATGTGGAAAAAGTTATGTCGGACAAACAGGGCACAGTTTTACTGTAAGATACCAAGAGCATGTCAATGCCGAAAGACATAAAAAAATTTCCGCGATGGGCCAACACATGAGTTCAACCGGACATCAATTCACAACCATAGAGCAGGATTTAACTATATTGCATAAAATAAACAAAGGAGCTCTCCTAAATACATTAGAAAATCTATATATTTATTTAGAACAAAAAAGCAATCAGGACAATAACCTGAATGAAACAATTGACAATAGAAACCCTATATTTGAAGGAACATTATCAAGTCTTGAAATTTTAGGCAAAAGACACAATACAAATAGTAAAAGGATAAATAAGACCGAGCCTCCGCCATTTTGTACAACCCCTCTCCCCACCCCTTCTAAAGTTGAAGCCGTGACAGTAAGCGACACGCCTCCTCCCCTCTCCGCAGCCTTGCCTCCCCGAAAGGAGGAGCAGACAATGGAACACACACACCATTACTATACTAGACGTAAAGCAGCATCAAACGTCCCTCCAGGGTCACAGTAGAATTGGAGTCTAACAATAGCAAGGTAAAGAACTTTTTTATACATTTAGTTATTACATAAAGGCACATGTTTTCAAACAAATTCCCATTTCCTTATTTTATTTCATTTCAGAAATTAAGAAGAAGCTCCCTTCCCAAAAATTGATCAGCAATCAGCTTCAAAGTTCCACATTAGACTCAATCAAAGGCACTTTAAACAAAAAAGCAATTCCACAATTCAACAATTCAACAATTTGAACAGTGTCACGAAGACAAACATTTTTAAAAACTTTTTAACCGCAAACAAACAGACATTTTTAATGTAACAAAATGAATTTTTTTTTTAAACAACTATTCAAATGAATAGACATAGTTTTTAAGCTGACCAACTATGTAATCATCTGTTCTCATATCATTAACACACTAACCCCTACATTGTTTCTAATATCATTTAATTTAATTAGTATTTTATTAGTTTTTAAGAGAATCATTGTACCTACAAATTAACGTGTTTAAAATCTTAGCAATTCACCTAAGCTTTAATAACAGCTGAGGATGTTCCTAAGTAGGAACAAAACATGTACTGTTGACAAATAAAAATTTGCTAAAAGGCAAATAAAAAAGTATCAAAACGGTGGAAGAATTTTAATATTGTAAATCTCAGTGGTGTGAAAATGTCGCTCATAGGGTTGGTTGGTGCATGCTTTTCAGTGGGCTTGGCAGACTGATGTTTAATAGCAACTTCTGGCTCAGTGGGGAAAGCAACGGGAAACTACATCACTCCTCATTTCCCTAGTACGCCTCTTCAGTGACACCTAGGCCATCTATGACAGCTAATGGTGAACCTGTTGAGGATCCAACCAGCCTTCGGGCTGATAACCCAACACACTGTAGTAAGTCCAGAACAATGCTATGTTTGACCAAATTTATGTAGAAAGTTCTTTGCATTGTAACTAGGCTATTAGAAACTCTCGAATTTACGAGAAAATATGTTGTATTATATTCTTCTAGAAGCCTGGCCATGAGACATATATAAAGAGGCAGTCTTGATGGTAGAGAGTTGTTTTGATGAGACTTGTGTGGATGTCATGTCAACCAAGTTTTTGAAGTCAAGTATGTGAACTGGTTTTGTTGGGTTGGTACTTGACATGGAACTGTTGTAGTCTCTCCTTATTCTTCACAGTAGTGTTTTGTTTATCAAGATGGCAGTTCATTAGTGCATGCATGTGGAAGATGTAAATACAATTTGTAAATAAATAGTGTACACAACTGACAGCATTTTGTGTGCATCTTTGTGGATACATCATAGTGTGAGTTCTTGGTTCAAAGTACTTACAGGGATTTTATAGAAGGCTGTAATCTCTCACCTTTGTTGTTCATAGTTTACATGGATCAGCTGCTGAAAGGTATAAAGTGGTAGGGAGGGATTCAGGATTCAGTTTAGTCTATACTGACGATTTGATCTTAATGGCAGATTGTGCCGAGAGCCTGCAGTCTAATATGTTGGAACTTGAAAATAGGTGCAATGAGTACGGTATGAAAATTAGCCTTGCCAATACTAAATTGATGTCAGTAGGTAAGAAATCTACAAGAACTGACAGATTGGGGATACAAAGCTGGAACAGGTAGATTATTTAAAGTATATAGTATGTGTGTTCTCCCAGGGTGGTAATATAGTAAGCAAGATTGAATAAAGGTACAGTGAAGCTATGCAGTTAGCTCGCAGTTACGATCAACAGTATTCTGTAAGAAGGAAGTCAGTTCCCAGACAGAACTATCTTCACATCGGTCTCAAAGGCATAACTTTTCATAATATAACTTTTCATAATGAAGATGGACGGATGGAGGGACGGAAGTACAGATGGATGGAAGAACGGATGGATGGATTCCCTTGCCCAGCCAGGAATCGTATCTGAGAACTCTTTGATCAAAGGTGACCAAAGGCCAGCATGCTAACTATTTAGCCAAGGAGCTGGACACAAAGAATTATGAAGTAATGGAGCTCCAAAATAACCAAACACAAAGTCACTAGGCAGTATTAACACAAAACATGTGAATAATACTTGAAGAATGGCTAAAACTATTTTAATATAACCATAAATTTGCTTTTATACCATATTTTTGGTCAAATATGACTAAATGATAAAATATTGTGGCAGTAAAGGCCGAGTGTGAGGTGGTTGGTAAGAATGCAAGGGAGAGATATTCATGGTGTACGGTGAGAAAAACAATAATGTCAGCAAACTGTTGAGGCATGCAATAAAGAAGCTCCTAGAAGAAGCTGGACGCTAATTGACAATGCTTGCCTATATAAGAGCGCAACTGTGTCAGTCAATCTGGAGTTATTCTCAGGTGAATAAACCTTGAGTGTGTCAATTGCAGGTGAAAGTAAACAGATCAATCAATCAATCACTACTGATCTGCATTTAGGGCAGTCGCCCAGGTGGCAGATTCCCTATCTGTTGTTTTCCTAGCTTTTTCTTAAATGATCGCAAAGAAATCGGAAAATTATTGAACATTTCCCTTGGTAAGTTATTCCAATCCCTAACTCCCCTTCCTATAAACGAATATTTGCCCCAATTTGTCCTCTTGAATTCCAACTTTATCTTTATATTGTGATCTTTCCTACTTTTAAAGACACCACTCAAACTTATTCGTCTACTGATGTCCTGTATGTAGGATGCTAAAAGGTTTGTTTTTTCCGCCCATTCAATACATACAAATTTTATAAATTAGGAATTCATTATTGATTCCACCTGAGACACGCTTCGCCCCTCATTGAGGGCACCATCAGTCAAAACATCACCTCAAGGCAAAAAATCAGGCAACTGGCCAGTAGCCGACATGCACAAATCAATACATATTATTAACACAATTACAAAAATTAAGTATGGGAAACAGTTGCACAAAAGTGATGGTTGAACATATAGGTTTATAGATGAAAAGTCAGCACCAATGCCCAAAACTAACACAGTAGAGCCCGGCAGCGGCGCTCCGGAGAAACAGTTGACGCAATCATAGGAAAATAAAAAGTCTAAAAACATTTACATAATAACAATTAAGGGAGAAAAGGTGTAGTGCTCGGCGTCAATGTCTGCAACCAAAAATCAACGTCAAAGGTTGGCAACTATACAGTATTTACACTGTTCAATTGAACAGCTGAGATAAAGTTTTAAAAATATCTACATTATAACATTCAGCGCAAATGTTTGCAATAAAAACCAATGTCAATAGTTGGCAACTATATAGCAATTACACCATCCAATTGAACAGTTGAGAATTTACAATTATATACACAACCACACAAGAGCAGCCGGTGTGCAAGGACAAAAAAACCTCAGCACCAAGTGCGTCCCGACGTTGGTCATGAGTCTGTGATGAGTCATTTATCAGGAGTGTGTTCATCGGATGGCTGTGCGCAGTTCAACAAGGCTTCTTGTTGCGAACTGTTCTGGAACAACACTTCACTGTGAGCAGCTGTGTTGGTGGCCAGTATGCAGTGTGATTGCTCGAGTGAGTGTGTGTTTGGATTGTGAGTAAAATAATAGTGTTGAGTGGCAAACTCGAACATGAGTGAACTTGTGATTAACTGTAAATGGTAGTTCAATATATTTAATTTAATATGGTAGTAAAATGCACTACCTCTCTGTGTAGTAATTTTAGTTTTAAGGATTCCAATAACCAGCCACAATGTAGTAGGCCTAATATATGCATTTATATGATCAACAGAAAACATTTCATGTTCACAAAAGCTAGAAATATGTTTAAGTTTATGAACAGTACCATGACATATCATGGAAATTCAAGCCACACACAAGTATGATATTTTTGTAACTAATTCTGTTTTGTTTTTAAAAATATTTCAACAGCACTAAAACTAGTGAAGATGATCAACACCAAACTATCAATACTCATGGCACATGCAACAGAAATCCTTGATGCCCAACGTGCAGAACAAGCCAAACAAATGTACCAGAAACAAATCATTGATAAGCTTAATACTGCAGAATTTGGAGAAGTGGATGAAGTCGATATACGTAAGTATTTTGGAATATTTACAGTAGGCCCTAGTATGAAATTGATTTTAGTATTCAAGATTTGCAGTGAATTACCTGCAATGAGAATTTCTCAGAAAATTCAGAAAATTTCCTCTGTACTGATGTCCAACATGTAGTAATGCTAAGAATTAGCTTCTTTTTATATTTGTTTTTTATTTTATTTTAAGCTAGTATTTTAATATACAGTAGAGTCTCGATAATCCGACCTAAACGGGACATGGAGTATGTCGGATCACCGAAAATGTTGGATAATACAGAATAACTTTGAAAATGAACTAAAACTAACAGCAAGGCTATACCCTTTTACTATGTTTTATGGTATTCTATTTATTGACTTATCAATTCAATTGTACAGTAGATGCAGTATTGAACGAAAACATTCCAAATGTCTTATGAAAAGAAACTTGTCAACATTGTCTGCTTGCGTGCTGATTCACGTTTTCTTGCTGCGAGATCCTGCCATCGACAATAATCCTTCACTGTGAGTCATCGTTTTCTCCTTTTGTTCTGCATTGCCTCGTTCTTCTTCTTCTTCATCATCATCCTCATTTTCATTAGCATTCACAAAACCAATAATATCAGGATCAGTTAGTTCAAACAGCTGATCTTGTGCACACCACTTACATCCTGAGTCGTAGCATCCTCACAGCCAGGAATGCAATTCAGGAAGGGAACAATGTTTTCCATGTCTTCTTGTACCACCACCTCTCGATGTTCAACCTCACTCAACAATATGTTCCAAGACTTTCTAATGTCATTGTTTCAACTTCTTCCCAAGACTGCGCTATCGAGTATGCCACGTCTTTCATGTTGTTTCATTTTAACGTTTCTATCATGTCGTTGCCATTGTCCATTTTCTCTATGAGGGATAAAAGGAGTTTCCGCCGATATTTCCCCTTCGGTGTTTCCAGTACACCTTGGTCCATTGGCGGCATAGTGCGACACGTTAGGAGGGAAGAACATGATTTTGATGTCACCATTTCTAAGTTGCTCTTCGTTTGGGTGTGATGGAGAAGAATAGCTTTTCTAGGGAAATTGTTTGAAGCTTGAAATTTTTCTACATCTGGAACGAATTGTGTAAAGAACAGTCTTTTAAGAAGTCAGCAGACATCCAGGCAGCCTTATGATTCGTGTAATGGACTGGAAGAGCATCAATAGAAATGTTTTTAAATGTCCTAGGCTTCTTTGCTTTACCGATCATAAGCAATTTTGCTTTTACGTTCCCAGTAATATTACTACAGGCAAGAACAGTAACTGTTTCCTTACTACGCTTGTAGCCAGGTGCAGATATCTTGGCTTGGGCTGCGAGAGTTTTGATGGCAGCATCTTGAAATTCGGCTCAGTCTCATAACAATTAAAAATCTGATCACCGGTTAATCCTTCAGCAAGAATTATTTCTTGAAATTCCCTTTTAAATTTTACAACCTCATCAGATTTAGCTGACAGTTTTTCTCCACAGCAGTGGCGGTTTCTGGTATAGCGCAATGGAGCAATGAACCTCCAGTTTATTTCCAAACTTTATTCAACTACTTAATATTCATAACTCCCTTGTCAATCTTGAAGCTCTTGCTTAGCCCATCTATCCGTAATATACTCGTACTAGCTTTCAATTCATGTGAACTGTGCACGTTCCGTGGCTGGATACTTGTCTGGAATGAACCCCCTTGGAAGTAAATCTCTCCGTCCGTACCTGGGCGAAGGGAGTGGCGAGGTGCGGGGGGGACATCGGCCGGCACGTAGACAAGGCCAGGATATCACAGAAACATATATCCATGGTTTACGCATGCGCAATATGCCACTCTCTCTAGTCGTGTTGTCGGGGGGGTGTTGGAGCAAGGTCTGTCTAGACTGACCTTGTGTTGGGGTAAGTATGTGCCTGCCATCTGTTGCCCTTACAAGAATTCAACTACGTAGCAGAAAATAGTGCACATAATTAGCGCTAGTGTTGAAGAGCATCATTCTGCCAGCAGTCGCATTAAATTGCCAAATTCCAATTGATGTCTTTTCCCAAATACATCAATATTTACTAAACATCTGTTAATTTGCCTTCTTTGGAATAATTACTTTTTTGAGAGAAAATTAACTTAAAAATCACCGAGGCAAAGAGTAGCGGGAATGTAATACCAAAAAAACGCCAATTGCCTAGCCACAGGAGTTCTTAAAATTAAGTTACCAACATTGCGAACATAAATCCCTAAAGTTTACTCTGTTTTTCAAGTGTGATGCTAGTGTTTACAAAAGTTTGCAATTGTTATCATAATTCGTAATATTATTGTATGCTGTGCAAGCGTGTGAGGTTTTTCTACACTGTTGTGCCGTTCAGAAACTTAATTTTTAGGACATAAAGAAGTTACAATATTTTTTCCGTATGTGTATTTTTGTGCACTGTAGTTGCGTCCATAATTTTGGTCCAGGGAAAGGTAAGGAGCTACATAATGAGTTTGAACAGTGATACGATACTTAAGAAGACAAACTTTTCTTCTCACTCTCTCTCTCTCTTGAGCGTAAACTTAAGATTAAGATTAAGGATGCCAGACGCCCAATGCCTGATCTTGATATAACGAGGCATCCTAAAAGTAAAAGTAATGAAATCGTGCGTAAATTCAGAATGGATTTATACCGTATAAAGAATCGAGTGGATCTGTGATTGCAAAATTACTAACATGTTGATTTGTTTTCCTTTTTTATGATTCATGGGTGATGAAAGGGAAGAGACTTGGACCAAAGTCGGAGTGGTAGATATAGGATATTTGTCCAAAAAAATAATAAAGAAACACAGAAGTTATAAATCTCATATGCTTGCCCAGTTACAATTCGATCTCCTGGGAAGACACGATAACCGTCAGTAATTTGACTGTGCTTACAGGCAGTCTGTGGAAAGAGACAACGACCAAGTACGGAAAATTCGTTATGTGCTGTGTAAAGTTCTGTGGCGCGTTTGAGATGGCATTGCGTGGGCATGACGAAACAAGTGAATCATCGAATCCTGGCATATTTCGAGGCCTCGTCAATTTTAGTTGTGAAATTGACGTTGCATTAAGAGACCATCTGTCCAAAGCTACTGTCTTCAAAGGCACCTCGAAAGACATTCAGAATGATTTGCTTTCGTGCATGTATGAAATCTGTCGTGAGAAAAAAAAAAATCACCACAGCGCACTTCATTTCGGTAATCACAGATGAGACCACCGATATATCAACTACAGCACAATTTGTTATCATTCTTCCCAACGGTAAGCCAGTTGAAAGATTCTGGGGTTTCCTCTACCCTCTAGTCATGATGCTAAAACAATAGCAGAGTGTTTAAAATTTTCTTTGAGTAAGTTGTGGATAATAGAGATAAGTTGATTTCACAAGGTTACGATGGAGCAAATGTAATGAGTGGTCACCATTCAGGGTGCAAGTTCTCATCAGGGAAGATTTTAGGCATGCACATTATGTGCACCATTATGCCCATTTTCTGAAATTAGTCATGGCACAGGTGACAGGGGAGAGGGGATATATTGAGGTGGGGGGGATTTTTCCTTCTGTTGAACCCCCAGTGACGAAAGTCACGCGCCGCCACTGCTCCACAGATCTTAAGCTGCCCAATGCCGTACCGTTTTTTCCACCAATCAAGCCGCCCAGCACTGGCAGTAAAATTAGGGTCCCCTTCATTAAACTCATTCTGGAAATACACTGCCATTTCTTGCAGAATGAGGCCAGATATTGACAAGCCCTTTTCTCGGTTTTGAGTGAACCAAAGAAATAGTGCTTCACTTACTTCTTGGTACTCACCTTTTTCATTGTTTTTTCTAATTTTCAGTGCATCACTTGTTGCTCTGGTAGAGCACCACTTTTCAATTTCTTCCCTCTTATGTTTCCAGTCTCCCACTGTAATACATCCAACACCACAATCTGAAACCACTTTTTGAAGAGCTTCCCCTTTGTCCAGTCTCTTTAACCCACTCAACTTGTCTTCCACAGAAACAATCACCTTCTTCCCTTTACTCGCCATTCTCACAGAGGATATGAAAACTATAACATCCGTGCCCAACCAATACTACACTGAACAATCCTATCGCATGACTGCCGGTACTTGTCCCACAGTCGCACACTTCACACCGGCTGTTCCAGAATTGCCTCCACCTAAAGTTCAAATTAAGCCTAACAGTGTCGGATAACACAGAATGTCGGATAAGCGAAGGTCGGTTGAGCGAGACTCTACTGTAGTTCTAACACACAGGAGATTTTCAGCAATGCAAGGATGGGAAAGGTCTAGGACTGGGAAGGTTGCAGCTGTGGCCTTAATTAAGGTACAGCTCAAGCATTTGCCTGGTGTGTAAATGGAAAACCATGAAAAACCATCTTTAGGGCTGCAGATGGTGAGATTCAAACCCACCATCTCCTGAATGCAAGCCCACAGCTATGTAACTCTAACTGCACAGGCCACTCACTCAATAATTAGCATTGCCAAACATTTCCATTCCTGGGTTATGCAATCTTCTACTTCTACTACTACTACTACTACTGCTGCTGCTGCTGCTGCTGCTACTACTACTACTACTACTACGAGGGTGCATTATACCATTTGAAATTATGCGCACAAGTTTTGCCAGCAGATGGCAGCATATGTATGCTTGTCGTACAACATCTCGCAGGCACTCAGTCAGTCAGAGGCTGTTAGTGCACGATGGCACACATGTTGCATGACTGTACACGAGAAGAACAACGTGCAGTTGTGCATTTTTGTGGGGCAAAGGACTGTCCACAGAAGAAGTGCATCACGAAATGCATCCTGTCTATGGTGAAAACTGTTTCTCACAGAAAGCTGTGTTCAGTTGGATCCAGAAGTTTAACGATGGAAGGAAAAACATCAGAGATATGGGGAGCGCTTGGGACATCCACCGTACAGTCCTGATTTAGCCCCAGTGATTTTCATCTGTTTGGGCCCCTAAAAAATCATTTGGGTGGCCGTCATTTTGATACAGATGATGCCGTAATCTATGAGGTTACACGTTGGCTGCGACAGTAACCAAAGGACTTCTTTGCTGCTGGCTTTCAAAAACTTGTAAAGAGATGGGATAAGTGCCTAAATGTACAGGGTGAATATGTGGAAAAGTGAAATAAATGTCAGAAAGTTACTTTGATTATTTTTGCCTCAATTCAGTTTTGCGACATTTATTGACTCCTCCTCCTCTTCCTGTAATTTATATTCTTGTTTCCTAAACCAAGTATTGGTGACTTGTTATATTCTTCTTCCATGATTATTAATCATTTTCACAAATTTAGAAGACAATCTGAAATTTTGAAAATACAGTAGAACAACATTTTATAAGATGTAAATGGAGAAAAATCAGACAATTAAGTGACTGCATTAAAAATATATCCATTGAAGGAAATTAAACAATGGACTACTCTTCTCCAAAGATGGTGGTCTTTAATTTATATTCTTGTTTCCTAAAACCAAATATTGATGCCTTCTTATATTATTCTTCAAGATTATTTATAATTTTTACAAATTGGCAGAAAACAACCTAAACTGCAGAAAATACAGTAGAGGAACATTTTAAATTATGTAAATGTGGATAGATCAGACAGTCAAGTGACTACATTAAAAATATATTCATTGAAGGAAATTAAAGAATGCACTGAAAGACTTATGAAAACAGTAAATATTTGACACAATACCATGTTGAAAGATTGATTTGTATGAGTTATCATAAAGGGAGGTTATAGTATTTCACAGATTAAGGTTATGATTATATCATGGAAGATACACTGATATTTATTGAAGACGTGGGAGGAATTCCCTCTCTGCCACAGTGCTGTTATCTCATTTGTTGCTCACAGGCTGTTGCAGGGATAGGCCAGCTAGTCACTCTGATTCCCATTAATATTTGGTACAACTAGAATAAAAAGCCTTCAGAGACTCTTCCAATGATAAAGATGGCAGACATGACATTCTTTAGCACCCTAGTCTGCTATTTAATTTATATTCTTTCTTATCTTGCGGCAAAGGAAAATGTCGCTACCTAGGCCTAATTCATCTGGAAATCATCCTGCATTAACAAACAGATTCAGTGTTTTACACGAAGTTCGGGAAGAGCAAGGAAGCACTTCTTTCTCCCAAGATGCGAGTTCTCCGACGAAAAAACGCCGAATTCACGCCGATAACGTGATCAAGAAAGTAAGGAAGGAGAAGAGAGTGAAACTGTCACAGTCGAGGCCTTTCAGCAAATCTAGCAGAACTGCGAGCCGACAGTGAAGTGACAGGTATTATTCAACCAGGTGCCCCCTTTTCAGAAGTAGTGAAACCCCTCTTGAGGAATGTTGATAAACTTTCGTCAAATGACGACACAGTTATTGTTTGTGGAACCGACGACGTAGCGAGAAATGAAGGCCATCAGGCTGCAAGTACTCTGAAAAGAATTCTAGGTAAGCTGACCCATTCAAATGTGATAGTGACAAACGTGCCCCTTAGACATGATTTAACTGACTGGTCAATTGTGAATAAAGCTGTCAAGGACACAAATGAGCAATTCAGGCAAATATCTAGTCATTTCAAAAATGTTACACTGTTAGACATTAGTAAATTAAAAGTAATAAAACTCAATGTAGACCGTATTGGACATCAGATTATGAACATTAAAATAAGAATAATAGTTAACACCACCTTTCCAATACTTATCTTTCCTTATATTTAGAATATAAACATCACAACAGGCGTTGTAAGATGGAACATGTTTCGCTTAACTGTCGTAAGCATCATCAGCCGAAATAAATCTTAGCCTAAAGTTAGGTCAGGGCTCCGAACCTAGTGTCCTTAAAATATATGGCACCCTAAGAATCAACTTTTACATTTAGAAAATCAAATAGGCTTAAAACTAGTGTGAATAAAACATAGAATGTTACTACATGGCTAAAAGAAAAAAAAACAAAACAATTGTGTTGAAACAGAGGTTAAAAACAGAAAGTACAATACAGAGCTGGTAGTGAAATAATTAAAATCATTAGGATATCATTGCTACCAGTCAGTCAATCAGAATGTTCAAACATAAAAGAGTGAAAAATATATAAGAGTGTTCATCATGACTAAGTGAAAAGAAAACACGTAATCGTGTTGCCAGAGGTTAAAAACATAAGGTACAATACAGAGCTGGCAGTGTAATAATCAAACTCATTGCTACCAGTCAGTTAATAAGAATGTTCATATATAACAAAAAGTGATGATTATATTCTTTTGAATGAAGAAATAATTAAATCCCAATCTTGAATGGATACATGAGTCGGGCGAGAGAAATCACATATTGTAGCAGACATGGAGTAGTAGCACTTCAAACAGGATTGATCACACCTGAAGCCGCTTATAAGGTAGAGGCCAATATCCACTTCATCCGAAACAATGGTTAAAGCCGAATAACAGGTGTCTTTATTTTTACTGGGAGTTCAAGACCAAAACGGAATAAGACGCAAATTGCATGAACTGAAGTCTGAAAAATGGAAAAAGGAAAAAGATGTACTTGGGCCTTGAAAGTAGGGTGTTCAAAATGAGAGTCTAAGATCGCTTACCTCTTATGTTGGATTGACTGGAGACATTTATAGGTTTATAGCCGTTAAGTTTTGCAAGTTCTTTTATGTATTCAAACTCTTTTCTCCGTTTAGAAGGGGATAGTTAAACGTATGCCCGTTGCTGCGTGTGTTGTATCTGTGTGCTTGCTTAGGTGGAGAGTAAGTTGGGACGGGAGGGGTAGGAGCAACAATGAGAATGCTGGGAGCTGGCGGCGAAGTTGTATTATTGTGAGGGGGTAAGGTGGAATCTGTTATGACGACCCGAGGGATATTTAAAGGTTTATAATTGAAGATTTTTGTGAAATTGTTATGATTTATATTAAAATTAGTGAGTAACTTGGGGACTTGTTCAATTAATGGGCTGTTGTTCTCACGGACATCATTCAAATTATTATTATTATTATTATTATTATTATTATTATTATTAAAATGGTGATCCAAGAAAATGTATGTATTTTACAATCCAGTCATTAAGCTGCTTTTATTTACATATTTTATAATGTGGAGGTCCTGATCAATTGTAGAATAATTGTGGCCGGAATCCCTCATGTGGTTGCTCATGGCAGAGTACTTTTAATGCTTTAAGGCATTATAATGTTCCAAGTATCTAGTTCTAAAACTGCGGCCAGTTTGTCTGATATAAGAAAATTCACGTAGGGAGCATTTGAGTCTGTAAATACCAGAATTCAAAAATTTGTCCTGAGAAGTATTTACCGAGTTGGAATTAAAGAATATATTCCGATTAGTGTTGCGAGTGCGGTAGGCGATTCTGATGTTATGCTTCTTAAATGGGTTAGTAATGCTGTATATGGTGGGCTTAGTGAAGGTGGCAGTGTTTATTCTTTTGGGCTTATTTGGAGTTAAATTTGTAGTTTTTTTAACCAATAATCTTATTGATCAGGTTAGGTTTATAGCCGTTAAGTTTTGCAAGTTCTTTTATGTATTCGAACTCTTTTCTCCGTTTAGAAGGGGATAGTGGAACATTTAATGCTTGATGAATTAAACTGTAGAAAGTTGCTTGTTCATGAGATTGAGGTGTAAAGACTCATTCTTTATTGTCAAAGCAGCAGCGGAGGGCTTTCTGTAAATTTGGAAAATAAAATTATCACTGGCTCTGGTCAAGGTTCAGTCCAGGAAGTTTAAACACTTGTTGATTTCGTCTTCCTTAGTGAACCTGATATTGTGGTAAAGCTCATTACCTACTGCTAAAGCCTTACCAAAAATACATAAAAAAGAGATGCCAATGCACGCTATTATAAACTGTCAAAATAGTCCTACCTACAAGGTTTCTAAATTTTTACATTTTTTAAATAGCCATTATAAGCTCAATAATGAAGCCTATGGCAAAAAATCCAGTTGATTTCTGTAATAAACTTTCTAAATTTAAGTTACATGACAATCATGTCATGGTTTGGTATGATGTCACCAATATGTATACTAGTATACCAGTAAATGAAACCATTAGTTTAATAGAAACTAACCTTTTGAAACATAACACTATAAGCAAATGTAAAATAGATGAACTGATGAACTTGCTAAAATTTGTAATAAACAATAACTTCTTTACATTCAATAACAAAATTTACCAACGGAAGGGACTAGCGATGGGCTACCCGATATCTGGAATCCTTGCTAACATTTTTATGGATCACCTTGAGACTAACAAGATAATCAATAAAATCAAGGGTCTACAGCGGCTAAGATACGTCGATGACACATTTGCCATCATCGACACACATCGCAATAATAGTGATAACATTTTAAAGACCCTTAATGACCTTGACCACAATATCAGGTTCACTAAGGAAGACGAAATCAACAAGTGTTTAAACTTCCTGGACTGAACCTTGACCAGAGCCAGTGATAATTTTATTTTCCAAATTTACAGAAAGGCCTCCGCTGCTCCTTTGACAATAAAGAATGAGTCTTTACACCCTCAATCTCATAAACAAGCAACTTTCTACAGTTTAGTTCATCGAGCATTAAATGTTCCACTATCCCCTTCTAAACGGAAAAAAGAGTTCGAATACATAAAAGAACTTGCAAAACTAAACGGCTATAAACCTAACCTGATCAATAAGATTACTGGTAAAATAAAAATAAAAAATACTACAAATTTAATTCCAATTAAGCCCAAAGGAATAAACACTGCCACCTTCACTAACCCCACCATATACAGCATTACTAACCCATTTAAGAATCATAACATCAGAATCGCCTACCGAACTCGCAACACTAATCGGAATACATTATTTAATTCCAACTGGGTAAATTCTTCTCAGGACAAATTTTCGAACTCTGTTATTTACAGACTCAAATGCTCCCTATGTGAATTTTCTTATATCGGACAAACTGGCCGCAGTTTTAGACCTAGATACTTGGAACATAATAATGCCTTAAAGCATTAAAAGTACTCTGCCATGAGCAACCACATGAGGGAATCCGGCCACAATTATTCTACAATTGATCAGGACTGTAACTACTGCAGACTATTGAAATACTGAACAGATAAACGTTGACTCAAATAAATGTAAATAACAAGGATAATGGGCGCCACCTGCAAAACAATTGCAGGAATATCTAATTATGTAGAGCAACGAGCCACTCCTTCTCCCAAGGCGACGGTCATCAGGCTGACGAGACTCCAGACTTGCTTTGTAACCTTACCTGTTGCTATATAACCCCTGAAATTAAATTTGGGTAACATGCCAGGTTCAGCCTCACTCCACTGACAAAAGACTCACTTAAAGTTTGATTCTATGACTTTACTCCCAGAATAAGAACTAATATGTGACAAACACCAACAAAATAAACACTTATGCAACCCACTTAGTGCTTGCTGTTTACATAAAGCTAATATACACAATACTACCCAACAAAATCATCTCTTCACGAGATTTATTCGTTTGCCGTCTACAAAGGCAAATTACACATCATTAAAATGATCACTAAAAATCGAACATCGAATAAGAACTAATATGTGACAAACACCAACAAAATCAACACTACTGCAACCCACTTAGTGCTAGCCGTTTACATAGAGCTAATATACACAATACTACCCAACAAAATCATCTCTTCACTAGATTTACTCGTTTGCCGTCTACAAAGGCAAATTACACATCATTAAAATCATCACTAAAAATCGAACATCATTATACTTTTAACATACCTCCAGGTAAGAGCCCCACTGCACTCCACTGTTACCGTGAATCCTAATCTGGTAGAGAAAAGTACGACGACTATTTCTCTACACATGGATGCAACCTTCTTTACTAACAGCATCCCTAACCTTATTTACACTTCTTCGTCGTCTTGAATTCTTTACAATTGCTGGCTGGACAGAAAGCGTTACATGTCCGGAGGCAAGCAAACAGCAAAATTCTCCACCAACTGAAGCTGCATACTCTGGTGACAAGTTCCAAACAAACACTTTCTTTTACAGAAAGTCCACTGCAAAGCCGGTAAGTCGTTGAGATTATACCATGATCACTCCGTAACAGATACTCACGTACAATAGCAGATCTTATAGCAAACTGCGCAAATACGTCGCTCCCGCAGACCAGTACAAATGAGAAACACACAGTATCAGCATCAGAGTCAGAAACACAATCAGAATCAGAATGACTCGCCGCACACGCGTACCCACTTATATGTGCTTGCTACACGTGGTAATCGCGTCCTGAAAAGTTTAGTGGTAGCAACGCTCACACCGGCACTTCTTCCCGCGTCACTCTGTCAACACAAACCTCGCTCAAAACAAAGCCCTCGCATTGGCTATCGAGTATATGATATGACATAGACCGTCCACTCATGTATGTCCACATTGATTCACTCCAATTCTTCAACCGATACAACCTGCCGTACCCCGTGTTTTCAAGCCACTTGTTGCAACACATCCAACTGACTTCAACCGTCCTTCCCGATATAGTCGCAGTTTTCCCGGTTGCACAATCCTTACGGCTAGGCCATATTTACAGACTCTTACCCAAACGGAAATTTATACAAAATATAATGATGAACATATGCAATATTCCCTAACTATACATTCTTCTTATAATATTACGTTTTTACATGGTAAATAAACAAAATTACATGATTTTAACCTAACAAACTATATACGAAAATTTCCTAACCTAAAAACTCGGGGATCGTACATACGTACGGTTACAGGACCTCCACATTATAAAATATGTAAATAAAAGCAGCTTAATGACTGGATTGAAAAATATGTATATTTTCTTGGATCAACATTTTAAATAATAATAATAACTTGAATGATGTCCCTGAGAACAACAGCCCATTAATTGAACAAGTCACCAAGTTACTCACTAATCTATATATATATAAAATAAGTTTTGTCTGTACATTGCTCAGAATTTAAAAAGAATGGTATTTCTGTATTGGTCATGTCCACAGTAACAAGAAAATGCACTTTTTTTATTTTCCGTAATGTCTGTCTGTCTGTCTGTCTGTGTGTGTGTCTGTATGTATGTACACACATCACTAGAGAACGGCTAAAGAGAATTTGATGAAAATCGGTATGCAAAGTCGGGGAATAAGTCGCTACAATCTAAGCCATAAATAATTTTATTCACGCTGATAGAAATGGTAGTTTAGGGGAAGGCCTAGAATTTAATTTTCAAATATTTATGTTATTAGTGGTCCTATCTTAATAAAAATTGGTATGCAAATTGGTATGTCGCTACAATTTAGACTATAAATAATTTTATTCCCCCTGAGTGAAACGGTAGTTTAGGGGAAGGCCTAAAATCTAATTCTTAAATATTTACTTCATTAGTGGTTATATATCATTAAAAACTGGTATACAAAGTCGAAGAAAAGGCCACTACACTCTAGGCTATAAATAATTTTATTCATGCTGAAAAAATGGTAGTTTAGGGGAAGGCCTAAAATTTAATTCTCGAATATTGCAATTATTAGTGGCCGTATCGATAAATCTACATAGCCAAAGTTACATAGAATTAAATTTCCGGCCATTTATGTCCTATACATTTTACCGTAACGGCTATGATAACACAGATATTCATGAATTTGTATTTTTGTTGCTAAGTCCATATCGACGCCGAGCCATGAGAAAATGGGTTAATAGAATTTAATGAAAATCGGTATATAGAGTCGGGGAATAAGATTCTACAGTCTAAGCTATAAACAATTTTATTCACCCTGGATGAAATTGTAGTTATGGGCAAGGTGCCTAAAATTTAATTTGTAATACCTATGTTTTGGGTCCTATCGAAAAGTACTAGATAACAAAAGTTACAAAGAATACAATTTCCGATCATTTATGTTTTATTCAGTTTTACCGCACTGACTATGATGAGTGGTATTTCAGAGTCGGAAGAAAATTAAATGTGAAGACCTACAATATCGAAAGCGCATAACATTGATCAACAATAACATTACATTGACCATTGTTTGTTGGGATGTTTTTTGTCTCTTATGCTGCCTTTCAACTCCGATAGATGGTTTTACTGCTGCGTCCCGCGTATAATAGCCTGACTGAATACTGGCGGGAAATAGCTGAAGAGTTAGAAAACTTCCTCTGGTTCGTACATTTCCTGATACTGCTGGTACGTAACACACTGGTTCATCATAGTATTCCACCTATTCGATCCCTACTCTGACGCGCTGTTTTGAATAAGCAGTGTGTATACTTAAGGCAGAGGCTGACTTAGTAGTGGTAGTAGTAGTATGACCTGGTCTAGAATAACAATTTAACACTATTACAAATTATAGCACTACAATTCACTAACTAACTGAAAATTGAACCCTGAAAAGAGCCGTTTCTTTTTTAAAAAAAAGCTTCTTCTTCACTTTTATTAAATTCTACATTCATTTTATTCCAGATTAGCACTGAAGAGTGTGTTTCTCCTCTCGCTTGGAGGAAAAGTTTGCCTCCAAGTCAGATAGTTTTTTCCGCCGCCAGTGTGGTGAATTGATATTTTCCGACTCATCGGGTACTCCTAGGAAACAAATTAGTAAAAGGGCATAGTTTTTGCCCTGGGAGTCGCCACTATTCGACCCTCTCCCCGCCGAAAAAAGACGAAGAGTGTTCACGGATCACGGCTGTCTGCGGCTTGCTTATTCCATCTCTGGAACTTTGGACTGTTAGATCGGCAGCGTAGTTCTGTTCGTTAAAAGTGAGAAAATGTGTGGTGTTTCATTTGATCGTGTATTTCACATGAAAGCATTGCTTTTAATCGCGCCATTCCTACTGACGTCATTGTTCATTTCAGTTGAAAAAACTACTAAGACAGTCTTTACATACTGCTGACTGAATACTTCTGCCTTTTGAAGATCCTCGCATACACACTCCTGTTGTTCATTAATGATTCCTGGAATGTGGTTCTTTGAACCTGTTTCTGCCTTAAAGTACCTATACATACTCTTCCATTTCTACTAAAATTTGTATGACCACCGATTATGCCTGCCATCATGTTATACTTAGCCGACTTCTTTGCTAGATTCAATTTCCTAGTAAGTTCCTTCATTTTCTCCTAACTTCCATAACCATTTCTAACTCTATTTCTTTCCAGTCTGCACCTCCTTCTTAGTCTCTTTACTTCTCTGTTTTAATATAGTGGATCCTTACCATTCCTTACCACCTTTAAAGGAACAAACCTATTTTCACATTCCTCAACAATTGCTTAAAACCCATCCCAGAGTCTGTTTACATTTTTATTTACCATTTTCCAGAGATCATAGTTACTTTTTTTAAACTCCCTCATGCCTCTTTTATCAGCCAAAAGGTACTGGTAAATAGTCCTAATTTTAATACACTGACTGACAGTGACAATGCAACACCAAGAAGGAGTGGTTCGAAAGGGATGAAAGTTGGGAAAAAACAGAGACGGCACGGACGAATAATTGATGTTTATTTCAAACCGATATGCAGGTTACACAATGCGCACGGCATCGACGCAGTAGGATGTAGGACCGCCGCGAGCGGCGATGCACGTAGAAACACGTCGAGGTACAGAGTCAATAAGAGTGCGGATGGTGTCCTGAGGGATGGTTTTCCATTCTCTGTCAACCATTTGCCACAGTTGGTCGTCCATACGAGGCTGGGGCAGAGTTTGCAAACGGCGTCCAATGAGTTCCCACACGTGTTCGATTGGTGAGAGATCCGGAGAGTACGCTGGCCACGGAAGCATCTGTACACCTCGTAGAGCCTGTTGGGAGATGCGAGCAGTGTGTGGGCGGGCATTATCCTGCTGAAACAGAGCATTGGGCAGCCCCTGAAGGTACGGGAGTGCCACCGGCCGCAGCACATGCTGCACGTAGCGGTGGGCATTTAACGTGCCTTGAATACGCACTAGAGGTGACGTGGAATCATACGCAATAGCGCCCCAAACCATGATGCCGCGTTGTCTAGCGGTAGGGCGCTCCACAGTTACTGCCGGATTTGACCTTTCTCCACGCCGACGCCACACTCGTCTGCGGTGACTATCACTGACAGAACAGAAGCGTGACTCATCGGAGAACACGACGTTCCGCCATTCCCTCATCCAAGTCGCTCTAGCCCGGCACCATGCCAGGCGTGCACGTCTATGCTGTGGAGTCAATGGTAGTCTTCTGAGCGGACGCCGGGAGTGCAGGCCTCCTTCAACCAATCGACGGGAAATTGTTCTGGTCGATATTGGAACAGCCAGGGTGTCTTGCACATGCTGAAGAATGGCGGTTGACGTGGCGTGCGGGGCTGCCACCGCTTGGCGGCGGATGCGCCGATCCTCGCGTGCTGACGTCACTCGGGCTGCGCCTGGACCCCTCGCACGTGCCACATGTCCCTGCGCCAACCATCTTCGCCACAGGCGCTGCACCGTGGACACATCCCTATGGGTATCGGCTGCGATTTGACGAAGCGACCAACCTGCCATTCTCAACCCGATCACCATACCCCTCGTAAAGTCGTCTGTCTGCTGGAAATGCCTCCGTTGACGGCGGCCTGGCATTCTTAGCTATACACGTGTCCTGTGGCACACGACAACACGTTCTACAATGACTGTCGGCTGAGAAATCACGGTACGAAGTGGGCCATTCGCCAACGCCGTGTCCCATTTATCGTTCGCTACGTGCGCAGCACAGCGGCGCATTTCACATCATGAGCATACCTCAGTGACGTCAGTCTACCCTGCAATTGGCATAAAGTTCTGACCACTCCTTCTTGGTGTTGCATTTGCTCTGTCAGTCAGTGTACCTTCCATTCTTTCTTTCACATTTATTTTTAATTGCCACAAAACAGCTTCGTGATCACTAATACCATCTACTGTATTACTTCGGTTTCTCTATAGAGCTCATCTGGTTTTATCAGCACCACATCCAAAATATTCTTCCCTCTAGTTGGTTCCATCACTTTCTGAATCGGGTGTCCTTCCCATATTAACTTATTTGCCATTTGTTGGTCATGCCTCCTGTCGTTCGCATTACTCTCCCAATTGACATTTTGTAAATTGAGATCACCTGCTACTATCACATTCCTTTCCATATCATTTCCAACATAGCTGATTATCTTATCAAATAATTCTGAATCAGCGTCAGCGCTACCCTTTCCCGGTCTGTACACTCCAAAGACATCAAGATGCCTATTATCTTTAGAGAAGAGCCTTACACCTAGAATTTCATGTTTTTCATGTTTTTTTCGTAGCTTACAAATTCTTCTTTCACCAGAATGAATACTCCCCCTCCTACCATTCCTATCCTATCTCTACGGTACACACTCCAGTTCCGTGAGAATATCTCTGCATCCATTATATCATTTCTCAGCCATGATTCAACTCCTATTACAATATCTGGTAAGTATATATCTCTTAAATTACTTAATTTGATTCCTTTGTTTACAATGCTTTTACAGTTGAGCAGTAACATTTTTATGTCATCCCTACTTGATTTCCAGTTCCCTGTTCGCTTAACAACGCTCCCTAGGCCACCCCGTTTCCCTGAATGTACCTGCCTATAACCCTTCTAAACAAGTTTCCTAACTTATATGTACACTGCGGTTTAAGTGAAGGCCATCTGGGCGCAGATCCCTGTCTCCTACCCACCCATTAGGATCTAGAAATCTCACTCCCAGTTTCCCTCATACCCACTCCATAGTCTCATTTAAATCCCCAATCACCTTCCAGTCAGTATCCCTCCTACAGAGTATTTCACTGATAACAAGCTCCGCTTTCTTAAACTTCATCCGTGCTGCATTTACCAGATCCCACACATCCCCAACTATGTTGGTACTTATACCTGCTTGCCTAACGTTGTTAGTAACAACGTGAAACACTACCACCTTTTCCTTTCCCTGTTCCTTCACTTCTACTTTCCTCAACATCTGTCTCAACCTAATTCCTGGATAACACTCTACCCTGGTTCCCTTTCCTCCACACACTTTCCCCACATGTCTAACGATGGAATCCCCCATGACCAGAGCCTCAACCCTATCCACCTCATTTGATCCCCTCCCCTCCTGGTCAGCCCTATCTTCTCTTACTGCTACAGAAGCTACTTCCTCCTCCCTTTTCTCCCTCCCATGACCCTGTTCCACCTGTCTTTTCCTTTCCACTACACTACATTTCCCTTTCCTACCTTTTCCCTTCCTCCTACTTCCACACATCTCAGCAACAGTTCCCTGTTCCTCATCTTCCCTCGGTTGTTCTACCTCCAGTGACTTGTACCGATGTCTAACAGACACCTGTCCTGAATTCTGATCCTGAACAGAGCCCTTGGCCTGCAATCTCCTTCCCCTTAAAATATTAGACCACCTGTCCTCTACAATTCCCCCATTTCCGTCCCATCCCTCCTTTATACCTACTGTATCCTGTACATTATTTGAGGGAGGCCTACTTGCCTTCCTGTCCTCTGAGAGAATCCCAATTATCTCCCTCAAACTCTCCAACTCCTCCCACGGTATGCCTGGATGCCAGAACAGTAAATAAAAACTTAGCCCCCGAGTACGAGCAAGCTCCTGCCATAATAGATATTCTGAAGTTCAGAGGGATGGAATACTTTGGAACGGTGGACCTTACATCATCTTTTCCATCATATCTAGCTACATTCTGGATCGAGCATACTTACAGGGTTCATGTTCGACAACTAGACCTATGTTTTTCAGAGACTTCCTTTCCGACTGGTGAATTCGAGTTCTGCACTCATCAGAGCACTGGAACGGAACCTTTGTCAAGAAGTAAAAGACATTACTCTGAGATATACACACGATATCATTTCTTGTTCAAAATCAATAGAGGAACATATTCAAGAGGATCGATCTTTTGTTAACAGACCTAAATAGATTCAATTTCAAAATTAACTTGGAAAAATTCCACTTCTGTTAGCAAAGTACACTATTTCTTGGACACGTAATCGATGGAGAAGGAATTCGGCCTAATCCAGCGAAAATTGCTGCAATTCAGAGTTTCTCCAAACCAACCAGAGTGAAGCATATCCGCCAATTCTTTGCAGACTATTGCAGTGCTTATATGGAAACCGTAGCAGCTCTGCAAGTATTATTGAAGGTCAACATTAGATGAAAATGGACCGACATATGTGAAGATTCTTTCAGGAAGACTAAGGAGATTTTAGCACATGCTGTTAAATTAGGATACCCGTCCTATGACAGATGTTTCATAATTCAAACTGATGTCTCTAGTGTTGGAATTGGGGCTGTTCTATTTCAAGAGATACCTGAGTGTGAACAGAAAATTACATACCTAAACATTTATGAGCAGAAAGTTAAGACCTCTTGAACTAACATGGAGAACCACGCAGTTGGAAATGTTGGCTATTGTTGTCACCCTATGTCAATGGAGGAAGTACATTTATGGCTTGCCTATCACCATCAAGACTGACCATAAAGTGCTTACGTTCATTATGAAGTCGAATATGGGAAGCGACCGTGTTTGCCATTGGACACTTTTTATTCAGCAATTCGACCTTACCCTTGAATACTGTCCTGGCAAGTTAGATATGGTAGCCGATGCACTTAGCAGGAATCTGAACCCAGAGGAAGCAGTAATCAATATACTGTAGCACTATTAGATGACGAAGATCAGACCATCATTAAAAGACTACAAGACATCAGTTGGGAACAGGTTAATTACCCACCCACTTGTCTTATGATAGACATCTTTAAGAGAGAAATCAAACCCAGCATTCCAAGATTTATTGTGGCACAAAAGAAGGCTACGTTGTCGTATCCTAGAGATTCTCACAGGCTAAGGACTCGGGTTCGGAATTTTGGGAGCGTAGTCAGATTGGCAAAATAAGTTTAAATACCACTTATATTCTAAAACCCTTGAAATAATGTACATACACTGACTGACAGTGACAATGCAACACCAAGAAGGAGTGGTTCGAAAGGGATGAAAGTTGGGGAAAAAACAGAGACGGCACGGACGAATAATTGATGTTTATTTCAAACCGATATGCAGGCTACACAATGCGCACGGCATCGACTCAGTAGGATGTAGGACCAACGCGAGCGGCGATGCACGCAGAAACACGTCGAGGTACAGAGTCAATAAGAGTGCGGAAGGTGTCCTGACGGATGGTTCTCCATTCTCTGTCAACCATTTGCCACAGTTGGTCGTCCGTACGAGGCTGGGGCAGAGTTTGCAAACGGCGTCCAATGAGATCCCACACGTGTTCGATTGGTGAGAGATCCGGAGAGTACGCTGGCCACGGAAGCATCTGTACACCTCGTAGAGCCTGTTGGGAGATGCGAGCAGTGTGTGGGCGGGCATTATCCTGCTGAAACAGAGCATTGGGCAGCCCCTGAAGGTACGGGAGTGCCACCGGCCGCAGCACATGCTGCACGTAGCGGTGGGCATTTAACGTGCCTTGGAATCATACGCAATAGCGCCCCAAAACATGATGCCGCGTTGTCTAGCGGTAGGGCGCTCCACAGTTATTGCCGGATTTGACCTTTCTCCACGCCGACGCCACACTCGTCTGCGGTGACTATCACTGACAGAACAGAAGCGTGACTCATCGGAGAACACGACGTTCCGCCATTCCCTCATCCAAGTCGCTCTAGCCCGGCACCATGCCAGGCGTGCACGTCTATGCTGTGGAGTCAATGGTAGTCTTCTGAGCGGACGCCGGGAGTGCAGGCCTCCTTCAACCAATCGACGGGAAATTGTTCTGGTCGATATTGGAACAGCCAGGGTGTCTTGCACATGCTGAAGAATGGCGGTTGACGTGGCGTGCGGGGCTGCCACCGCTTGGCGGCGTATGCGCCGATCCTCGCATGCTGACGTCACTCGGGCTGCGCCTGGACCCCTCGCACGTGCCACATGTCCCTGCGCCAACCATCTTCGCCACAGGCGCTGCACCGTGGACACATCCCTATAGGTATCGGCTGCGATTTGACGAAGCGACCAACCTGCCCTTCTCAGCCCGATCACCATACCCCTCGTAAAGTCGTCTGTCTGCTGGAAATGCCTCCATTGACGGCGGCCTGGCATTCTTAGCTATACACGTGTCCTGTGGCACACGACAACACGTTCTACAATGACTGTCGGCTGAGAAATCACGGTACGAAGTGGGCCATTCGCCAACGCCGTGTCCCATTTATCGTTCGCTACGTGCGCAGCACAGCGGCGCATTTCACATCATGAGCATACCTCAGTGACGTCAGTCTACCCTGCAATTGGCATAATGTTCTGACCACTCCTTCTTGGTGTTGCATTTGCTCTGTCAGTCAGTGTATATACAAGCACATATACATTTCGGACACCAATATACTCTGACACCATTTAAATCTCAATCTCTCTAACTTCATGTCCTCCTGTAAGTCTTTAAGTTCTTATATTACATACAAGATTATATATTCACTGGTTGAATACTTAACTACGGAATGGAATCGAAGTCCGTCCAATTGAAGTCTTCTTTCTTGATTTCTTCTCTCTTCTACTTTGATATCCCTGGAACCCGTTACTCTTTGCGGTGAGACGATATTCTCCCAAACACGAGTGTTTACTGGTTTTTACTGATGACTATATTCCAACACCTAATTGACTACTGGTGTGGAAAACCCTGTGATTGTTCACTGACGAATCACACTTACTTTAAGAGCCTAATGTTCCTTTAACTTGCTAACAGTTCTCAGCTACAGATTCGTGGCTCTATTCAAATTATACCAGCATTGTTGTATACAAGGAATCGGTGTACAGAAAACACAACATAAAATTATTGTTACATTTAGTTTTTACACAATATGTACATAAATGCACCTAAATTTTCTTGAAGCTGGATGAACTTGTGTGCAATAAATGATAGTATTACTGTAGACTGAGTGTCTGTGGAAATACACACTTCATATACATGAGAGTCTATATACACACACGAATCTATCTTGCGGAGATAGCCTGTCAATTAAGAGAGAGTCCAAGATAGTCGAAAACTATCTGCCTTGAAAAATTACAAGTGTAACCTGCAATGAAAGTTCATACTAACCGAATGCTAGTAGTTGCCGTAGGCTTGTCAGGAGCTGACATAAATATGCACCTTTAGAAGAATACTAATGTTAATGTCGGAGCCTAAGTGAGGACTGAGGGATGAGTAGAATACTGGCATCGGGGCTCGACGTGGCTACAGGAAGCAGGAGGTGTGGCAGTGTCTAGAAGTGAGACCTCACAACGAGAATTTCAGTCCACCTGGTCGATATACATGTTTAAGAGGGATAGCCTCCGTGTTCGACTTGCAGTGTAATCTGACGTTAGACATTGAGGAGTCCTCGTAAGGAGCGGAACGGAGCTTCCTTTTATAGCACTGGCTGACGTCACAAGCAAGCGCACTGCAGTACCTCGTAGAGTCGAGAAAGATCCGGGCTGCGGCGTGTTGCGGAGCTATCAGACGCAGAGCTGAGATTGCGAAGGACACACGACACCCACCCCTCCTAATTACGCCGATATGGCGCGAAGCGGCGGCGGCGCTGGCGGCGGCAGCGATGCTGGGCAGGAGAGTCGGCCGTCTCTGTTGTGGTGTCCGGAGCCTGGACTGGGCGAAGGGGCGCAGAATCGTCCTGAAAGGAACCCATGTTGATTAAGTGATCTAGAGCTCGGTCAGCAATAGATGTGTCAGGTTTTACAAGAGAATCAATAGAAGGATATGGACGGTATCGAAGGCGTATCTGGTCCTGGTGGCGGCAGACGCGTTTCTCAGCAGTCTGAATCTCGTAGAGACGATGGCCCAAGGTGCGGCAGATGATACCAGGTAACCAGAGCGGATTGGACTTGAAAGTCCGTATGTAGACCTTGTCGTTGACGTTGAACTTAGGTTGCGAGCGCTTTGGCTGGGCCGGAAGAGGCTGCAACAGAGAAAGTAAAGTTCTGCGAGGGCCTCCATGGAGCTTTTGAGCGGGAGTGACATTGTCAGCACCAGGCAGAGTTCTATAATTTCCTAGGAGTTGTAACAAGGCTGGCTCTTTACTTAAACCAGAAGATACAGCTTTCTTCATACTTTTCTTAAAAGTTTTCACAAAACGTTCAGCTTCACCATTAAATTGAGGGTGAAAAGGCGGTGCTAGGATATGCCGAATTCCATTATGTGTACAGAAGTTCTGGAAAGCAGTAGCAGTAAATTGCGGTCCATTATCGGAAATGAGCACTTGAGGTAATCCTTTCTGAAGTGCACGAATGGTAGCTTCTGTAGTAGTAGTAGTAGTAGTAGTGGAATGCATGTCAACAACGTAGGGAAAGTTAGATAGAGAATCTATCACTATGAGCCACATGGAGTTGAGAAAAGGTCCGGCGTAGTCTATGTGTACTCGTTCCCATGGAGAAAGAGCAGGAGGCCATGGAGCGAGGTCAGAGGACGGGGCGTTCTGATGAATCTGACATGGTTCACAATGGCGGATGAGCTTCTCGATGGCTGCGTCAATACCGGGCCAATAGCAGTGTTGACGGGCGAGTTGCTTGGTGCGTGATATTCCCCAATGACTTTGATGTAACAAGTCGAGAACGTGTTGTCGTAGACGAAGTGGGATAACCACTCGGAAGAGGGTGCCTGTTTCTAATAAGATGACTGCGGCACGAGTCGTGAGACGATGCTGAAGACGATGATAAGGTACAAGGCTGGAAGGAAGCTTGTGTTGAAGAGGCTAACCGTTGTGGATGTGAGCACGTACTGTAGTACTGTATTGTCCTTATCCGTAGCTGTAGCGATGCAGGTAGCGTCAATGGGAAAGCTGGATACTGTGTTCTCGAGTTCGATGTCCAACTGAAGACATTCTGATTCTTGAGAATCGAAGGCAGTATCAGGACCTACTGGTAAGCGAGAGAGGGCATCAGCATTACAATGCTGGGATGTGGCACGATAGGCAATCTGATAGGAATAATGAGAAAGGAACATGGACAATCTTTGAAGTTTTCTGAGAGAATCCTCAGGGATCTTATTACCAGGATGGAATAAGTGTACAAGAGGCTTGTGATCAGTAATGATCAGGAAATGGTTGCCATCGAGATATTCGTTGAAACGGCGAATACCAAAGATAGCTAAAGCTTCTTTTTCGATCTGTGAGTAACGACGTTGATGCTCATTGAGTGTCTTTTAAGCGAAAGCGATAGGACGTTCTTGTCCGTGATGATCCTTCTGGGAGAGAACGGCGCCGATTCCGTAATCAGAGGCGTCTGTAGCGAGCGTTAGGAGCTTGCCGGGCTGAAAGTGAGTGAGTTTGACAGCTTGAACAAGGGCCTTGTTGATAGTTTGCCAGGCATGTTGGCATTGTTGAGACCAATGAAATTTAACACCTTTCTTGCGTAAGGCGTTCAACGGAGCTGCCTTGAAGCGAAGCGTGGAATGAACTTGTTATAACAGTTCGCTTTGCCTATGAAGGATTGGAGCTGCTTGATGTTCTGCGGTGCAGGCATGTTGACAATCGCAGAGACATTCCTTTCACTAGGTCGAATGCCATTCTTATCGAGGATATGACCTAGGTAGTGAACGTGGGGTTGAAAGAACGTGCATTTAGCGAGGTTCGCTCCGAGGCCATTTTCTTTCAATTTAGTGAGAAGGAGGCAAAGATTACGTAGATGCTCTTGATGATCCTTGCCAGTCACAAGAATGTCATCAAGGTAATTAGCACAACCGGGAATGGAGGCGGTGAGCTGTGCTAAGTAGCGCTGGAAAATAGCAGCGGAGGAAGAGACGCCGAAAGGGAGACGCTGGAGCTGGAGCAGTCCAAGAGGAGTATTCAGCGTGAGACATTGCTTGGATTCTTCGTCTAAAAGTAGCTGGAGATAGGCTTCTTTGAGATCCACTTTAGAGAAGAACTGACCACCGGCTAAACGGCGAAATAAGTCCTCAGGACGGGGAATTGGAAAGACGTCGGTTTCAATTTGCGAGTTGATCGTAGAACGAAAATCACCACAAATGCGTATACTGCCATTGGGTTTCTTAACTACGACAAGTGGAGTAGCCCATTTACTGGAATTAACGGGTATCACTATACCGGCTTCTATCAATATTTTTAACTCTGTAATAACTTGGTCTTGAAGTGCAAGGGGGACTGGACAGGCTTTGAAAAAGCGAGGCTTGGCTCCTGCTTTCAGCTGTATGTGAGCTGTGTAGTCTTAGGCGGTGCCTAGTGTAGAGTCGAAGACTTCCGGAAATTGCTCGAGGAGATCTGTAACATCAGAGGTAGGTTGCAAGGCAGAGATTACATTGACGTCATGAATTTGGAATCCGAATAAATTGAATAGATCCATGCCGAGAATATTAGATGCCGTGTAGTTGTTGACTTCAAGTAAGGTAATGACCTTCTGAATACCTTTATAGCTGGCTGGAAGAGTGATTTGTCCCTTAATATTAATCTTCTTCTTGTTTTCTTGTTAAACGTAACAAGCTGCATGTCAGCCGGAGAGCACGACGGTGAGCCTACGTCGTGATACGTAGCAAGGTTGATAATAGAAACGGGTGACCCAGTATCTAATTGAAAATTAGTAGAGCGATCAGAGAAAGAGATTGGAACGATTATCTTGCTAGAATTCCTGGTAGGAACAATGAGATTGATATGATCTATTTCCATATTCTGTCGGGGCTGAGTAGTAGGCTCCCGTGCCGAATGAGTATGGGCAGGACCGAGCGAACTTTTACATACAGTCTTGATGAGTCCTACTTTATGACAGCGATCACAAGTAGCTTTGAAGAAACGGCAGTCACGGCGTTCGTGATGTTTAAAACATCCTCTGCAGGAAGGCAGGAGCTGAGACGTTTTCTGAGAAGTGTGCTTCTTCGTAGAAGAGCGAGAGGGAACCTGTCGAGAGCGCTTGGCAGAGAGCGATCTGGTTGCGCGGTTCGACGGAGCAGACGACTGGCGGGCTGGCTGAGAGACTTGAGCGACCTCATGTTTAGTAGCTATTTCCGCTGCAGTCTTGGTAGTCATTTCGTAGACTGTGGCAATACGCTGTACTTCGTCCAAAGAAGGGTTACTCTTTTTTACAGCGTCGAAACTAACTTTGTCCTGGGGAGTATGGAGAATGACCATGTCCCGAATGAGGGAATATGTGTAGGGCGTGCGACAACCGTCCTTGGAACAGATAAACTGGCAGGGCTTGGCGAGACCTCGTAATTCAGCTATCCATTCTGCGTGAGTCTGGTGTGGTTGTTTTCTGCTTGAAAAAAACTCGTAGCGAGCGGCTACGATGTGAGGATCTTTAGTATAATGATCATTGATACGAGCTAATAGTTGCGCGAAAGGCACTTCTGAGATCTGCTCTTCAGGGCTTAATTTTTGCAGTAACATATTCTAAGTTCTGTGCATCACCAAGAATCGAACCCCAGTGAATTCATTATGCGGGAGGTTGCTAAATATTGTAGACTTTTCACTAGTTCTTCTTCTTAAGACACCGTCTCCGAGCGGAGGTTGGCGATCCACGTAACTAGCTCTGATCTTGACAGCGCAGAAGGGAATGCCATTTCTGAAGTACAGCAGTGCCATCTTCGAAGGTCTTTCGGCCATGAATTTCATCTTCTCCCAACAGATCTCTTCCCCTGTATCTTCCCTTCGATAATAAGCTGTAATAACTGATACCTCTCACCTCTCATGATATGTCCTAGGTATTGTGTTTTCCTCTGTTTTATGGTGAGCAGTAGTTCTTTTTGCTTTTTCATCCGACGAAGGACCTCGGCATTTGAGATTTTCATTACCCAGGATATCCGCAAGAGACGGCGATACAGGAACATTTCGAAGGCATCAATACGGTTTACTATGATTGGATGCAGAGTCCAGCTTTCACATCCATATAGTAGAACAGAAAATATATAGCAGCGGATCATACGAATTCGTAGTTGGAGACTGAGATCTGACCTCACAAAGAATTCCTTCATGGTAATGAATCGTTTACTGGCCTGCTCAATTCTAGATATTATCTCCCGTTTGGAGTTACATTGGTCATCCAAGATGGTACCCAGATATTTGAGAGAAGACACTTGCTCAACTACACTGACTGACAGAGCAAATGCAACACCAAGAAGGAGTGGTCAGAACTTTATACCAATTGCAGGGTAGACTGACGTCACTGAGGTACGCTCATGATGTGAAATGCGCCGCTGTGCTGCGCACGTAGCGAACGATAAATGGGACACGGCGTTGGCGAATGGCCCACTTCGTACCGTGATTTCTCAGCCGACAGTCATTGTAGAACGTGTTGTCGTGTGCCACAGGACACGTGTATAGCTAAGAATGCCAGGCCGCCGTCAACGGAGGCATTTCCAGCAGACAGGCGACTTTACGAGGGGTATGGTGATCGGGCTGAGAAGGGCAGGTTGGTCGCTTCGTCAAATCGCAGCCGATACCCATAGGGATGTGTCCACGGTGCAGCGCCTGTGGCGAAGATGGTTGGCGCAGGGACATGTGGTACGTGCGAGGGGCCAGGCGCAGCCCGAGTGACGTCAGCACCCGAGAATCGGCGCATCCGCCGCCAAGCGGTGGCAGCCCCGCACGCCACGTCAACCGCCATTCTTCAGCATGTGCAAGACACCCTGGCTGTTCCAATATCGACCAGAACAATTTCCCGTCGATTGGTTGAAGGAGGCCTGCACTCTCGGCGTCCGCTCAGAAGACTACCATTGACTCCACAGCATAGACGTGCACGCCTGGCATGGTGCCGGGCTAGAGCGACTTGGATGAGGGAATGGCGGAACGTCGTGTTCTCCGATGAGTCACGCTTCTGTTCTGTCAGTGATAGTCACCGCAGACGAGTGTGGCGTCGGCGTGGAGAAAGGTCACATCCGGCAGTAACTGTGGAGCGCCCCACCGCTAGACAACGCGGCATCATGGTTTGGGGCGCTATTGCGTATAATTCCACGTCACCTCTAGTGCGTATTCAAGGCACGTTAAATGCCCACCGCTACGTGCAGCATGTGCTGCGGCCGGTGGCACTCCCGTACCTTCAGGGGCTGCCCAACGCTCTGTTTCAGCAGGATAATGCCCGCCCACACACTGCTCGCATCTCCCAACAGGCTCTACGATGTGTACAGATGCTTCCGTGGCCAGCGTACTCTCCGGATCTCTCACCAATCGAACACGTGTGGGAACTCATTGGACGCCGTTTGCAAACTCTGCCCCAGCCTCGTACGGACGACCAACTGTGGCAAATGGTTGACAGAGAATGGAGAACCATCCCTCAGGACACCATCCGCACTCTTATTGACTCTGTACCTCGACGTGTTTCTGCGTGCATCGCCGCTCGCGGTGGTCCTACGTCCTACTGAGTCGATGCTGTGCGCATTGTGTAACCTGCATATCGGTTTGAAATAAACATCAATTATTCATCCGTGCCGTCTCTGTTTTTTCCCCAACTTTCATCCCTTTCTAACCACTCCTCCTTGGTGTTGCATTGTCACTGTCAGTCAGTGTATTTTATCTTTTATTGTGAGATTTGTCCGAATTGTCTTCTTAGAGAACACCATCAGTTTCGTTTTTGAGGGGTTAACATATAATCCAAACTCTTCACTGTGCTGAATTAAGGAGTTTATCATGTACTGAAGGGCAGGCATGTCATCAGCTATGACAACAGTATCATCTGCATATCTGATGTTGTTGATGATTTTCCCATTAATTTTGATCCTACCATAGTCTTCCAATGTTTCTTTAAAGATTGCCTCTGAGTAAATGTTAAACAACAGAGGTGACAGTACACAACCCTGGCAGACGCCCTTCCTGATCGAAGCAGTTTCTGAAGTTCCTTGATCAGTTTTGACATTTGCAAACTGATTCCAGTACAGGTTACTGATTATACGTAAGTCACCGGAGTCAGTACCTGTTGATCTCAGAATCTCTATCAGCTTATTGTGCCTGACACAATCAAAAGCTTTTTTATAGTCTCTAAAACAGGCATAGACATCAACATTCATATCTCTACACCTCTGTAACAACACATTTAACGAGAAGAGTGCCTCATGTGTACCAACGCCATTTCAGGAACCGAACTGATTCTGATCCATGTGGGGTTCACATCTTTTGTATATTCTAGTGTGAATGATTCGCAAGAATATTTTGAGCACGTGAGACATCAAACTTATCATACGATAATCATTGCACTGAGACGAGTTAGGCTTCTTCGGTAGTGGTATGAAGGTTGATTTTCAGCCATTCTGATGGTATTTCTCCTGATACATATATTTGATTGAATAATGATGTTAAGATATTGAGGCCGGTAGATTCCTGTTCTGTTATTACTTTGAGAACTTCAGCGTACACACCATCAGGTCCAGTTGCTTTACCATTCTTTTGAAGTTTTACGGCATATGCAACTTCACTTTTTGTTATTTCAGGGCTATTTTCAATTATTCTCTCGTCAGGTGAAGGAGGATCATTTCTGTCATCTTTGAAGAGATTTTCTATATATTCCTTCCATCGTTTGAGTTTCCCTACCACACCCAAGATGATATCATTATTGGCATCTCTAAAAATTTGACCATATCATCTCCGTTTCAAACCAGCAAGTTCTTTCACTTTCTTATGCAAGTTAAAATAACGTGCTTCTCTTGAAGGATCTCAATTTCTTTAGATCTGTCTGTCATCCATAATTCTCGGGCTTCCCTGCACTTCCTGCGTACAGCTTTGTTTAGAATTTTGTATTGAATGTGATCTGTATTTTTGTGCTTTCTCCTTTCATCCATAAGTTCTAGAATCTCATCCATCATCCAGCTCTGTCTTTTGATGTTGTTGCAGTGTCCAATTTCATTTTCCTGGATTTCAATCACACTATCTTTAATGGCCTTCCATGTGTATTCTACCTCTGATGATTCAGTGTATCTTATTAATTCCACCTTCTTTTCCAGTGCAGTTCAAACATTAGTCCTTACTTTGGGATCTACTAGTTTCTTAATATCTATATGCTTGGATGGTTTAACATTTCTTTTAATTTTTCTAAAACGTATCATTTTAAAGTCCATACAACTGGATTGGGGTCACTATTTACATCAGCACCGGGATACGTCTTAACGGATGTCACATATTTCTTTAGTTGTTGTTTTACCAAAATGAAATCAATTTGATTTCTAATGATCTTTTCGTCGTTATCGGCGGGTGATATCCATGTGTAAAGCCGCCGAGGAGGAAGTTTGAAGAATGTGTTAGAGACAAAAGATTGTGCTCCATACAGAACTGAACAAGTCTAACTCCTCTTATGTTACGTTCACCAAGACCATGGCTGCCTACAGTATTGCCTTCAATGCCAGCCCCTACTTTTGAGTTGAAATCACCCATGACCAATGTTATTTCTCCATTCTTAGTTATTTTCATAGCTTCCTCTAAGGTGTCATAGAATGCTTCTACTTCATCATATTTATCGGCAGTTGGTGCATGGACCTGAATAACGTTCATGATCCGGTGTGATGTTTGTGACCTCAGCAACATTACTCTATCACTAAGTGGGACAAAATCTAGAACTGAATTTGCGATCATTGATGAAATAAGCCAGAGTGGCACTTGCTTTGTTTTGTGTTATTAACGTTCATGTGTTCAGGGCTAATGCATGCTCGAGCCCATGACAAGTGTATATAATTTAGTTAGATGGGATTGAAGGGACAAGATAGGATAGCTGTAGGTGTTTTTCATTTGTGTTAGTGTACTTTCTTTTTATTTATATTCTTTCTTAGTGCGTTCATTTTGATTTGATAGAGATATTTGGGTAGAGTCCTTATTCATTACATAGGCTGTACGCCCTCAGCGTCATTTTGGGTCAGAGTGATTATTACCATCAGTAGAGTAGGATGAAATTTCTATGCATGAAGCATGAACTTTCAGATACGATCTTGAGACGTGCGGTATTCGACGTTGATTAAGATAGGATCCTTAAATATGCAGGGAAGGTAAGTTCTGGAACGTGAAGGATCGAAGCAAGGAGATGGCAGCTGACAGGCCAGCGTTGCCCATAAATTAGTGACGTGAACTGTCGAACCAAGGGATGTTAGTTGAGAGGCCTGAGTTGCCCATTAATGGCTAATGAGGCTGAATGTATTTGAGATAGGCCTGAAGCTGTAATGATTTACTGGGAGCAGATTTATGTATTGAAATATCCAGCTTGTGAATTTGTTTAATGAAAGCAGTGGCGCTGGGCTGGTATTTGAAAGAGAGGTTTTGTGTCTTGTGTTAGAGACGGGATATCGGCCTAGACCAGACAATTATGCGTGCTCGCCAGTGCAGATAGCTAGAGACAGCTGACATGCTGTGAGCCCTTCAAGTGAGAGTATTTACAAAGTGAGACCGCTGACTTCCATGAAACCCGCATTCCTTTCGCCAGCCAGGTAGATGTTTTTGTGTCACAGCTGATCATCCTACCCACGTGGAGAGAGAGTGAGAGAGATTGCTGTGTTGTGTCTTGTTCCACAATGCCTGTAATTATCGGTATCATATCCCAGTAACTCTATCAAGAAGTGTACATATTTATGTGTTTTACATTGCAGGCTCTTCGTGTGTGTGTATCTTGTCTGTATATTTTATTGCCCTGTATGTTTTTGTTTGTGTCATGATTCTTATCCTGCATTGATTAATGTGATTTTAGCTCGATGGCTAATCGTTGGGATGACGAATTCTGTACTGGTTCATTTGCATATGGGTTGGACCCATAGTAGAACAGTGAATTTTGGTGGGATGATTAGGAGTGGCCCTGAACTAGTTTCATTTTTCTGTGTGTCCAAATTTCTTGGAGTGTATATATGCAAAGTTACATCACATACTAGTGTATTGTTGTATTACTGAGGCAACAAACAGACGATTAAATTATTGAGCCTAGGGGCAGGGACTTAGGAAGTTTAGCCTAGTTGACACACCGTCTAAACGTAACACAATCCAAGTTTCCCATGTACAGAGTTTGTTATTATTTCTGGATTGTTACCCGATTGCTTTGTATCAATTTTCTCATCAGATGTACTTTCACTTATGTGCGTGTCACATATTTTATGACCGATTTGGGGTCGATTTCATTAATTAATTATTCAATTTATTTTATTAGTGTGAATTAATTCTGTGTTTTTAGCCAAATAAATCCATCATAGCCCACAATCCACATTTTTATTCACAAAATTAATGTAGTCCTATTTCCTGTCTATATACTCTTTAGTATAAGATATATTTGGAGATTTTTCTTGATGCCCACACGCTCTTACCCTAGAGTTTATCCCAATTTATGACAGGATAAGGTGCAATATTGTTATTTTATCTGACACTGCAGAAGATCTGGAGAAGTGCTGAATGGTATGGACACAGTCTTGGGTAAGGAGTACAAGATGAAAATAAATAAGTCCAAAACAAGAGTAATGAAGTGCAGTCGAACGAAGTAAGGTGATGCAGGAAATATTAGATTATGAAATGAGGTCTTCAAGGAAGTAGATGAAAATTGTTACTTGTGTAGTAAAATAACTAATGATGGTAGACGTAAGGAGGACATAAAATGCAGACTAGCACAAGCAAAGAAGGCCTTCCTTAAGAAAAGAAATTTGCTCACTTCAAACACTGATATAGGAATTAGAAAGATGTTTTTGAAGACTTTCATCTGGAGCGTGGCTTTGTATGGAAGTGAAACATGGATGATAACTAGCTCAGATTTGATTTGTTTATTTATCATCAACAGAGTTATTGGTTCACCAATTACAAATGATATAATACATTCAGAAAGAAAGGTAATAGAAGCTTTTGAAATGTGGGGTTACAGAAGAATGCTGAAGGTGAGATGGATAGATCAAATCACAAATGAAGAGATACTGAATTGAATTGGTGAGAGGAGATGGACTTGGCTAAGTTTGACCAGAAGAAGAGATAGAATGATAGGACACATCTTAAGACACCCAGGACTTGTGCAGTTGGTTTTGAGGAAAGTGTAGGTGGTAAGAATGGTAGTGGTAGACCAAGGTATGAATATGACAAGCAGATTAGAGCAGATGTAGGATGCAGCAGTTATGTAGAAATGAAAAGGTTAGCACAGGATAGGGTGACATGGAGGCTGCATCAAACCAGTCTTTGGCCTTATGACTCAAACAATAATGCTGTGTTGAAATAAGTCATTTTAGGTTTACTGGTATTGGGATGTGCTGTAACTTTTCAACAGTTTATGCGTCCAGATTGCATGCTTGAAAAATAAATATCTGGTGATAAAATACATTGCAAAAGGAGTGGAAATATTTTGGTTGCAAGGAAAGAAATTAATCTTTTAGTTCTGTGTTGACTGTAGTACACAGTATTTATATTGTGTCATGCACGATCGACGAGGTTGGATTAAATGTTAAACTTAGTATCTTCTACACCGGAAATACTGTGTGAAGATGACCACTTCATGTATGGTGCACATAAAGATGTTGGCAAAGCACAATTTGGACTTGTAAAAAATTCACTTGAAGGCATTGTTAGTAAAAAGTCTTACGTGGGCTTACATAGATGGAACCAAGGTTAAACCTGAACCGGTGGCCAATAATGCGCCCATCTTTTCAAAATGGGAAGAATGTGACAATGAGGCATAATGTCAGGTATTATCTTGGCAATTCTACCCTCAGAACTGAAACAGATAAAAGATTGTGTCACTTCATACGAGCTGTGGCTACTAGAGTTGATTTACCAATCAAAGGTGTCCACCCAGAAGGCAATATTATTAAAGCAGATCATGCTTCATGAAATGATTAACGATGAAGACATATGCAGCCATTTACAGAGATTTTTCGATGCTGCAGAGAAGCTAAATGGTATGGATATGGCAATCAACGATGATTTGCAATCCATATTACTTCTGAAGCTTGACAGTCAGTTTTGAATATTTTCAATGCACGACAGAGTCTCCCAACCACTTTCAAAGTCCAAGGGATTATGCACAAAAATTATTGAAGAAAGTGTCACATGAAGCTGTGACCGAAACAACGTGATGCAAGACACTATGACTGCCAAACAAAAATACAAGAACAAGAATTATAAAAAGCCCACAAGCAAGATAGATAAAGGTGCAAAGTGGGGATTCACATCTCTTTGTCACTATGACTGTAAAAAGATAGGTTATAAGGTGAAGAAATGCAAATCAAGAAAATAAAAATGATCATGGCAATGCTCATAATGCCGATTGAAGTACGTTATATATTACATCAGAACTGAACTTGTGCAAGTTCATGATGGACTGCGACACAGATGAAATGTGATGCATCAACAGTGGCTGCACATCACACATGTGTATGAATGTGGATTATTTTTCACTAGTGGAATCTGATAATTCTGACCATTTAAAATTAGCAAACAGTACCTTGACAAAAATAAGTGCTAAATGTATTGTAACTATGTCAGCGAGTGTGGATGGTCATGGTAAACTTTTTAACCTATGCAATACATTATACATGCCCGATCTGTATACTGATCTACTGTCAGTAGGGAAGATCATAGGCAAAGGTCACTGCATAATGTCTGACAAAACATTTGCTTGAGTTACAGAAGAGAGTGATAGTACCTTATTCGAAGCACATAGAAAAGATGGACTTTTTTTACATTAATGAAGAACAGAGAAATATTGCCTGAGCTGAAGATATGCAAAAAGGGTCTATTATGCACTAGTGCATTCAATTGGGACATCACATCATAACGTTTCTACATGAAGCAGTGAAGAATAAAAGGATAGAGGAAATCAACGTCATCAACAGTGAAGATGATTTTGAATGTGAGATCTGTCTCCAAGGAAGAAGACCAATACGGAAACAAAACCAGGGTAGTTGATCCACTCCGACATTTGTGGCCCTACAAGGGTTTCGTTGAATGGAAACACGTGTTACTTCATCACATTCAATGATGATATAACTGGATGGTGCAAAGTGATGTTTCTTAAGCAGAAAAATGAAGTTGTTAATAATTACAGTCTGATAACGATACAGAATACTTGAATTCACAGTTTGATGCACCATTGAAGAACTCTGGGATTCTGCGATGTATGATGATTTTGCCTAATGCAGAACTAAATATAATAGCAGAATAAAAAAAGAACTCTCATCAAGATGACCAGATATTTATTAATGCAGCCCAGACTACCTACCTCTTTCTGGACAGATGTTGTTTCAACACCAAATTACATTAGGAACAGGTGCGCTACAAGCAAACTGAGTGGATGAAATCTTTGTGAAGCCTGAACCGGAAAGGTTCCAATCGTTTTAAATTAGAAAAGTTTAGATGTGAAGCCAACTGCCTAAGCCAATCAACAAACATGGGAAAATTTGAACACCGCTGCAAGAAAAGCACTTCCTTGGATATGTGGAGCAGTCCAAATGTTTTGGAAGTGATGCAAGTAATTCAGCTGCGTATGTAGATGCTGATTGGGCTGCATATATGAATTATCACAGAGCATACACTGGCTTCACCTTTACAATGTACAGTGGAGTAGTATCTTGCAAATCCAGAAAACAACAGAGTGTGGCATTGTCCTCAGTGGAGGCCAAATCTATGACCTTGGGTAAGGCTTCAAAAGAGCCAATGCATTTGTAACAACTAGCAAGGGAGGTAAGGACTAACAGTGTATTGACTGTTCAATATTGTAACGACAATATTGGAGTTCAGAGGTCCACTGGAAATCATATTTTCCACTCTCGGAGCAAGCACACTGATGTTCAACATTATTTTGTACAAGAAGTACTTTCTTAAGAAGAATACTTGTCAACTGAAAAGATGACTGCAGACATATTAACCAAGGGGCTACTGAAGGTAAAGCACTGGTTCAGCCTTCAAGAGGAGTTGTTGAGAACATTTGTATATATTCACATGACTGGCTGAGCCACCATCAATCTATATTTTGTCTTACTGTCATGTCCATGTTATAATTTCCATGATTATTGTTTTCACTGTATCCACATCTATACAGCAAGTCTAATATAAATCATGTTGATTATATTACTTTCCAAAACTGTACTTTTTAAATAATAATGCCTGCCTGGTTGCCATGATCGTTCAGCCATGAAGTCTACAGGGTATATCGTCTGACACCGTGGTTAGCCGGTTCGAGTCCTGTTGGTCAGAAAAATTTTCACCATTAGAATGTTGGCCGGCAGGGTAGAAGAGGTGATAGTATACCATTTCTAATCACTAGATTGCTTGCCAAAAGCCTGGATTAAATTTCAACCTCCCTGTAGTTTCGTATGGAGTGAGGGCATATGATGCTGATGATGGTGACTCGTCCACCGGATGGGGACGTAAAGACTTGAGCAGACCCCTTGGTGCTATTCGAGAGGAGAAGGCCACGTGTCAGCACTGGGTTCCATCCTCTCAGTTTTGACTATCATATATCATGTCATTCATTTCATCTCATTGACTCCTCTGATGAGGTTGACGTCAGAAAGGGCATCCAGTTATGAAAATTTGCTACCGAACCCCGTAGAGAAATGGGTCAAGGGTTGGACGTAGCAGCAGCAGCAGGAGTAGTAGTAGTAGTAGTAGTAGCAGTAGTAGTAGTAGTAATAGTAGTAGTAGGTGTAACTAAGTAAAGGTGGAAGTGCCTGCAATTATCAGATTTCCATATTTTTTCAAGGAGAGGTGAATCATAGATATTGCTCATGATCAGGGCAGTTTAAGCCATAAAGAAATGTGAATGAGTTATAACAAATTCTGAGAAGATTGAATGAAACTGTATTATTACCCACAGCAAAGCAGGCGCTCATCAAGTACCTTGTACTGCAGCCGCCCCCTACCCTTTGGGTCTCCAGCGATAAATCTTCAGGGTTGTTTACTGGGTTATAAATCAAGTGGGCATAATAAATATATAAGAATAACTTAGTGGCATAAAGGGTAGGAGAATACAGGTGTCATATAACTAAAATTAAATAAGAACAATATTTTAAAATATTAAAATAGAAGGGTTTATTGTACTCCTAATGATTGTGAAAAATGATGCAAAATATACATGAACAATTACAAATTTTTCAGCTAACATGTTGAAGATTGTTTCAATTTAGATTGAGGACAATACTAAGAACACCCATGACAAATATTTATCATGATCTCAAATATACAGAATATTAAATAAAATCACTCAAAACTATCCCCATTATCACTGGGGTATATTTATATAACTTATACACAAGTCTGAGTGAAGCCTAACCTACATCTAACCTGATAAAAAAAACAATACACCCATTTAAAATAACACATACTAAACCCACAGGATATTTCAACACAAAATGCTCTGGTTTGGAATCGAACCCAACATACACACAATCAACCCCACGATTGGAACGTGTTTTGACAAATCAATATAAAATACACTCAACAAATTGAAACAAACATATCAATCAATCACTACTGATCTGCATTTACAGCAGTCGCCCAGGTGGCAGATTCTCTATCAGTTGTTTTCCTAGCCATTTCTTAAATGATTGCAGAAATTGGAAATGTATTGAATATCCCCATTGGTAAGTTATTCCAAACCTAACAACCCTTCCTAAAACCAAATATTCGTCCCAATCTGACCTCTTGAATTCCAGCTTTATCTTCATACTGTGATCTTTTCTTCTTTTAAAGAGACCACTCAAATATATTCGTCTTCTGATGTCAAACCACGCCATCTCTCCACTGAGAGCTAGGAACACACCAGTTACATGTTACAAATCTCATGTTTACATACCAGTTAGTCGAGCAGCTCATCTCCTTTCTCCCAAGTCCTCCCAGCCCAAACTTTGCTACATTTTTGTAACGCTACAGTTTTGTCAGAAATCACCCAGAACAAATCAAACTGCTTTTCTTTGGATTTTTTCCAGTTCTTGAATCAAGTAATCCTGGTGAGGGTCCCGTACACTGGAACCATACTCTAGTTGGGGTCTTACCAGGGACTTACATTACCTCTCCTCTATATCCTTACTAAAACCCTTAAATACCCTCATAACCATGTGCAGAGATCTGTACCCTTTTTTTACAATCAGATATTTGTGATTACCCCAATGAAGATCTTTCCTTATATTAACACCTAGGTACTTACAATGATCCCAAAAGGAACTTTCACCACATCAACACAGTAATTAAAACTGAGAGGACTTTTCCTATTTGTGAAACTCACAACCTGACTTTTAACCCCGTTTATCATCATACCATTGCCTACTGTCCATCTAACCACGTTATCGAGGTAATTTTTCAGTTGCTTACAATCTTGTAACTTATTTATTACTCTGTAAAGAATAACATCACCTGCAAAAGGCCTTATCTCTGATTCCACCTCTTTACTCATATCGCTGATATATATATAAGAAAACATAAAGGTCCAATAATACTGCCTTGAGGAATTCCCCTCTTAATTATCAAATTCTAATCTAATTCTCTGAGTTCCATTTTCTAGAAATATACCCACCCATTCAGTCACTTTTTTGTCTAGTCCAATTGCACACATTTTTGCCAGTTGTCTCCCATGATCTATTCTATCAAATGCCTTATATAGGTCAATCGCGATACAGTCCATTTGACCTCCTAAATCCAGGATATCTGCTATATCTTGCTGCAATTCTACAAGTTGAGCTTCAGTGGAATAACCTTTCCTAAACCCGAAATGCCTTCTACCGAACGAGTTATTCATTTCACAGATATGTCTAATATAATCAGAAAGAATGCTTTCCCTAAGCTTACATGCAATCCATAATACAATAGATACAAATGAACATGGACCTCCACGGTGTGAGGTTCGTACAAGCGATCACTGGACTCCGCAGATGGGCACTGAAAACCCTAACTATCATATTCAGTCAAAATAGCTCACTGAGTCTATCTCTCATCCAAGTACTTTAAAGAAAAGATAACCTTAATGAATCACATAAACACTAAAATTACACGTCCTGGAAACAAGACCTAAATCTCAACAACCCTGGCTATGTTTCGCCTCACAAAAAATTATCGCTGACACTCCATTCTCCAACGGGCATGTCCCTGTCACACAAAATATATGGCTCGTCAAGTCAGTCAGCTGACACACATCTTCATATTTCTCCATTAGCAACTTGGGTTCATATACTTCATTCTGAAATATATCTTTAATCTGCCTTCATGGCTTTCATATTATCGTTGCTTATAAAACCTCATACTTAGGTCGTTAATAGTTCACAGAGGCATTTCAACTCGTATTCCATTTTATAGCGGGTGATCAATATTTCCAACTCAGAGTCCCAGCTTCCAATCTCTGCTGTATCCCTATGTAACATTTCTCCCTGTGCACTGATACAAAATTTCACCACCAAATAATTGGCAATTAAAAATACTTCCATCAAAGATTCTACTATGTTCCTAGGATGACATTACTACCTTCTCAACTCACAGCCATTTAATTAATTTATGAACAAATTTCAAATCTCCGTCTCTTACCTAGCCACATGGGAGGACATGGTTCGAACCTCACAATGCCTTACCTCAGAAATCGTTCCATACGATGACTAAACTACATCAAAATCCTACTCACATGTATGATGATACAACTGGTCGAGTACCAATCAACATAAGAAAAACATTCCAAGGGACACTACTGGCACTAATGATTCTACACAAAGTCAAACTATTTAAAATCAAACCCGAGAAAAATTCCCAAATGAAAAATGAAGAGTAAAATAAAAATCTAATCCACCATATTTACAAATTCTAATTCACTCAGACTTGTTACTAATTGAACACAGTGCCCATAATTAGCACATTGATATATTAAAGGAAAGAAACTGTATCAATTATTATTTACAAATTAATTAACTTTAAATGGATATTCTGTTGTGATGAGAGTCATGCTAGTAAAATAGATGTACTCAGCCTCATCTCCCGCACTCCTCGGATAGCTATGGAACGTCCATAGGTTGATTTATACCTTCAGAGCTTCCATGTAGACTGCTTATTGACCAGGTCCGAACTGGAACACCTAGGATGAATCTCCATTATCCTTGGCACTGGAATCTCCTTTAGTCATAACGGCACAAAACACACACAGTTAGACCTGTTATGAACGTCTGCTTCAAATGTGCAATTTATGGCCCGATTTTTATTCAAGGTACCGGGACCAGATATACTAATAGAGGGTTGTTTAGTAGTGACACCTTAGCGCCAAGCCCTGTGTCTCTGCTCACGATATTTATTATTATGAGGGTTCCAATCGTCCGTTCTTTGCTTTAATGATGACGGTAATGAAAATAATAATAATCTCAATTCAAGTTCGTGCTCTGAATTATGTCCAAATAACTCGAATGCGCACTGTCATATATCACCGATATCACTTCTTCTCATACACCCATCGTTTAAGACACTAGCAATATTCTTTAAAGTAAAATTTCACATACAAAGGAAACTGTTACTCGAGACAGTAACACACCTGCTTTTTAGGAGACAAAAACGCAGACTGTCCAGGGGTGACGCTTCCCAGACCGTATATTAGCTGAGAAGTTACCTCCTCTCAAATTTCTCATACACCCTATTCTCGGTGTATTAGAAGCGCAATAGCATGACAGTCAGGTGATCAGTGATCTTATAGTATGGTTAAGACTCGCCCGGATGAAATCTGATCAGAGAATCCCCAGTAATGAATAAATACCTGTCTTCATTTTTCAGCTCACTCACAGGATTCCCCCTGTCAAGTGGGTGTCAATACATTCAACACATGGCCTCTGAAACTTTCCACTGTTATATAATCATACATTCCTTCTTTTAGAAAAGATTATCACCATAAAAGATGTCATACATTCTAAATAAATTCACAGATGTTGAACAGTTCTTTTGAACCCTTGTAGAGTACAGTATTATTAAAATCGTTGATTCCTTCGATATAGAAAACGAAGTTGGCCAATCTGTTTTAAAGATGGTTCCTAAATTACGATGCTAAAAATTTTAACTCTGCCAATCACCAACGACTTGTGGGGATAACTTCTCCCTTCCATCCATCCAGGGGCTCCCTAGCTCTGCTTGGGGGGAAAAACTTCCTAGCCTCGTGCTTGGCGTCTGACGCTTCGAGATCCTGCAAACTCGCTCCCAGACAAAGAAATGTACATTCACATGATCCTTAGTCCTTGGTTCATACCCCTGTTGGGTACAGTACCCAAATGAAAACTTTACCACTGTCAAAATCTGGATGAGTGAAAATTGGACTTCATAAACTTGCCCAAATAGCAAAGTTTTCATAGATCACGGCTCACAAAATCATCTCAGCCTTACATTTTTATGAAGTTTTTTTTTTTTTTGTTGGGTTCCATAAAGGCTGAAAGGAAGACATAAAAGCAAGAAAATTAGGTGCTTCTCAAAAATATTTATCGCAACCAAGAAGAAAAATTCTTTGCGTGCCTCTTTATGGGTGATAATCATGGGTTTACTCATATGTTGTAGAGAAGCAAAGTAATTCCCAATTGTGGAAATGTTTACGATTGCCAAGAAATTTGAAACTTAGCTGTCTGAAAAGAAGAAAAAAAAGGCAGCCTTCTTTCGGGAATTTACAAGGCATCCTGCTGCATGAATTCTTCTTGTCAAATAAAATCCTTAGAAGTTCCTGTTACATGGAGACTCTTGAAAATTGTATGTATTAAATTAAAGAGGCTGAAAGTTTGTATCACAAAGTGAGTTTTCTGTATTATAGAGCAAGATCCCATTTATCAAAATGGGTGAAACTCAAGTTGGAGAAGATCCCATCAGATTTCCATTTCTTGAGTCAACTAAAGGGTTTTTCTCTAGAAATAAATTGAAGAATAATATGCCTTGCAAGCAGTGGTTGTGCAGTATTTCTCCATTTTTAGAACTGTAAAGGAATATTTAAATGTACAAAATACTGGGCAAATGTTTGAAAGGTAGTAAAAAGTGGTGTATTTAATGCAAAATCAATATACAATTTCCAATTAATTTATATTGTTTGTGGACTAATCTTGATGCGATTCTTTTAAATAGGTGAACAGTACTACAGATACAAAGACTTGAATGGTATGCTTGGTCATGTTGATAATGCAAAACTGAAAAGCAATTAAATTAATTTTTTCATCCAGATTTTTGTGAAATACATTTTTGTATGTTGATAAAACTGAGATCTTTAACTTAAATATTAGACTACCCTTGTATTCTACGTTATACACTACCAGTCCATTTGTTTCCAGTGCACCCATATTTCTAAAAAGTTTATTATTCTTTTTTAATTTATGTTATCATCTTATTTTGATGTATAGCACATGTATAACTGATTGTTAATTTCTTTTCAGCTTTGGTTGTTGAGCTTGAAGCAGATGATGCTGCAGTACTTTCCCGGTCAGACATCAAGACACGAAGTAGGAAAATAATAGAACAATACGAGAAGTCCATGAATGATACAATGCCAACAACGACACAACGACAATCTCGTACTGGAAGCTCTAGACGACGTACAACAAAATGGTAGCAGGAAATCAGCGTCATGCAGTTGAGGAATGATGAATATCTTTTAAAGGGACTTACTGAGAGAATAAATCTTAAGTTTTCCATGACACAACCACATTCTCCTTATTCTTACTTTTTAAAAGTAATTTTTTCAACTGCAACTTAGGTGAAGAAAGAAGTTTTAATTTATCTGTACAGTTGCGCTTGCTGCCTTTCTAATTGTTAGTGTTGTTTTTATAAAGCAAAATCCCACAGACTTAGAAGATGCACAAATTTGGAAGCTTTTGCATACTGCAATATCAGCTAAGAAAATGTTACAGCAAAACCCGATATTTGATACCTTGATGGTAATTTGGTGCTGTTTTCTTTTGTGACAACACTGATTACTTGTGATATGTTTCTGCTTCATACTAGAATGTTAGAGACAGAACGGAGGCACAATGAATGTAGCAGATACCTCTGATAGAGGAGGTTGAATGAGTGTTTAAGGGGTGATGATTCCGGTAACAGAGTGTGAGGGTGAAATGTTTCAAAGTTTTTGAACGGAAAGGATATGGGCCCGACATGGATTGTGAAAATGATGTTGGTACTCAAAATCAGGGACTCTAAGTTGAGAGAAAGTAATGTATCAAACACATGTAGCTTGTAAGATATTTATACATAATATTAAGTGTGAATATGAAACCACGTGATTAAAATCTTCAGTCAGTTTGTGGAAAGGGGTGGGAGGCAATCATATACGGGAGAGGTGAGAAGGAAATACCAATCCCCATTCCAACTGAAATCTCAACCAACTTGTGTCGTAAGCATGAGATGGTGACAACAATAAAGCTGCGACATTGTCAAAAACATAATAAGTTTGAAATGCAGGGAGAACCTCTATAATAGAGAGTGTATTTGCCACCAGAACTGAAAGAAGGAAAAATGTAAGAGAGTCTTTTTCTCTGAACAATAGAAAAATAAGTCACTGATTTGCTGATTTGTCCCATATCTAAGTACAAAACGTATTTTCTACTGTAGATTTAATATTTACTTCAGCAGTCCCCATGAAAATACCTGTGGCACTTGTTGAAGGTTAGAGATGAAGTTGAAAGATACTGATAATGTCACTGATGATGAGAAAATAAATATTCAAAGTTAAAAAACAAAACATGTTCATCAAAAGAGAACCAGTGATGGGAAAAGTACAAAATAAAGGTAATTGGGCTCAGTTACAGTCACCTGAGAAAAAAAGACTCAATTACAATTACTTGTTCAAAAAGTAATTTTTATCACATGGGGGTGGAATAATACTGAAGTTTGCAAGCAAAAATATATTACCGGTACTTCATTTTGTGTTCTTTAATATCACTAGGTGAGACTAGTCAGACTTTCAAAATAATTGCTCCCAAGAAAAATTTGCATGTCACTATCATGCTTTCATTGTTTTTGGGATAACTAACTCAAAATATTTATTCAAATAGGGAAATGGAAATACCTTACCCCATTCACCACCACAAGTATATTCTGGCTCCATTCTCGACCATGTAGCCCCTATGGGTGGGGGGTGGTAGAATAACATCTACAGTATCCCCTGCCTGTCATAAGAGGCTACTAACAAAAGTAGACGTAGTACTCTCACCTTGGGACCGTAGATTGGCAATCACAGTTCAATTACCGTAGGTGAATCTGGTATTGCACCCACTTACTTGGTTTCATCTTTCCTATCTGAACTCCCTTGGTCAACTATTGTTCTTTCCCAACCTCAACAGTATTAGGTTTTCAAGGCTTAAGGAGTCCTTTATTTTCATTATTCGGTGTTCTATGTCCCATACAATTTTCTAGTTTAATCGCTAGCATGCGAATATTGACTAGCTTAACTTATACTTTCTTTCTGGCATCAAGATTGTGTCTTTCCTAAGGAATTCGCAACTATTGGAGTTCACGTCATACGTCAACCTTAGATGGTTCGTTGTTATGTGCTTATTGACTGGTTACACTTGGACTCGCGATAATTCAATGAACTCTATTTTAACTCTTGTTTTTGAAGGATTTCCAGCCTCACAATAATCAATCCACGCTTCATGCATTGATGTATATTTTAATGTCCACAATGTCTATTGTCAAACTTTAACAACCCCATAATTGTTTTTAATTTCACAGATTGCCATCGTTAACGCATTCCACGACAAATGCTTGTTTTTAACTTGCACATATTTTGTTACAATCTCATGTCTAATGTTATATTGTGTTGATCGTTGATTATCACTTTTTTATTATTGCAACCTTACCAAGTAGTAAACAAAACATCAAAATGAAAAAGCACAAACATCAAGAAGAAAACAAGCACAATACTTACCTTAAGGGCAGTAGCACAAAACACGAAGCGTGGAGGGCAAAAGCATAAAGAAAAAGGCCAGGGTCTTACATAAATGTTGACAGGTTGCCAGGTCAATATTACTAAATGACACACGAGATTAAATTTAAAATAAGGAAAATTTAATAATGTTATTTGTTTTACGTCCCACTAACTACTCTTTTACGGTTTTCGGAGACGCCGAAGTGCCGGAATTTAGTCCCGCAGGAATTCTTTTACGTGCCAGTAAATCTACCGACACGAGGCTGACGTATTTGAGCACCTTCAAATACCACCGGACTGAGCCAGGATCGAACCTGCCAAGTTGGGGTCAGAAGGCCAGCGCCTTAACCGTCTGAGCCACTCAGCCCGGCTAAGGAAAATTTACTTAGTAAACAAAATTTGAAAATCGGTATAATATAAGAAGTTAAATATATATATATATATATATATAATAATAATAATAATAATAATAATAATAATAATAATAATAATAATGTTATTTGTTTTACGTCCCACTAACTACTCTTTTATGGTTTTCAGAGACGCCGAGGTGCCAGAATTTAGTCCCGCAGGAGTTCTTTTACGTGCCAGTAAATCTACCGACACGAGGCTGACGTATTTGAGCACCTTCAAATACCACCGGACTGAGCCAGGATCGAACCTGCCAAGTTGGGGTCAGAAGGCCAGCGCCTTAACCATCTGAGCCACTCAGCCCGGCTAAATATATATATTCCTTTTTCTTAGAAAAATTAAAACTCAATTAAACTAAAAGAGAGAAACAGTATTTTAAAATAAAATTGAAATTAAGATGAAATGAAGCTGACATTAACATAGGCTTCCACCAAAATTAAAGTAGGAAAATTCATAACTAATACCATTAAATAAACTAGTCAAATTCGTTGGCTTACGTACAGAAAGATTGAAAATTTTGTTTTAAAAATTGGTTGCAACCGATATGCGGGCCCACGATATAAATTCTGTTTAAAATTGAAATTTGCTACACTACTAACAAGTAAGAGGACACACGCCCAAAAAAAACATACACAATAGCGTACAATAATAAATTAGTGGCTCCAACCGCGAATAAAAATCTACATAATTAAAGGAAACCAGATTAAATTATAATAAAACAAAGGTGGATAACTATCCCAACCAAATAAGAAAATATCAATGGAAAAGATACATAATGCGTTCCCACATAATAATAGAACTCGAAGCACACCCCAGGAGCGACATTTACCGACGCCAAGCCATAATCTCATTATAATCATCAAAGCCACCAAAATTAATGACATGTCATCAGATAAGATAAGAGAGGGATGACCATTACGTAATAATAATAACAACGGCAAGAAGCCCAAACAAAGAGCAGAATGAGACAGGCAGGAGATTGGCATATTTTAAGTTCAATATCGACCAGCAAATTTCAATTTTGTTACAGACTCAACCTTATTAAAATCATAGTAATAAATTATTTAATTACTCCCATGGGTTATAGTACGAAATTACATTTCCTTTTGTTAAACAGTACGCCAACTGCCTAAATAATTTAGGATGGAGGGGGCTTTGGATCACGCTAAGATGCATACATGAGGTGTCATTTAATTTAAGTCCCAACAATGCAAATAACGATCACATCCAAATAATTACCAAGTCGAGGCAATAGTAACAGTTAGAAGGTAAATACGAACAACGAAGAAAATTAGGGAGGAAAATAAAATTAAATGAACAGAATAATAATAATAATAATATCGACAATAATAATGATAATAAACACCACCAAGAATGAGTAGGCAAACAAGATACGAACCACAACACAGTAAGTTTAAACAACACCCACGAGCTACAGCCTCATACACGCATACCTAGTGATTCCAAGTTCCCGTAAAATTTTGTAACATACTTTTACAAATTTAAATCCTATCCGTTACAGTAAATTTTGTTACCAGACGTTTACAGTTTTTGATTAACAAACAGACGTTTCGAAGATGTGCTCCTTGGCTGTACGAGATCACTTGAAAAATGTATGCTTTCCAGTACTTACTTGAGTAAAGTTAAGATATCAAACTTACAACACATTTTGCACTTCCCATCTAGTTAACGGTAAACACTCACACGAAGTTTTCTACTTACAGTAATGAAATACAATGGTTGGAGCTCACGTTAATATTAAAAAGAACAAAGGGCATAGCCCTAATAGCATCGCACTCATCCTGGCGATTCACTCTCCATTATTAGCACTTTCTGGCAACATGAAGTTGTCTTCATACGAGCGCGTCTAATCACAGCCATGTTGAATGCTCGAACACAGCAGACCGACCGGCTCGCTCTCCCTGAACATGCCGGAAGTTCACAGCTGCTCCCAGCAATCAAAGTCGCACACTGCGCATGACGCACGGCCATCGATCAAAATCGACCCACTCAGATTAATCCAGCAAATACGTAACAATAAGAGAAATAGTTTGAATTAAGTGTGCATGGAAAATTCCACAACTAGATGACAGTTTCAAACAATGAGCGATAGATAACGTCTCGATAGACAAGCAGACATGTCAGATAAATAATTAAATATTCTTAGATGCTTTCAAGTTGTAATTCCATTATGCCAAATAAATATTAGTTCCCATTTTCACGTCACAATTATGACATGGTTACTCTTTTTATATGAGGATACTATTTTGATCATTTTTAAGCTCAGGCCCTGACCTAGTCTTTGTGCATGAACAGCTGATGATGTTTGCTATGCTGAACGAAACATGTTCCATTATTTAAGACAATTCATGATTATACTATAATTCAATGAGTGTATTGTAATGTATAAAATAGGTACTTGTAAATAAATGAATTTTATAATTTTAATATATCATCTTCAATAAGGTTCTATTATGAGATTAATTACATGTAACGTAGCAGCCCACCAGGCTACAAAAGAAATAGATATCTTAATTTCAAAGTAAAGGTCAGTAAAATATCAAGAGATATTCAGTTTTTATAAGAATGTTTGAAGCATGGATTAATTCCCAAATTTTTTAAACATCTTCAAAGAAAAAACTTTTTGACCCCTGCTTCATGTAGAATTCAAAATAAAGTTAATGAATTTTGGCTATTTAAAAAAAAAAAAAAAAAAAAAAAAAAAAAGAGATCAAGGGGCATTACAAAAAGAAATCGTTCCTATATCTACAGCTTTATAAGACGCATCTTGAAATATCCTCTAGTCTGTTCCCATTAGAATGGGGTTCATACTCTAGGTTTATCAGTGAAAGAGTACATGAAATAGTGAATAAGAAACAAACAACACTAGATAATAAACTAATACAATTGCAACATATTATGCACAGACGGAATAATGTTAACAGTAAAACTAATGCTCCCTCTACTAGCTTAAATTATTTTCCTTCAGCAGTGAAATTACCTAACACTGACTTTTCAGATAATGAAATGTCCCTTCTTGAAAAAGGGCTGAAATTTAATTGGTCTAACCCGAATAAAACAGACGATTTTATTACCACACTCGCAGAAATAGAATCCAACATTCATAAACTCCCCGTAGAAGTTCATAACGACATTAAATATGAGATAAAGAAGAAGCTCCCTTTTCTGGTGAAAGAACTGAAAACTACCTCTAATCTGACCCTTACCAAACAAATACATGACGTAAGAAATAAAATTATTATTATTAATATTATTATTAATAATAATAATAATAATAATATAATAATAATAATAATAATAATAATAATAATAATAATAATAATATCATTGTCACTAAAGCTGATAGAGGTCCCACCGCAGTATTACTACATAAAGATGATTACATTAAGAAAACCGAAAACATTTTTGCTAATAGCAGTTATACTGTTATTAATAAAGCTCCCACCCTTAATTCCAACAAAGTTTGAAGAATCTACTGAAGAATCTACCATTCTTATTACAAGAACACGGAGTATCAGAAACTTATAATAATGAACCCAAAACTCCCAACTGCAAAAGCTTTGCCAAAAATCCATAAGAAAGATGTACCTATGCATCCTATTATTATTTATTTTTATTTTTTTTTGCTATTGGCTTTACGTCGCACCGACACAGGTAGGTCTTATGGCGACAATGGGACAGGAAAGGGCTAGGACTGGGAAGGAAGCGGTCGTGGCCTTAATTAGGGTACAGCCCCAGCATTTGCCTGGTGTGAAAATGGGAAACCAAAGAAAACCATCTTCAGGGCTGCCGACAGTGGGATTCGAACCTACTATCTCCCGAATACTGGATACAGCCCGCAGTTAAGCGACTGCAGCTATCGAGCTCGGTCATCCTATCATTAACTGAATGAATAGCCCTTCTTACAAAGTTGCTAAATTTCTGCATAATTTTCTCAGTAAACACATTAAGTGCAATAATACAGCTTATATAAGAAATTCTGTTGAATTTTATGAAAAATTATTGAAATTCAATCTTCAACATAATCGCATAATGTCCGGTTCCATGGCTAAATGGTTAGCGTGCTGGCCTTTGGTCACAGGGGTCCCGGGTTCGATTCCTGGCTGGGTCGGGAATTTTAACCATAATTTGTTAATTTTGCTGGCACGGGGCTGGGTGTACGTGTTGTCTTCATCATCATTTCATCCTCATCACGAAGCACAGATCGCCTACGGACGTCAAATCAAAAGACCTGCACCTGGCGAGCCAAACATGTCCTCGGACACTCCCGGCACTAAAAGCCATATCATTTCATCACATAATGGTATCCTATGCAGTGTTCTCCCCAGAAATTTTCATCAGCTAGGTGGCAGGAATGAGTAGCCAGGTGGGGAAAATGACGTAAAAGATGAATGAGAAAAAAATTTGCTTTTTATTCCTCTCAGGGCATTAACAATAATAATAATAATACAGCCTCAGATACCGTGTGCAAAGATCTTAATTCGATGCCATATGGCTGCTTGCTCTTCAATTTCGATGTTCCTTTTACTATAGGTGTACTAGATGGCAGAGTAAACCGAATCTCTCTTGGGCGTCTAAGGTCGAATTTTTGTGGATTTTGTTGGGTAAATACCAAATATGTCACCAGATATCTTTTACATGCTGACATTGTACGACATGGAGTGTTATTACGATCGCCGTATCTACTGTACATATTCCTACCTTGTTTACTGCTGCTCGCTTCCACTTCTTTTCGCCGCACCATGCACTCCACTCACCTGTCGTCTACTTGACTGATTACGTCATCTTCGCTGCACTTCGCTCTGCCTGTGCGCTGTGTAACCACGTGACATTATGTTTCTAGAACTCACTGCCTTTTAGCCTGCGCTCTTTTTCTGGAATCTTCCTTTCTACTATATATTGCTCACTCCGCCTTTCCACTGTTGAGTAGGGCTTCGTGGCGGAGTGGTGGACCACACACTAATACAGTGCTTATTGTAATCATGTCAATTTCATCTGGACTCTATCTACAGCGACTCGGTGAGCAAGACTTATAATATTTATCTGCATTTGGACTCTAAACTTTCATTCGGGCTATTGCCTGCTGTAATACTTTCTTCTGTCGAGTGGTTATGCTTCCCTTTAAAAACTCATAACTTAGACTGCTCCTATTCACGGACCGCGCTACGGACGATTGTAAATTATTTTCAGATGTCATCCTAGATCTATGCTATTACTAAACTTCAGGAATACCCAGTGAAGAAAATCCTTTCCCTGTCCTAATCCTCATCCTACTTCCCTTCCCCCTCCCTTTCATGCTTTTTCTCTTTCAGGATTCAGTTTCGATGTATACTGTACACTTCCAATTTATTCAACAGGCTTTCCTTTTATGTACCATTGCATAATTATTTGTAAATGTGGCACACCTTTTGGATTTTTCTTCTACTTGCAATTATTTTAAATTATGGTTGTTAAATATATATTCTATTTCGCATTGTTATTTTGGTGATCTTCTATTGGCCTAGCTTCTTCCTTACTGCGCGATTTTCCTTCATTTATACTGCTGCTCATCATCATTTATTATTATTATTATTATTATTATTATTATTCTAGTACGCTGAGCTTTCTACCGTATCGCTATATATCTTTGCATATTCCACTGCGTACTTCTGATTATTTATCGTTACTTGTACCTTTGTCCAAACATGCTACCACCCCGACAGTTATGGTAGCGTTATTATAGTGTCGCCCTTCAAAATCCGATGACCTCTGCCAGGTTCGAACCCAGCATCTCTACCACTGATCCACAGAGGGCATTAACAGTAATATCAGACAGGTAAACTATTTTAGTGTTATTATCTCGAACAAGATGTTCTAGCGTTCTACTGCTCATTCATAATCAAACATCGGGGCATGTGGAGTGCCATATGGGTTTCTGATGTCTTGAGGAATCAAGTGCTCTCGTGCGATTCCACATTAATTTAAACATCGCTCGCGCACCACACTACAATATAGTCAAGCTAGACATTTAAATTCTGATATAATTGATGCAATTATGCTAACAATAATGAAGATTTATCATTTAAATAAACATATATACAGTATTTACAGTTTAATTTGAAGCATGCAATGATTTAAATATGTATTAATATTACATAATTAGTGTGTATCTAGGTTATGTTAGCCGGGTTGTCTGTAGAAACCACTAAAATGGTCCTAGGGAGAACACTGCTATGATATTACCAACATGTATTGCAATATTCCAGTTTATTAAGACAAACCTTTTAAAACATAGTAACCTGAGCAAATGCGAAATAGATAATTTCATCAGTTTGTTAGAATTTGTGCTTAACAATAACTCTTTTACCTTCAATAATACAATATATCAACAAAAGGGCCTAGCAATGGGTGACCCGATTTTGGGCATTCTAGCTAATATTTTTATGGATGATTTGGAAAATAACAAAATAATCAATAATATCAACAGTCTTCAATTATGGTTAAGATATGTTGATGACACTTTTGTCATTATAGATACACAGTAAAATGATAGTCACAGTGTACTAACATCCCTTAATGAGCTTGATAATGATGTCAAATTCACTAAGGAAGATGAGGTAATGGTTCTTTAAACTTCTTAGATTTAAATGTTTTAAGAGAAATATTATAAAAAGTTAATTTTTCAAATATATAGAAAGCCTTCTTGTGCCCCCATCACTATAAGAAACGATTCCTTACATCTGAAATCCCATAAACAGGCTGCATTTTTTAGTCTTGTCTATAGAGCATTAAAGATCCTGCTCACAACTGAAAATCATAAGAAAGAACTAAATTACCTCAGAGATTTGGCCAAAATTAACGGCTATAATCCCTTGATAATTAATAAAATCATCAACCAGGTAAAATTAAAAACTGCAACCAAGTTGATTCCGGACAAGCCTAAGAAGACAAAATATGCTGTCTTTATCTATACGAACCGAGGCTTATTTCAAGTTACTAACTCTCTGAAGAAATACGATATCAGTATCGCTTATAGAACCTGATACACGAACCGTAATATATTCTTCAACTCTAATACAGTTAACATTAATTACAATAAATTCTCGAACTCTGGTATCTACAGGCTTAAATGTACCCATTGCGGGTTTTCTTTATATTGGGCAGACTGGACGTAGCTTTTTGACCAGATACCTTAAACATCACAACGCTGAAACATAAGAAGTATTCCGCCATGAGTACCCATATGGAAGAGACTGGTCACAGTTTTACGACAATTGAAAAAGACCTTCAAATCTTAAAATACGTTAATAAAAGTAAAGTGATAACAGAGTTTGAGAACAATTACATATTCTTAGACCAGCATTTTAATGGAAATCAAAATTTAAATGATACTTAAGAAATTAAAAGTCTAATAATCAAAAAAATTCCAGAACTACTCTCTCTTTTCAATATAAATGAAAATAATTTCATGAGTATCTTTAATTATAAAACTGCTAACAACATTTCTTCTGTAACAACAGCAACTGTTCTACCATCCCTTTATGCTACACCCCCTCCGCATACATCTGACCTGCCCAAGGAATCGGTCGCCCCTCCTCCTCACATGACTCACTGCCCGCCTCTACGTACATACTGTACTTACAACACTAGAAGCAGTAACAAACTACTTGCAAGTTTGCTTCACGCAGCCAACGCTAAGGGACACCTCATACTAGTCCCAGGGGGTAAGCTTCCTCTTTCAATTTTTCTTTTCCTTTTCATCTTCCGTGGTCAACATAACTTCCCCTTTTTTCCCTTTCATTACAGATTTCAAACTTCATTTTGTGCCATAATCTGCTCTCTTTCACCTAAGGATCACTAGAACTCTCCCTATATTGAAGATCGTCGTTGCTCTTTATGAGTCCATTATTTGGTGATCTATGTCCCATACAATTTTCTAGTTTCATCGCTAGCACGTGAATATTGACTAGCTTAACTTGTACTTTCTTTCTGGCATCATTGTTGTGTCTTTCCTATGGAATAAGCAACTATTGTAGTTCACGTCATACGTCAACCTTAGTTTGATCGTTGTTATGTGCCTTTTGACTGGTTCAACTTGGACTCGCAATAATTCAATGAACTCTGTTTTAACTCTTGTTTTTATGTAATTCGAAGGATTTCTATCCTCACAATAATCAATCCACGCTTCATGCATTGATGTATATTTTAATGTCCACAATGTCTATTGTCATACTTTAACAACCCCATGATTGTTTTTAATTTGACAGATTGCCATCATTAATGCATTCCACGACAAATGCTTGTTTTTAACTTGCACATATTTTGTTACAATCTCAAGTCTAATGTTATATTGTGTTGATCGTTGATTAACGCTTTTTTATTACTACATGGTTACTCTTTTGATATGAGGATACTATTTTGATCATTTTTAAGCTCAGGGCCCTGACCTAGTCTTTGTGCATTAATGGCTGATGATGTTCGCTACGCTGAACGAAACATACCCACTATTTAAGACACTTAATGATTATACGCCAACGGCCGTAGCCGTGTTGAAACACCGGATCCCGTGAGATCTCCGAAGTTAAGCAACATTGGGCGTGGTCAACAGTTGGATGGGTTGCCACGCGCTGTTGGTGGGGGATAAGGGAATGGAGGAGCAGAAAGGAACAGGCCACCCTACCGCACGTAAACTCTGGCTCAGGAACACCTCTGCGGAGGTTCGGTCGGACCTGCCTTCGGGCAGAATAACCCTTACCTTATCATGATTATAGTATAATTCAGTGAGTGTATTGTAATATATTGAATAGGCAATTGTAAATAAACAAATTTTATAATTTTAATAAGTAGTATGTTCCGAGCTGTCAGTGGAGAGACGGCGTGGAATGACATCAGTAGGCGAATAAGTTTGAGTGGTGTCTTTAAAAGTAGGAAAGATCGCGATATGAAGATAAAGCTGGAATTCAAGAGGACAAATTGAGGCAAATATTTGTTTATAGGAAGGGGAGTTAGGGATTGGAATAACTTACCAAGGGAGACGTTCAATAAATTTCCAATTCCTTTGAAATCATTTAAGAAAAGGCTAGGAAAACAACAGACAGGGAATCTGTCACCTGGGAGACTGCCCTAATTGCAGATCAGTAGTGAGTGATTGATTGATACAAGGACGATTCTACCTCATAGATTATTTAACTTCATTTTTAAGTATAGCAACAACATGTGTATGCAGTTTTCTGTTTTTTAAAGACTTCTTATCAGTGTTTTTATGCACTAATTTCTTCTGATCTTAGTTGACATAAGTGCATGTTTATTATTCATAGGAATCATGAGTATATGGCAAGTCTTTAGTGCCTGTACATTTCTACTTTTAATCTATGCTGGAAATAAGTGGCTGGTGATGTCTCAAAGAGATGAAACATGTCCTGCAAATAATTTTGACATTAATGTAATTTAATAGCTAAAGTGATTATATTATATACTAGCTGATGTACCCGTGCTTTGCTACGGGATTCTCAGAAAGACTAATTTTGTAGTTTTCCTAACTGAAGTCAACTTAGGCCATTACAAAAATGTCAGTAGGAAAGTAGCGATTAAAAGCAATGTTATCATGTAAAATACTCGGTCAACCTACGATAAGTCCCATGTGTGGCGGTGAGACGTAAAGCAAATTTTAAAAAAATCAGTATACAGCAGTAATCCAATCTATCGGAGATGAGTGGCAACAGAGACACAAAGCACAACAAACAATGGTCAATGTAATGTTATTGTTGATCAATGTTATGGGCTTTGTGTATTGTAGGCCATCACATTTAGTTTTCTTTCCACTTTGTAATATCAGAGCGTCTTACTAAATTAATTATAACGTAGACTGTAGTTCCTTATTCCCCGACTCTACATACCGATTTTCATTAAATTCTGCTTACCCATTTTTTCGTGACTCGGCACTGATATGGACTTAGCAACAAAAATACAAATTCATGAATATCTCTGTTATCATAGCCGGTAGGGTAAAAATGTATGACATAAATGATCGGAAATGTAATACTATATAACTTTTGTTGATAGGACCATTACTAACACAAATACTTGAGAATTAAATTTTAGGCCTTCCCCTAAACTACCATTTCTCTCGGCGTGAATACGACTGCTTATGGCCTATATTGTAGCGACGTATTCCCGGAATTTACACACCGATTTTCATTAAATTCTCTTCAGCTGTTTTCTCGTAATGCGTATACATACATACAGAGAGACAGACAGAAATTACAGAAAATTAAAAAGTGCATTTCCTTGTTACTACGGACACGACCGAAACAAAAATACCATCCTTTTTTAATTCTGAGCAATGTACAGACAAAACTCTTATTTTATATATATATAGATTGAAAAGGGTTGAAACCTCGAGTTTTTTGAAAAAAAAAAGTATATTACTGGCGATATGGACCAACAATGAAGTTCTTAACATGTACGTACCACTTAGTCAAACATCTTAACACTTTACTCCCAAGTTTTCCCAGCCCAAAGGTTGCAACATTTTGTAACTGTTGGTTATATCTGGACAAGGTTTTATTAATGATCATCTACTAATGACATCAGATAATAAAACACCTTTATAACCCACATTGGCAAGCACACAAAGCTAAACAACCATTTTATTACATCAACAGAGAGCAAATGTCTGTTCCAACAGTGAAACAATCTATTATTTAAAAAGAAAAAAGAAAATTTAAAAACCTGTTACCAACGTTAACATAATAAAAATATAAAATAACTTGAACTTTATATACAAACCACATTATATAAACAAGATGTATCAAAACAATAGATATCAACAATCCTTCCTTTTTGATACATTTTGAGTAAACTAGTATAGCCCAAGATCCTTGCAGAATTTCTGAACTTTCCCTCTTGGCAACACCTTTGTAAACAGATCAGCTATATTCTCAGAAGAAGGAATATATTTCTGAACAAGTTCTTTACAAGCATGAAACATAATATCTATCTGCTTTGACCTATTACTCACATCAGTATTAACACTTTATAGCTGAAGCATTATCAAAATAAATTTCACATGGGGTATATAACCGAGGTTATATCCATTAACATTTTGGATATGGTATTCCGCCTTGGAAATTCGTGTCACCTGGGAACTTATTTACCCGTTATTCTTCTTCTATTATCTTCCCTGTGATTTTCTGTCACATTTTATTTATGAATTACTTTGTCTCAAAGTTTGGAGCACTAGTTCCCATCTGGTACTGTCCCTAGTTGGTAGCGAGACTAACTTCTGTTTGGTTCTGGCCAATGAGCATACAGCTACTTCGTTCAGCTAACCGGTCTCAGTCAGCACGAGATTGTAGGCCATTCTGTGTTCTGCCGTGATGGACAAAGCTTGTGGAGTGAATGGCGTCGTGTGCAGGGTTTGCCTGGCACCATGAACCCAGGATAAACCTAAGGCTGTTATCACCATAAAACTTTTTTTTCTTTTCTTTTTTTCTGTCATCCTCATGACCTCTTCAATTGGAGTTTCAGTGGATAGTTTTTCCTTTATAATCTTCTTAAACCCACGCCTATGGTCAGTAAGTTTTAAGCATGTAATTATGCTTGGATACCAAATGGATTTGCCTGCTGCCATTTCTTGATGGATACAGTACTTTTGTATCCATCCCTTGGCACAGGCCAGAGTAAAGTGTAGCTTTCACTGAAGTCCCTGTCTCATCCATGGCTGTGACAATATGGAAGCTGCTGGGGTATGAGTGGTCCTGAGTAATTACATTCAGAACACGACTAGTGCATCTGAGTGTTATGAAAGGTGTTGCTCATAGGGTCAGTCGTGCTGCAATAGCACTTTCTGACCCAGTGAGGAAAGCAATGGCAAACTACCTCACTCCTCGTCTTGTCTAGTACGCCTCATTTTAGTGCTGCCATTGGTTTTTGCGGTTTCCTTATAACCACATAACCTTTGGTGGTGCTATTTGAGGATCCAACCAGCCTCTGGGCTGATGACCTAACAGACAGACAGACAGACAGACCAAATGGATAACTACGTGGATCTTCCAGAACTGTAAGTTGACTTAATGTATTTTTGCCTCGGCCTTTTCGTTGTGGATTTCCATGTCCAACGCGCTTCATATTGAAGATCTTCTACCTGAGCTATCTCAACCTAATGATGTTCGAAAAACCTGGGATGAAGCTAGAGATAAGTTGGCCGTATCACATGAGAAAGTTACGAAAATGTACAACAAAGGTAGAAAGCCCACTAAGTTGAAAGTAGGTGATAAGGTTTTCATCAAATGCTACCCTGCTAGCAAGGCTATCAACAAGTTTTCATCCAAGCTTGCCCCTAGGTACCAAGGGCCATGTACTGTTTTGCAATTCTTGTCTCCTGTATTAATGTTGGTGAGCGATTCCATCGCCAAAAGGATTGACAGGTTCAACTATCTCAAATTAAACCTGGTTGATGAGTGGTTGCCTGTGCCACTATTATGTTCTAATTTCTCTACCTTTAATATTTGTTCCTTTCAATTCTTCTGCAAACATGTTCTCCCTTAATTCATTGATAGGTTTGAATTATATCATTTTGGCGATCTGTTTTGAGTTCTAAAGTTAGTTTCCGTGAGCTGTGGATAAGAGGTACAGTCTGTACAACCTTGTCTACCAATTTAGAGCATTCCTTGTCATTCCTTGTTGTGTTATGTCAGTTGTAGTGTGTTTAATTTGGGTGTTTGCTGATGTGTTTAGGAATCTGATCTGAGGAGTTACTTCCTTTTGACTTTCGAGTTGATCCTTTTCCTAGTGTTGTGTTTTGGGGTTTGTGATGAGTTATGGTTGTTCTGGTGGTATCATCTCTGAGGCATGTTCATGAGGATTCTGTTGATTCCTTTTACTTCGTGGGTTTGTTCATGCCCTCCAGTTGTGTAGTAATAATATGTCAAGATACTTTGGTTGGTAATACATCACCTTTGATTTGCTATTGTACCTGGTAGTCAAGAGTACCTAAAATTGTATATCTACAACTTCTGGGAAAAGTGTGTCAGTGAAATCTGTCTTGAGTTGTCATCTCTGGTGTAATTGTAATTGCATCTTCTCCGTCAGCAGAGGAACTTTCCATCGTTTATATACGATGTGTTTCACTATTTTTTCCTGATCGCATGTCTCTTGTCTACCAGTCTGATGTCGGGCCAGCTGGAGAGCGGAGTCTTAATTGGCCCGCTCACTGTCCTACGCTCTTTTGCTGTACGTCACCTTGCTGGCGTGTGTTTAGTTAATTGTTGAGCACCATGATGGTTAGAAGGTTAGCGAGTAGGCTCCTTGTAAGAGCATCTTCTCATCTCAAAATGCCTGGATAACATGTAAAGGATATGGGTTAAGGCACTGAAGTGTTTAAAAAAAAAAAATTATTATCTTACCTGAAGTGGACGTCCGCTATTTATTCTACTTATTTTATCTCTATGACTATGTAAGTAAACTACATCTCAACTGACACCATGCATTAGTTTTCTACTCATGGACAAAATGTAAGTCTATTTTCAAGATATTTATATTTTCCTTTTCTCCTGGAGCTGGATTGCCTCGTCTCAAAACCTTAATTTAATTAGTGGATATTATTCCGTTCTATGATCACCAATTCTAATAGATCTTCATTTTGAATGAACTTGGAAATCTTGTAAAGTGGAAAGTTTTCGGATTACTGACTGCACTATTTAAACTTACTATGAGTAGAAGATAACCTTTTCGGTGAAATGTTCTGGGGACTAAAAGATATTTCTGTTTCAGATTATGTTAAAGAAGTGAGGAGTGAATTAATTTTAAAATGTAAAGGCATCTATTAAATGGTTTGAGATCGCAAGATTATCTCCGTGGATCAGAATCTATTTCTGCTTTAATTTGATCTTTTCTGTCCTTCTTTTCTCTATGTAAAATTTCCTTTCATGCTTCGGTAACGCTCACTCTTGTTTACGTCTCCATGGCAACTGTCGCCCATGGGAACTATTGTTTTGGATTATTGAAAACGTATTGATGATGATTGACGACTGATTTAATTTGTGACGAGCGTATCATTAAATTGCGAGTTGTTGGCTCTTTATTCTTCTCCTTAATTGATTTATGATTTGAATGTGGGAGCTTTACCTGTTGGTTTGAGCTGCCTTGCGCTTCATGCTGATTTAATTTTATGTGTGCACGCTCTGTTATGATTAGTGCTGCTTGAGCTGATAATTTATGATTGAATTCTAAATTTTGGTGGGCGCGTTACCATCCTTTGTGCTATCTTGTTCTTCCATTTCGAAGCGTGGTGAATTTTTTGGAGTCATTTTGTGGCCTGTTTCGTGTCTACTTATTTTGGTGAGCGCCTTCGGTCTTGAATATGCTTTCTGTGCATGTTAATTTTCCAGTTGTGCCTATTGTGATCCGGTTCAGGGGAGAATCTCACGGCCTCACCCTAGCATATTTTCACCTAATGTACAAAATAATTCCTGGAGAAAGAATTTGTTTCTTAAAATTATTAATATACAACTAAATCTTTGATTGTTTAAGGTACTTACTTGACCCCTTCTGGCGGGCAGTAAAATTAGTCCATGGACATTATTGACAATTAATTACCTTGTAATTTGATCTTGTTTCAAGTTAACCTTTAATCAATTATTTTAGATCAGAGGTCGTCCCTCGACTCTAGGTATCCATTTGTTTTCAATTCAGATTTATTTAGTTAATCAATTTATTATTTTAGTTCAGAGTTTATTTTATTAATCAATTTACCATTTTAGGTAGTTAATCTGATAAGTCCTGTAAAGGTGCACCTCCTAATTCCTATGGGTTTTGCTTTACTATCATATGTAACCTTCTTTAATCACAGTAATTAAATAATTTAGTTCTTTTGAAAAACTCACAGCATTTTTCTTTCATGTTTTCTGATATTTACTACCGTGAAGATCTTCAGGTTATGATCTAAGTTGCCTCTGGTTTATGGCTTGTTACTTGACTATTTGGTGAGTATTCGCTGTTTTCCTCCTTAAGTTCTTATTTGTAAAAAAGGATATTTGCTACCTCTTGCTCTCTGTTTACTTATACCCGTAATTGCCGGTACGACTGGTATAACATCCAAGTATCGTAACCAAAATAAAAAGCAACAGATTAAGGTGGTTGGGACACGAGTAGAGAATGCCAGATAATAGGGCTGTCAAGAAGATCTACAAAGGAAATCCAGGTGGTAGAAGATGGAAAGGAAGACCCCAGAAAAGATGGCTGGATGATGTGGAGGAGGATTTAAGAAAAATGGGAATAAGAAATCGAAGAGGCGTGCAGAAGATCGTGAAGATGGGGCTGCAATCGTCAGACAAGCCAAGGCCCTACAAGGGCTGTAGCATCGAGGAGTGAGTGAGTGAGTAAGTAAGGGAATACTCATCTGAAGTGGAAAGAATTAACAAACCAGCCAGGCACGTGATGTGGGCACGCTAGCCAAATCGTCTCTTAAGAAGTGTTAAAGTTTACAAACTGTTTCTTGTGTAAATGTTAAGTACGTGTGTCAGCGTACGATTGCTTATCTGTAAATGTATACTTCCTCAAGATGAACTCTATGAAAGACTGAGACAACCTCTTAATTCTGTAAATTTTTGTCACACTTTTATTTGAATGGTCTTTTTCCATATTTTTTCTTGTTTATTTTAATAAACATGTTTTCCTCAAAACTGACATCATGCCTCGATTTTCATCATTTATAGCTATTAGTTGACCTCGTCACGTCCATATTAGATATATGTTCCCCATCAAATCCAGGATGAAATTTTAAGTTATTTTCATAGTTTGAGTTGTTCGAACAGAGCACGCCTGAGAGCAACTGACTAGTCTCGGGCAGATTACCTTGATGGTAGAAAAAGGGGACATCATGGAAATTACGATTTGTCTGGCCAATGTATGTGGCATTACTATTTGGTTTTTGACATTTGATTTCATATATTTGTGATTTGGAGAAATGGTCTTTTTTATTTAGATTACATTTAGATTTATTTAGTTTACATTTACCAATTTGTTTTTGTAATATGTTGTTAATTCTGAATATTCATGATGGACAGCCAACCTGGGTGGTGCAAATCCTGTCTCATTCCGACCTGCACAAATACGTTAGTTATTTTGTACATTTTAATTCATAAATGTTTTCAGGTGAGAGTTTGTTTAGTCTGCTGTGCTGCGATGATGGTTGTTTTCAACCATCATTTGTTTTATTGTTTGTATTTGGTTGTTAAAATCCGTTTTGCCCATTGGTATTGTTATAGCTCTGTGAATCATTGTGTTCAGTCCTACTAATCTGTATGTGGACAGGTGATTGGAATTGCCATCTACTGTGTGTGATGTTCGAGTGTGTTTCTTGTATATCTTGTATGACAGGTTTATCTTTATTTCTGCTGATTGTGATGTCCAAAAAGTTGATCTACCCATTCATTTGTGGTTCCACTGTGAACTTGGTTGAATTGTGTCAAGAGTTTAGTGTGTCAAGTATGTGTTGTTAGTTTGTGACGTCTTTATCCTAAACTCATATTATGTTTTCAACATATCTGCTCTAGTGAAATATTCCTTTGGAGCTTTGATCTATTAAGAGTTTGTTCTCAGTGCTATTTAGGAATATGTTCTGCTATTCTTCTTGATAATGGTGAACTCATGACTAATCCTCCTTTTTTTGTGAAAATATTTTGTTGGTAAATATGAATAGGTTTTGGTTGAAGGTCGTTTATAACAGGCTGATTATTTCTTCGTTTCTTGTGTTTAATTGCTTTCTTTTAGATGGTTTTCTATAATTTTAACTAACTATCCTAATGGTATGTTTTTTTTTTCTTTTACAAGTTGCTTTACGTCGCACCGACACAGATAGTTCTCATGGCGACGATGGGACAGGAATGGGCTCGGAGTGAAAAGGAAGCAGCCGTGGCCTTAATTAAGGTATGAATTTGCCTGGTGTAAAAATGGGAAACCATGGAAAACCATCTTCAGGGCTGCTGACAGTGGGGTTCGAACCCACTATCTCCCGAATACTGGATACCGGCCACACTTAAGCGACTGCAGCTATCGAGCTTGGTCTAACGGTATGTTAGCGTATATTTTGGTGATGTGCGAGGGCTGTTTTTTTTCAACCTGTGATGGGCTATAAAAATGACACATTGACATAACAAAATTATTTTATCGCTAAATGATTAGTGGTTTCCTAATTATTTTTCCACATAATTGCCAAAACGATTTAGGGATTTGTCATATCATGACACCAGTTTTCCGATGCCCTCTGCAAAGAAGTCTGCCACCAGTGAGGTAATGTTCGTCTGGACAGCCTCCTGCTCCATAAAGTCCACCAACAAGACACCTTAATGGTCCCAAAAAACGGTAGCCATTGTTTTCCTGTTGCTAAGGCTCAGTTTAAACTTTTTTGGCTTGTTTGGAGAAGAAGGATACATCCACTGCTTAGACTGTTCATTGGTTTCTGGAGTGTTATACAGGACCAAAGTTTCATCACCAGTAACGATAGACTTAACTCTTCCCCACCACTATGGTAACGTGTGAGAAACATTACGGCTGACGTCATTCACCACGTTTTGTGAGCGAGAGTCAAAATTGTTGGGACCCAATGTGAACAAAGTTTCTGGTATCCTAAGTGTTAAATCATAACTGCGTACAGAAAAGGCCTTGAAATGTCTGCGATTGCTGTTGAATTTTCACTGATCATAAACTTCCATTTGTGGCAGCAGACTTATTTGCCAAGGGCATAGGAAAGCTGGTGTTATGATATGACAAATGCCTGAACTGTTTTGGCGATTATGTGGAAAAATAAGTATGTAACTACTAAACTTTTAGTGAAAAAATCATTTTATTATGTCAATGCGTCTTTTTAATAGCCCATCAGAGGTTGAAAAAACCTTTGTACTTTCTGTGCTGTGTTATTTTCAGTATTTTTTAAGTTCTAATGTGTTTTTAATCGACCTGTCATTATTTATGATATTTTAGCATTTTGTTGAGAAATTTGTTTACATTGTAACTTGGTTTTTGAAATTGGTCTGATAGAACATGTGTCTTTGTGTAGTTTGGGGAGAGTTCTTAGTGTTGGGATTTGTGATAAGTTTTTCTTCTTTTTCTTGTCCCTTGGTAAGGATTAAATTGGTTTTCTTGATTGTTTGTTAGATTTTTGTATGTATTAGTCATTTTTCATTATGACCATTGTGTTCCCTTTATCTGCTTTTAATGTTTTTAGTAATAAGCTTTGAGTTTTAAAATTTGGTTGGTTAGCTAACTTTTCCAGTTTGATTATTTTTAGTGCTTCGTTGGTTCCTGTGTGTTTTATCATGTATTTGTGTTGTGTGGTTATGTTGTCGCATGCAATTTCAACATCAGTGATTCATAGTTGTATGTTGTTATCCAAGTGATGTGTTTGGCAATTAAACTTCAGGCCTTTTTATAACAGGTACGCTTCTCTATTTGAAAAGGCTGTAAGGTTAACAACTCTTCGGTAGAACATCTTACTCGTAATGCAAAAGATCACTTTCTGTGGCCGTAGAGTAAATAAGTAATACAGTATTTGGTTTGTTTGTTTGTCCAACCCTTGTTCCATTTCTCTACGGGGTTGGGTATGAGGTGAAATGAATCTGTCGTGGCAGGTTTTTATGACCGGATGCCCTTCCTGACGTCAACCTCATCAAAGGAGTTAATGAGATGAAATGAATGATGTGATATATGATAGCAGGAAGGGAGAGGGTGAAACACAGTGCCAGCACATGGCCTACTCCTGTCGAATAGCACCAAGGGGTCTGCTCAAGGCTTAACGTTCCCATCTGACAGACGAATTACCATCAGCAGCGTCATATGCCCTCACCCCATATGAGCACCGTGGACAGGTTTGGAATTTAATCCAGGCTTTTGGCACACAATCTATTGATTAGAAATTGTATACCACCACCTCCCCTACCCTGCCAGCCAACAGTCTGATGGTGAAATTTGTTTAGACCAACAGGACTCGAACCGGCTAACCACAGTGTCAGACCATTTAGACTTCAATGCCTTAACGTCATGGCTTAATACACTATTTTGTCATGGACATTATTTTACAAGGTTTAGTAAGACAAAGAAAACTAAGCACAAGTAATGGAGTTTAGATATTCTTTAATTAATCAATCATGGATACACCTGTGATACTGACAACTGATATTAACAAATAATTGTCAGGCTCTGACATTAATGGTGGCGAGACCTGTCCTCTTGACTACATGGCACCCAGGCCAGTTGAGGTCCATGCCACTGAATTTTACAAAACTGTCTCATTGTAGGTAAACCCAATTGTTTTATTATACTTAATCTCTTAATTTTATTGTTCAGAGGAATAGTAAGATATTCTCTTTTTTTTACATTCTTTAACAGTCACTTATTACTTTGTCCCATTAACTCTTCTGAAAATTGTTTTTGGATTCTAAGAGTATAGCAATCATCTCCTCCTTCTTCCAGTTCTTTCTGCAACAATTTGCTCTTCCATTGAGAACGACGCAGGAGTAGTTCATCCTGGATGGCTGACTTAATATTCAGGGCACTATAAGGGAAATAAAAAATAAAATAAGCTTAAGCACACATATGACAAAGAAGCATATAAGAAAAGAAAGGGTCATTGAAAGTAGTAGTAGTAGTAGTAGTAGTAGTAGTAGTAGTAGTAGTAGTAGTGGTGGTGTTATTTGCTTTACGTCCCACTAACTACTTTTTAAGGTCTTCGGAGGCGCCGAGGTGCCGGAATTTAGTCCCGCAGGAGTTCTTTTACGTGCCAGTAAATCTACTGACATGAGGCTGTCGTATTTGAACACCTTCAAATACCACCGGACTGAGCCAGGATTGAACCTGCCAAGTTGTGGTTAGAAGGCCAGTGCCTTAAGTGTCTTTACCACTCAGCCTGGTAGTAGTAGTAGTAGTAGTATTATTCTAAGGTGCAAAACAAAGGGATGATTGGCCCATCTAAAAAGCATAGAAGGAAGTGGAGGAGACCCAATCCACACTGATATTAACAAAAGTTGACCACAGGTGGTTAAATAGGAAAGATAAAAGAGAGGAGGCTGGTATAGGTATATGGAAGAAATACACTCCGCTAGGGTGCTGTGGTTCCCACTCCAGGCTCGTTACTAGCTTTTGGAGATGGCGTCAGCGAGCTAATAGAGATGAGATATAAAAACCATTAATTTATGAAAAACAGTATGTGTATTTGATGAACAGGACTAGGATAGTTATGTAAGAATATTTTTTTTATTTGATTCAAATATGCACATATTGTAATAAGTGAACAAATCAATTAACTTATTTTCAAAACAATAAAAAATTACAAACAAATGAAAATAAAGCTCATTCGGAGCCGTATCCTGAAAATACCATTGGTCGTGGCTGGGAAATCCCAATGGGGATTGACCAGACCAGTAATGCTAGAGCAGTTCTGCAGTGCAGTTGAGTTTTGATTGTGAATGTTAGTTGTCAGACGTTACTTTTTAGTCCCAGTGTTTTCACTTGTAGAAAAATGGTACCAGTGAAATTACAATTATCTACACAATATATGGATGTGAAACTGAAGGTGTGCTCACTACAGATGGACTCTTCTTATTTTAAGTTGTGCGTGAAAGACGTATAAGTGTTGATATTCTTTTTCTTTTTGAAGTAATGCATCATTTGAAAACAACAAAACATAAAAAAGCACTAAAAAGACATGCAAAATGGTGATTACAAAAAATAAATTTCATAATTAAGTTCGTATTGTCACCTTAAACAGCATTATGGTACATTTTGATAAGAATTCCACCTTTACAATACAATTCTTTTTATTCTTTTCAGAATAACAATCTATATATATAAAATAAGAGTTTTGTCTGCACATTGCTCAGAAATTAGAAACGATGGTATTTCTGTATCGGTCGTGTCCATAGTAACAAGGAAATGCACTTTTTAATTTTCCGTAATGTCTGTCTGTATGTATGTACGTATGTACACGCATCACGAGGAAACGGCTGAAGATAATTTAAAGAAAATTGGTATGTAAACTCCAGGATAGGCAGCTACAATCTAGGTCATAAGTAATCTTATTCACGCTGAGAGAAATGGTAGTTTAGGGGAAGGCCTAAAAATTTAATTCTCAAATATTTATGTTGTTAGTGGTCCTATCTTAATGAAAATTGGTATGAAAAGTTGGGGAATAAGTCACTACAATCTAGGCTATAAATAATTTTATTAACATTGAGTGAAATGGTAGTTTAGAAGAAGGCCTAAAATTTAAGTCTCAAATATTTGTGTTATTAGTGGTCCTATCGACAAATAGTACATAACTAAAGTTATATAGCATTAAATTTCCAATCATTTATGTCTTATACACTTTTACCGTACCGGATATAACAGAGATATTCATGAATATAATACAAGACAGAACAAATTTCAGAACATTGATACAAAATTTCAATGGTTTCCAGGAGAAGGAAACAGCAAAGTGAAAGGATGAAAAACTATTGGAAGTCAAGAAAAGAAGGATTAAGATGAATTGCACATGGTTACTTTCCATGGTCCTTAGATGGCCAACATCAAAAAAAGAAGAAGAATATCGGTTTGTAAAGTCGGGGAATAAGGAACTACAGTCTACGCTATAAATAATTTTGTAAGTCATCCTAATATCACAGAATCAAAAGAAAACTAAATGTGAAGGCCTACAATACAGAAAGCTCATAACATTGATCAACAATAACGTTACATTGACCATTGTTTGTTGTGATGTGCTTTGTGTCTGTTGCCACTCATCTCCGATAGATACGATTACTGCTGTATACACAGTATTTTTTTTTCTTAATTTTCTTTACGTCTCGCCGACACAGATAGGTCTTAGGGCGACGATGGGATAGGAAAGGGCTAGGAGTGGGAAGGAAGCGGCCCTAGCCTTAATTACGGTACAGCCCCAGCATTTGCCTGCTATGAAAATGGGAGACCATGGAAAACCATCTTCAGGGGTGCCAACAGTGGGGTTCTAACCCACTACCTCACGGATGCAAGCTCACAGCAGCGCGCCCCTAATCGCATGGCCAACTCGACCAGTTGACCGAGTATAACAGCCTGTCTGAATATTGGCGGGAAGTAGCTGGGGAGTTAGTTAATTTTCTTCTTTAGCATCCCATTCCTTGGTTCATAAATTTTCTGATGCTACCGGTACGTAACAAACTGGTTCATCATAACATGCGAACTATTCAATCCCTCCTCTGAGACACTGATTGGAATGAGCAGCGTGCATATTTAACGGAATAATGGCAGAGGTGTGGTCACGGCTGTCTGCGGCCTGATCATTCCAGCACTGGAACTTTGGGCTGTTAGATCGGCACCATAGCACTGTTCATTAAAAGTGAGAAAATGTGCGGTTTTTCATTTGATCGAGTATTTTAGGCCAGTATGATAACGTTGCTTTTAATCACTACATTCCTACTGACGTTTTTGTAACGACCTAAGTTGACTTCAGTCAGGAAAACCACAAAGACAGTCTTTCTGAGAATCCTGTAGCGAAGCACAGGTACATCAGCTAGTATCTTAATAAAATGGGAGAAGTTTCATGCTCATGGGGACATCTTCAGTCATAGTTAAAAGACAAAATATACAAAAGTAGAACATGGATAGATTAGAAAAACACAAGTTTTGAAAACAAAACAAAACAAAACAGGCTGATCATAACAACACAAGACCGGCACAGATGTCTGTTAGTTTAAGTACTCGGATGCACCTCCTTTCACCAAAGCCTAAGATTATTCAAGCTCGTTTCTCAACTATTTGTTTCTTCCTTTCAGACTCCTTCCTACTTACATCTTGTGAAGATAAACCCAGTACCAGGTCTGTGTACTTTTTAATGAAACGTTCTTCCTAATGTTCATAAATTTTGTATACAAAAGTAACTTGAACTTTCCTCGAGACCAATCCTTCAAGATTTTAACCCTGATAATTACACCATACGATTTTCTGACGTGTTGTGCGAATGAATGCCATCTAGTCCTCATAAGGAGGGGTGAGTTATCCCCTCCACCACCTCTATTCCTTGGTCGTTCCGTCTGGTAACTTCAACGTAACTTTAAATAATAGGCTTTGAGTGGCATGTCTTCGAGACGTGTGGTGTAACTAAAGCGATATTTATAGACGTGTTACTGTCAGGGTTAATCACTATTAGATTGTAGCATTTCTACAATAAAACATTAGCAGTATACAGTAGAATTCCGCTGTAACGAACACCAGTATAACGAAATTTTCAGAATAACGAATATTTCTTTTGGTCCTTTCCTTTTTCCCCTATTTGTTGTATGTAAAACTTTTCATTTTAACAAATTTCGTAGTTTCAGTTTAACGAATTAAAATTGAGCTCTTTTCTTTACCAGTTTGACCATATTTACTCAAAATAAAACAAAAATTCATCCTGTTTTATGACCAACATTTTTCTAGTTACATTATTTCGTTATTCAGACGATATGATCGCCATTTTCCATATATGCACCGTACGTGATCGAGAAGGCAATCGCTTTTGTGTAACCAATACGCTTCGCCCAGTTCTCACATATGGTATGGAACTTATTTGGGAAAGACTAATGGTGTCTGACCTTCGACCTATTGAAAATGTAAAGGCCAGATTTCTGAAACGAACACTGGGCACCTCCAAGATGTCATCATCGCGACTTGCGTATGAATTATCCAAAGAAACTTTTTTACTGGAAGATTGAAAATAAGAATGCAGCTTTCACATACGCAGCAAGAAGTAGTTCTCCAAGAGAGAAAGAGAAAACAAGCAGAAATCAGCCTGGATTTTTATTCAGCTGGTGCTATGATTGACCGCAGCTGGACCGGTCCAAATAATGACGTGAGAAGTGCTTTGAATAGGCTGGCGGTACATGGTTTTCACCATCATCTATGCCGGCGATCATACTTTCATGAACCGTCCCTACATTGTGTGTGTACGTTGTGTGATAAACATTGCGATCGCTATCATTTCAGCCAAGGCAACAAGAGAACAAAATCTTCACTAGAATATGCGAAAGATTAATATATTTTTTCTTTTAATGCACATTTGTGCGCTTTTAAATAAATAAATATACTTTGCCTGTCATCCAATGTAAGACGTCACTCTATTAGCTGAGTAGGAGCGCCAAGTTTGCAATCCACCAACAAACGCTAGGCTTTGCGCAACCAATAGGCTTTGCCCATCAACCAATGTAAGACGTCACACTATTGGCTGAGTAGGATCGCGATGTTTGTAATCCACCAATGAACGCGACGGTTTCGTCGCATCATGCATGGCATGTTCCTTCTTCGTATTTAATTCGCAAAGCCTAGTAGTGCTGTTAACAGAGCGGTTGTTTACGGAGCGGAGGCTCCGAGCGCTTTCAATCGGTGCCTCCAGAGAACCTCCGATTGAATTACAAGCGCGTAGTTTAAACTTGGTACAGGAGAAATGAACTAGCATTTTCTCAGGAACTTATAACTTGTCGCTACTATTGTGCAAAACTAGGCCCCGCAATTAATACCTTAACCCCTCAGCGTCGCAGCCATTTAAATAGCTTCCTACTCCGCGGCCGGATGAGACTTCAACTACGCGCGACTGAAATACATCGATTCACTTAAAGCGTTACTACAAGTATAAGAGTAGCCCGATTTTCACGTAATTTGGAATTCCTTATGACAGAACTATGTACATGTAGATAATTACATAATTGTTTCACATTTCCTTAGTAATTTAGTTCCGTGTGATAGAGTTCGAAGCACTCTTTGAGACAGGGACTCAGGTCACACTCCTGGAAGCAGTAGACTGACGTCTTCTTTTCGCCATGTTTTGAACACAGGATACAATGTCTCTGAGTTTTGGATTTCCAACTCTTGGGACCGGGCGAGTTGGCCGTGCGCGTAGAGGCGCGCGGCTGTGAGCTTGCATCTGGGAGATAGGGGGTTCGAATCCCACTGTCGGCAGCCCTGAAGATGGTTTTCCGTGGTTTCCCATTTTCACACCAGGCAAATGCTGGGGCTGTACCTTAATTAAGGCCACGGCCGCTTCCTTCCAACTCCTAGGCCATTCCTATCCCATTGTCGCCATAAGACCTATCTGTGTCGGTGTGATGTAAAGCCCCTAGCAAAAAAAAAAAAAAAGCAACTCTTAGGTGCTAATTTCCTGATAAAATGTCTTTCCTGCAACCTTGGAACTGTATTATCTGATGCGCGCTGGCCTTGAATATTTCGTTCCCCTCCCGAGCGACTGTATTTTGTAAACAAACCTTTCACCAGCTGAACCCGATAAGGTAATTGCTCAATATTTGCCTCTGTGACCTGTGTGAGTATTATTAGAGAATTTAGCAATCAGAATTCACTGTTGAAAACTTCTCTTTGACCTGTATAATTATCTATAGTCTCTTACACGAAATTTCCAAGTACTGTTTCCTCCTCATCGTCACTCTCATCATTTACCACTGCTACATCATCTATTTCATTATCACTGCTGCTTATACTGTCACTACTGCTTCCGACTAAACTTTCATCTGAATTATACAATATTTCAAGCACGTTACTGTCAGTCAAACCACGGCTGAGCGCGGTGCGTCACACGGACTGATGAAGCTGCAGCGAGACCGAAAGCAACAGGACGAAACTGATTGAGGGGAATAACATTTATGACGAAACAAACCACCTCGATACATATTTCAGATAAAAGGTCGAGACGTCTTTCAAACGAGATATATACCATAAACAACTGGTTCTCGTATCGTATGACAGAAAGCAGCACTAACTGATGCCTACACAGAGCGCTCGTGGAGAGTTACGAAAATATTACAAGCTGAGAAATAAAGACAAATATAATAAATAAACCACACTCCCAATGTACAAATAGAGCAAAGAACATCACATGAAAAGACAAACTTATCAGATCATCATTTCTTTATTTTATTCTGTGGGAAAGAATGAAGCAAACAGACTTTTAAAAAAGCAAGAGATTAGTGCTCAGACTTATTTGACAAATAATTATCCTTGCAAAAACAACTACATTATAACGAGTTTTCAATTCTTATTTACAACGCTGATAAACCCGAAAATGTCTTCTTGGAAACAAAACAATTTGCATATCAATAACTCCAAAACTCTTCGCGCTATAGCCGTAAATGTGAAACCATGTATGGGCCTATACCACGCATAGAGGTCGGCGGCTACGGAAGAAAAGAGGGTCTATACTACGTATAGAGGTCGGCGCTGAGGGGTTAATTATTTGGCGATATTACAGATAGCATTCTTATGTACAAACGTAATTATGTATCAGAAACTCCGATTGAATATCAAGCGCGTAGTGTGAACTTGGTACGGGAGAAATGAACGAGCATTTTCACAGGAATTTATAACTTGCCACTATTATCGTGAGAAACTACGCCCCTCAGTTTATACCCTTATTATTGGACGATATTACAGATAGCATTCTTGCGTACAAACATTGAATGACAAGCGCGTAGTGTGAACGTCATACGGGAGGAATGAACGAGCATTTTCACAGGAATTTATGACTTGTCGCTGTTTTTGCGCGAAACTACACTGCTTCTTTAACTTTTTTTAAATGTTATTTGTTCGGGGCGTCGACCTATGAAGATCTTTTGCCCCTACTTGCACCATATATGCGGAAACCTGCGTGTATTATGTAAATGGCGGTAGGGTAAAGTGTTGAATGTGAGGAAAGGAACGTTAAGAATGACACAAACACCCAGTCCCAAGGCCAGGGATATTAATAATTTACAATTTAAAAAACCTGACCCGGCCGGGTGACAGACGGTCGCGTTGCCACCTACACCGCGGGGCCGGAGTTTATGGGTCATTTGTGCCATGTTTTACTGTGCAGCACTTATAGACTTGAACCGCTTGAACTCCTCGGCCCGCTCGTAAATAATCATCCCATACTTCTGCACGTCTTTTGGTTTTTTTTACATACGTCCAGAAATTAAAAGCGAATTCAAATTTAACTTGAAACTACTGTATTCTAGGGCCAATATAATGGGAATATTTTCATAATAATAATAATAATAATAATAATAATGAACGAAGTGTACTGTGTAAGTTCTGCACAGGTAGGGCCTGCACTTTTCTGAGAAACAAATGAACCTATTTAGATATATTGTTTGTTGTATCTACAGGGTTTATACCTACAGGTATATGGGATATGTATTATATGTCGATATAATTACATTTTCTTGATAACAAATGAGAGGATGCATTAAATTATTCTGAATGACTATAAGTTCTTTTTTAAGGGGTTTTGTATGGAATATCAGTGATATAGATCAATTTTTGTGTATGTAGGTAACGATTTTTATAGGGCGCCTACATTCATGAACGTAAGTTTGTAAGTAAGTAAGCCCACTACGTCCTTACACTCGGAGCTACTGTTGCGAATAGGAGGCGGCCCTCCAGTTAACCTCCGGAGCTCTGTAACTGCTTTGCCTCCGTCGGTAGTACCAGAGATCACCGGAGGAGCGCTGTAATCGTATTATCCTCCTCTTCACAGTGCTAATTCAAAGCACTTTTCACATTCTCTTTGACTTCTCATGTCATTATTTGGACCGGTCCAGCTGCAGTCAATCATAGCATCAGATGAATAAAAGTCCAGGCTGATTTCTGCTTGTTTTCTCTTTCTCTCTTGGAGAACTACTTCTTCTTGCTGTTAAGGTTATATCATTAAACTTGCAAAGTTTGTGTGCATTTCGTTAACTAAATAAGTACATATCATTGCAAATGAATAAGCAGAAGCGACAGCAGTTTTCGTTGAGTGAAAAACGTAAAATACTTGCGGAAGTAAAGAAAGGCGGAAAGAAAGGAGATATAGCGAAGAAGTATGGCATTAGCCCGTGAACACTTTCTACTTTTTTTAAACAGAAAAGTAAGATAGAGGAAAACATTGATGCTGATGCCCTAGGTCCACAGCGTAAGAAGATCAGGACAGTCGACTACAAGGAGGTGGACCAAGCCGGCTATACGTGGTTTGTGGAAATGCGGAGTCAAACATTCCAATAAATGGCCCACTGTTATGTGAGCGTGAGCGTGCGCGATCTTTTGCACGTTCGCTTGGGTCACCTGAGTGGGTAGTGCTGGTTGGCTTCATAGGTTCCGGGAGAGATATGGCATATCCCACAAAATTATAAATGGTGAAGCTAACGATGCCACGAAGGAAGTTGTGTCTTCATGGCGGCTGGAGACTCTAAAGGATGCCTTGAAAGAATATTCGCTGACAGACATTTATAATGCAGACGAAACTGCGTTATTTTATTAACTAATGCCGAACAAAACCCTTGGTTTTAAGGGAAATAAGTGTTTTGGGGGCAAACGTTCAAAAGAACGTATCACGGCTCTTTTGTGTACCAATTCCACAGGGACGGACAAACTGAAGCCTCTCATAATTGGGAAGTTTGGGAAGCCAAGGTACTTATAGGGGGTGCAACATCTGCCCTGTGAATACAGGCACAACTCTAAGGCATAGATGACATCTGTGCTATTCAAAGAGTGGTTGTTCGACTTGGAACGTCGGATGAATGCCGAAAAGAGAATTCTTCTATTATTGGACAATTGCTCTTCTCATAATTGTGTCCCTCGCCGTTTGGAGCATGTAAAAGTTTTATTTTTGCCTCCAAATACAACTTCAATTCTGCAGCCGCTGGATCAGGGTATAATTCATGCAGTAAAGCAGCATTACTGAGCTCGTGTAGTCCGTCGAATGCTGTGCAACGCTGCCACGAATAGAGACATTAACATCAATATATTGGAAGCAATGCAGATGTTTAATGCTGCATGGAAATCCTTGAATGCAGACATCATCACAAACTGCTTTAGAAAAGCTGGAGTGGTTTTTACAGAAGACGTCGCAGAAAGTGAAGTGTTGGATGATGTGGAAACCGAGGAGAATTGAAAGCGTTTGTGTACAACGTTGGATATGCCATCTACGGTAAGTCTTACCGCCTACATCAATGTAGATAGTGATGTAATAGTCCACAAAGAAATCACCAATGAGGAAATTGTGGAGGACATTATGAATGATAGAGATCCATGCGATGAGGAGGAAGAGGAAGTCAACCCCCAAAATGATTGTGATCGACAGAGCTTGACTCTTCAGTAGGCAACTAACATAGCACGTAGCCTTCAAGATTTTCTTGTGTCACGAAGTGATGTGCCAGAATCTGTTTTAAATTCGTGTGCAGTGGTTGGTAACTATTTGGAACGAGCTTTTGTGTCTAGATCTGTTCAGAAGAAAATCACAGACTTTTTCAAAAAATGATGTTCTGGAACAGTGAGTAGACTTGCTGGTACAATGTAAAAATAGATTTTCTGAAAACATCTGCCAGTACTGTAACTCTTATTATTACAATGATATTTTGAAGTTATATAGATCCTGCAGCTGATATAACAGGGCAGATTACCTCGTAGTTCCGCCCCTAAAAACAATAACTAACAGATATAATACTAGGTGAGTTCTTAAGAATTGACTTATTTCAGTATAACAAAATTTTAGTATAACAAATTCATTTCAGAGATCCCCAAAATTTTGTTATACTGGTATTTTACTGTATTTGTAGGCCCAAGTTTTCCACAAATGAAGCTGCATTAAAAATGACATTTTGTGACTAGTTCTACATATTTTCAACTCTAATTGCATGCATAGCAAGCTGACAATGGGTAATGCCTTTTAATCAGCATTAGACAGAACGTTAATTAGAACCATTGAGTATCTTAACGTGTATATTACGAACACATATATTGACATATGATGAATTAAGTACATTACTCTGTCAGATAGAAGCTTGTTTGAACTCAAAGTCTTTAACTGTATTATCCTGTAATCCTGAGGACCCCCTTCCCTGAACATTTTTTAATTGGTTCCCCACTTATTTCATTTCCGGAACCAAGCTAAAGCAATGTCTCTTCGTCTCAGCTAAGGAGATGGGAGAAGTTGCAGTATTTCCTACAACATATTGCACCCGCCCCCTACCCATTGGTTCTCCGGCGATAAATCTACAGGGTCATTAACCGGGTATAATCATGTGGACATCATAAATATAAGAATAACTTAGCGGGATGAAGGGTAGGAGAATACGGGTGTCATAACTACAATCAAATGAGAACAATATTTTTAAATTTTAAAATCAAAGGGTTTATTATACTCCTGATGATGATGAAAAATGATGCAATCGTCATGTATGTGCCTTTGTGAAAAACATTTCCACTATTAAGTTTTAAGCATTTAAGTCCAGCCTCTCACCACAGGCATGATCTCCCTTTTAACAGAAAATTATCACCTAAAAGGACGTCGCACACCCTAAATAAATTCACAAATCATGAACAGCTCTTTTGAATCATTGTTTAGAGTGCTGCCATGTCAACGCACTCTCCATGGTAGCACATTTTGATGAAATTCAAGCCACAATAAGTGAAAATAATATCCATATTCTTGACGTTACCGAAAACTAGCTTACCCCAAGCATACCCTCTGGTATTGTACAACTTGACCGCTATTTCCTCTTATGGCATGATAGATCCGACAGCAAAAGAAGAGGTGGGGTGGCCATGCACTGTAGAAACAACATAAAAAGCCGAGTAATATGTGTAGTATCATTTAACAATGCACAGTTAGGGGTAGAGTTAATGTTTTCTTGAAATCATTATAAACCAACAGAACCTCCTGTCCAATGTAACAAATATGACTGAATTCAAATTCTGCTTACTTGACCTACTGCCTACTTATGAGAATATTATTGCCATAGGAGAATTTAACACTAAACTACTTACTAAAACATATTAAACTAAACAATTTATTGACAGGTTTTCTTCCTGTGATACGACCATCCTCCGTCTAGAGCCTACGAATTACACTTACACAAATAACTATGCAACACACACGCTCATTGACCACATTATGATAAATAACCCAGAAAAATTTATAACTCATGGCCAAATTCCAGTCCCAGCAGTCTCCACTCATGGCCTTATCTACAGTATCTATCCTTCTCCCTCTGAATGCTAAAATAATAAGCCTAAGTATGTTATTTCCAGAAACCCAAAAGGCAATGAGAGGAAAAATTAAGACATGACACTTACAATCTACGTTGAAATGGCACACTCCTATTGGATGATATAGACGCAAAATTAGACAGTTTAACTCCCTCGTAATCACTCTGTATGATAAACATGCCAGCGTTTCGCCCCCGTATACTAAGTTGGCCTCATCAGTTGGTACATAGCACACCCACCAAGGTGCATGGCTAGTGCATACCATGGAGGCCACTGCGTAGGCTACTTGGAGCCACCAGCAATGCCAGTGCACTGTGAGAGACTTTGTCTCATTACAAAAAATTGTTAACTGCTTGGCCATCAGATGATATAGATGTTGATTCCAATAGGGAACCTTGGGTGTGGTATGTACCAACTGATGAGCCCAACTTAGCACACGGGGTGCAAAATGCTGGCAACCAGGAATGAGTTATCTGGAAAATTTATAATGTCCAATAACGGACCATTTATATATAAAATAAGAGTTTTGCCTGTACATTGCTCAGAATTTAAAAAGGATGGTATTTCTGTATCAGTCGTGTCTTCAGTAACAAGAAAAAGCACTTTTTAATTTTCTGTAATTTCTGTCTGTCTGTCTGTCTGTCTGTCTGTCTGTCTGTATGTACGTACACACATCATGAGAAAACAGCTGAAAAGAATTTGATGAAAATCGGTATACAAAGTCGGAGGAATAAGTCGCTACAATCTAGACCATAAATAATTTTGTTCACGCTGAGTGAAATAAATTTAATTTTCAAATACTTATGTTATTGGTGGTCATATCTTAATGAAAATTGGTATGCAAAGTCGGGGTATTAAGTTGATATAATCTAGGCCATAAATAATTGTATTCACGCTGAGTGAAATGGTAGTTTAGGGGAATGCCTAAAATTTAATTCTCAACTATTTATGTCATTAGAGGTCGTATCTTCACGAAAATCGATATGTAAAGTCAGGGAATAAGTCGCAATAATCTAGGTCATAAACAATTTTATTCACACTGAGTGAAATGGTAGTTTAGGGGAAAGCCTAAAATTGTACTCTCAAATATCTATGTTATTAGCGGTCTTATCGATAAATACTACATAACTAAAGTTTTATACTACAAAATTTCCGATCATTTATGTCTTATACATTGTTACCGTATCGGCTAGTATTACAGAGATATTCTTGAATTTGGATTTATGTTACTAAGTCCATATCAGCGCCGAGTCACGAGAAAATGGGTAAACAGAATTTAATGAAAATCGGTATGTAAAGTCGAAGAATAAGGACCTACAACCTACGCTATAAATAATGTTGTTAGACTCCCCAATATCACAGAGTCAAAAAAAAAAAACACTAACTGTGAAGGCCTAAAATATAGAAAGCTCATAAAATTGATCAACAATAACATTACATTGACCACTGTTTGTTGTGATGTGCTTTGTGTCTTCTGTTGCCGATAGATTGGATTACTGCTGTGTAACGATTTTTTTTAAAATTTGCTTTACGTTGCACCAACACATACAGGTCTTATGGCGACGATGGAACAGGAAAGGGCTAGGAGTGCGAAGGAAGCAGCCTCTTGGCCTTAATTAACGTACAGCCCTACCTGCCGACACTGGAGTTCGAATCCACTATCTCCCAGAGTAAGCTCACAGCTGTGCGCCTCTAACCACACGGCCGATTCGCCCGGTCATACCGAGTGTAACAGCCTGCCTGAATATTGGTGGGATGTAGCTCAGCATTTAGATAACTTTCTTCTTTAAGATTCCATTGCTCTGGTTCATAAGATTTCTGATACTACTGGTACATAACACACTGGTTCATCATAGCATTTGAGCTATTCAATCCCTACACTGAGGCACTGATTGGAATGATCAGTGTGCATATTTAATGGAATAATGGCAGAGGAGTGTTCACAGCTGTCTGTGGCCTGGTCATTCCAGCTCTGGAACTATGGACTGTTAGATTGGCACCGTAGTACTGTTCGTTAAAAGTGAGAAATGTGCAGTGTTACATTTGCTCGAGTATTTTATATAATAATATTGCTTTTGATCGCTACATTCTTACTGACGTTTTTGTAATGACGTGTGTTGACTTCAGTTAGGAAAACCACAAAGTCAGTCTTTCTGAGAATCCCGTAGCGAAGCACGGGTGCATCAGCTAGTTGGTATAATAAATTTACTCATTCGGGACAAATATTTCAGGTTCCCTATGGGAATCAACATCTATATCATCTGATGGCCAAGGAGGCAACAATTTTTGGTAATGAGGCAAAGTCTCTCATAGTGCATTGGCAATGTCAGTGGCTCCAAGTAGTCTACACAGTGGTCTCCACAGTATGCACTAGCCATGCGTCTTGGTGGGTGTGTTATGTACCAACTAATGAGTCCACCTTAGCACACGGGGGCGAAACGCTGGCAACCAGGAATGAGTTACCTGGAAAATTTATAATGTCCAATAACAGACCATTTATATTGGTATTATAAATTTACTCATTCAGGACAGGTTTCCTATGGGAATCAACATCTATATCATGAGTCACACATTCGAGAACTTTCGATTTACAGATTTAGAAAACTTCTTTAATAATGGTCATATCGTCTTGGGAGATACGCCATTCTGTAGCGAATTACAAGAACATCTCCATTATCAAATTTCAAGAAGATCCACTGAGGGACTTTTCAGTAAATCCACTATTAAATAATCATGTTATCTGATGACGTAAAGGCCTTGAACATATAAAAGGTGAGGCTACCCAGCAATAGACAAGCATTCTTCGACAAGGGCTCTGCATGGCCTGACCCTCTGTTATTCTGTCTGTCAACAGTAGAGTCGAGCGACAACGTAGTGGTTATCAAGCGTGACGTGTAAGTTCTCACGCCGAGAACCGATCTCCGTGTAATTCTCCAGCTACGCAACTTAGTATTTCTTCGGTCAGAAACCAAGTAAAGTGTTTAACTTATTCCATTGCTAAGCAACTGTTAAAACATTATTTCAGTAACTGTGATCTTTAAAAGTGTTCAAAATATTTTATCGTGATAACATAAGTGTTGGCCTATTTTTTGCAATTCAACACTTACGTGCTCCCTAACAGGTGATAAATTTTGAGTATGATAAACTGTCCAACCGCACTGTTCAAAGTGAGCGACGTAAACTGATAATCCATTATAGTGTTAGTCTTAACTGAATTCGAACTGATTTCTGCTCATACTTTTACATAATTACTTCTAACTATTCTCCAGTGAATTTATTATGTTACGAGACTCTCTGTGTTAAGAGTGACTGACAAGTTATCATTTATTTCATTGCAATTAGCAGTGTCTTACGGAGAAACTCTTAAATAGCCAATTTTGTGTCAAGTGTGACAATATTATTATTCGTTGTGCAAAGTAACAACAGACAGTGCACTACAAGTGAATGGTATTTAGTTTCATCATTTTCAGTGGTAAATAACCATGAACTACCCTCCATCATTTTATTTCTTAAATCAATGCTATCCGCATTGTCAAATTTTGAAGTAACATTCAATAATTTCTATCTACAAGTGTCAAGTGAAGTTTTGGCATAACTACATGTTGTGGGCCTACATCAATTGAAGTCAGTTTTTGGTGTCAAAGATTCTAAACGTGCCATTGGGAGACTGTACCGTGGACACTCATACAAAGTTAAGTCACAAGTGATTACCCCCACATCAAGATCGCTACAGATGTTTGAGAAATTCAAGACCACACAAGTATGAAGGGTGAGTTTTCCACCTAATCAATACTTTATTTTACAAAATATTTAGTATTATTTACATTAAAACAGTACCGGTATTGACCTGTAAATAGGTCATCAGCTGTTGGTGAACCTGCTTAATGGCGATTGTATATAATAAAAACATTACTACAAACTAATTAAACAAGAATGCCTTATTCTAATATAATACTAATGTTAAGATATATACATATGGTACAATTACACTAGTCAACAGCCATTTTGCATCTGGGATGTGATACATCAACTAGTACGTATTTTGGTGTGTAGAATCCGAATATACCTTTCAAAATGTTCTAGCATGTACCATTTTTGAGTTTTTAAAGGTTTTTTATTTTTCGTATTCAGTATTTCGCTTTTTGCTGTTCTTCTGTTTTGATGTTTAATTGTTTGTTTTTGATTTGCAGAGGAGAGCTACAAGATCTACAAATCGTCAGTACATAGTTGGTGTGGTAATCCAGTGGTGTGAAAGAGATCCTCAGTAAGTGTTTCCTGTGAAAGATAGTGCAAATTCTTTGCGTTTAAAACTTTCACTGGGTTACTGTAGTCATGTCCTAGTTCGTGAACCATGGGCAACGGCTGAGTGGCCTAGTAAGTGGTCCTGAGAGTCGGGATACCAGTTGCTATGGAATGGGAGTGGGCATCTCGGACATATTCTGAGTCGTGGCCCTCCTTGTGCACAGGTGGCTAGGACTATACAATTCATCGGTGGTCCATAACCCGTTAGAGGAGAGATCCTCACTTGGACTATGTGCAAGTAGGGCAGCATCCTGCTTCATGAATTTACCGAGCTCAGAACACTTTAAGCAAGCCTCGGACCTATGGGAGTAATGGAGTCCCACTCCCATTTGACAGGCGAGGGACTCCTTGGAAACAACTTGGCGAACGAAATGGAATTCGATGGGGAGCTATCAATATTAATGGGGCTTATAGAAGAAAGAAGGTAGAACTGGCTGAGTCAGCAAAGAGGATGCATCTGGATGTGCTAGGAGTAAGTGATATTCGGGTAAGGGGAGATAATGAGGAAGAGATAGGAGATTATAAAGTGTACTTGACGGGTGTTAGAAAGGGAAGGGCAGAGTGTGGGGTAGGGCTCTTTATCAGGAATACCATTGCACGCAACATAGTCTCTGTTAGGCACGTAAATGAGCGAATGATGTGGGTAGATTTGTCAGTGGGAGGAATTAGGACTAGAATTGTGTCCGTGTATTCACCATGTGAGGGTGCAGATGAGGATGAAGTTGACAAGTTTTATGAAGCATTGAGTGACCTCGTGGTCAGGGTGAACAGCAAGGATAGAATAGTGCTAATGGGCGATTTCAATGCGAGAGTTGGAAATAGAACTGAAGGATACGAAAGGGTGATTGGTAAATGTGGGGAAGATATGGAAGCTAATGGGAATGGGAAGCGTTTGCTGGACGTCTGTGCTAGTATGGGTTTAGCAGTTACGAATACATTCTTCAAGCATAAGGCTATTCACCGCTACACATGGGAGACTTCGAATTCAGGAAATCTGTTAGGAATGTACGAGTTTTTCGCAGATTTTTCGATGATACAGACCACTATCTGATCTGTAGTGAACTAAGTATCTCTAGGCCTAGGGTAGAGAAAGTGAAATCTGTCTGCAAACGAATAAGGGTAGAAAATCTCCAGGATGGGGAAATTAGACGGAAGTACATGGATATGATTAGTGAGAAGTTTCGAACAGTAGACAGTAAGCAGGTTCAGGATATAGAAAGTGAATGGGTGGCATACAGGGATGCTGTAGTAGAAACAGCAAGGGAATGCCTAGGAACAACTGTGTGTAAAGATGGGAAAAGGCGAACATCTTGGTGGAATCATGAAGTGAGAGCAGCCTGTAAACGTAAAAAGAAGGCTCATCAGAAATGGCTCCAAACAAGGGCCGAGGCAGACAGGGATTTGTACGTAGATGAAAGAAACAGAGCGAAACAAACAGTTGTTGAATCCAAAAAGAAGTCGTGGGAAGATTTTGGTAATAACGTGGAAAGGCTAGGTCAAGCAGCAGGGAAACCTTTCTGGACAGTAATAAAGAATCTTAGTAAGGAAGGGAAAAAGTAATTCAGGTGAACTCATAATAGATCCCAGGGAATCATTGGAGAAGTGGAGAGAATATTTTGAACATCTTCTCAATGTAAAAGGAAATCATCCTGCTGGTGTTGCGAACAGCCAAGCTCATGGGGAGGAGGAAAATGATGTTGGTGAAAACGCTTGAGGAAGTGGAAAGGATGGTAAATAAACTCCATTGTCATAAGGCAGCAGGAATAGATGAAATTAGACCTGAAATGGTGAAGTATAGTGGGAAGGCAGGGATGAAATGGCTTTATAGAGTAGTAAAATTAGCATGGAGTGTTGGTAAGGTACCTTCAGATTGGACAAAAGCAGTAATTGCACCTATCTATAAGCAAGGGAACAGGAAGGATTGCAACAACTATCGAGGTATCTCTTTGATTTGTATACCAGGCAAAGTATTCACTGGCATCTTGGAAGGGAGGGTGCTATCAGTTGTTGAGAGGAAGTTGGATGAAAACCAGTGTGGTTTCAAACCACAGAGAGGCTGTCAGGATCAGATTTTTAGTATGCGCCAGGTAATTGAAAAATGCTACGAGAGGAATAGGAAGTTGTGTTTATGTTTCGTAGATCTAGAGAAAGCATATGACAGGGTACCGAGGGAAAAGATGTTCGCCATACTGGGGGACTATGGAATTAAAGGTAGATTATTAAAATAAATCAAAGGCATTTATGTTGACAATTGGGCTTCAGTGAGAATTGATGGTAGAATGAGTTCTTGGTTCAGGGTACTTACAGGAGTTAGACAAGGCTGTAATCTTTCACCTTTGCTGTTCGTAGTTTACATGGATCATCTGCTGAAAGGTATAAAATGGCAGGGAGAGATTCAGTTAGGTGGAAATGTAGTAAGCAGTTTGGCCTATGCTGACGACTTGGTCTTAATGGCAGACTGTGCTGAAAGCCTGCATTCTAATATCTTGGAACTTGAAAATAGATGCAATGAGTATGGTATGAAAATTAGCCTCTCGAAGACTAAATTGATGTCAGTAGGTAAGAAATTCAACAGAATTGAATGTCAGATTGGTATACAAAGCTAGAACAGGTCGATAATTTCGAGTATTTAGGTTGTGTCTTCTCCCAGGACGGTAATATAGTAAGTGAGACTGAAACAAGCTGTAGTAAAGCTAATGCAGTGAGCTCGCAGTTGCGATCAGCAGTATTCTGTAAGAAGGAAGTCAGCTCCCAGACGAAACTATCTTTACATCGGTCTGTTTTCAGACCAACTTTGCTTTACAGGAGCGAAAGCTGGGTGGACTCAGGATATCTTACTCGTAAGTTAGAAGTAACAGACATGAAAGTAGCAAGAATGATTGTTGGTACAAACAGGTGGGAACAATGGAAGGAGGGTACTCGGAATGAGGAGATAAAGGCTAATTTAGGAATGAACTCAATGGATGAAGCTGTACGCATAAACCGGCTTCGGTGGTGGGGTCATGTGAGGCGAACGGAGGAGGATAGGTGACCTAGGAGAATAATGGACTCTGTTATGGTCGGTAAGAGAAGTAGAGGGAGACCAAGACGACGATGGATAGACTCGGTTTCTAACGATTTAAAGATAAGAGGTATAGAACTAAATGAGGCCACAACACTAGTTGCAAATCGAGGATTGTGGCGACGTTTAGTAAATTCTCAGAGGCTTGCAGACTGAACGCTGAAAGGCATAACAGTCTATAATGATAATGTATGTATGTATGTATGTATGTATGTATGTATGTATGTATGTAAAACTTACACGAAGAGAAATGGCAACTAGTTAATCTTGTTGCTGTCTAAACCACCCCGACAACTTTTGTTATGTGTGTGGGTAATTCACTCCAAAAGCCCAAAGAAAACCAATCACTGATTTGGTTAAGAAGGCATATGAATTGTATTTTGATTGTCCTGTTGGTGATCATGATAAATATTTTGCACCTCATATTGCCTGCATAACCTGTACTTCAACCTTAACCGAGTGGTTGAAAGGAAAACGCCAAGCCATGCCATTCGCTGTTCCGGTGGTGTGGTGTGAGCCTAAAGACCATTATTCAGACTGTTACTTCTGTCTTACAAATATTTTGGGACATTCAAGCAAAACTAGACATAAAATAAAGTATCCAAATGTACCTTCAGTGCATTTGCCTGTGTCCCATGATGAGGGGTTGCCTGTTCCTGTCTGTAACTTGAAAGCCACGGAACCAGACACCATGTCAAGTGAATCATAAAGTATTGAACATATAGAAGAGTACTGCCCTCAACATCATGACACTTCGCCTCAGCTCTTTATTCAAGAGGAATTGAACGATTTGGTTCGCAATCTAAAACTTTCGGAACAGAAAGCTGTACTTTTGGGGTCAAGACTGCAACAACGGAACCTTCTAGCTCCAGGGACAAAAATTTCCTGTTTCAGATCAAGAGGTGCTTCCTTCGGTAAATTTTTCTTTATTGCAGAATTCAATGTGTGTATGTAGAGACGTCAATGGTCTGATGATGCAGCTAGGTGTACAACATAATTCACAGGAATGGCGACTATTTATTGACTCCAGTAAAACCAACTTGAAAGCAGTACTACTGCATAATGGCAATACATTTCCATCGGTACCTTTGGCTTACGCAGTAGGCATGAAAGAAACTTATGAAACCATGGCTTTGCTGCTAGAGGCAATCAAATATAAGGAACATGAATGGCAACTTTGCTGTGATTTAAAAGTTACAGGCTAGATTCACGAAATACTTCTGCTTTTTGTGCCTTTGGGACAGCCGTGACACCAAGAACCACTATACAGTCAAGGAATGACCTATAAGGAAGTCATATGTTCCTGGAAACGTAAATGTGAACAATACCCCAATAGCCCGATAAAATCATTTTGCCTCCCCTTCATATCAAGTTGGGCCTTATCAAGAAATTTGTAAAAGCTCTGGATAAAGAAGGTGAGGCCTTCAATCACTTAAAAGAAAAGTTTCCCAAATTAAGTGAGGCAAAGCTGAAAGAGGGTATATTTGTTGAACCACAAATAAGAAAATTGTTGAAAGATCCAACCTTTGATACCAAACTCACAGATATCCAATTAGCTGCTTGGTCTTCTTTTAAAGCAATTGTGAAGGGCTTTTTGGGTAACAGAAAAGACAAAACCTATACTACCATTGCGAGTGATCTGTTGGACAACTATAAGAACATGGGGTGTATAATGTAGCTTAAAATTAACTTTTTACATTCTCACCTTGATTTCTTCCCGAAATTTGGGAGCCATAAGCGATGAACATGGTGAAAGCTTTCAACAAGACATTCTTACCATGGAACACCGTTATCAAGGCCATTGGAACCCTTCGATGATGGGTGACTACTGCTGGGGTCTTGTTAGGGAGAGTGATGAAACGGCAAACAAAAGAAGAGCTCCGTCGTCGCATTTTTCAAAAACCAAAGACGATTAAAGGTGAAAATATCTTCTGAACTAATTTGGACCTTTTATTGGCTCGTGCCCATACATACATACAAAATAGTATTGATTTCAAACGTTCTGAATGTGTATTTTTGTTTGACTTAATTCTGCCAATTTTTGCTATTACCATTTTTTATTCTGCTGTATATCTAGGAAATGTGTGACGTCATAGAGAAAAACTGATTTTACCAGTGTATTCAGCACCCCAAAATTAGGTAAACCCATCCATTTACAAACCAGATGAAAAAAAAAAAAAGTTTAAATTTGTTAACTAGTGTTATAGGGTTTTGACTTGTTGGAGTCCCATTCAAATGTCTATGCTGTTGCCAACATTACGTCAAACAAGATCAAGATATATATATATATATATATATATATATATATATATATATATATGGTACAATGAAGGGCTTTAGCATGCTGGACTCCCATGAATGCCACATAATCCCAAAAATTGTATAGCTGAGGTTAAATTCGAGACCTTCAGGAACGAGGTACGGGTTCGATTCCATGCTGGTGAGTGGACTTGGGAGTACGGGTCCAGTTCCATGGTGACGAGAGGATCCTGGAGCTATTAAAGAACTATTTAAAATAGTTTTTACTAGAGTCCGTCTTGTCAATACATCTTACAATGATGGAAAACTATTTACTTTACCATACATGTTTCTGGAAAATCACCCATTCCCTTCATCAGTGATGACATTGCTAACCGAGATGTTCTCTCAAGTTTCCCCTGACTTTACCTGACCTACTAAGAAAAATTTCTCTGACTCACGAAAAGGGAATGGATGATTTTCCCGAAACACGTATGGTAAAATAAATAGTTTTCTATCATTATAAGGTGTATTGACAAAGCGGACTTAAGTAAAAACTATTTTAAATAGTTCTTTAACCCATTGAACTGCAATTTTTCTTGAAAATAAATATACACTGATTGCAATTTAATCTGACTTAAAAGAGATCACTTTTGCTACAGCAAGTTAACACACTGAAACACAGTTCACATTCTAACAATAGTTTAACACAGTGTGGTAGATCTTAAAACACTCATATACATGCAGTGCCACCTTACACTTATCATTTATAGCGGGATTCACCCCTCTTCTTTCCCTTGGGATTTTTTCCTCTGCAGTCATAGCAGACCTTGCAAGAAAAGCCACAGTGAGAAGATGAAGAGATTTTGGGAGAAGGAAAAGTCAACGACATCAGCTAAATAAGTTTAATTGCGCTCATTAGTCAGGCATAACGAAATAATAATAATAATAATAATAATAATAATAATAATAATAATAATAATAATAATAAATACAAGACTGACAAACCGGATCAATACCTTCTTTCAACAGAAGAAAAACTATGGGGCTTGGAGAACTGAACTCTGTGGTAGCAAGAAGATTACACCACACATTATTTGGTACATTGTCTGTTTGTGTACACGTTCAATCTTCTAGGTTATGCACACGCCCACCTGCGTTTCCGTCTTCATTTTCTTCAATAATGTCATCTAATTCTTCGGAATTACTACTGCTAACATCACTTGAAGGTAATTCAGTATCACTTTCATCGGAAAAACCGTCACTGACATCGCTTTCCTCCAAAAAACGTAATATTCGAGCTTCATCCGACTCGGCCATGACGTTGACTAAAGCTTTACGCGACAATTTACTCGATCGTATTTAGACTCTTTGGCGGCGAAATACGTAGCTGAAGGGCACAGTTAGCTGAAATACGATTACCAACATCTCGTAGACATGTTGGGATTGCAAAGAAATATCGATATGTATCCTTGGAAACCTCAACAAAGCAATAAAGAGGGTAGACGGAAATTTCCGTCATTGCATTTATGGCAATCCGCGGACAATGACGGAAATTTCCGTCATTGCAAGGCAATGGGTTAATAGATTCAGACAAGTCAATACAGGATCAAACCTAATACCTATTATGGTTAAGATTATCTACAGGATCCTGGAGTACGAGTCCAATTCCATGGTGACGAGAGGACCCGGAGTACGAGTTTGTCTGGAGAACCATTCGGGAAGATGATTCGGGATATGGTGGTTCACTGCACCAAAGTGATACGAATTTCAACTTGCACATAATTTTGAATAAATTAAATATTCAAAATACATCTTCACTTATTGTAGATGGAACCTATCCTCCTGTTCCAAGCCCTAGCTATTTTGCCTCGGAAACGCCTTGAGAACTTTCATCCATGCTCTTTCAAATCATCAGTTAGGACTGGCTATCTTTTACTGGTACAATATATTGTACCAGGAAAAATTGGTTTCAAAGAGCATGAGGTCGTTCTGAAGGGTGCCTAGTCCTTAGGAGAGGGTACAGTGAGGGAGGATCGCAAGGCAAAACAATAGATAACATAACTTTCTTCCATTTATTCAATCTAAGAAAAGTTACCCTATTATATCGCTGAACTGTAGTGATCAGAGATATTTACTGGAGAATATATTCCAATTCCTACAACAAAATATAAAAAAATATTATGTTGATGCATAATGTTCTTTTCAACCCATTATGTCCATCATGATTTTCTTGATGTAAAACAATAAAGCATGTTGAAAGTAAGTTAATATTCCACTTTAATGAAATCCTAAAGTTCTTTCTATTATCATTTGTGATTTCAGACTATGTTTTCTACGTAAATAAAACAAAGTAAATTTTGTAATTCCTTCTCGTGAACTTCTCAAACTATTTATAGTCAAATACAAAACACTTGAAAAATTAAATTTGATCTTCTGGTAGAAAGTTCTAAGTATTGTCCTATTTTACGCAATTTATTATACACTTTATATGAATATTGCCAATTAAGAGTTTATTGTACACCTAAATAAAGCACTGAATTGAAATTCTAAAGTTCCAACAAGTGAGAGCATACGATATTACGAGAGCACACTGTCTTCCAAAAGTCTGTCTGTATTTTTAAGTACTGTAAAGCGTTAATTTTTCAAGTTTGCAATCTGCTAATAATTGTTCGTCAAAATATTAGGTAAGTGAGCTTTTGAATTGAATTATTCTTTGTCAGCAATGACATTGTCTATAAGAGTTCTGTTGAAAGCAGAATTATGTTTCTGAATGAAAAGACACTTATATCACCTGAATTATGTCTTCTTGTTAAGCTCGAACTGTTGTATACTGCTCTGCAAGCAGCAATCTGGAACTCAGCTAACAGCAAGCACCACGATGTTCCACAGTACCCACGTCCCTGGAACCGTCCCTCGTAGTGCCAAGTCCATGTTGATCTGCATCAATCTCCGTTGATCTACGTTGTTCTCCGTTGATCTGCATCGTCTTGAGTCAGGATTTCTCATGTTAATAAAAGAGTGGCTTCAACACAAGAAAGTCCATCTGACTAGGCCACTGATAGAGTGTCCTGTGTTGAAACGAGCACCAATTGATTTGTGGTGTTAGAACTGATTATAACTGTTTCAGAAATAATCACCATTCACTATATGAGAAATATGTCGAAGCACTGTTTCTTTTCGTAAGTTGCAATAATTGGAAATCTTTACACTCGCTGCACACCGTTCATACTGTCAGAAATAACTCTCATTCGAAGCACAGTTTATCATGACTCATTTTCACATTAAAGAAATAAATAAATAGCTCTCTCTCTCTCTCTCTCTCTCTCTCTCGTACTATATCGTAATGTTCCTTCTCACTGTCACAGTTCCTCATATATTCGTACACGAACCCTACAATTCACAATGTCACTGAATTATGAAGTACGTGTAATGTATTACGGCGTATTTACAGTTCATTAAACCATGAATTGGTTTCAGATGGTACAGTCTGTTACGAAAATTAGTAAACAGTCTTTATGCACAAGTAAAAGTGGTTTTAGACTTTGATAATATTAAAAATAGTTAATGTGTTGCAAACCTACACTCAAAGCTGAAACAGTTCATGACCATTGAAATTTAAAGTAGTCGTGCTAGTTTCAAGTTTGTTAAAGTTATTCACACGGAAATCGAGGTATTTTATAAGTTCCAATATTGGCGAAATATTACAAGTCTTGTAACTTCGACGTTATAAACACATTAATTTCCGAAGTTCAAATGTCCCTGACGAATTGTAAGTCCAACAGTTTCTCAAGAAAATCCACTGGTTACTCACTGGTGTTCACATAAACCAAGTGTCAACTTGCTGTCAAAAATTATGCAAGTATCTCGACGTTCCCGTAGAATGAACACTGAGTTCGGCTTCATTTGTCGCGAGTAGTATGACTGACAAGCCAGCTGTGAGCGAAGAATCTGAACTGGTTTGCTTCGGCCCGGACCGCGGCTTATATTCCATAAGGCCAAGGTTACTCACCACGTCACGAGAAGAAATGTGGTTCCTTTCTCGCTTGTTATCTCTTTAACACCTTGATGGAATTTGTTGAGATTGACATATGTTTGCCTTCAGAACACTAGCTACACAACGAGGTATGTCTCATTTCTGTATCTTCATTGGTTAAAAAGTTTGTAAATTTTTTTATTCTAGGCATACAATATGTGGCACTGACGTCACCCGCAGGTTCATCGCTCGTGACGTGTCCTGCTTGCCACGAGGAACTTTGTATCGAGCTCACATAAGATAATACCAATATCAAATGGTCCGTTATTGGACATTATAAATTTTCCAGCTAGCTCATTCTTGGTTGCCAGCGTTTCGCCCTCATGTGCTAGGGTGGGCTCATCAGTTGGTACCTAGCACACTTACCAATACGCTGGCTAGTGCATACCGTGGAGGCCACTGCGTAGGCTAACTGGAGCCACCGGCAGTGCCAATGCACTAAGAGACTTTGTCTCATCACTAAAAATTGATGTTGATTCCCTATGGGAATCAACATCTATATCATCTGATGGCCAAGCAGGCATCAATTTTTAGTGATGAGACAAAGTCTCTTAGTGCATTGGCACTGCCGGTGGCTCCAGTTAGCCTACGCAGTGGCCTCCACGGTATGCACTAGCCAGCGTATTGGTAAGTGTGCTAGGTACCAACTGATGAGCCCACCCTAGCACATGAGGGCGAAACGCTGGCAACCAAGAATGAGCTAGCTGGAAAATTTATAATGTCCAATAACGGACCATTTGATATTGGTATTATAAATTTGCTCATTCAGGACAAATATTTCAGATTCCCTATGGGAATCAACATCTATATCATCTCACATAAGATGTCGGGCATATGAACACATATTACTGCCGTCCTTTTCCAAATATTCCGGCAACTTTAAAATAATGTACCTGGCTAAAACAGTTCCTGGTACAATATATATAAACAAATTGTTTAAAGATAACATGTAGGTCTAACATATACCTTTATCTTATCATTTCCAAGGAACAAAGTACAACTTATTAAAACAGTAATTCAAATATGAAAATAAAATTATTTTACCACAGCAATCTAATACTATTTCACGTGGATTTAAAGCAGTCTTGAGATCGAAAGTAATTAACTTGTGTTTCTAATGTAGGCGAATACAAGGTGTCCAGGTTAAAGGTATAATAATATAAAATTTAATAACTTGAGAAATAATGGAGATATTTATTGGCGGTTTGTTTCTACAACTAGGGTAACTCAAAATGTTTTCTGTGTTCGCTCGCGGTGGTGGTGGTACCATATGCACATCCACGTAACTGCATTGTTCACGAGAAGCGCGCCAGTAACCATGTGGACTCCACAGCAGAAGGTGTTCTGTGTGCTTTCGCTCGTGGAGATAAAATCCGTTACACTAGTACAACGTAGATTTCGGCGTGAGTATGGACTATTACCAACTGATGATGTTCCCACTTATGTAACAGTCAAGAATCTGGGACCTTGTTGTCGATGTCGGGCCGCCACGCCAAGCCCGCAGTTTCAGAGGCTACTGTTGATTTAATCCACAAGTCCTTCAAGCGGAGCCCTCGTAAGTCAATTCGACAAGCAAGTAGGCAGTTACAGTTACCTCGCACCATGCCATTATGCGGAAGTTGTGAGGGATTTCTTGAATCATGATTTCCCAGATCGCTGGATTGGGAGAAATATTCCATCAATTGCTTGGCCTCCCGACATTATGCCACTTTATTTTTTCCTGAGGGGGTTTGTCAAGAATCAAGTGTACCAGACACCAGTTCATGATCTACCAGATCTGCGTCATCGCATTTGTGCGGCTATCATAAATGTTACGCCTAAAATGCTTCAGAACACTTGGAGAGAAGTGGAATACCGATTAGATGTCTGTCGCGCCACTAATGGTGTATATATTGAGGATTATTAGGTATGTAAACAAACATTTTGAGTTACCCTATTTGTAGAAACAAACCGCAAGTAAATATTTCCACTTCTTCTTAAGTTAATAAATTTTATATTATTATACCTTTCCTGGTCACCTTGTATAATGAATTCCAATTAGTCCAGGTCTATATTCAAAGCAGTTTTCAGGTTTGAAGACAAATCAGTCATAGGCACCATAGGTTTCTGACTTCGAAGTCTTCTGAGGAAAGGTTCAACATCTGGCAAAATAATTCTAAAAGCACTTAATTTTACCTTAAGTAGTGGATTCTTCACAGCTTCTCTAAGGCATTGAAGTTGTTTTTTTCCCCCCAGTGTACTTTCACAGATTTATCAATGTGATCATATATTTTAAGAGCATGATCAATACAGCATCCATTTTCCAACCATCTTATTGCAGTAAACTTGTAAGGAAATGCAGTGCTTGTTGTTATGTCTATATTTAGCATGTCAAGCAGGGCTATCTTTAAAAAGATTGTGCAGAAATCTGAAAAAATTAAAAAGGTCCCAGTCTATTTTGGAGATCCCAGTCTTCATGGCTCAATTCACTGTACGCAAACTGCATATGCCTATATCAAGAAGAGATTTGGCCTCGGGGTTTAACACTTGGAAATTATTTTCAAATTTTTAAATAAAATTGAGGTTAATATTCAGCCCATCCATTAAGACTTGCAAAATATTACCTAAATGTAAGGACAATATAAACCCATCTAATAAGTGATACGCAGTTGCCCTGCCCAAAAAATACACATTTCCAATACCTTGTTGCAACTTTTGAATATTTACATCCCTAAACCTTACACACAAGACCATTTGTCCTCTTTGGACAAATTTGTCTAATGATTCATCAAAACAAACAACGTAGTCAGAGCACTGTTTTAAGTCATTTTGCAAACTTTCTTTAAAACATGGGACTAACCATTAGTCTTTCCCATAGTAATGTTTTGAGCAATTTTACTGTCTGGGAACATTGTTTTGAATGCTGCGGAGGGTTCATCACAAGAGTTGAGAAACATTTTTCCAATGACAACCTGAAGAGCCCATATGACTTCAGCCGATATATCATCATCTTTATTTACACTGCAAGTCTTTAAACTCCTTTGACTTGTTCCTGGCACTGCTAATTCCTTTGTAGCTGTGGATGTAGTGCAAACTCTTGGCTATATATCTTCAAGTGGAGATGGAGTAGAGGCATTCTTTTGCAAAGAAAGACATTGTTGGCTGGGAAGACTTAGCTTTCATGTATTTTATATTAGTAGGTCCTTTAGCATGAATAGTGACTGCTTGTTTACCCATATTACTAAATTTCAACAATTTTCAACACACTTTACAATATGCTGAAGTTGCATCATTTACCAGTATGTCCAACCAACCACTCAGTTCGGGGAACACTTTACTGTTTAGCCAAAGTTTATTATATGTTCACAGCTTGTTAGCCATTGTCATGAGTTTCAAGGAAGCATTTGAACTGAAATAAAAAAGAGTAACATAAAAATGGTTAAAAGAAATGACACTAGGGCAAAAAAAATTTGTAGAATTGTCACGCATTTTTTGTGAAAAAATTCCTGAAAAAAATGCTACAATAGCCTGGGTTACGACAGACTATAGCCTAAAAATATCACCTCAAATCCATATCAACGGGGAAGATTTCCCTGACTTTTCAGATTTTTTGTCTATTTCTCTGACCAAAACTTTTCCCCCTAACTTTTCCTGACTTTCTAGAATGTGGGCACTATGTTATATGGTAACTGTACATATGATATTGGACAATAGTTTTTTTTTTTTAAGTTGTTGTAACTTGGATATAATGATTTGTATAGTTCTCTAAAAATGATTTCAATATAGGATTTGCCAGTTTTTAAAACTGTATATATGATCCCATTAGGTTTGTATCTCTCCACCACTTCCTTCCTTCCAATTTCTTTGTTTATTTTCCCACCTTCTGCAAGTATACTCCCCAAATATTTGAAGCTTTTCACAACTTCTAATGGTCTTCCATTTACTTCAGTATTCCTTCTGTTACCTTTCATCATCACTATTGTCTTCTTCACACTTATATTCATTCCATATTCCTCTATCTCCTGACTCCATACAGCAACTTGTTCTTGTACTTCCATTTCATCTTCTCCCTATAGTACTATGTCGTCTGCAAAGAGTAAAGGCCTTTGTGTCTTTGCTTCCTATTTTTGTTGTACACTTTTGTGTATTTCATCCATGACTAGTGACTTGTCGAAGTCCTTTTTCTACATTGAACCAGTTTGTCCTATCTTAGTGTTCACTATACTTACACACTTTTCATACATGGCTTTGATTATCTGTACTTCTGCTCTGCTTACCTTCTTTTTTATCAATACATCCCAGACTAGTTGCCATAGTACACTGTTATATGCCTTCTCAATATATATGAATATCATCACTAAATCCTTCCTGAACTACCATCTTTTTTTCCACTATGTTCCTTAATGCAAAACTTAAATCAAAAGTTGATCTATCTCTTCTCAATTCATATTGCTCTTCTTCCATTTCCTTTTCTATTTCCATCCTCAGTCTTCACTCTAATACCCTCTCAAAGATCTTTGCTACATGTGAAATGAGGGAGATTCCACTACAGTTGCTACATTATCTCTTATCACGCTTATTGAAAACTGGGATTATCAGACCCTTTCTCCAATCTTCTGGTACTTTTTTTTTCCCATATCACTTGAAATAGTCTATAATATAGCCAATGTCACCTTACTGGTTCTGCAGGGTTTTTTAAAATCTTTGTAGCCACCTCATCCACACCTGATGCTTTGCCACTTTTCATCTTCATTACAGTCCGGCTCCATGGATAAATGGTTAGAGTGCTGGCCTTTTGCTCACAGGGGTCCCGGGTTCGATTCCCGGCAGGGTCGGGAATTTTAACCTTAATTGGTTAATTTCGTTGGCTGGATGTATGTGTCGTCTTTCATCATCATTTTACCCTCATCATGACGTGCAGGTCACCTACGGATGTCAAATCAAAAGACCTTCATCTGGCGAGCCGAAACTTGTCCTCCGACACTAAAAGCCATACGCCATTTCATTTCATTTCATTTCATTTCATCTTCTTTACAGCTCTTTCTATTTTCAATACTGTTTTATCTTCATTTTGATTTTCTTCCAACATTTCTTCTTCATGTTTCTCCTTTTCCTCCAGTTGTTTGAATCTGATATTAAGTAATTTAGCAAAATACCCCTCCCAACGCTGGAGAATATTGTGTCAAAATTTGTCCTGTTTCTGCCCTTACAATTTTTGTGTCTTCTCTCCTGCTTGGTTTACTTTTAACCAATCCATTCAACACCTTTTTTACTTCGTTTTACATCCTCTCGCAAGGTTTCTGTGAAGTTTTCCCAGCACTTATGTTTCTCTTCTTGTATAATCTTCTGACATGCTTTCTTTGCTTCATTGTTCTTTTGCCTACTCTGCAGCTCCTCCATGTTTTTTTTTTCTTCCACTGCATCCCTTACTTTGTTATTCCACCTCGGTGTCTCCCTTTCCTACTTTTTCCCTGATACTCCACCACATGTATCTTCTGCACATTTTACCATTCCTTGTTTGAACTTGGCCCATTCCACTTCAACACTGCAAACCTCTTCTTTAGGAATTTGTTTTGTCAGTTTTTCTTGAAAATTCTCCTGTGCTCCCTCTTCCTTTAATTCCCATAACTTTATTTTTTCTTTCTCTTGCCTCTTTTAATTTCATTACTTTACCAAGTCTTAATTTAGCTACTATAATTTTATGGTTTACTTCAAAATCTGGCAAAGCTGTCACATCTTCCAATTGTTTGTGTTTCTCTCTCTCAACTAAAATCAGATCAGTATAATAACTAATATACCAAAAACTATATTCATATATCCAGCAATGGTGTATGGTCTCTGAAGAGGTCTGGAGCAGATCATTTGAGTAGACGTCCTTGGACAACCTGCATGTCTGCAAGGATGGGGTCCTACCTAGGATTAAATCTAATATTGAAAACACCACAAACACCCATATTACGAGTAAGAGGAATTAAACAGTGAAGGTTAAAATCTCTGAACCGGCTGAGAATCGAACCCAGGACCCCTCAGACCAACAGTCAGCATTCTACCCAGTTACCAATAGAGTCAGAAAATGATCTAGAAGATGGAAATGGACTTGTTTCTATTAACGATAATTAATTTAATTGTGTAGGATAACTGACTGCTGGCAGGTACTAAATTGTATCATTTAGTAAGTGAAGATTGTCCTTTTGTGTTTTCATGTTTGTCTTTTCTCCTATTTCTGATGCTCCCTCCCCTCACACTGACCTGCCATCGTGTTTGTCCTATTATGTGTTCCTCTTGTTCCTATCTCTCTATATATAACTTGACATTGTTTCCCTTGCTAAACAACATTGCAGCCATCTACAAAGTAAATGAACTATCTTACATATTGCATTCAGTACAGCCTATGAAACTACAATAGAGCTACAAAAGCTGCTTTTCATTCCACTCATTCCATTCCATATCTGCAGAATATGCTGCAAATCAATCCCACACGAAACAAATTCAGACAAGGGATAGCTTAAAACTTTCCCAACACACAACATAGTAACCACAGCCATATTAGTGTAGTGAAGATTAACAGTGATTGATAAATAAACATTGTCTTGTATCAGAGATCAGTAAATACCAAGTACCTTTTTCTCTAAACTCAAAATATCCAAAATACAGACCAATAAATAACCTATACTTACCCTTGAACATCACTGGCAATTACTTTCTGTGATTCAGTAATTGAGTGCAGAACTTTTCTAGCCTGTGAATATGAGTCCGCATAAGGATGAACAGTTTCATTGATTGCTCTCAAACGGGTAAGAATGCCATCCATAATTCTCTGGAATTCAACTAAAAAAATGATATAATATTTAGTATATTAATTTAGTCAGAAAAAAGACTGGATTTCCCACAGACAGCTTCACAAGGAAAAACATTAATAAAAAACAGGAGAAATTCTTCTACGAGTTTATCCATAACAACCCATTTGCAAAATTCATACTTCCATCAGCCTCAAAAGGAAGGAAGTCATTATTATTAATATTTATTTATCAAGGGTATTTCACAGTCATATCTGTATCATGTACCACACTTACTTCGTACCAATCCTCACGTACAGTTTAGAGACATTTAAGTGATAAAAATCATTTGTTATCCGTATTGAAGATACTGAATGTAAGATGCTAAAAGGTTTGATTTGTCACCTATTCAATACATATAAATTATACAATTTAGGAATTTATTATTGATTCCACTTGAGACATGTTTCGCCCTTCATTGAGGACACCATCAGTCAAATTATCTCCTCAAGGCAAGAATCAGGTACCTGGTTAGTAGTTGACATGCACAAATTAACACATATTATTAATACGCATTACAAAAATTAAGTATGAGAAACAGTTGTACAATAGTGATGGTTGAACATATAGGTTTATAGAATAAGAAGTCAGCACCAATGCGTAAAATTAAAATAGTAGAGTTCGGCAGTGGTGCTCTGGAGAACAGTTGACGCAATCATAGGAAAATATAAAGTTTTAAAAATATATACATTATAACAATCAAGGGAGAAAAGGTGTAGTGCTCGGCGTCAATGTTTGTAACCAAAAATTAATGTCAATGGTTGGTAACTATACAGTATTTACATTGTCCAATTGAACAGTTGAGAATTTTACAATTTATATACATATTTACACAAGAGCAGCTTGGAGAGCAAGGATAAAAAAAAATCTAGTACCAAGTGTGTCTTGTTGTTTTAAAGGTTGGAAGAAGAATGTAGCATTGACATTTCAGAAAAATGCAGAGTGGTTTATCTTAGTTAAAATCACTGGGGGTAGGGAAATATTCCATAGCCAAATGAGGTTTTATATGCATCAAGCTGAAAGTTGTCTGGTTGCAGCACCGAGATCGGTACGGAGACTGGTCAGTGTGGATGGAGACTCATGGGTATTCAGTGCGTTTGAATCCGATCTCGGTGCTGCAACCTGACAACTTTCAGCTTGATGCATATAAAACCTCATTTGGCTATGGAATATTTCCCTACCCCCGGTGATTTTAACTAAGATAAACCACTCTGCATTTTTCTGAAATGTCAATGCTACATTCTTCTTCCAACCTTTAAAACAACAAGACGCACTTGGTACTAGATTTTTTGATATCCTTGCTCTCCAAGCTGCTCTTGTGTAAATAAGTATATAAATTGTAAAATTCTCAACTGTTCAATTGGACAATGTAAATACTGTATAGTTACCAACCATTGACATTAATTTTTGGTTACAAACATTGACGCCGAGCACTACACCCTTTCTCCCTTGATTGTTATAATGTATATATTTTTAAAACTTTATATTTTCCTATGATTGCGTCAACTGTTCTCCAGAGCACCACTGCCGAACTCTACTATTTTAATTTTACGCATTGGTGCTGACTTCTTATTCTATAAACCTATATGTTCAACCATCACTATTGTACAACTGTTTCTCATACTTAATTTTTGTAATGCGTATTAATAATATGTGTTAATTTGTGCATGTCAACTACTAACCAGGTACCTGATTCTTGCCTTGAGGAGATAATTTGACGGATGGTGCCCTCAATGAAGGGCGAAACATGTCTCAAGTGGAATCAATAATAAATTCCTAAATTGTATAATTTATATGTATTGAATAGGTGACAAAACGAACCTTTTAGCATCCTACATTAGAGACATGTACCCTACTAAACAAAGACTTCAGTAGAATCCAAGCAACTGAAATGAGATTCATTAGAACCATGAACCAAACTACCAGAAAGGACAAGATCAGAAATGAAGTGAATAGGAAAATAGCTGGTATTGAGGTTCTTATTACCAGTGTCATAAAGAAACGCAGACTTCAATGGTATGGGCACATAATGAGAATGAACAGGGAAAGACCTGCCAGAAAATATTTTGACCTTAATTTCGTAGGAAGAAGACCACAGGGAAGATGAAGAAAACATTGGATAGAGACTGTAAGATCAGATGTGGAGGAGAGAGGACATAAATGGGAGGATGTACTGGAACAGATGATGTATGAAGACAGAAGGAGATGGCGAGCGCTTGTAAACCACACCCGGGAAACTGGAGTTGGGAAACGAAGATGATGATCTGTATCATGCAACGTCATTTCCGGATTTGGAACAGCGAACCAGGGCATTCTCCCAAAGCAACACGTGCGGTTTCTGCCCAATCGGCATGGAAAGTTGGCGAGGGTTACCCACCAAGGGACAAACTGGGCTAACGAATTGAATCCAACTTCATCTTAGCACACTCAACACTGGTACCATGACCGGAAGAAACAGTGAGCTAGTCAATGTCCTTAGAACCACCAAACTAACATTGCACGTGTTCAAGAGACTAAGTGGAAAGGAGTATCATCAAGAGACACTGCAGAAGGTTTCTAGCTTATCTATAATGGCCATAAGTCAATGCAAAATGATATTGGTGTAGTGGTTAGAGAGAAGTTGAGCGATAATATCTCCCAAGCCGACCACATATATCTAATCATTTAATGTCGGTGTAGAGAACCTTCGAGTCATCTCATGCTAGGTTCTGCAAACCAACTGCCCTGACGATGAGAAGAAGAAATCCTTGGATAGCTTTAACCTTTTGCACTCCTATGTTGAGTGGGGCTCGACACTAAAATATTATGATATAGGTGTTGATTCCCGTGGGGAACCTGAAATACTTGTTCTGAACGAGCAAATTTATAATACCAATATAAATGGTCCGTTATTGGACATTATAAATTTTCCAGCGAACTCATTCTTGGTTGCCAGCGTTTCGCCCCCATGTGCCAGGCTGGGCTCATCAGTTGGCACCTAGCACACCTACCAAGACGCTGGCTAGTGCATACCATGGAGGCCACTGCGTAGGCTAATTGTAGCCACCGACAGTGCCAACGCACTATGAGAGATGAGTTAGCTGGAAAATTTATTTTTAAAAATTTATAATGTCCAATAACGGACCATTTATATTGGTATTATAAATTTACTCATTCGGAACAAGTATTTCAGGTTCCCCGTGGGAATCAACATCTATATTATCTGATGGCCAAGCAGTCATCAACTTTTAATATTGAAACAAAGTCTCTCGTAGTGCGTTGGCACTGCCGGTGGCTACAATTAGCCTACGCAGTGGCCTCCATGGTATGCACTAGCCAGCGTCTTGGTAGCTGTGCTAGGTACCAACTAATGAGCCCAGCCTGGTACACAGGGGCGAAACACTGGCAACCAAGAATGAGTTAACTGGAAAATTTATAATGTCCAGTAACAGACCATTTATATTGGTACTAAAATATTAGACTTGCATTCCGATGTCCAGTTCCACTAGACATGACAATAGCGTGTACTTTTAGCGCTCGTATGATGACTGTGCAGTGTTCCAGTATTGTAGAGCTATCTAACAGTCTTTCCCTATTTACTATAGTTTGCAGGAACTGTAATAACTTTGCAAACTCTGTTATTCTCAAATATTTATAACAGTATGCTGATGATAATAGATTGAATAAACATGGCTTCTGCTTCATTTTTGCTCATGGAGGTGGGTATTTTAGAACAGTTAGCAGACAGTATTGATGCTTTCAATACTTTGGCTATACATCAAAGATGGGAGGCGCTGATTGCTCGGACCACTACACATCAAGCTATGCTTCTGTCGTGAAAAACTTGAAATGAAAATTGTATTCTGACTATTGGAAGTGACAATAGTCAACAGCTTTTTCCTCTATAAAGGTTACTGCACTGCGAATCGCATAGACATTTCATCGTACAAAACCTTCCGGAAACAGGTGATCAATGAGTTGGTTGGGGAAGTACGCAACACAAGTCAAAAAGGAAGAAAACCATCTCCTTGTGATGTTGTAGAATGTGTGAATAGTTTTTTTTTAATGCTATTTGTTTGGGGCGTCGACCTATGTGGATCTTTTGCCCCTGATGTTTGAATGGTAAACTGCACATTATCAACAAGCTACCTAGAAAACAACAAAGAGGATCAAGAAAGATGGTACAAAGGAAACAGTTTACTACGGCAGAAATGTGTTCGAGAAAACCAAGTTACCCAGAAATCTATTTTTAAAAGTACCACACAATGAAAAACTACAAGGATTAATGTTTTTGTGTCTCAACTGTAAATATATTTCATGTAACATAATTATATTTTGTGTTAGATTGTTTTGCAGTGTTCACTTCCTACAGCTGTTCATAGTGCAGAAATTAATCAGGAGTGGAGCAGGAAGCATACGCTACAGGTAATGACCCACCTGGAGTCAATTGGATAAGAGAAACGAGTCACAACTGGAGGTGATTTCAGTGGACATGTCAAACAAGAAAGAAATGGCTATGAATAGTAACATGGTGACCAAAGATTTGGCACATGCAATGAAATTGGGCCTTGACTGTGCTCACACATGACCTTGCAGTAGTGAACACCTCCTTTAAGAAGAGACGATCCCACTTCATACCCTCCTCAGTCCTGATGTCTCCTGTAGGAGATACTAACAATGTACATTTGAAATTAGGGGTAGACCATCGAATAATTATGACAATAGTTTGGTACCACTGCGTGATATTAACAACAGTTGGCGCTATATTCTGAGAGTGAGTTGGACATCCTGGAGGTACTGACGAAGTGATGCCAACTGTTTGAAAATGGCGGTTTCTAGGAGGAAGGATGGAGCAGAAGTTCGTGCTGGTATGTAATTATATTGTTGGCAATTTCCGTTCATAAGATCTGATTTCCACCAAATATTTAACTTAAGATACTGATAGTTATAAACACCATATTACTTTGGCGTTAGTCTTATCCTCTAGGCTAGAAACATTCACTTTTGTCTAGTGTATCCTGTAGGAGACATTAGGCCATAAGCTAGTACGGTTTGACTTTCATGAATGTAAGTTGTGTGTCTATCATTTGGTCCTCAACAATAACATACATTGATGAATACGTCATTATAGGCAACAATAATTCCATCAACAGTATTAATAGTAATAATGGGCATGACTGAAGTTACAGAGGCAACAACAATTCCATACTCCTTTCTTTACATTCTGAATATGAGCAGCAAATTATGCGATAATTTGCCAATTAACTATACTTAATCCCCTTATTATTTTATAATTGTTATATTAACATTGCTTTATTATGTTATTAATAGTATTATAGAAATTGCAAACAAACAGCTGTCAACAATTGACAAAGTCTGACTTTACTTCGCAGAGGACCCACACTTCAGTGAGTTTGTGATGGAAAACCTGAATGGAGATGTCCCTGACTGATCTATTTTCCGATGACGAGGATGTAATAGATCCAGCTTATATTCCTCAGGATGACGCTTTATCACCTTCTACTGATGAAAGTGATCTAGATTCTTGTGAAACATTTATCATTTCCATAACTCCGACTACCACACACAGTTCACTATCGAAGGATGCATTTCGGATATGTCCTGAGTCATCACATTCTTGTCCTTCTTCATCCCTCAGGACCTCACAAAGGAAACTAACATTTCCACAAGAAACACCTCCTCCTGCAGATGCTGTTTCTCTAGCTATGGATACTAATACATCTAGAAGAACTTACTGGAAGAATGTGGCATCAGGTGCATTCAATCCTTTACCCCCAGCTCCTCGTTTTGAAGAAAACGCTGTTATCGGCATAGAATTACAGCCACAGGACTACTTCCACAAATACATTCCAGACGATCTCATAAAAACACTAACACAACATACAAACCAGAGATATCTAAGAGACACCGGCAGGAACTTAGGTCGAACAGAAACAACAACTTTCTTAGGAATTACAATAGTTATGTCCTATCTGAAGTATCCCCGGATCCGCATGTACTGGGCCCGGAAAACTAAAGTTTCTGAAATCGAAGATAACATGTCGAGGGATAGAAACTTGATTAGGAGAAATTTAAAATTAAGGGATGATTTACTGGTTTCTGACAATGAACGTACTGAAGATAAATTTTGGAAAGTGAGACCTCTTCTGAAATACATTGAAGCGGCATGTTTGCTGAATGAAAGATCTTCTAATGTTGCCATCGATGAGCAGATTATTCCCTTCTACGGCCATGCACCTGCAAGGCAGTATGTGAAAGGGAAGCCAAACCCATGTGGTCCCAAATGTTTCGTAGCAACTGCCCGGGATGGTCTACCGCTGGATTATTTTGTTTATGCAGGACACGGACACCAAATCACTGATCATAATGATCCTGACATCAGTAATTTAGATCTTGGTGGAAGAGTAGTTGTGAGACTGGCTAAACATATGCCTCCAGGTTGTACTTTGTATATGGATCGGTATTTTACCTCAGTTCATTTACTAGATGTTCTCCATTGCAAGGCTCAATGTCAAGCAACAGGGACACTGAAGAAGTCCCAGATCCCTTCAAACATCAGTTTCAAGTCTGATGCAGAGCTGAAAAGACTTGGTCGAGGTTCTGTAGATGACAAAGTGAGAAATAATGGCCAAATTTGTATTTTAAAATGGTTTAATAACAAGCCAGTTATATTAGCATCCTGCGTTGAAGGAAAGGATTCGCAAGATGTTTGCCATCGGTGGTCGAAGAAGGATAAAGAATATATTCCAGTAAATCGTCCTCTTGCTGTAAAAAAATTATAATGCTTTCATGGGAGGAGTCGACCTCTTGGACAGGATAATTAGTTATTACAGAATTTTTGCAAGAACTAAAAAATGGACCATCAGAATGATGATGCATTTTATTGATTTTGTGATAGCAGCAAGTTGGATAGAATATAAAAGACACCAACTTGCCTTGAAAACTCCAAAGAAGGATGTAGGCCTACTTGACTACTTGGGTTTTCGAACGGAATTGGCAGATTATTTAATTTGTATATCAGTTGATGAACAGGATACCTCAGAATACGAGCCCAGTGAACCTTCTCCCAAGAAAATGAGGTACAACGCAAGGACACCACTACCTTCTCGTCACCTGAGGACGAAGATCGTCTTGCATCTTCCAGAGATCCCAAGACTATCATCCGAAAATAGATGCAGAATGCCAGGTTGTAAAGCCAATTCTGCAAGAATAACATGTTCAACTTGTGCAGTCTATCTCTGTATGCAAGAAGAAAGACAGTGCTTCAAGTTGTTTCAGGAATTGTAAATGTAAGAAGCATTAATTTAGTCACCAAGAGTGTGTGTAATGATAGGTGTCAAGTGCTAAGAAAATGGACTTCAATACATCAAGTACAGGCATAAAAGTACAGACAGTACTTCAAATTTTAAGAAAAGTGTTTATTAGATTATCTTCTCCCTCAATTTTCTTGTAAACAAGGCTCACTGAATGTCAATGATAATAAAAATATAATTATGTAAGAACACCAGATTTTAAGTGACTAAGACCTAATGTCTCCTGTAGGATACACTAAAGTTTCGAATGAAGATTTGGTCAAAGATTTTTTTTAATCATTTTCCTAGGGTTATGAACATTATTTAGCACCAGAATAAGTATAAAAAAACAAAAAAATAAAATTCAAACCTACCCTCAGGACTGAGGAGGATACCTACAACAGTGGAGAGCATTCAATTAAAATCAACTACTGGGAAATTTCCCAACAAGACTTGAAGTTAGTGATAAATACAACGGTTATTCTATCAGACTGCATTGCCCCTCAGCATCATCGGAAAGGATCAAGTGATGACGATTAAGCAACTGAAAAAAAAAAAAGCTCACTGATGATGATGCAAAGGAAATGGAAGTCGACTTCAGCCAATTAATGGCATCCGTAGGGAATAACTTAGCCACTAATATCCATGCAGCATGCCATGAAGTACTAGGGACAACTGAACCAGGGAAGCGCTTTTTAGACAAGCAGATATGGTGGCGGAATGATGAAGTACAGAGAGCCATTAACCCAATCGCATCATCTGACGACCCTAGGTCGCAAAAGTTATGCGTGGCATATGAATCCAATGATGGGCTCAGCTCGCGGCGATGCGCTGCTGTATATCAATACATGTAGTTCAGTTACTAACTCACAGATGCCATTTGTATGCATTCTGAGCTGAAGTTTAGACATGTGGCTTTGGTTATTTCCCACACTCCGTGCTCAGGTTATCACTCACATCTGGAACAAGAGATAAAAGTATCTTTGTTCATCTTATTTCGCTCACATCAGTTGCAATCATGGCGTCAAACAGATGTGTTAGTGTTGATGAAGATGGAATACGAAAACTAATAGTGTTTTAGAGAGTGATTATGAAGACAGTGATGTTTGTAACGACGAAATAGACCCTGAAGGTCTTAGTTCGAGTTCAAGTGATGCGAGTAATAGCGTTGATGACACGGAAAGTGATACAAATGACGACAGTGGGCCCAGTCTTCTGAAACGAGTTCGTACCTTGGCGCAGACTAACTTGAATGACTGGAACTGGGCAAAAAGTGACAATATCCCTGTTGTAGATATGTTTAGTGAATACAGCGGGGTTAGTGATAAATTATTGGAAAAGTTACTGTGCAGATGACTGCCGTAGTGCGGGATTTAAATTTCTCAGCGAACTGCTATGGTATTTAAATAGGATGTGAATGGGTTAAGGAAATGGAAGCGGTTTTCAAGACATGGCTGGCATTTTGTACTCAAGCAGACCATCAGCAATGTTTGCCCTGAAGTTGGCAGCAAAGCAACGGGTCACTGTAGCAAAATAAGCACATTATGATCAACTGTATGAAGAGCTGGTACCTCAGGAAGCAAACAAGATTTACTGCCTGGTAATGCATGGTATGAGCAACGCAAAATGTTGGCCTTGTCAAAAGCATCAAGGATAACAAACATGAAATCCTTCAATATCTAAGTGTGATTCTAGAAAATTGAAGAGAGTACTTTTCAAAAATCTTCAGTGAAGAATTTCCACACCCAACTATACAGAGCACTCATCCAGTTCTTGGACCGATACCATCCATCACTACAATAAAAGTAGAAAATGCAATTTGAAAAATGAAGAATGAGAAGGTAATTGGGCCCAATGATATTATTCCGATAAACTTGAAATCATATTTTACTTTTACCGATAACAACATTCGACAAGATCCCCACGTATTCCCATTCAATAATATTATTCCTCAACTTACATGTAAATGATATGGAACATTCTTGGTAATCACGGCACCTCCATTCTCATGAACCTCTTCAATTGCATTGAGGGATCAAATGAGGTTCCCACAGTCTGGCTGAACAGTATAACAAGTTCCCTCTGGGAAAAGACAAGGCAATGTAACCAAATATTAACCCCTTAACTGGGGAATAGTTTCATAAAATCAACCAGCCAGTGGGTAATTTTTCAGCGCAACTCGCACTTTTGAAATGGGTACAGTAGCATGCAGCAGATTTAAATACAAAAACAAACTGCATGGCACTACAGCCCTTGAAGGGGCTTGGCCTACCAAGCGACCGCTGCCCAGCCCGAAGGTCTACAGATTACAAGGTGTCGTGTAGTCAGCACGATGAATCCTCTTGGCCATTATTCTTGGCTTTCGAGACCGGGGCTGCTATCTCACCCTCACATAGCTCCTCAATTCTAATCACATAGGCTGAGTGAACCTCGAATCAACCCTCGGGTCCAGGTAAAAATCCCTGACCTGGCTGGGAATCGAACCCGGGGCCTCCGGGTAAGAGGCAGGCACGCTACCCCTACACCACGGGCCGGCGTAGATGTAAATACTCAACAGAAAAATATATTTTACTTGATTTATTTAAATTATGAGTGATATAGTAGAAATTCAATAGCATTATATTATTACCGTTTTTCTTGTAAATCTATAAATATACACATATATACACAGTGTGTTCATATAAAAGTGAATTTTAAAAGTGTTCCTTTCATTATTATGATGACATTTTTCAAGTATTCAGATATGCATCAATAGGTTCTACATACTTTCTGGTTCATAGGCCATTCAGAAATTGCGCACAGTGTGGTAAACACGGAAGCAAGGGCAAGCCCAAAGTGCCACGTCACATTCCTCACAGTAGTAGACAGTTTCCCGTGGCCTCTGGTTTGACAGGCACACAACGCAACGTTTTCTTGAGTGATTCCTACATCCGGTCAGCGGATTCTCAGATAACTGAACGTCTTTCCTAACCAAGCCATTATCACGTCACACGGAACAGTTTACAATCATATTTAGACCAATTTACAAATGTTATCAGAACATGGACAATGGAGTTCGCAGAACAACTGCATTGTAGTAACAACAACAACAACGATAACAACTCACAAATTTAGTTATTTCAATGTACATATACACAAATAAATTCTTCACGAAGAATTTGGCGCGGACCGTAAGAGGCAACACGAGACAGCTGTTGGACTGCCGCCTAGGGGCAAAGTACCCGACTGGCACGAGACCGGATAAAAAGGAATAGGACAGCAATAATCACATCTAATATGAATGGAATTTGTTTTAAATTACGATAGTAGATGGCAGAAGTGGTTAAGAATAGTCAGACACCTATAGGAAGCTAATCCTACGTAAGAACACATTTAGAAGTACAAGAACGCCTAAAGGCGTCAAACCCAATACTCGTGCGACAGCTGTTGACGCCTTTAAGCGTCAAACCCAGTTAAGGGATTAAAATTATTGTCTAATATTTTTCCTTCTCCACATATTAAAGATCTTTGAAAGAGTTCTCGATGCCCGGTTTCGTAACATATCATGCCTTTTTAATGTGGAAAAGGCATTTGACAGTGTACCTCACGCTTTCATGGCATCCCCGGAGCCTACATCGAATTTTATTTTACAATTTGTTTTACGTCGTACTGACACAGATAGGTCTTACGGCGACGATGGGATAGGAAAGGCTTAGGAGTGGGAAGGAAGTGAATGTGGCCTTAATTAAGGTACAGCCCCAGCATTTGCCTGGTGTGAAAATGGGAAACCACGCAAAACCATCTTCAGGGCTGCCAACAGTAGGGCTTGTAATGGTTCAAATCCTGTTAGAAGCATTCATCTGTATTATAATTATTTTGTTTGTATTACTATTATCATCATCATCATCATCATCATCACTGTTGTTGTTATTGTTATCTGTATTATTATTATTATTATTGTTGTTGTAGTTATTGTAGTAACTGTATTATTATTATTATTATTATTACAGTGAAACCTCGGAATGTGAGTAACTTGGTCTACGAGTGTTTTGCAAGATGAGCAAACATTTTAAATAAATTGTAACTTGATAACCGAGTGAGGTTCCGCAATAGGAGCATCACGTGTGCCTACATTTTCCCCTCCCCTGTTCCTCTGCTGAAAGGATGAACGAGGTCTTTGGTCCTGTAGTGAAGAAATACCTTTCAGAAAATAATCGGCCATTTAAAGTCCTGCTGGTTATGGGCAATGTTCCTGGCTCATCCTCCTTGAGGCCGACTTACTGGAGGAATTCAAGTTCGTTAACGTTAAGTTCCTTCCTCCCAACACTATTCCATTACCCCAGCCTAAGGATCAGCAAGTCATTTCGCACTTCAAGAAGATACACACCAAAGCATTATTTCAGCGATGCTTCGAAGTGACCGAAGGAACAAACCTTACCCTCCGAGAGTTTGGGAGAAATCATTTCCCCATCGTGAACTGCCTGAAGATCATCGATAAAGCCTGGGATGGAGTCACCAAGAGAACTTTCACTTCCGCTTGGGGAAAGCTGTGGCCTGACTATGTTCTTGGACGTGACTTTGAGGGGATTGTTGGTGATGAGCCGCCGATTGTCGATGAAATTGTGTCCTTAGGGAAGACTATGGGGCTGGAGGTCAATGACGTGGACGTTCAAGAGCTGGTGGAAGAACATAGCCAGGAACTGACCACCAACGAACTGATGGACCTGCATCGCGAACAACAGGTGGAGGTTATGGAGATCTCGTCCGGGGAAGAGGAGGAGGAAAAGGCAATGGAATCTCTCACTTCATTTGAGATTCGGGAGAAGTGCAAAATGTGGGAAACGGTGCAAAATTTTGTAGAAAATCGCCACCCGAATAAGGCTGTAGCAGTGCGAGCGATGAATCAGTTCAATGACAATGCAATGTCACATTTTCGTGAAATCCTCAAAAAGAGACAAAAGCAACAGTCACTGGACAGGTTCCTCGTTAAAGCTGCACAAAAAGAAACCAATTCCAATAAGCCAACAGATAGCAGTGATTCCGTTAGTGAAATTCGTGCTACACAGTAACTCTTCTCATCTCTCGTCTCCCTCATACCAACAATAATTCTATTGTAAGGAAAAGTGCACTTTAATTTGTGTTACACTATATTTTGTTTTAGAAATGGTATGCGAATAAGTATTTTTGTGTTGTGGCCGAATCATCCGCGTTTCAATTGTTTCTTATGGGAAAACTTGCTTTAATATACGAGCTCTTTGGATTACAAGCATGTTGCTGGAACGAATTATGCTCGCAATCCAAGGTTCCACTGTACTATTATTGTAACTATTATTATTGTTTGATTCAATTCTATAATATGTTTTTGCTATGTATTTTTTTTTATTTTTTTATTTTTATTTTGCTATTTGCTTTACGTCGCACCAACACAGATAGGTCTTATGACGACGATGGGATAGGGAAGGCCTAGGAATGGGAAGGAAGTGACTGTGGCCTTAATTAAGGTACAGCCCCAGCATTTGCCTGGTGTGAAAATGGGAAACCACGGAAAACCATCTTCAGGGCTGCCGACAGTAGGGTTTGAAACCCACCATCTCCCGATTATTGGATACTGGCAGCATTTAAGCGACTGCAGCTATCGAGCTTGGTTGCTATATATTAATTAATTATTGCTTGCTGCATTGTAATTAATTTATTGTATCCTTTGACATTGCAACATATGGTGTAATACTGCTAACGTAACTGTCGAGTCATCGCTCTGTCATTGCATGTATTTAGAGATAAGATCATATTTAGGGAGTCCCTAGTGTGCCTGGGCTATTTCAACATAATATGTAACATTTGTAGCTGGATTGGAGTGGCATCATATCTATTCTGAGCTCTGACGCTGGTGTTATACTAGGTATCAACTAATGGCTATATATATGAGCTGTATACTATAGCGGCAGTCATTTGGATGGAGAGCCTTGCCATGGAGTGTTGTAGTGAGATGGTAGTGAAGAGTCATTTGGATGGTGAGGCCACAGATGGTCAGTGAGTCAGTTGGATAGTTCAGTTGGTTGGAAGCAGTTGGTTAGAAGGAAATGAATGGGAAGACTTGCCATGAAGTCAATTGGAGTCAACAGGAAGGAGACGAGTGGGGAACAGTGATATGGATACAAAATCGTCAGTGACCAAATGAATTATATGTTTGGAGTGTGTTTTGTGTATCTGTTCAGTTGAGTTCTTGTGTCAGTTAGGTGACAGCCGAATATTGAATCGTCCTAATGCAGACTAACAGTTATCAGTGAATTACTTGTAAAGTTGATTGCGAAGTGTGAATATAATTTCAAGCCACGCTATATCTTGTTTGTGAAACTAAAAGGATACATCACAAAATTAGGTTTGAGATAACTACAGCTGATAACAACTCAAAGGAATACATCGTAATAACACTCAAAGTGTTCGAGGTACAGTCAAGTGAACAGTGAGGGATAAATTTCTTGTATAACTTTTAAATGTTCGGTGAAGAAGATTTCAAATTTAATGCTTACACTTTGCTTCAGTTATAATGTCAGAGTTTTATATAATCTTTTGAATTATCACAGTAAATCTCACTCGTTAAAGTCAATTTTCAAAGAATATATTTTGTTTAGTATCAAATATAATTAATTGTTTCATTTCAATAAGTAGATTAGATAACCTCACATTTTAATGGGGAACCCAAACGCCAATCTCTTTTTCCCAGAACCTATATGTTATGCTGTCAAAGTAAGCTTATTACCCTACACCCTAGAATATTCAAGATTATCATCCACATGTATAGCTACATGTATTTGTGACCATTATTAATCACCAAGTGTCACCGCAACGCGGGACTCAAATAAATTCAGAACTTGTTCCGAATTACAGCAAACTATAGGCTCATTTTGGGGAAAAGTATGCACATGTAAGCCAATGGAATTATAACCGGTAAATGTGACAAGTGTAATTTTGTCTTATATATTTGTATTTTGGGGACATGTCAAAGGATTTGAAGAAGGAAATCAATGTGAGATCGTGTACAATTACTAGAGAACCAAAGATGGACAAGGAAGATAATAGCAAGTCACATGACAAGGAGGCTATTGCTTCTACGAACATCCAATGTGAGGTTGAGAATAGGGAGCAGGTGAACACGATGGAAGGTCTGAGGTAATTCAGGAAAATGCAGAAGTTGAGAAACACACTGAAACTCAAAAGGAAGTCTCAGGGGGGATGGACCGACAACTTCTTAATTTGCTGATGGCCAGAATGAACGAGCTCAGGGAAATGATTAGTTGTAACGAAAATAATACGAAACAGACGGGGGAAGTGACTGGTAGCTTTAGCAAGATGGAGCAAAAGATTGACAGTAATAACGAAAGTTTAAATGCGATCATAAGCAAAATAGATTCTAAGATATTAGAGGTAATAGATCGAACATCTACTGTAAGTTAGAAAGTAAGTCAAATAAAGAGTGTGTTGAAATTGGAGGTGAATGGAGTTGAGTTGGAGCGATCCTCACACTCAGACCAAACAAGTCAAGGAGACAGGTACAGAGAACAGTAACAACATCCTACAGTTAGACAATAAGAATTCTAGTAATCGGGAAGAATTTCTTGAGGTGGTCGAGAAAAGATTGGACAAGATTTACAATGCAGTTGGGCAAGAGACGAGGCAACGTGTTAGTAGTATCAAGCAGATTGAAAGCAAACTTGGGGGCGTTAGTGAACTACAGAACAAACAGGAAACGCTATCATAGGAGGTGACGGAGAAAGAAGAAAAATTACAGGAAGTGAGAATAGTGAAATGGAATGCTGAGAGTAGCGGAGAAAGAAGTTTTGAATTGCCAGAGTGTGATAGGCAAGAATTTAGAGGTCAGATGGCGGAAGACGTGATAGTAGCGAGAGGTTTGTTCAGTAGGGATCAAGATTTACCAAGGTTTTCTGGAGAAAAAGTTCAACCCTACGGAATATGTACAACTAGTTGAGAAAAGATTTGCAAGTAAGTTGAGGAATAATATTATTGAATGGAATATGTGGAGATCTTGTCGAATGTTATTATCGGTAAAAGTAAAATATGGTTTCAAGTGTATCGGAATAACGTGTCTAATTTAGGAGAATTTAAAGAGAAGTTCATTGACAAGTTTTGGGATGAAAATTTACAAGAGTGTGAGAAAGAATGCATTATGTTTAGTAAAAGTAGAGCAGTAAAGGGAGAGGAAAAAACGTCAGACAAGCATCAGAGGAGAGGTAGTAATCATGATCAACAGAGGATTAATAGTAATGTCAATAGTGGTAAGATCAGCAGAGTAACCAGAGACAATCCGAAAATGGGAGGTGTGAGGATTTGAGTTATTAGAGAGATAATGATAGGCCGAATATGAATGTTATTCAGTTGTCATCGAGCCAGAGTATTTTAAACTCTCAGGGGATTGGATAAAGTGGGTCACATGGACAGGTTGAAGATAGAAGTTGAACAGGTAAGTATTGTAAGTAGTTCTGTAGTGAAAGTAGATTTAAGAGTACAGTGTGATTGTGACCTAAGTAATGTTAAGTGAGATATATTAACCTTTTCACTGCCGAGTTTTGATGACCAGCAGAGCCCTGTGGGCCAGGTTTTTTTTAAGAAAGGAGCACTTTGACAGATACATATTTACTGATACTATTAATGGAATGCATATCGTCCCCTTAGTCCTGCAGCCCAATACGATGTTGGGGAAGAAGTGAGATTATATTTTACACCATATTTTATGACCGGATGCCCTTCCCGATGCAAACCTCTGTTGAGAAGGTAATGAATATGAAATGAATGATGATGATGATGAATGAAACTGGGTACAGAAGTGGAAGGAATTGGCTGTGTCTTAAGAATAGGAACTGTCCCGGCATTTACTTTGGGAGTGCTTAAGGGAAAAAGAAAAGGAAAGAAATTCGCAAGACAGCTGACGATGAGGTTCGAATCCACTCGCCTCCCGAGTGCAGAGCTTGGCTCCATAGCCGTAGCATGTTACTACGTGCAGCTACTCCGCTCGGTGATACTATTACTGAAATATAATATAAAATTCTTGATCCAGAACTGGTGTTATCAAAATCATTTACATTTGGGGTAAAAAATAATTGATCTGAGGAAGGGGTGAAAATTCCGCATGAGACTCATCATTACTACTTTGTCTCGCACTTTCTTGTAGTTCAATGTCGCCACTTAGATATTCTCCACCTTCATTATCAAAATATAGCTCACCAGAATCACTATTTATGAGGAAACATTCAATTTCTTCATCAACAAGAGATGAATGTATACTTCAAGATGCCATGATGGCTACACGTAAGCAGGAAAGATGTCCCACTCCAACGAAGCTGAAATAACACCAGATCACTATCAAAACACGCGAAATGGAGTGGTATATCTGAAGTACAGAACTTCTTTGATTATTTCAACGGAAACTCAAAGCATGACATTATATCGCGTTCATTTGTGAGATCGGTGAAGTACACATGGCACCAAAACGTACGGGTTTGGCAGTGATTGGGTTAAGTAATGACGTAGTCATAGTTAATAGAGTAATTAATGGCAGTAGTGAGTTAGACGTAAAAAGTGATCTATTAAGATATGTAACTTAATACGGGCAAAATTGGACAAACTCAGTTTGAGTGACAAGGTGCTACTCAAAGTTTCTTTCCCATCATCTGCAGAGGCAGAAAATATGTATAAATTCTTTCTTTTGTATCGGGTATTTCACGATTGTCAACCGTATCGGGAAGTGTGCATTTTCTTCAGAAGATAAGGAAGGGAATATTGTCGGTACTTATAACTTCAGAAATTTAAAGTAGTACATTAGCCACACTCCAATTGGAAAACATAAGCAGCATATATAAACAATAATAATATAATCACTGATATGACAGAATTTATAGGAATATTGAGTCGTCGTTATGCAGACTAACAGTTATCGGTGAATTACTTGTAAAGTTGATTGTGAAATGTGAATATAATTTCAAGCCATACTATATCTTGTTTGTGAAACTAAAAGGATACATCACAAAATTAGGTTTGAGATAACTACAGCTGATACCAACTCAAAGGAATAAATCATAATAACACTCAAAGTGTTCGAGGTACAGTCTAGTAAACAGTGAGCGATAAATTTCTTGTATAGCTTTTAAAAGTACGGTCAAGAAGATTTCCAATTTAATGCTTACAGTTTGCTTCAGTTATAATGTCAGAGTATTATATAATCTTTTGAATTATCACAGTAAATCTCACTCGTTAAAGTCAATTTTTAAAGAATATATTTCGTTTAGTATCAATACAATTGTTTCATTTCAATAAGTAGACCAGATAACCTCACATTTTAATGGGGAAACCGAATGCCAATCTCCATTTCCCAGAACCTATATGTTATGCTGTCAAAGTAAGCTTATTACCCTACACCCTAGAGATATTCAAGATCATCATCCATGTATTTGTGACCATCTGAAGTCGCAGGCTCGAACCCACTATCTTCCGGATGCAAGCTCACAGATGCGCACTCCTAACTGCCCGGTCAACTCACCTGGTGCCCACAATGAATAGACAAAACTTTGCATCATAATGTCAACAACATTGTTCATTTTCCAGTTGGAGTTTCAGTACCCCTTGCTATCAGCATAAGAGTCTACACAGGAACAGCTCTCTTGCCACAATTATTTATTCTCTTCATAGGCGTAATAACCACTGATTTTCTAACACCCCACCCATGGTCTCCTCTCCATGCTGACGATGTTCTTCTAGAGTCAGAAAATCACATGGCATTCCAGCAGCAGGTATAACAGTGTAAGATCCAGTTTGAGATCAACAGAATGAGGCTCAATACTCAGAAGACAGAGTAAATGGAAAGTGGACTGCAGACTAAGGATACCCTCCGCATCGGTGATGAATAGGGAAGGGTTTTTAGAAATTCATAGGTTCAAATGCAAGTGTATTTAACCAAGTCTCGTATCATCTAGCCCACACAATGGTTCTGCGGCGAGATTTACAAAAATATTAAGGGTCTCGATTATAAAAACCCCTAAAATTCATGCAACTCACTTAAATAACTGTACAGCAGGCTAGATGATACTTGTGACTTGTGTAAATGCATTCTAACCTATTAGTGCCTAAAAATTATTTCCCTAGTGATGAACAACTAATGAAAACTACAATATTCAAGTATTTTTTGTTTTACGTCGCACTGACACAGATAGGTTTTATGGCGATGATGGGATAGGAAAGGGGTAGGAGTAGGAAGGAAGTGGCCGTGGCCTTAATTAAGGTACAGCCCCAGAATTTGCCTGGTGTGAAAATGCGAAACCATGGAAAAAGATCTTCAGGGCTGCCAACACTAGGGTTCAAACTCACTATCTCCCAAATGCAAGCTCATAGCTGTGCGCCCCCAACCGCACGGTCAACTTGCTCGGTAATTCAACTATCTTCGTTCAGACATTAGTTGCAGTGGTGATATCCTTATCAATGTCTGTACTAGAATTAAGACAACTTGAATGAAATGTCTTTTATGATCGTGGATGCCCAAAAGGCTTCAAACAAAAATATACAAGAATGTAATTTGTTCTGTTACCGTCTGTGGAACCAAGCGCTAGCATGCAATATCAAGGTACGAACAGGCACTCTACGTGATGGAGATGCAGATACTGCATTGGAGCCTTCGGTCGACACAATGGGATCATGTCTCAAATGCATAGTTGCCAACACTGTGGTTTTCCCACTAAATCCAGGTTTTTTTTAACTCTTCACGAGTGGGTGAATTTTAACTCCTGGTGGGCACTGGGGAATCTAGTTTTTTTCATGCTTATGTCAGTGGATATTTTGGTGTATTTTTCAATTTAAGTTTTATTTACAATATGAGAGTATAATAATATAATATTTCATATTCAATCAATCAATCAATCAATCAATACTAATCTGCATTTTGGGCAGTCACCCAGGTGGCAGATTCCCTATCTGTTGTTTTCCTAGCCTTTTCTTATATGATTTCAAAGAAACCGGAAATTTATTGAACATCTCCCTTGGTAAGTTATTCCAATTCCTAACTCCCCTTCCTATTCCTCTTGAATTCCAACTTTATCTTCATATTGTGATCTTTCCTACTTTTAAAGATGCCCCTCGAACTTATTCGTCTACTAATGTCATTCCATGCCATCTTTCCGCTGACAGAGCGGAACATACCACTTATTAATGGTCCATTATTGGACATCATAAATTTTCCAGCTAACTCATTCTTGGTTGCGAGCGTTCCGCCCCCGTGTGCTAGGTTGGACTCATCAGTTGGTAGCTAGCACACCCACCAAGACGCTGGCTAGTGCATACTGTGGAAGCCACTGTGTAGGCTGCCTGGAGCCACCGGAAGTGCCAATGCGCTAGGAGAGACTTCGTCCCTTTACCAAAAAATTGATGCCTACTTGGCCATTAGATAATATAGATGTTAATTCCCATAGGGAACCTAAAACCTGGCAACCAGGAATGAGTTAGCTGGAAAATTTATAATGTCCAATAACGGACCATTAATATCGGTATTAAAATTTACACATTCGGAACAAATATTTCAGGTTCCCTATGGGAATCAACATACCACTTAGTTGAACAGCTCGTCTTCTTTCTCCCAATTCTTCCCACCCCAAACTTTGCAATATTTTTGTAACGTTACTCTTTTGTCGGAAATCACCCAGAACAAAATGGAGCTGCTTTTCTCTGGATTTATTCCAGTTCTTGAATCAGGTAATCCTGGTGAGGGTCCCATACACTGGAACCATACTCTAGTTGGGGCCTTACCAGAGATTTATATGCCATCTACTTTACATCCTTACTACAACCATTAAACACCCTTATAACCATGTGCAGAGATCTGTACCCTTTATTTACAATCATATTTATATGACTACCCCAATGAAGATCTTTCTTTATAATAACACCTAGATACTTACTATGATCCCCAAAAGGAACTTTCACCCCATCAAAGCAGTAATTAAAACTGAGAGGACTTTTCCTATTTGTGAAATTCACAACCTGACTTTTAACCCCGTTTATCAACATACCATTGCCTGTTGTCCATCTCACAACATTATCGAGGTCACATTGCAGTTGCTCACAATCTTGTAACTTATTTATTACTGTATACAGAATAACATCATCCACAAAAAACCTTACCTCTGTTTCCACTTGTTTACTCATATCATTTATATATATATAAGGAAACATTAAGGTCCAATAATACTGCCTTGAGGAATTCCCCTCTTAATTATTACAGGGTCAGATAAAGCTTTGCCTACTCTAATTCTCTGAGATCTATTTTCTAGAAATATAGCAACCCATTCAATCACTCTTTTTTCTAGTCCCAATTGCACTCATTTTTGCCAGTAGTCTCCCATGATCCACCCTATCAAATGCTCTAGACAGGTCAATCGCGATACAGTCCATTTGACCTCCTGAATCCCAAAGATATCTGCAATATCTTGCTGGAATCCTACAAGTTGAGCTTCAGTGGAATAACCTTTCCTAAACCCCAACTGCCTTTTGTCAAACCAGTTATTAAGTTTGCAAACATGTCTAATCAGATAGAATGCCTTTCCAAAGCTTACACACAACGCATGTCAAACTGACTGGCCTGTAATTTTCAGCTTTATGTCTATCACCCTTCCCTTTATACACAAGGGCTACTATAGCAACTCTCCATTCATTTGGTATAGCTCCTTCGACCAAACAAAAATCAGATAAGTACTTCAGATATGGTACTATTTCCCAACACATTGTCTTATATACATCCCCAGAAATCTCATTAATTCCAGCTGCTTTTCTAGTTTTCAACTTTTGTATCTTATTGTAAATGTCATTGTTATCATATGTAAATTTTAATACTTCTTTAATATTAGACTCCTCTCTATCTGGACATTATCCTTGTAACCAACAATCTTTACATACTGTTGACTGAATACTTCTGCCTTTTGGAAATCCTCACATACACACTCCCCTTGTTCATTAATTATTCCTGGAAAATCCGTCCGTCCGACCGTCCATCATTATAGACTGTTAAGCCTTTCAGCATACAGTCTGCAAGCCTCTGTGAATTTACTAAACGTCGCCACAATCCTTTATTTGCAACTAGTGTAGTGGCCTCATTTAGTTCTATACCTCTTATCTTTAAATCATTAGAAACCGAGTCTAACCATCGTCATCTTGGTCTACCTCTACTTCTCTTACCCTCCATAACAGAGTCCATTATTCTCCTGGGTAATCTATCTTCCTCAATTCGGCTCACATGACCCCAGCACCGAAGCCAGTTTATGCGTACAGCTTCATCCATCGAATTCATTCCAAAATTAGCCTTTATCTCCTCATTCCCAGTACCCTCCAGCCATTGTTCCCACCTGTTTGTACCAGCAATCATTCTCGCTACTTTCATGTCTGTTACTTCTAACTTATAAGATATCTGAGTCCACGCAGCTTTCATTCCCGTAAAGCAAAGTAGGTCTGTAAACAGACCGATGTAAAGATAGTTTCGTCTGGGAGCTGACTTCCTTCTTACAGAATACTGTTGATCACAACTGCAAGCTCACTGCATTAGCTTTACTACAGCTTGATTCAATCTCACTTACTATATTACCATCCTGGGAGAACACACACTACCTAAATACTTGAAATTATCGACCTGTTCTAGCTTTGTATCACCAATCTGACATTCAATTCTGTTGAATTTCTTACCTACTGACATCAGTTTAGTCTTCGAGAGGCTAATTTTCATACCATACTCATTGCACCTATTTTCAAGTTCCAAGATATTAGACTGCAGGCTTTCAGCACAATCTGCCATTAAGTCGTCAGCATAGGCCAGACTACTTACTACATTTCCACCTAACTGAATCCCTCCCGCCATTTTATACCTTTCAGCAGATGATCCATGTAAACTATGAACAGCAAAGGTGAAAGATTATAGCCTTGTCTAACCCCTGTAAGTACCCTGAACCAAGAACTCATTCTACCATCAATTCTCACTGACGCCCAATTGTCAACATAAATGCCTCTGATTGATTTTAATAATCTACCTTTAATTCCATAGTCCCCCAGTATAGCGAACATCTTTTCCCTCGATACCCTGTCATATGCTTTCTCTAGATCTACGAAACATAAACACAACTGCCTATTCCTTTCGTATAGTGATGGGTAGCTTGTGAATGAGTCGTTCATAATGAACGCTTCACTCTTATGAAGTGTGAACTGACCACTCAATTTCAATGAACTGGTAGTTCAAACACTTCACAGTTCTCACACTTCACATCATTCACAGTTCAAACAACTTCATATCATTCACAACTCATTCGATTTGTCTGTCGCTCGCTCACTCTCTCTCTTCTCTAGCTACGTCATTCATTTCCTCCTTAAATACTCCCAGTCCCATCCTACCTGTCAATTGTGTTATTACACCATTAAAGATATAAGCCTACAAAGACACTGACAATCCGACAGAGTGAGCACAGCAGACATGCAAATAAAATGCTTGCCTTGAGAATCTGGAAGTAAAAAGTGCGCTGAATCCACACCTGAAAGAGTATTTTCCTTGCAGTAGTGCTCATCTCATACACAACACTTAATTAATTAAACAAAACTGCACTTGGGGTAGACTAATTAAATAATAAATCAAAATGAATGGACTTTACATCATTTTTAAAGACCTGACGCTGGAATCGTCTCTCCCAGAGTGCTTTAAGAACGACGATTTAGCTCTTCCACTAGCTTCTCGGCCATCTGTTTCACATCACCACGAATTTCAGAGTTATTGGCAAATCTGCAACACCATCTTTTCAATGGCCGAATGAGGAGTATAACTTTTGACGCAGTGACCAGTCTTTCACGGCTCATTTTCTCAGTACAATCTTTGAAAACTTTCAACACTTCGCAGGCTTGTGTTATGCTTGTAATGTCGTCTCCAGAAGCGGTTGTATTGACAATGGATGGGTGGACTTCAATTAAAAATGAGAGCTACTTGTTAGTGACAGCACACTATATGAAAGGTGGTGGTGGTGGTGATTATTGTTTTAAGAGGAAGTACAACTAGGTAACCATCCTCTATTAAAACTAATCAGAGAGAAAAAAACTGAAGTGTTCCGACACTTCGAAAAATGAAGATATCGGCCAAAGGAAGACAAAGGCCATGAAGGGTGTGAAATGAAGGAATCCCTAGGCCTCGAGTGCTCTAATAACGTCGGGGTCGGAAAAGAACACGAGTTGACCAAGCGAGGTCGAATAGGGTAGATGAAAGTGAGGAGCCTGGCACAAGTAGGTGGAAGCAATGCCGGGACTCAGCTAAGGGCCCCGTAGTCGCCAACCCACGCTACAAAATTCAGAGCCCCTGGTGCCCCTTCTAGTCGCCTCTTACGACAGGCAGGCGGATACCGTGGGTGTTATTCTACCGCCCCCGCTCACAGAGGATAACTATATGAAAGATTCATCAAAGTAGATAAATAGATATTTGGGGCAGTGGTAGTCATATTCATTCTATTTCAGATTGAATTTTAAGAGGAAAAAATATGATGAATAACATTGGTAACCCTGGTGTTTTCAGCCGGAGTACAGCTAAAACAGGTATCACGTGGCAGATAAAGACACTGTTGCATGCATCATGCGAATAAGATGACCCCAGATTAAATGTATTTCCTTCGTTATATCTTTATATTTTCCCTGTCCCTATCAACCATCATCTAGATGCTGTAAGCAAGCAAGCTATTTGCTCCATAATTATATAGCTCTGCCATCTGTTGGTAATATTATTAAGTATTATGAAGCTTTATTGAGTGAGTGAGATACTGTGAACAAAGTCGCTGCTGAACAACATACTCAGCAGCTTCAACAGGCTTGATTACTTCATGAATGAACTACTTCATTTGAACGGTTCACAGTAACGAGTGTGAATGAGTGAAGTAGTTCATAGGAATGAACTGGTTCCACCCATCGCTACTCTCGTAGCATTTTTCAATTACCTGGCACATACTGAAAATCTGATCCTGACAGCCTCTCTGTGGTCTGAAACCACACTGGTTTTCATCCAACTTCCTCTCAATGACTGATCACACGCTCCATTCCAAGATGCCAGTGAACACTTTGCCTGGTATACCAATCAATGAGATACCTCGATAGTTATTGCAATCCTTCCTGTTCCCTTGCTTATAGATAGGTGCAATTACTGCTTTTGTCCAATCTGAAGGTACCTTACCAACACTCCATGCTAATCTTACTACTCTACGAAGCCATTTCATCCCTGCCTTCCTACTATACTTCACCATTTCAGGTCTAATTTCATCTATTCCTGCTGCTTTATGACAATGGAGTTTATTGACCATCCTTTCCACTTCCTAAAGCATAATTTCACCAACATCATTTTCCTCTTCTCCATGAGCTTGGCTGTTCGCAACAACAGCAGGATGATTTCCTTTTACATTGAGAAGATGTTAAAAATATTCCCTCCACTTCTCCAATGATTCCCTAGGATCTATTATGAGTTCACCTGAATTACTCAAAACACTGTTCATTTCCTTTTTCCCTCCCTTCCTAAGATTCTTTATGACTGTCCAGAAAGGTTTCCCTGCTGCTTGACCTAGTCTTTCCAAGTTATTACCAAAATCTTCCCATGACTTCTTTTTGGATCCAACAACTATTTGTTTCGCTGTTTCTTTCATCTACGTACAAATCCCTGTCTGCCTCGGCCCTTGTTTGGAGCCATTTCTGATAAGCCTTCTTTTTACGTTTACAAGCTGCTCTCACTTCATCATTCTACCAAGATGTTCGCCTTTTCCCATCTTTACACACAGTTGTTCCTAGGCATTCCCTTGCTGTTTCTACTACAGCATCCCTGTATGCCACCCATTCACTTTCTATATCCTGAATCTGCTTACTGTCTACTGTTCGAAACTTCTCACTAATCATATCCATATATTTCTGTCTAATTTCCTTGTCCTGGAGATTTTCTACCCTTATTCATTTGCAGACAGATTTCATTTTCTCTACCATAGGCCCAGAGATACTTAGTTCACTACAGATCAGATAGTGGTCTGTATCATCGAAAAATCCCTGGAAACTCGTACATTCCTAACAGATTTCCTGAATTCGAAGTCAGTTAAGATATAGTCTATTATGGAACTGGTACCCCTAGCCTCCCATGTGTAGCGGTGAATATCCTTATGCTTGAAGAATGTATTCGTAACAGCTAAACCCATACTAGCACAGAAGTCCAGCAAACGCTTCCCATTCCCATTAGCTTCCATATCTTCCCCACATTTACCAATTACCCTTTCATATCCTTCAGTTCTATTTCCAACTCTCGCATTGAAATCGCCCATTAGCACTATTCTATCCTTGCTGTTGACCCTGACCACGATGTGACTCAATGCTTCATAAAACTTGTCAACTTCATCCTCATCGGCACCCTCACATGGTGAATACACGGAGACAATTGTAGTCCTAATTCCTCCAACTGAAAAATCCACCCACATCATTCGCTCATTTACGTGCCTAACAGAAACTATGTTGCATTATATTTTTCACTAAAATTTGTATGACAGCCAATTATGCTTGCCATCATATTATCCTTAGGTGCCTTTCTTTGCTAGATTCAATTTCCTAGTAATTTCCTTCAATTTCTCCTTACTTCCACAGCCATTTCTAACTCTATTTCTTTCCAGTTTGCACCTCCTTTTTATTTCTCTATTATAATAAAGTGGGTCTTCACCTTTCCTTATCACCTTTAATGGTACAAACCTGTTTTCACATTCCTCAACAATTGCTTTAAACTCATCCCAGAGTCTTTACATTTTTATTTACTGTTTTTCACCTATCATAGTTACCTTTTAGAAACTGCCTCATGCCTGACTTATCAGCCATATGGTACTGCCTAATAGTCTTACCTTTAAGACCTTCCTTTCTGTCACATTTATTTTTAACTACGACAAAAACAGCTTCATGATCACTAATACCATATATTACTTCGGTTTCTCTATAGAGCTCATCTGGTTTTACCAGCACCACATCCAGGATATTTTTCCCTCTAGTTGGTTCCATCACTTTCTGATTCAGCTGTCCTTCCCATATTAACTTCTTTGCCATTTGTTGGTCATGCTTCCTGTCATTCGCATTTCCTTCCCTACTGACATCTGGTAAATTCAGATCTCCCGCTACAATCACATCACATTCCTTTCCATGTCGTTTCTCCACATACCTCATTATCTTATAAAATAATTCTGAGTCCGTGTCAGCGTTACCCTTTCCCGGTCTGTACACTCCAAAGGTATTGAGTAGCCTATTATCTTTAGAAATGAGCCTTACACCTAGAATTTCATGCGTGTCTTCTTTAAATTTTTCTACCATACACACTCCAGCTCCTTAAGAAAATTTCTGCTTCCATTATATCATTTCTCAGCCATGATTCAACTCCTATTACAATAGCTGGTAAATATATATCTACTAAATTACTTAATTCTATTCCTTTCTTTACAATACTTCTACAATTCAACACTAACATTTTTATGTCATCCTTACCTGATTTTCAGTTCCCTGTTCCGTTATCACCGCTCGCTAGGCCACCCCGTTTCCCTGAATGTACCTCCCTATTACCCTTCCAAACAAATTTCCTAACTTATACGTACCACTGCAGTTTAAGTGAAGGCCATCTAAGCACAGATATTTAAGTTCTTTTCGTTGACAGTCGTGATGTTATTGAAAGGTGAGCCAGGAAAGACCTGAAATGTAGGCTGAGCTGAGCTGTATGAGATTTCCCTTAAAAATACAGAAGCAAGGAACGTTTCAGTGCACCTTTTCTTTTTTCTTTTTTTCGTAGTAAAGTGTCACTTCTTGAAGTGTCAAGTGTATTAAAGAGTTGTTGATTCCCCTTCTTGAATCATGTAACTTGATGCCAGCACAAAGTTGGAAAAAAGTGTCCTTTGTAATAAGGTTTCAAACCATGGACACATTAATTTCTCATGTAAAATGATGGAATAGTGCAAAATGATGAAATGCTGCGATGTAAGAAAGACCAATCCATTTCACAGGATATACTAATAATTTATTTATTATTTATTTACATAGTTTACACCCACATTGGAGCATTTAAATCAAATCCAAATACATTTACGTTAACAAAGAATTAACTGAAGATTTAGCTTGCATCATCTTCTTCCTTTCCCAGAAACTCTTTATTGTGGCTGACCTGGCTGCCCTTTCTTCATCACATATGACATATTGTTTGTGTTGTACAGTTTTTAATGACAATCTTATTTGTTTGTTCTTGAGAATCCTTTTTTCTTCTCTATTTTCAATTTGCTTCATTGTAATATTCAGCTCTTCTAAATCATTCTGAACTTCTTTAAACCAATTATTTTTTGTTTTACTTTTCCAAAAGTAATTAAAAAGAGTTGTTTTATTATCCTATTATCATTTAATCTAGAAAGGTGATACTAATAATAATGATGATAATAATAATAATTGTACCGGGCGGTACACCTCTACACCGTTTATTTAAAAGTTGCGCCAGTTGAAACTCCTCTTCTGGAGGAAGGTTGAACTTTATCTACTCTATTAATTCTCTACTTTCTCAGAAGATGTCACCACGTGGAAAATTTTGAGTTTTTGAACTGTGTCACTTTTGATGTGTTTTTGTTTAGCTTGAAGTAAGAAGTGTGAACTTTCTCTTCTAGAGGACACTACTGAAGATCAACAATAGTGCAACCTAGTGCGGAGTCAAAGAACTACTTTGTTGAAGAAATTTTTATTTCAAATGTTTGTTCTTTGCTAAATTTCTTTCTGTTATTGTTTAAGTTGGCTGTATACCCCTCTCTTTCCCCTTGTTTTGCATGTAGCCAATCCCGAATTTCTTAAATTAATTTCTATCCAATCAGATGTATCTTCCCCCAACTTGAATCGATTGCGGGGTCCTAGCCAATAAAATAATTGTGGGCGGGTGTTTTCATTCCCCTAACGCCTAGAACCTTCCACGAGAGGTTATAAACTGCTGATTTTTGGGTCTCCGTGCCACTTCTGTTCCATCTTTCAGTGTATTAAGTACATCGCAGGAGGCGGGTAGCGCCTCTTTCTTCTGCAGCGGTCAACAATAAGGTAATGGCCGATTAATAAATTCTTTCTTTTCTTGCTCAGCAGTTTAACTCTCGGGGCGGGTGCGAAGCGTTCTACCATGTAACCTTTTCCTAAAATGTAACTACTCTTTTCTTCGATTCTCTTGTAAAGCTACATCCTGGGATAGAGAGTGCTAACCCTCTCGAGCTCCCACTCATATTGTTTTGAGGTGAACTTATTTTTCTCAACCTATTCTTCGATAATGTAAAACAAATTGTTCTCTTCTTAAGTCACCTCTTTAGTATGGGATTAGCCCTTGTATTAACGGCCTAGCGCCAAGTAGGTCTTAATCAAAGTGTATTAGGAGTGCAAGTTCGCCTCCTCTCAAATTGTTTTAGAGGTCATTTAATTAACCTTCTTGTCATTTAATAGACCTCAGTAGGTTGGGTATTTTACCCCTGTGTATATGTCCTTTGAGGACAGCTTAAAGGTGGAGTTTGGTGTGGCCTGGGAGAGGCTTAAAATTGAGAGCGAGTGGCTCTTTTGAAAATGGTATATTGTATGCCTCGAGGAGGCTTTTCAGTGTAATTTGGAGCAAGGGCTCCTAGGTATGAATGGGGTTTTCTGCCCCTCTGTTAAAATTGTGTTTGGGGTAAAACTGAGCTGATTGCCCAAGAATTATGTTTCTGACTTTTGAAGCCCCAAATGGGGTACCTATGTAAATGTATTTTTCAATTGTGTTTCGGCTACTAAGTACCTGTTCTATTTGTTGTTACCTAATTTTGAAAAGAAAATATAACCTTGTTAGATTTTAAAATTAATTTCACTTCAGTAGCTTGAGACCCGTTCACCACCCCCGCACCTTCTTTCACGCATAACTACCACCAAAAACACGGTAACAAGTGGTAGCAGAGCGTGGTTGAATGGGTCTCAATTTAGCCCCTTTTGACGGCTAAACACTGTTTTGATCCGAACTCTAACCATTTTCTCAGTTGCTGGAAATTTTTTATTGAGGTTGTTCAAAATTTTTCCGTCATCATGCCCGGCCCTCGCGATGTTCTCCTCCTTAACTATTTGCGCAAAGAGGAGTTGATCTACGAATTAACTATTAGAAACGTGCAATCTGGAGGCACGGTTGCTATCGACACTAACAAACTTAGAGAGTCCCTTGATTTGCCCATTTCCATCCCCAATTTGGGAGAGAAAGAAATTGATGACTCTCTTTCCACGATCGTCGAGAATATTTCGGGGCTAGCATCTGTAGTTAGTTTTTTTGATGAAAATGATCCGTCTCCTAATCAAATTAAGCGTGTGCAAGGCAGACTATATCACTTTTCAAATAGAGTTAATGATCTGTTGTCTCTAAAGGTGAATGACGTTCAGAGGAAGGAAGCTAATACGCTCCTTGAAACTATTTCTGCATTGTCTAGTAAAGTCACTCAATTGTTAACTGGGGAAGTCCCTCCCAAATCTGATCAGCCCACCATAGTGAATGCAGGTAGTGAGGAAGCGCCTCCCAAGGGAGAAGTCAATAGGATTACCGTTGCTGCTCAAACTATCCCGGCCCCATTGGACACCGAATCTGAACGCCGTGCATCGTTGAGTAACATCCGTTCTGAATTAACTTCCTTACCATTGAAACCTTTACCTACTATGTCACCCGGGTTTAGCAGCTTGCCTCATCCATTGGCAATGTTGCTCAGAGGTATTTCTAAGTTTTCTGTTAACACCACCAGTGATGTAATTTCATTTTTAAGATTTCTAGTTGAATTTCAGGATCACGCCCTTGTGTTTTCTCTTTCCCCTTGTCAAATTTTGCAAATTATCTATCCTTATGCTATTGGTGTTCTCTCAGATAAAATAGTAAGAGCTATTGCTGAACAGTCATCTATTGAAGATTTTCACGCACACTTGCTTGCAAATTTCATTCCTGCCCGCGCGAGGTCATCTCTGATTCAGAAATACTATTATCGGGTACAGCGCTTGGATGAAAACTTGGCTGATTTCATACAGGACATTAAGTTTTATACTAGGGTGTTTGCTCTCCACTTCCCTGAGGATCAGATCGTGCAAGCTATTGGTGAAGGGATCTCCCCACCCTACAGGTCATATTTGTGTTTCGCGGCATGCCCGCAAACTTTCTCGGAACTTGAAGCATTGGCCGTCTCAGCGGAAGGAGTTAGATACGCCGATTCCTTGCGTGTTGCGAAAGAACCCCCGCCTTCCTTTAGTAACACTCGGCCTCCACCTCGCCGATCTGTCACCCCTCGTAAATGTTATGCTTGCGGGTCGCCTGACCATCTGCGCAATAAGTGTCCTCTGATCAAGTCTAGTAGGGCAAATAATGGAGCTGGTTCATCACAGGGCTGTTTTAAATGTGGGGCTTTCTCACATATCGCCAAGAATTGTCCCAATCCGAATAGCACCCCCTCCTGCTCAACTTCTGGGGTAACTTCCAACAACAGTCAAAAGTGACTAGTGGCTTCGGCTGAGTCAACTAATCCATCTTCCCAAGGCTCAGCCCCTGGCAAAAAGGTCGAGAATTCAGGGAACGATAAGTCTTCGAATACATCTTTTGAATGCCCCAAAGAGTGTCTTAGGATTGCGGCGGATATCCCCGCACCTGTTCCTTTTCTTAAGATTGAGATAAATAACGAACCTATAACAGCTCTATTAGATTCAGGCAGTGTTTGTTCCATTATTTCGGCTGAATGGTACTCCAAATTGAAATCGGTTTGTAAACTACCTGTCTATGACTCTTCTCCTGTTAAATATGTTTCGGCTAATACATCTCCATTAGAAATTCTAGGTTCTTTACTGGTCAAAATTCGTATTTTTAAGTTTACATGGAAAATCAAACTGTTGGTGGCTAAGCACTTGTCTTGCCCCATCGTACTGGGAGCGGACTTTATTGCTCACACTGGTCTTGTGCTCGATCTCCAGTCTAGGTCGTGCACATTCAAATTTGCTTCTAGTTGTAAAATCCCACTATTAACGTGTAATTCTGTGTCATGTTTCTCTATTTCGCCTACCCAGGATGAGATGTTGTTAGACCTCAGACATCTACCTGAGGAGCAGGCTAATAGTATTCGTAAATTATGTCAGTCATTTCCAGAGGTATTCACTGATACTCTTGGTGTTACTGATCTTATTGAATACAAAATTGAGGTCACGGATTCGATTCCTGTCCGTTTTCCACCTTATAGGCTATCTCCACCTAAAATGAAGGCTCTGAAAGAAATCATCGATCAGATGTTGAAGGATGGTATTATTAGGCCCTCTAAGTCGGCGTATTCATCGCCTATTTTTCTAGTCCCGAAACCCCAAGGAGGCTTCAGGCCTGTCATTGATTACAGGGCTCTCAATCGGAAGGTGGTGTTGCAATCTGTGCCCCTTCCTGACCTTCATTCTTGTTTTTCATGGTTTCGTAAGGCCAAGTTCTTCACTATCTTGGACTTGAATCAGGCCTATAATCAAATTCCCCTTGCCGAAGAGTCTAAACACCTTACAGCGTTTGCCACGGACTGGAATTTATACGAATACAACCGCGTGCCTTTCGGGCTCCCCACGGGGGCAGCTGTGCTCACTAGGCTACTAGATAGGGTCTTCTCCGACATCAAATTTGAATACTTATATCACTACTTGGATGATGTCGTCGTGTTTTCGGAGACCTTCGAAGAACATCTAGATCATCTGCGAGAAGTTCTGAATCGCCTTCGTAAGGCTGGGTTAACTGTTAAGTTGTCCAAGGTTGCCTTTGCTAAGCCCTCTATGTCTTTCCTAGGGCATATTGTGTCACCTGATGGTGTAGCAGTCGATCATTCTAGAACACAGGCCATCCGTGATTTTAAACCTCCCAAGGACATTAAAGGCATCGCCAGGTTTATTGGTATGGTGAATTTCTTCAGAAAGTTCATTCCTAACTTTGCTAATAGAGCGGCGCCCTTAAACCTTCTTCGTAGGAAAGGCATCAAATTCGAGTGGGGACCTTCTCAACAAGCCGCTTTTGAAGATCTGAAATTAGCTCTCTGTAATGCCCCTGTCCTTGCTATGCCTGATTTCTCAAAGAAATTCATCGTCCAAACGGACGCGTCGTCGTCAGCTGTAGCTGCAGTCCTTCTTCAAGAGACTGAACTAGGGAGGCGACCCATCGCCTATGCATCTAGGACTTTGTCGGCTCAAGAAGCCAAGTATTCCATCTATGAGCTCGAAGGTTTGGCAGTCTTATTCGCCTTAGAGAAGTTCCGTCTCTATCTGGAACATGTCAAATTCGACCTGGAAACAGATAATCAAGCCTTAAGCTGGGTCTTAGGTAGGCCGCGTCGTACTGGTCGTATAGCCCGTTGGGCCATTCGTATTTCTGCCTTCCAATTCGATGTCAGGCATATCAGAGGTACTGAAAATGTTGTTGCTGATGGACTCAGCCGTATGTTTTCAAACGAGGTCGAGACCCACGAACCGGTCGACAGTTCATCACCTTCCGAGTCCATACTATCCGAGGTTAATGCCATCCTAACAGATGCTCCCATGCTTTTTAGAGATATTGAGAAATACCAACGTGAAGATCCGACGCTGGCTCCGATAATGGAAACCCTTTCTTCTGGGGAACAGGTTGTCCCTTATGTTCTGAGGAATGGTGTTCTATGTTGCCCATCGAGGCATGATAAGATGATGAAAGTTGTCGTTCCAGCCGTTCTGGTACCTATGATCTTCAAGTATTATCATGAGACCCCATTAGGAGGGCATCTTGGAATCTTTAAAACCCGTGAAAAGATTCGTGAAATGTTCATCTGGAAAGGTATGGACGGTGAAATCCGTGAACTTGTAAAAGCTTGTAAATCATGTTTGCTGAGTAAACCCACCATGTCCACCAAGGTAGGCCTTTTGTCTTCGCATCAAGCGTCGCGCCCCATGGAACGCCTGTATATTGATTATGTAGGACCCTTCCCCCAGTCAAAGGGTAATGCCAACAAGTTCATCTTTGTATGTGTAGATGGTTTTACCAGATTTTCTTGGTTATTTCCGACTAAGCTGGCTACCGCTCAGTCCACCATTACCTGTCTAAATTCCATTTTTGCTTCTTTTGGTCCGTGCCAATATATTGTATCTGATGATGCTAAGGCGTTCACATCAAATCTTTTTCGTAAATTCTGTTTTGACTTGTCCATCTCTCATGTAACTACTTCTGCTTATTACCCTCAACCATCTCTGGCTGAACGGGTTAACCGTAATCTCAGGTCTGCACTTATTGCCTATCATCATGAAGATCATTCCAGGTGGGACACGTCCCTGCATTGGATAGCTTTTGCTTTGAATTCGGCAGTTCATGAATCTCACAAGTTTACTCCAGCTTCTTTGATGTTCAAGTTTGTTCCCAACTCGCCGCTCTCTAACCTCTGGTCTCTGAATGACATTCTACCCGAGACAATAGATCCGGATAACATTAAAGATCTTTGGAAGAAGGCTAAAGCCAATCTTAAAGTGTCTCATGAAAAGGTTAGGGAAAGGTATGATCGTGGACGGAGATCCACCCCTTTGAAGGTAGGTGACCAGGTTATGGTCAAAAATTTTGTTCCCGCGGGCAAGCTTGCCCCCAGATTCCATGGGCCATGCATCATTCTCGATTTTCTCACACCGGTTACATTGTTAGTAAGCAATCCAGCCACCGAGAGGATATTTAGGGTTCACCTGTCCCAGGTGAAACCGGTGTAAATTTTGTGTCAACTTGCTTCATATAATTTGATAGGAATATGATGGTTATATTTTTTTTTGAGTTCCACTTTTAAGGCATTCTGCTCCTTCTATTTTATTTTATATGTAAGCATTTCTGTAAACCTCCCCCGATTGTTAAACTGCCATCCTGTCCTTGTCACGGCCATTACCACGCTCCCGTCTCCTGCTCCACTAAATACAGTGGCTGGCTTAGATGAAATGCCATGGATATCGCCACGCCGCTGGCCCCTCAATCTACATGCCTGTGCCCTCAAAAAAAAAAGATGATGGTCCAACACAATTTTGCCGCCGAGCTTTTATGTTTCAGTGCCCCCGCAGCCGCGCAGCGCCGTGCAGCAACTGGGGAGGGGGATGGGCCCCCTCCTCTCCAGCGAGGACGACATGTGTACGGCGAGCCGGAGCTCTCCTCCCGGCCAAGGCTGATGTGCGGCGCACGACCTGCTACTGGCCCGCAGCCTGTATATGTTCACCACGGGCGCGGCGTATTTCAACACCTCTGCTCCCCTCATAGTGCGGGCGAGCGGTATCTCAGGGTACTTGAGGGGTCCGAGCGGCCTCCTTTCGACGCAAGCTGCAACGGCCGGTCTGGCCATCCAACTTAATCTACATCAACTACATGGACAGTCACCATAAGCAATAATTACACTTGGGAATTCAACAACAATATTTGGTGGACATTGCAAAATTTTCTTCACTTTTAAGTAGTAAAAGTTTATCTTCAGAAATTCAAATTCTACAAACATAAAGACTTTCATTCACCTGCAACAACAACATTTTGAAACTGAATTAAGAAATCTTGTAAATGGTCCTGCTATCTATCTTCATATCAACATCATTACTTGGACTTTGTTTCAAACTGATCTCATGCGTCACCCCTGGAGGAACTTTTGGGGGGGGAGGTCTGTACCGGGCGGTACACCTCTACACCGTTTATTTAAAAGTTGCGCCAGTTGAAACTCCTCTTCTGGAGGAAGGTTGAACTTTATCTACTCTATTAATTCTCTACTTTCTCAGAAGATGTCACCACGTGGAAAATTTTGAGTTTTTGAACTGTGTCACTTTTGATGTGTTTTTGTTTAGCTTGAAGTAAGAAGTGTGAACTTTCTCTTCTAGAGGACACTACTGAAGATCAACAATAGTGCAACCTAGTGCGGAGTCAAAGAACTATTTTGTTGAAGAAATTTTTATTTCAAATGTTTGTTCTTTGCTAAATTTCTTTCTGTTATTGTTTAAGTTGGCTGTATACCCCTCTCTTTCCCCTTGTTTTGCATGTAGCCAATCCCGAATTTCTTAAATTAATTTCTATCCAATCAGATGTATCTTCCCCCAACTTGAATCGATTGCGGGGTCCTAGCCAATAAAATAATTGTGGGCGGGTGTTTTCATTCCCCTAACGCCTAGAACCTTCCACGAGAGGTTATAAACTGCTGATTTTTGGGTCTCCGTGCCACTTCTGTTCCATCTTTCAGTGTATTAAGTACATCGCAGGAGGCGGGTAGCGCCTCTTTCTTCTGCAGCGGTCAACAATAAGGTAATGGCCGATTAATAAATTCTTTCTTTTCTTGCTCAGCAGTTTAACTCTCGGGGCGGGTGCGAAGCGTTCTACCATGTAACCTTTTCCTAAAATGTAACTACTCTTTTCTTCGATTCTCTTGTAAAGCTACATCCTGGGATAGAGAGTGCTAACCCTCTCGAGCTCCCACTCATATTGTTTTGAGGTGAACTTATTTTTCTCAACCTATTCTTCGATAATGTAAAACAAATTGTTCTCTTCTTAAGTCACCTCTTTAGTATGGGATTAGCCCTTGTATTAACGGCCTAGCGCCAAGTAGGTCTTAATCAAAGTGTATTAGGAGTGCAAGTTCGCCTCCTCTCAAATTGTTTTAGAGGTCATTTAATTAACCTTCTTGTCATTTAATAGACCTCAGTAGGTTGGGTATTTTACCCCTGTGTATATGTCCTTTGAGGACAGCTTAAAGGTGGAGTTTGGTGTGGCCTGGGAGAGGCTTAAAATTGAGAGCGAGTGGCTCTTTTGAAAATGGTATATTGTATGCCTCGAGGAGGCTTTTCAGTGTAATTTGGAGCAAGGGCTCCTAGGTATGAATGGGGTTTTCTGCCCCTCTGTTAAAATTGTGTTTGGGGTAAAACTGAGCTGATTGCCCAAGAATTATGTTTCTGACTTTTGAAGCCCCAAATGGGGTACCTATGTAAATGTATTTTTCAATTGTGTTTCGGCTACTAAGTACCTGTTCTATTTGTTGTTACCTAATTTTGAAAAGAAAATATAACCTTGTTAGATTTTAAAATTAATTTCACTTCAGTAGCTTGAGACCCGTTCACCACCCCCGCACCTTCTTTCACGCATAACTACCACCAAAAACACGGTAACAATAATAATAATAATAATAATAATAATAATAATAATAATTTAGTGTGGCTATTTCTAGGTGGTTGCTGCCATTGTAGGGCAGACCCTCCAATGAGGGTAGGCGGCATCTGCCATGTGTAGGTAACTGCGCGTTATTGTGGTGGAGGTTAGTGTTACGTGTGGTGTGTGAGTTGCAGGGATGTTGAGGACAGCAAAAACAGCCAGCCCTCAAGCCATTGGCATTAACCATTGAAGGTTAAAATCCCCAACCTGGCCGGGTATCAAACCCGGGACCTTCTGAACCGAAGGCCAGTACGCTGAACTTTCAGCCAACTAGTACAGAATTGCCATGGTCAAATGGGGAATTGGAGAGAACTTTTAATGAGTAGAACATAATTAAAACTGAACCCAAAAACAGAATGAGATCCGAAATGATAAATGTGCTTTAATAGACTCCCACAGCACTGAGAAAAGGCAAAGAGTGCTGCCATATGAGCTACCTAATGAAGTATTGCAACATTTCTGCTCATGCTTCCTCCTCTGTGGCTTCTGTCGAAGTGTTAAAAAAAAAATACATTAGCATACCTGCCAACTTTTAGAAACAAAAAATAGGAAGATTTTTAAATTCTTGGATTTCATCACATATATTCCACCACGGTCTAGGTGAAAAAAGGTCAAGATAAAAGGCATACATATCTACAGTTACAATGCGAATTGATCATTAAATTTAAAATCTTACACTACCAAAACATAAAAATGGTTACAAGAAAATGCACCTAATCAGTCTCATTAATGACACTTAAGCGAATAATAATATTTATGTCACACCGACACACGCAAAAAAATGCATAATACCGTGTTTTCTCGCGTAATTAATGCACTTTTTGACGAAAAATACAGGCGAAAACTTTGGATGCGTAAATTATTCAAGGAATTCAGATATTTACAATTCATTTACGTTTAAAAGATACATCAAATATAATATAAAAACAATTGGTTCAACTTGTTTGCGGTTATCGTCATTTGGCGTAAAATTCCGGCGTGAGATTTTTTTCTGAAAAGTCAAATAAGGTACATCAGGTAAGTCAGACATGTGGGATTCAAGTACCGACACTGGAAAATATTCTTCCCATTACGAGCTGACAATATGACCTGAACTGAAACATGAACTAATAAAAGTACAATTCGTGTAATGTCACAACAATGACATACCGGCAAAAACAAAAAACAAAAAAAAAACAAAAAAAAAAAAAAAAAAAAAAAACTGTCCAACACGAGAAGGGCCGGGCATCGAATGAGGGACCCTGCTACATTACCCCAAACCGTTCGTATCAAATCTTGTATGAGTGATGTGTCCACCCACCCTTTTTCTTGAATACGAACGTGGATCACTCGCGGAAATTTCGCTTTAAACATTGTTTTTCGTTTTAGAACAATGTAAGGAGCAAGCTTTCTGACATAAGCTGTTACAGCAAGCACTGCAGTACATCGTTGTTTTTTGCTTCTGGTAGCGCGTACGATAACACTGTATGTTCCTTTCTTATCGATTGTTCGACTTTGTGGCATATGGAAACTGATTGTCGTCTGACCTGCGGTTTCTATAAGGGAGATCAAATATTCCTTCACTTTACGCTACTCAATCACAAAGCGATGAAAATGGTTTAAATCATTAGTCATTTTTTGGCATGATGATGTTCTCCGTCGAAAAGGAAGTCCATTTCTCTTCATAAAATTAATCAAGCTTTGGCTAACCTTCAAATCCGAGACACTGATTCCATGTGCAGTGGTTATTTCACATTCTTTAAAATACAGCATTTCGTGAGAAATAGCTTATCCAACGTTGCGTAACAAAATCTTAATATAAGCAGATCCTCCTCTTCTTGCGGAAACTTGCTGCTTTTTGGTCCGCGAAATGCTTTGCAAGACCTGTTGGCCGCTTGAAGTGCACTTCTGTTACCGTGGTAGCACAAGTTTCATTTGGGCGTTGAATACTTGCTGCCCGCTGCCCTATTCCCGTATGTTTCGGCGTAACTGATCATCGCGAGTTAGTATGATGCAGTATTACTCTAACACTGTGGACTGAAACAATTTTGAGATCACAGAATGTCCCGTACCCGAAACACTCGTAAAACTAGTGCAGTGCGATTACCTGCCGGCTAATAACAGCACGTTGCCCTGTATTTCAAATGCCTGCTTTCGCAGTAGGAAGCCTGCTACTTGAGTAGTTGACATCTTTATTTCAAAACGCGTCTGGAGCTGCGTGATGGATGTTCAAAGTTGTGGGTGCGTCAAATAGGCCTACGTGAACATTTCTTTTTCTCCACTTTGGACCCAAAAATATGGGATGCATAAATTATGCAAGGATGTTAATTACGCGAGAGAATATGGTAGTTTCTTTATAAGACAGTAAAATGAATGGAAATTTATAGGTATCACTGAACACTTGGAGATAACGTTTGTTATATTTTTGGGCCATAACGAGAAAATAAAGTACCTGAAACTGTCACCGACACAACCCCCTTAAAAACTTTCAACTCATTAAAATTATGCACTTAAATACGCGAAACTACCACATACAAAACTATTCAATATGTCCCATACATTATTAACATACGACTTTGGCAGTGGGGGAAAGCATAGAAATGCAGGATAAAACAAGTGGCCTACAACTCCGATGAAACTACACATAGAAACGATGTTAACAGCGCCCGAACAACAATAGGAAACTCATTCTTTCATCCCGATTAACCGAGTCGCTAGCGCGCGCCAGCCTGTCTTGCTTACAGGACGATTGCCGCCCCGAATCCCCAGCAGTATAAAGCGCACACGCTGCTGTGGTGAGCGGGAAACACGATACACGAAGGCACCGGATGAAACACTCACGAAATAAAGCATCAAATAAATACGCTTGGAAATGAGATTTCGTAAATTACACAAGCACATAAGAATTTATCCTAGGGGAAGAGTATTGGCCGTACTAGAAGTTATTTTGGTCAAAAATAGGAAGAACTAAAAATAAATCGGAAAATCGGAAAGTTTCCGGGTAAATCGGAAGTGTTGGCAGGTATGCATTAGTGATCCTGGATTATTAGACATGTTCACCATGAAATATATTTTGAATTTGAATACTTGGAACCTTTAAACTACAAAGACATTCCTAATTTTCATGCTGATCTAGTATTTTCTAACTCAACGAGGTTTAAGGAGGGAAGAGGAAGTGAGGGGTGGGGGCGCTAGTGGTTTCTGGTGGTTTTCAAGCAGCCGTTTAGTGGGTGGTTCTACTCCAATGTTGGCAACACTGGTCACATGAGACTATCTGTTCGTGATTGGGCGTGTTCCCGATCATAGAGAAGGTGGCTGAGATGGTATGGGCATGTTGTCCGAAGTACCGTGGATTGAATCGCTAACAAGGCTTTGAGATTGGACGCAATCGAAAGACAGCCATGCAGAAGACCTAGGCAGCGCTTGTTAGACCATTATGGAAGACAAGAAAGAAACCAATGCCACACGTGAAGATGCATGAATAATGCAAGGAAAGAGATCATGGGTAGACTATCATCAACCTACATGCCGACTAACAACGTTGGTGTTTCTAATGAAACAAGTTGCCCCTTATAATTTTGGAAGATAATCCAGTAATATTTGTTAGGCATGATGGTTGATATTCCTCTGTTTCCCTCCCATATGGTAACACAACACTGCAAGCATATCCTATGAAGCACACTGAACTCTGTTAACCTTTCGCATCACGGAAACCAGACCATTCCAAAAATATGACGTTCTGTTAATCAAGCCCGCATGATGGCCATGATCGTTTAGGTGCCAAGGCATGTAATGATTAGACACCATGGTTAGCCGGTTTGAGACCCACTGGTAGAAAATAATTCCACCACCTGAATGTTGGCTGGCAGTATAGGAGATGTGGAAGTGGCATACAATTTCTAATCACTGTACTGCGTGCTAAAAGTCTGGATTCAATTCCAACCCCTTCAGCAGTGTTCATATGGAGTGAGGACATACGACACTGTTGATGGTAATTCATCCATCAAATGGGGACGTTAAACAATGAGCAGACCCCATGGGGCTACGTGACAGGAGTAGGCCATGTGCCGACACCGAGTTTCACGCTCTCCCTACCTCATTTTCATTATCATCCCAAATCCTGACATGCAGGTCACCCATGGGCTTCAAAGGGAGAGATCTGCACGAGGCAAGCCAAATATGTCCTCGGTCAATCCCAGCACAAAAAGCCATCAATTAATTAGCTGTTGTACGTTTATCAAAAAAATGATGTTTTAGGTCATGACATGTGATTGGATATATTAAAATGTACTATTAATGCTTAAAACCATGACATGTCATGTCTCCGACACGGCACGTTCCACCATCCATGTACGAAAGGGCGAACAGTTCGAACAAGAGTTGAACCACGACCTCTCAGTACAAAAGAGATAGAAGAAAAAGGGTAATAGATTTAAGTAAAGGGAAACTCAATCACAAGACCTAACGACAGTGTCTTAGTGAAATATGTAATCAGAGAAAGTGAAAGTGTCCAGTGTTCCGTATGATAAATGTGACATGAATATGGGCAACCATAATTATTTGGACATATCTGTTTGTGTATTGGAATTTTATTTCATCCATAATCGTCTATTGTTGGAATGCTTGTTAATTGGTGCGGTCTACAATGTAAATTTTATTTAAAACTGTTATCCGCCATTATTGCGTCGAACTACTATCTTCCCATTCGTTCAATAAGCAAACTGATAACTGCGCACATGCGCATTTTCCTTTCTGAAACCTTCGATTTCAAAATTGCTTAGGTGACTATATTTCTTCAAATTCTTGGCAATGATCGAAAGCAATTTATTAGTTTTGATGTTTGGAAACATGTTTACTATATCAAAAGAATGTATTGTGTGGTGATCCTGTAATAAAAATTTACTTAATTCTTTAATCAATTCTACGGAATTCTTTATGGATTTATTTGCAGTGAATCTGTAATGTTGTTTTAGGAATTTTTGGATATACTGCGCCAGTTTATAAAGAGGGCTAGGTCTGTAATTTATAATTGGCCTAATGGGACACCGGCCTTGTGGATTTTTGGCAGCGCTTTAGTGCTTGGTAGGCCAGGGTTGATGCTAATTAATTTTCGCTTCTCAAATTCGTTAAAGAGGAAAGAAGCTTTCTTCAGTGTCTGTTTCAACTGCGATTTAATGAATTTAATTTAATGAACACAACGAGTTCTTATCTAATAAATGGCTAGCAACGCATCAGTGAAATGAACATTTTAACATTATAGGACTATATTCAGCTAATTTTTCAATTTTATAATTGTATATGAACTTGATGCTTACAAGTGTGTGGAATAATAGCCATCATTGAATACTGAAGACAACTCATCACCCAGAGATGAGATTTTATATTTTTGACTCACAAGGGTTATCTTGTTGTAAATTAGATTTTTTAAACTCAACACAAAATTGATATTACGGAGTTAATTATATCAATATGTTGTTGTACATTGTTGTATCGTCGAGTTTTTCTTTACTTATTATGCAGCTGATAATGGTGTCCAAATGAGCGCCGAACTAGTTCTGCAATAAAATATATGTTGTAAAAACCATCTAACAACATTGTATTTGTATTGCAAAAAGTGGAACCTAGAAGATTTTTCATTCAATTATGCAGTTCAATACAGGCAAATAAGATGAAGTTCCTTACGTTTCATAATAACTGTTTCGATTCCAATCCAATGCCGTATAAAGCCTGGAAAGTGTAACTTTTATTCATAAGATATACTATTAGTCCATTTAGAATTTCCAATTACTTTATAGATAATTTTGACAGTCAAAAGCAGGCTTACATACTAGTAAAGAAAGAAAGGAACACCTCTGCAGCTTGTAATCTCTGCCATTTCTTTTTTCAGTGTCGTAACTTCCCATAAGTAAGAACATTCTAGATAAAACTCTTTACAAACACTTTCTTGGAAGTAGCAATTTATTCTTCTCATGATTTCAGGGGTACTTTTGCTGTAACTGGCAACCATGCTTCCATAATTGCAGAAGTTAACTTGTCTGCTCAATTTTTTATTTACTAATCGTTATCTGAACCTCAGATATTTTGATTGCCTTCTTTCAGAAACAAATAACAGTATTATAAATCAGGAATTTAAAAAAAATGTATCTGACTTCAAGCACATTTGCAAGGCAAGTTCAATAGGTCATCCAGCTCCTTGAAGAGTGTTTCAAAAGTTCTACATAATGCAGTTAATATAATAGAATAATGTTGCAACTTTATATGGGGTCAGGGGTAGTATATGCACACATTGTAGTTGCTCTTTGTTAAAACTATGGACAGGAATTCTTCTTCTCAAGCTCTGCGGCCAGCAGCCAAAATCTTGAGAATCACATGAAACTTCTTGAGTCAAAGTAAATAGTGCCACATTCTCTACATACATGAACAAAACACATGTAAACATATCTCAAAACATTTCTCACTTGAAGTGCAGGGCTTGTGGTGTTTTAAACAATCACATGTATGGTTATTCTGTCGCACTGCATTAAATGAATTTCATTACAAAGAATGCATTAATAAAACAAAAAATATCTTCTTCACAGATAGCTCCTTTTCTATAATAATAAAAGACCCCACCCCACTACTTAAACAAACTCTTAAAAACGCTTCATTTTTATTTACTGAACAGAAAAAATCCAAACTGATACATATGAATCCAGGTCTCCCCACTGCTAAAGCTACCCCCAAAATACACAAGGCCGGCATTCCCATTCGCCCTATCATCAACTATAGACCAAGTCCCTTATACAAAATATCACAATTCATCCCAAGTTTCTTAAGAAAAAACTATCAATTTTTATCTAAAAAGTCTATTAAAAACACATCAGAGCTAGTAGAAACACTAAACAAGTTCAATATGCAACCCAATTACTCCATTCACTCTTTTGATATTGTAAATATGTACCGAAGCATACAAGTATCAAAATTAATTCCGATAATTGAAAACAATTTAACCCATTAACGCCTGAATTATTTTTTTCTAAATTTTTATTTGTTTTTTTACATTATTATGACTCTAAGTAACACAAACACACTGAAAAATAAATGTTTAATGTTATTCATCACTCAGTTTTGAAAATATTTGCCGTTACCATATGGCAACGCTAGGCGCTTCTACTACCTACTTATATTGGATATCACCTTGATTAAAAATTTACACTCTAATCATCGGCAGGCTACTATTCTACATTATGATTATTATTAAATGTAATACTACTAAAATTCAATAACAATTAGAACTTCACATTTGATATATTACACACATCACTTCTTTCTGTGTTTGTAAAACCACACGGTCTAGCCAGTATGAAAAGGAACAAAACAGTCGATGCACAATCCCACTCCACACTTCAAGCACATTGTCCTCACACTGGATTTACAGTTTTCTTTAGCGCACCTTTTCCTCTTCTTTCCTTCTGTGTGCTGGACAAGGTGGTCAGTTTTATCAAGTCTTACAGAATCTGATATGCGGCCGCTAAGAGAGGTCCGTGAAACTGCTGGTCGTCCAGCTCCTTCGTTGGATAACTTTATTTCAGCGTTAGCCAGTAATTGACGAGACGTCAGGTTGTCAGCTAATCCACCTTCATCCTCATTTCCAGAATCCTCATCTGTGTCTATATTTGGTATTGGTGGTTCAATAAACACATCACCGTCAATATCATCATTGTAAATGATGTCCAGTGCTTCAGCAAGTGAAAACCCGCTCCTAAAACAATAAAGCAAAATATACGTTTTACTGAGTATAAACGCCTAGCGTTACCATATGGTAAACTTGAAATTCGGAAGCCATAACTTCCACATGTTTTGAGTAAAATCATTTGTTATGGTCATAGAATGTATATTACACTATACAAATAAGTATAACACCAAAAAATAATCCATGTAATAATTATAAGCTTATAAAAATGCACTTACTCGAAGCGGATGTCCATTTTTGCTGCACATTCAGCGATAGCAATTTTTGAACTGTCTGTATGCTATTATTGTAACAAACACGTCAATGAGCGCTACATTGTCGTAAGCGCGGTTCCCTTATAGAGCGATAAGCAGTGGTACCAATCCGCCAGCACAACTGTTGAAAGTACAGTAACAGCTTTAATAATGTATTACATGTGTTACCATATGGTAACGCTAGGCGTTAATGGGTTAAACAAAAACAGCCACTTGAGCAAACTAGAGATACAAGATTTCATCACAGTATTAAATCTAGTTGTAAACAATAACTTTTTCACTTTCGAAAATGTCATATACCAGCAGAATGGTTTGGCAATGGGATCACCAGCCTCAGGCATATTGGCAGAAATATACCTAGATTTCCTCGAATACACAAAAATTGACAATGAATTTGAAAACATTCACTTCTGGGCTAGATATATTGATGATGTTTTTGTTATTATGGACGAAAAATCAATTAACGCTTCCACCAACCTCCTAAGACTCAACAGTATTGATCCTCATATCAAATTCACACTAGAAACTGAATCGAATCAAAAAATAAACTTTCTAGATTTAACTATCACTAGACACTCAGATTCTTTCAGTTATGAAATATTCAGAAAACCTATTCAAACAGCTTCCACTATTCACCAAGATTCAATGCACCCCCAGTCCCATAAACGAGCCACATACACTAACCTAGTTCATCGAGCTTTCAGCAAACCTACAGTATGTCCAGGAAAGATTTAAAGAATGAACTAAACACAATCCGCAGAATTGCAAAATTCAACGGTTTCAGCAATCATTTCATAGAAAGGATAATCAATACACACCAACATCGCCCTAAAACTACCCACAAAAATGAAATAACTAAACACCTAACACTTTCCATCTTCACGTTCAACAATGATATTTACAAGATAACCAATATCTTTAAGAAACAAGGCGTTAAAATAGCTTTCAAAACCAACAATAAGAACATGAACATTTTACACAATACTTCCCATATCAACAAGACCAGCAGTTCCTTTTTTAAATCAGGAGTTTATAGGATCAAATATAATACCTGTGACAAATCCTATATTGGGCAGACCAGAAGAAACTTCATTATAAGATACCATGAACACTCTTAACGCAATAAAATACAATAAGTTTTCAGCTATCGGCCAACACATACAAGGTTATAACCATAATTTCACCAATATCAAACAAGACATGGACATTCTTGAATTAGCAAATAAGGGTCCTTGACTCAACATAATGGAAAATTACTACATACACCTAGACCAATATTTTAACGCCAATTACAATCTTAATGAAATCTCAGAGACACCCCAAATCCTTTTTGACTTATTTATAACTTTTCTCAGAAACAATAATTCAGCCAACCAGAATTCAATCTTAAATTTAATTAAAGGTATTTTTCCGAAAGCCTCCCATAAGTCCAACCCCTCGTCCATGTCGTGGGAGGTGGGCAACGGCATGAAGTAGGGGATTGCCTGTAGGGGTAATGTACAGCGGGGACTGTGTGTACCCCAGGACCATTACGGTAGCTGTGAAGGCCCTTCACGAACCCTGAAAAGTGACAGCTAACGGGACTCTGGTGAAGTCCTCAATGGCAGATGCGGCAGAGAAGGAGACCTTTGGAACGGCAAATCTGGCAGACGAGGCAACCCTTTTCCCTTGGGGTTGCAGAAATGGGGGAAACCACTGCCTTGTGGTGTAGAGGGATCTTCAAAGGCTAAGGGAGACAACCCCTACAGAAAACAGCAGGCTTGGAGGCTCAGGTGGCAGCCCCACCACCAAGCTCGGGTGCTGTGGGCTAATAACTCGCACATCTTAAATCCACTTATTAAAGAAACTGAAGTGAAACGAAACCGGATGGTCGACCACAATAGAGACGTTTCACGGATGCCCTATGTTCCAGTGGGAACGAGAGGAATTAAGTCAAGTAAGTCACTTTTCCGAAACAATTACCCTTTCTCCCACACCCTTCAGCTCCGCCTTAATTTCCCCCCCTCCTCTCCCTTCCACCCCCCATTACCACTCAAGCCACCTCCACTCTACACAACCCGCATGCGCCTGCCCCTCACCTCCCTCCCCTACCATACTTCTCCTTCCGCTACCAGTCGCACACTACCAGCTAAGCTGCACACACCGCCACGTGGGGTGAGTGTCCATTCCCTTTGTTGTAATCTATTCTTCCTTCCGCGTACTTTGCATTTTACTGGCTTTTCTCAATTTTAACAGGTCCAATTTGGTTTCCGCTATGAATTGAGAGCTCCACCCATCAATATCACCACGCGCAGTGTCTACTTTCTTCTCAAGAAGAATTTTAAAACTTCATATTCAGTCTGCACAATTCCAACAATCAACCATGCAGCCCTATCAACATAGCTTGGTTACTTAATAAACCCAGGGTGGAGTGCACCAACCAAGAGTAAGTTCTACTTCCGTAGTGAAGTACACTTGAACTCAGCATTCGGCAACTTCCATACGAGAGTAAATTACTTATCAGATGTAAGGCTTTACAGGCGTAAATTACTTCCGAAGTATTTCAGTCCTTTGAGATACTCCTGGACTAAATTACTACAAGAGTAAAATGTTGAAGAGCACCATCTTGTAATATATTACTGAAGAAGTAATTAACGCACGAATATAGGTTAGAATTTACTCTCACATCATACGTGGAGTAAGCTAGGATCTAACTTGTTGACTAATTGAATACCGTATTGTATACGAGAGGAAGACGTTTCAAACGTGGTTATGGATTACTTGGATTATATTGACGATCTCGACGAAGAAAACGACGAGAATGTAATAGTGCGTACAGTGTGTGAAAGGCGAGATCCGTATGATATGTATATGAAGAGAGAGTTTAAGGAACGTTTTGGCCTTAGGAAGGAATCCTTTCCTTTCCTTCTAAATCAATCTACTTGTAGATTATTTACAACAAAATTCACACAGAAATTCAGCAGTATCTCCCAAATTACAGCTGTTGTGTGCCCTGCGAGTGTTTCGTACTGGGACATTTCAGTTAGTTGCCGGTGATCTAATAAGCGTTCACCGCACGACTGCTGGCCTTATCTTTTATCGCGTGGTTGGAGCAATAATGAGGTTAAGAGGGAGGTACATAAATATGCCTGCAAATGATGATGAATGTTCTGAAAATGAAAGGAAATTCTTCGCGTTGGCAGGTTTCCCACACATCGTGGGTGCAATTGACTGTAAGCATGTTCCCATTTTGTGCATTCCCGGTGACAACGGCAAACTTTTCAGAAATCGTTAGGGGTATTTTTCTATAAAAGTTATTTGTGATGCAAGTATGAAGATCATGAATATTGTTTGCCGATGGCCTGGTTCTACGCACGATGCACAAATATGGAACAATAGTGCTGTTGCAGCGAACTTTGAGCATGGTTTATATAATGGAATGTTAGTGGGAAATAAGGGTTATGCCTGTACAAAATTCCTCATGACACCACTCCTACAACCAAAACACCTGCTGAACACCGGTACAACACTGCTCATGCAAAAACCCGCAATGTTGTGGAACTCACTTTTGGAGTGTGGAAAAAAAATTCCAAATCGTTGAAAAGGAAATGAGCTTCACACCTACAGTAAGCGGCAACTTATAGTAGCTACGGCAGTCCTCCACAATTTCGCTCTGGATGTAGGTGATATGTATGAAAGAGACTTGTTCAATAACAACAAAAACATTCAATTTGTGAATCACGAAGAAAATATAGCAGGAAATGCCATTCGGCGAGCTAATTATAAATGATTACTTTTCGTGAATGTGAAAACCAGTTAGTGCATTTTTCCATGTTCCTTTGCAAATAAAGACAGTATTATGAGAAAATTTTGCTCTAAATTAAACTAAATAAAATGTGAACTAAATAAAAGGATAACATTTAACTGTAAATAAACATACGGTACTTTATATGAAATTACTGACAAAACTGGTAAACGATATAGCGGTAAGGTGAAAATATTTACACATTGTTCGAAATTTCAATCCACCGTTTCCGATACAACTTCACATACTTCACTCGCGTGATCTAAATAAGTCACAAAGTTGACCAAGTTTTCTGCCGGCATTGAACATATTTTGTTCCTTAATAGTTCTAAAACGTTTATTTTCATTTTGTGTACTTCCTCTTGCATTTCTCTCTCTCTCTCTTCACTATTGACATCATCTCTTCATGTTCTATGCAAAGGAGATCCAGATGCATTTTACGTAGCTCTTCATGCCGCTTATATATTGTCATTGTCCTGTCTGCTAGGGTGTCTTCTTATTCTCTCAGTACTTCCAAGATCTGAAATAAGTTACAACAAAATATTTGTCTTTACCACAGCATAGCCATAAGAAGGTCAACACGTACACTTAAGAGGTTTATAAACAATTTCAACGATATTTTCTTATTGAATAAGAGTTAATTTTACACTTACCAACTTTTGGACTTCCAGCAGTATCAGTGATAAAAATTTCAATGTCATGATCCACTGGAATGTCTAGACTTGGGCCTACTTCATTATCATTATACAGATCTTCAGCGTGTCATCAGCTCCGTGTATAGGCTTATTGTTGTTGTTGTAGCTGCCTCTGTGGATCAGTGGTAGAGTGTCGGCCTCCGGATCCCAAGATAGCGGGTTCAAACCCAGCAGAGGTAGTCGGATTTTTGAAGGGTGGAAAAAGTCCATTCGACACTCCATGTCGTACGATGTTGGCATGTAAAAGATCTCTGGTGACACATTTGGTGTTTACCTGACAAAATTCATTAAATCTCAGCCATAGACGCCCAAGAGAGTTTCGGTTTACTCAGTCTGCCATCTAGTGGGCCTAGAGTAAAGCGGAACGTCGAAATTGACGAGCAGACAGCCAGATGGCGTCAACTTGAAATGTCTGCACACGGTAGCTGAGGCCATACGATTAAAAAAAAAAATTGTTGTCGTCAGTCTTCCATGCGATTAGCTGCTATCGCATCATCGTCATGAACTGAATTAATACCATTGAAAACCTGAGGCATTATTTCAATAATTATTTTTGATACTTCATCAACGTGCGTTGTCTGTGGACACCCACCTGTTCCGGCCTAGCTATGGCTAGACCACCTAGTTACTCGCTACCACTTTAGGACAGATAGCAGCACCCTTCAGCACCCAGCCGGAAGTGGTGTGGATGGAAGGGGAGGAGAGACTGTCATGCTTGGGTGTCTCGTGCGAGAGGATGAGAACATGTGACTGACTGTTATCGAGGGCATCTGCCCATCAATACTCAGTATTATGTATTTATAATGTGTTATATAAGTGTCTTAAATGTAATAAATGTTATTATTTAATCAAGTGAGTGAGTTACGTTCAAAACATGGTCCAATTACCGGGCCGGATTATCTACACCACGAGGATCTCGTGAAAGCAGCGTGGCGTGTAGTATGGACGACTAGTTTCTACAGTAACATGGAAATACTTGGAAGTTCACTTCAATGACATCATCTGGCAGTCCCAGGTTCGATGTTCCAGCACCAGAGGTAAACTAAACTGAAGGCAGGTCAGTACTATTCATTTAAGGCTCTCCTTTTCTCCTTGTTATTGTCTTACCCCCTCCATCATGGAATCTTCAACAAGGCAAAAGCTTCTTAAGCAGAGGTCGCGATTTAAAGCGCAACTTACCCGCTCGGAAACATTCGTTGAAAATTTCATCGCTCAACAGCATTCGAATTCGCATGAAATTAAACTGCGATACGAAGACATGAGTGCATTAATGTCGAAGTTTGATGACGTGCAGTCAGAATTAGAATTAGGAGACGCTGAAAACGAGCAAGCTCATGATCAGGCGCGTGCCGAATTCGAAACCAAATACTACAAGGTAAAGGGCGAAATGAGTAAAATAATAGCGAACCTTGAAGAGTCATCACGCGACACGGTAGATTCAGGAAGAACTCAGGTCAGCAGTGTCGCGAGTTTAAAGTTACCGGCTATTAACATTCCACATTTCGATGGAAAATACGAAAACTGGCTCTCATTCGCAGACAGTTTTCAAGTTATGATTCATAACAACAATAATCTGCCAAGTGTCCAGAAATTTCACTATTTAGCATCTGTTCTCGAGGGCCCAGCCAGCCAATTAATTCAAAATTTACCCATCACAGAGGCAAATTATGAGGTAGCGTGGAAAATGTTGAAGGACAGATTTGAGAACAAGAAACTAATAGCAGCTACTCATGTTAAGGCACTCTTAACTTTAAAATCAGTCTCCAGTGAAACAGCCACAGAACTGTTAAGGTACTCTAACACTTTTAATAGTCATTTGAATGCACTCAAGGCCCTAGAACTAAACATTCCACTGCATGAAGTTATTTTGACTCAACTGTATGCTCAAGGACTTGATGCTTGTACTAGACGAGACTGGGAATTATCACAGGCAGACACTCGGGTTCCATCACTTGATGACTTGCTGTCATTTGTTGAGCATAAACGGCAAGCTCTGGAGAACTTCCCTAGCTCACAGCACACTGCACCATCGCACAGACAACAAGCTGACAGAATTAAGCCTAAACCTCAAGGGGATACTCAACCACGTTACACTTACACCACTACCAGTCTCATAAAGTGTCCCTGCTGTCATGGTAATCACCCGATATTTAAATGTGAAGAGTTTGCAGCTCTCAGTGTGGAAGATAGACAAAGAAGGGTTAAGGAAATGGACTTATGTTTTAACTGTTTGCGTACACAGCATTCTGCCAAACAGTGCAAATCACGTGGCTGTAAATTATGTAGTAGGAAGCATCACACCTCATTACATAATCCATCAGGTAGAGAGGGAGGTACAGCCCATCAAACTGCATCCAACTCCTCTCACACATACTGCAATACAAAAGACCCTGTAGGGGTTCTGCTGTCCACTTCCATGGTCAAGGTACTAGATTGTAGGGGGCAAATGCAGGTCTGCCGGGCACTTCTTGACAGTGGCAGCCAGGTTAATCTTTGCACTGAAAGTCTAGCACAGCGATTAGGCCTTAAGAAAATGAAGAATCCCATACCAATCAGCGGCATAAATGATTCCATTTCTCAATCAAGGTACAGTGTTCAGTTAGAATTGCAATCCACTGTAAGTAACTTCACTGTGAGTATGACTTGCTCTGTCTTTCCACGTATCACAGGTAACATGCCCAGTAGTTACATTCAGCATGAGCATTGGAACTTGCCCACTGATTTGAAGCTCGCTGACCCCAAGTTCTTCCAGCCAGGTGGCATTGAATTGTTAATAGGCGCAGAACATTTCTTTTCATTACTGAAACCTCGGCGCAGAACTCGATCACCAGATTATCCTATCCTTCAAGACACTGAACTAGGATGGATTATTGCTGGACACTACCATCGTAGGGAAGAGAAAAATCCTACTCTAACTACATGTTTCTTGAAGTCAGAGGACAGGTTAGACACTCAACTACAACGGTTCTGGGAAATAGAAGAGCTTACATCACGAGTCATGACAAGAGAAGAGAGAGCTACTGAAAAACACTTTACAGAGAATACTACTAGGGATGCTACAGGTAGATTCATAGTTCGCTTACCCCTCAAGCAGAAACCTGAGGTTCTGGGAAACTCCTTCAATCATGCCATGTCAAGACTAACTCAATTAGAACGGCGTTTCAGCAGGCAGCCCTCACTTAAGCACGAGTACTCTAACTTTCTTCACGAGTATGAGGCGATGGGGCATATGGTTAAGGTGGATACATCTACTCAGTCAGGGAATGAAGGTGGAAGCTATTATCTACCCCATCATCCAGTTTTTAAGCTTAGTAGCTCGACTACCAAAACTAGGGTAGTATTTGATGCATCTTCTAAAACTTCTAACAACATTTCATTGAATGACATATTAATGGTTGGAACGACAATACAAGAGGATCTTTACTCTATCATTCTAAGATTCAGAATGCATACCTTTGCCTTCACCGCAGATATTGCTAAAATGTATCGGCAAGTCATGGTTCATGCAGATGATAGGAAACTTCAGCGGATTATCTGGAGGGAATCACCTAGGGACCCACCCTCTCACTATGAACTGACAACTGTAACATATGGCACAGCATCAGCACCCTTCCTAGCTACCAGATGCCTGCAGCAACTTGCTGAAGATGAAGAATCGAGGTTCCCCAGAGCAGCACAAGTTGTTCGCAGAGATTTTTATGTTGATGATTTATTAAGCGGCTGTGACGATATCCAGGATGCTCTTCAGTTGCAGTCTGAAATTATTAATTTACTAGAGAGTGGAGGATTTCACCTCAGGAAATGGTGTTCAAACCACCCAGCATTACTAGAAGCAGTTTCAGAAGAGGACAGGGAAACCCAGCTGCCTTTAAGTCTTGATGAAGGCACTAGTGTGAAATCTTTAGGCCTATTATGGCATCCAGTCACTGATCATTTTCTCATTTGTGGCAATCTGTATTCAGACAGTCTCTATCATGCTGACTCTCATGTAACTAAACGAAAGGTCTTATCTGTTATTGCATCAATATTTGATCCACTTGGGTTGGTCAGCCCTTTGGTAATTTCTTACAAGGTTTTTATGCAGAAACTTTGGCTAGTCAATCTGAACTGGGATGACAGACTACCATCTCAACTAGTCAGAGAATGGGAAGAACTTCACTTTAAGCCACAGGCAGTAAGAGAATTTTATATTGAGCGGTTAGTCACATGTAAGGGACCCCCTGTTGATATACAAATTCATGGTTTTTCTGATGCTTCAGAACAAGCTTATGGAGCTTGTCTTTATGTACGGTCTGTCGACAAAGGGGGACAGACCTGTGTCAGATTATTATGTTCTAAATCCAGAGTAGCACCGGTGAAGAAACTGACATTACCAAGACTTGAACTGTGTGGAGCGCTACTACTTGCCCGACTACTCCACAAGACCCTTCCAGCTTTGTCTCTGCCAGTCAGCAAGCTGTACCTGTGGACAGACTCCACCATTGTATTAGCCTGGATCGCATCTCCTGCTACTCGCTGGAAAACATTTGTGGCCAACCGAGTCTCTTCAATTCAAGAATACACTCACAAGGCTGAATGGAGACATGTTCCTACCAGTTGTAATCCAGCAGATTTAATATCCAGAGGTGTTGCTCCAGAACAACTACGAGGTATGAACCTGTGGTGGCACGGACCATCCTGGTTAACTGAGCCCACTGAATCATGGCCAGACACAAGCTCAGCCCATGCAGAAGAGGAACTACCTGAGTCACGAAGCACACTTCCTGTAGTTATGTTGATAGGTACAAACTGGGATGAACTTATGCTGAAGTACTCGTCACTGTCCCGACTGACTCGAGTTACTGCATATTGTTGGCGATTTATTCACAATAGTGCCAATCCTCAAGACAAGAGGTTAGGGATATTAAGTACACACGAGCTGCAGATGGCCTTGCACTCCTGTATCAAAATTGCACAGCAAGTGTGTTACGCTCAAGAGATAGCCAGTCTCAACTCTAAGTGTTGCATTTCAAGGAAAAGTAAAATTGCAGATTTACATCCTTTCTTAGATGATAAGGGAATGCTAAGGGTAGGAGGAAGACTAGTAAATTCAAAACTACCTTATGACAATAAGCACCAGCTTATCCTTCCTCCCCAGCATGCTCTCACAAACCTTGTTGTGATGGCAGAACACATTAGGCTTTTACATGCAGGTGCTCAATTAGTAATTGCATCATTAAGAGAAAGATTCTGGATTCCCACAGCTAGGGCAGTTGTTCGAAGAGTCATCCACAAGTGCCTCACCTGTTTTAGATTCAAGGCGTCAACAGCTGAACAGCTGATGGGACAGCTCCCTGTTACCAGAGTGCAACAGAGTCGCCCATTTCTTAATGTAGGAACTGATTATGCTGGTCCTTTCTTCGTCAAGAGGGGAAATGTAAGAAGCAAACAGACAACGAAGAGCTACATTGCATTGTTCATCTGTCTGGCTACCAAGGCTCTTCACCTGGAGGTAGTGAGTGATCTCTCTACTGATGCCTTTATGGCAGCCCTGAGGAGATTCATAGCTCGACGTGGGAAATGCTCCATCATCTATAGTGATAATGGGACTAACTTCATTGGTGCCAATAGAAGAATGCAGGATCTCCAAAAACTATTCCTTTCAACCAGCTTTTGTGAAGAGATAAGGAATTCATTAGCGATGGAAGGCATCACGTGGCACTTTATACCTCCCAGCTCTCCACACTTTGGCGGACTGTGGGAAGCAGCTGTCAAGTCCATGAAGTACCACTTGAGAAGAGTTGCGGGTAATGCGCTATTGACATTTGAGGAGCTATGTACCCTTACTGCACAGATAGAAGCCTGTCTTAATTCTCGCCCCCTATCTGCCTTATCTAATGACCCCAGTGACCTTAATTATTTATCACCTGCTCATTTCCTAATTGGTGCCCCCCTTACAACCATCCCTGAGCCTGACATTACTGACCTGCCCATCAACAGATTGTCTCGATGGCAGCGTATCCAGTCAATGCAGCAGCAGTTGTGGAAGAGGTGGTCTGCCGATTACCTGAACTCACTGCAGCAGAGGAAAAAATGGACCTGTCCCAAGGAGAACCTAGCTACTGGTACAGTTGTTCTTCTGAAGGAGGACAATCTTCCTCCTCTCTGTTGGAAGTTGGCTGTGGTGGAGACTGTTCACCCTGGGAAGGATGGACTTGCACGAGTGGCTACCATCAGAACAACCAGTGGTCTTTTTAAACGACCTGTTAACAAGTTAATTCCATTACCTATTGAGAACTAAACAGGATCGTTGTGGCTAAAATATAATGTGTTTCATGTGAATATTTTTTCTTGTTCATTTCAGAGTGTAATTATGGTGTTGTGTGTGCGTGATTTGAACTGAGAACTTATAGTGTGCTTAATTCATATTGCATAATAATGGATGAGGACACAGTCAACCTACTTAGTACCTTCTGTTAACAGTGTGTAAATATTTTGTTGCTTGTGTTTCTGTTTGCCTATGTTTATATGTACATTTTGTTGAATGATCAACTCATTTTGGTTACTGTATGTCAGTGCCTGTGTGATATTTGAACTGAGCTCTCTTGAGGGCATATCAGGCAATTTAATTCGGTTGAATCATGGTGATTCAACGGTGGGGAGCATGTTCCGGCCTAGCTATGGCTAGACCACCTAGTTACTCGCTACCACTTTAGGACAGATAGCAGCACCCTTCAGCACCCAGCCGGAAGTGGTGTGGATGGAAGGGGAGGAGAGACTGTCATGCTTGGGTGTCTCGTGCGAGAGGATGAGAACATGTGACTGACTGTTATCGAGGGCATCTGCCCATCAATACTCAGTATTATGTATTTATAATGTGTTATATAAGTGTCTTAAATGTAATAAATGTTATTATTTAATCAAGTGAGTGAGTTACGTTCAAAACACACCAATTTTGATTTTTTCCCGCGTGCCCGTGGCTTCTTAGCCTTGCTTTTAAGTCCTTCCACAGAATTTAAGTTGTTCTTCACTGCGTTTACCATCACTCAAAGCACTGAATTCTTCTGTCACGGCTTTCCATGCATTTATTTTTTTATCCAGCATCTTTACGTCGTGTTTCTTACACTCTATTATCCTTCACATACATCTTTATTATTTCTACTAACAAGCATTTATCTTTTTCGCTTACGTTTTTCCTCATTTTCCTATCGCACATAACCTTATCCATTTAGATTTCTTTAAAGAAGACACGTGAACCACAACACTACTCCGCGAATAACAAGCGCTACTTTTATAGTAGTAACTACAAGAGTAAATTGTACTTCAGCTCTCCAATGTTACTTCCGGAATAAACAACTACTGTAGTAGTTTACTTCTGTAGTATGGACTTCTTTAGTAGACACTACTTTCGGAGTAATTTACTCTAAGATGGTGCACACCACCCTAAGTATCTATTTTCTGCTTAAGCTGATACAGTGTACAAATCAACTCTTCATAGATTCTTCTACAGAGTATCATCTACACATTTGTTACTCAAACATTGTACATACTTGTATATTTTTATTATGTGTGTCATGTTATATCGTGTTCATTCTTAGTACCATAGCACTCGGTCCACAACCGTTATGTATAACCAGGACCTACTGAATTCCATCTGATACACCATGTGTCTAAAATCAAATTGACCTACAACACAGAACATCTCATTTGTACTTTTACACTCAGACTTTTTAGCGTGTTTACTGTACTTGTATCATATATTGCTAATTTATGTCACTCACAATATTTCACTTTCATTTGCAACACTTTGAGCGCCATAGCACCTTGCCTAATTCAACCACACATCTTATTGTAAATTATATATTCATAAGGTTCTTACTGATTAGAAACATGTTTTAGGATTTTGTCATATATTGTGTATGTTTAAATATGGCTGATGATGACCCCGTATAGGGTTAAAACTAGTCCCATGTAATGTAAATAACATTGTAAATATAACTATGCATTGAATAGGTGAAAACCTCTCCTGTTTATAATTTATATGTTATCTCAGTTCAATACGGACCATCAACATGAAGTTCATAACGCTTAAAGCCCATATTGTCAATAGTGTATGTTTTAAGGTACAGTCAAAGGTTCCGCCTTTACAATATTAATTTTTTTTCTTTAATTAGCAGTTAACAAGTGTTTGGACATGTTTAGTCCTCCTTTTTGGACACCATCAGCCGAAAGTACTTGTAAGATGAGCAAACTAAACAAGGTCACAAATACACATTAAAATGTGATTCGGGTTACAGAATATGTCAAGTTAAAATGCATGATAAAATTCAAAAAACGTTCTTAAAATGCTGGAGCTCAATTGCTTCTGTCGTAACAAGTGTCCTACATATTTTTAGAATTTCTTGCCAGAGTACCTTATATTGGATTTTCTGTAATAAAACTGCTTATTAGCACAGAAAAGAAAAAGTAATATAACAAAACGTAGTTTATGAACTCTTCATAAACAGACAAAATATTATCTGCAATTAATTAAAAATAGAATGTTGTTATATCTTTGAATTATGCTTTCTCTTGTTTTCCATTTTATAAAAACCTTGCATTTAACTGTAAAATGTTAAGTATGTATTTGGAAAGGAAAAAAAAAATGAATTAAGAGGAGCAGAACATAATTTAACCTAAAATGCAGCCCATCTTGAAATGTCTCATGGCTCTCCAAATATACAATCATGCTCAATGTATTTTTTCTTTTGAAACTAATACGCCTGGGACAAATATTAATTGCACTATATTTTCTGGGACTCTCAGGCTTATGATTTTCTTCTGATAGCCATCAATGTACACTAAAAATATCATATTCAATAAATTATGAGCAGAAGGCCACAGAAAACTTAGACTCAAATGAAACGACAGATTTTGCTATTCCCCCAAGTTGGTTGATTGGGATAAATCAGACCTCCTAGCAGCTTCCTTCCCATCTGCACATAGTTCTTCGTTGTTTGCTATGAATGGAAGACCAAACCACCTCCTGACTTGGTTGATTGACTGAGATAATACAGTGTGTTACTGCTTTCAGTGTACTGTATGACATCAGAAGTGTGCTTACCCTTCTCAATGTGTCTTGTGAGCAGAAAATTGAGAAGTTTTCCAGCTTCTTGAGACTTAGGCTCTCATTCCCCATCCCTAGTTAAAACTATTCTTGTTGTGGCATGAAGTAATTAATATACAGTATATGTAAAAAAATAAAGAGTTATGAAATATGATGTTCATTTTGTTAGTTACTATGATAAAAATCCAAGTTGTAGTACAATTGTACAATAAAATAATTATACAACTTACCAACTTCTGAAGAATCTTGACAGACTTTGATATCCTTGGTAGGCACAATATGGCGTACTGTATTCAACTTATTAGTTATACTGACAGAATCTTGTAAGTGAATCTTATCCAAAACATCTGAAAGAAAAATGAGCAATACAAATTATCATAAAATGATTCAAGGTCAGGAATAAAAGGTAATGCCATTTCAGTGACTAACCAATAAGAAATTATCAGGTCATCGATGAAAGTTCAGTGTAATTTTGATAGATGAATGTTCGAGCATGTCGTGTATAGTTGTACCGAATGAAACTATGCATTACGGTACAATCCCCATCAAGCAGACATCTGACTGTACCACCACACAGAAATGAATGGTTGTGATCGATACAAGCCACAATGCAGATTTTAATGAGGAAAATTGGAAAAAGGCTATCAGCACATTTTTTCTTCTTCCTTTTCTCCAAGTGTATCAAGAGGGTTCTGTTGGAAAATCAACAGTTCAGAGTGGCTTACTAAATTCAAAGCTGGGGATTTAAACATAGAACACACAGATACCTTGGGAAGAGTTTCAACAATGGAGGACAGACTCATAAAGATAGTGATGCTAAATTAACAACCTAGAAATTAGGTGAGACTCAGAAAATTCCCAAATACAGTGTTCATGAATATTTTAGTGAAGTTTGGATATGCTTTATTATAATTGGGTCCCAGAACCACAAACATTGGGGAATACTGTAGTTGCAATTACTCCAAAAAAGTTTACGAATGAGACTGTCCCTTAAACAAATATGATCATATCAAATGTCTTTTCAGAGCAATGTACTACAGAAACAATTCTGTGACCAGTTTGCTGAACTATGAGAACAAATACTGAATTTCAATGTCATCATAATCTTTACCCACACAACCATACATTTAACAAGTTTTTCACCTCAAAACCACATCAGTTCTGTACACAAAGAATTACAGAAGTATTTGAAAGTTGGCTTAGTCATGGATGAATTTAAGATACTTGGATGAAATACATTCCTTTCTGTTGAATCAAGTCATGTATAGAGACAGCAACAAGAAAAGAATTACATAATAGGATAAACAAAATGGTAGGTCAGTGCAGGAAAACGGAACAAAAGAAAAAGGAAACAAGGGCAAACATGAAAACACAAAAGGACAAGAAAAATCTACACATCTTCATTCACTTCTTTTATTTATATGTTAAGCCTGTCAAAACAATCTATAAATTTAAAAACTGCCTCAAAAAGAAAACATATGATAACAGAATTATACCTAAAATATAAACAACTTAAAAATATAATTAAAGGTATTTTCTTGAAATAACATCATCATATTCCATCATATTACACTCGAAAATATTTAGAAATGTATCAACAATTATGTTTAAATTAAGTTAAATCCTTAAACAATCAAAATCTGGAACTTTTCTTAATGAAGTCCTCACTTCTTTCCACTCTAGCATCAAATGAAAGGGAGAGTAATACTCTTGTCATTGGTTAGGTCAATGACACACTGAGCTGTATTTTTTGGGTTAGTAATTGCTCAGTGGAGAAGGACGGGGAGAACAGAACAGAAGGGAATATATGCTGCCCATATAGCTTTCGAGCGTTTTACACATCGGGTCTCCCTCTATAATGATCCAAGAATATATACAAAATTGATGGTGCATCAAAGCTGCAAAAGGCATCTGCTCTATGGATGGGAAAACTGGACTCTATATCACTGTGATATGAGGAAACTAGAATTCTTACATGAACAGAAGCTCAGATATATTATGAACATCAAATGGGATGACTACATTCCAAACACAACAGTTCTAAAGAGGTTAAAGATGAACAGTATACAGCCTACCATTGTTGGTCACCAACTCAGATGGATTGAGCATGTCCAGAGCATGAAAAATGACAGACTTTCTCAAAAAAATTCTGTATAGTGAAATCAGTATAGGCACGAGATCCCATGGTGCCCCTCTGAAGTGCTATAAATATCAGATTAAGACGACCTTCAGGAGCACTCACATTGATCCAAGTACTGCACTCGCTGGCACACAACTACTGCAGCTGCTGTTGCACAATTTGAGTATGAACATCATAGATAGAAACCAGAAAAATGTGAGAGGCCTAAACAATGCCATGCTCAACCACAAACTCCACCGTCTGTAAGTTGCAATCCATGTGGTTGTATGTTTCATGCCACAGGATTGGTCTCCTTAGCCATCAAAAGCATCTCCATCCCTGAATTCCAATACTGGGAGATATGAATACTCGGATATGAGTATCAGCTGCCACAGGCGACTATTATTCTTAACTGTCATCAGATCATGATCATCCTGCTACCATATGTGACAGTAGACGGTGCTACCTGCCACTGTCTGGCCGAGGGTCAAGCAACTATTACCAAACTTGACACTCAAAAGTGGGAACCAATGGCTACAAGCAGACGAGTCTTCCCTTTGAAGGCCAGGTGAAGCCTTTATGTAGGAAATGACACATAAATTCAACAGAAAGGAGAATATGGTGAATGGTTAAGATGGCAGAAAAAGACCCCAATCCCAACGGCACATAAAACTGAAAAGCTTTCTCCTGTCAACATCTGTACTTCAATGAAGTGGTTGCAAAAGGCATCTGTACTCTTGAGGAGTGATCTAACACTTGGCAGTAGATATAAAATGCCTCTGGGAGGGATGAGCTCACCATAGTAATAGCCTAAATATGAATATAGTACTTTTAAACTTGCCTCGGAAAAGGTAACGGCATAACCTACAAGTGATGCTCAGTTCCTTGGGTGCTTGGGGAACTGTGAAAAATGGGCGACCAGTAGCCAATATAATGAAGGTGGGCATAATCAACCTTATGACCCTCACAGGAAATGCAGAAGTGGTGTATTTTATGAAGAAAGCGGGTATAGAAATGATGGGGTTGAGTGAATTTAAATGGAAGGGAAGACAATGAAAACAGGATATACACTATACTCGAGTAGTGGCCAAGATGAAAAAAAATGGAGTGGGCCTGGAGGGGTATGTGGATATAGTAGAGTACATTAGCGAACCCCCTCAAATCGGATGATGAAAATTAAACTGAGAATGAGGAATGAAATGAAGGACTTCATACAAGTGAATGTATCACAAACAGGGAACAAAGAGAATACTGAGGAATTCCTGGAGAAAGTAGAAAAGGAGAGACTGATGTGGAAGTAATTATAATGGAAGACATATGCACAGGTGGGACAGGAAAGGAAAAGGAAAGGAAAGAAAGAAATAATCGAACCATATGCATATGGGAAAAGGAATGAAGGAAAAAAACTAAATGAGTTTTGTGAAAGGAATGGAATGATTGTGGGCAACACATGGTTTCGGAAGAAAAACAGCAGGAAAATTACGATATCAGGCTGGGGAGACAGAAAATCAGTAACTCATTACTTTCTGGTGAAAAGGATCAGGCAGTTGATGGATGTAACAGCTCTAGCAGGAGAAGCATTCGATGGAGATCATACAGTTGTGATAGGAAAAAAAAATGTGACTGGGTTAAATGGAAAAATTAAGGAGATAGTTAAATAAAAGTGTGGAAATTCAAAGAAATTCCTCCCGTGCATACTGTGCCACACCAAGTTTGTCTTTGTGTTGCACCATTCTGGGAGAGACAACAACGTCTGATGCGAAGAAGGTGGAAACGTTAAGCTACAAAATGATTGCACTAGACTTTGTGTGGTTTATCAAGTGGATTTATCATCCACCCTACGTGAAACTCTGCTCAGAGTCAATTAATTTGATTATATAGAATCTGCTGGTTCTATTCTTTAGGATGTAAGGTATTTATTTTGATTTTTGGTTTGCTGTAGTTATGCTGATCTCGTGTACTGAGACTCTGTTCTACAGTTTTTTAAATTTTCATTTACTGTAGGTTTTGTTGGTTTCTCTTGTGTGCATTTGTTTTTCGTACATATTATCCAATTTAAAGTAATAAACTTCATGGTTGGGTTCCGTATTGAGTTAAGACTTAACTTAAAATGAATACAAGATTTATTGCTCCACCTTCAATACTTAAAATCATTTAATGTTTATCAAAACATTACAATATGATAGTGTCAGGTACTAGTTTCGGTCCATTTTTTGGACCATCATCAGCCTAGCCGAAATTACAAGCAAAAGACATAAACTAAATTAATATGGATGAACAAGAGGATGGATGGTAGTGGAATGACATACAAGTAAAAACCTTATACATAAGTTACAATAAATATAACCAAAATATGTTAAAATTAACAGATGAATAAAATAATTGTGATGTCGCTTAAAATTTCTTGATGCCAAAGTTTTACATAACTCGTGTTGCACATTTAAATTCAAGTGAAGTCTTAAGTTTCTGGGAAATTCTGAGAGCAAGTTTCACGATGGCGCAGTGGGAATTGTCCAATATGACCAATATAGACTTGACGAATTGAGAAAGCTGGACTTGTTCTATGTAGCATAAACAAATGCTGTGTTTAAAGGAAGTCTCAATTCAGTCGGAACCCAAAGAACCTGAAGAACAAAATTAGAATTAACTCGAAAAATCTGATAGAGAAGTACAAAGGAAGTACTCACCTTGCGCTTGTTTGGAACGAGCTGCTGGAAGGAGTGCAACAGACAGAGTGAGCGTCATGCAGCGTAGATCAGCAAGAGAGGAGAAGGGATGCAGAGGGGAAGGATGACGTAAGTGTGGAAGGAGACGGGAGGGAGGGAAGGGGAAATGGTTCAGGACGGGTTAGGAGAGAGGGAAGCTAATGGAATTTGCGGAGGAAGGGGACCCTTAATTGATTTAAAGAAAGGTTGATGAACAGTTGATTTGTTATTCCTATAATAGGAAATGAAAAGATCGAATAAAATGTTGGGTTTCTCGGTAATTTCGTTAAGATTGTAGTTGGCATTGAAATATTGATCCAAATGTATGTAAAAGCTCTCAATTATGTTGAGTAGAGGTCCCTTTTTAACTATTTCGAGTATGTCCATGTCTGTTTCAATGTTCGTGAAACTATGGTTATAATCAACCATATGTTGGCCGATGGCTGAAAATTTGTTGTATTTAGCTGCGTTAAAATGCTCGGAGTATCTGATATTGAAACTCCTACCGGTCTGCCCTATGTAAGAAATATTTGAACATGTATTACGTCTGATTCTGTAGACACCTGATTTTGAGTATCTGTTTATTTGATTAATATGTGAAGTGTTATGTAAGATTTGCATGTTGTTGTTGCTGGTTTTGAAGACTATTTTCATGCCTTTCTTCTTTAAAACATTAGTAATTATGTGAATTCCATTGACATAGGTAAAAGTGGAGACAGAGTCGTGTTTAGATAGTTCTTTTTTAAGTGTGGTCTTAGGTCGGAATTTGTGTTTACTAATGATATTTTCTATGAATTGATTATTATAGCCGTTGAATCTAGCGATGTGACGGATAGTATTCAGTTCCGTGTGAAAATCTTTTTTGTTCATGGGTACGTTAAATGCTCTATGTATGAGACTATTATAAGTTGCTTTTTTATGGGGGAAGGGATGAAATGAATCTTGTCGGATTGTGACGGCCGATTGGGTGGGTTTTCTATATATCTTGTAGGTTAAAGATTCCTGTTGTCTAGTAATGGTGAGATCCAAAAAATTGAATTTTTGATCTACTTCTGACTCCAAAGTGAACTTAATGTAAGGATCAATGTTATTTAATGTTTGAAGTATAGTATTAGCATCTTGCAGGTTCTTGTTAATAACTACAAGGACATCGTCGACGTATCTAGCCCAAAAGAGGATGTTATCAAATTTATTGTTGATTTTTGTATTCTCGAGAAAATCTAGATAGATTTCCGCGAGAATCCCGGAGGCCGGTGAATCCATTGCTAGACCATTTTGTTGGTAAATAGTACCATTAAACGTTAAAAAGTTGTTAACTACCCATTTAAGCAGTGTAATAAAATCTTGGATTTCCAGTTTACTTAGGTGACCGTTTTTTTGTAGATTATTTTTGATAATGGGAATTAGTTTAGAAATTGGTATACTGGGGTACATATTAACAATGTCGAAAGAATGGAGTGAATAGTCAGGTCGCATATTGAAGTTATTAAGTTTGTCTATTAATTCGAAGGAGTTTCTAACAGACTTCTAAGATGAAAAACGGCAATTTTTACTTAGAAACGTTTGGATAAATTGCGTAGTTTTATAAAGGGGACTCGGTCCAAAGTCGACCTTTTTTCATCTAAGAAGTCTGTTAGAAACTCCTTCGAATTAATAGACAAACTTAATAACTTCAATATGCGACCTGACTATTCACTCCATTCTTTCCACATTGTTAATATGTACCCCAGTATACCAATTTCTAAACTAATTCCCATTATCAAAAATAATCTACAAAAAAAAGGTCACCTAAGTAAACCGGAAATCCAAGATTTTATTACACCGCTTAAATTGGTAGTTAACAACTTTTTAATGTTTAATGGTACTATTTACCAACAAAACGGTCTAGCAATGGGTTCACCGGCCTCCGGGATTCTCGCGGAAATCTATCTAAATTTTCCCAAGAATACAAAAATCAACAATAAATTTGATAACATCCTCTTTTGGGCTAGATACATCGACGATGTCCTTGTAGTTATTAACGAGAACCTGCAAGATGCTAATACTACACTTCAAACATTAAATAACATTGATCCTTACATTAAGTTCACTTTGGAGTCAGAAGTAGATCAAAAATTCAATTTTTTGGATCTCACCATTACTAGACAACAGGAATCTTTAACCTACAAGATATATAGAAAACCCACCCAATCGGCCGTCACAATCCGACAAGATTCATTTCATCCCTTCCCCCATAAAAAAGCAACTTATAATAGTCTCATACATAGAGCATTTAACGTACCCATGAACAAAAAAGATTTTCACACGGAACTGAATACTATCCGTCACATTGCTAGATTCAACGGCTATAATAATCAATTCATAGAAAATATCATTAGTAAACACAAATTCCGACCTAAGAACACACTTAAAAAAGAACAATCTAAACACGACTCTGTCTCCACTTTTACCTATGTCAATGGAATTCTCATAATTACTAATGTTTTAAAGAAAAAAGGCATGAACATAGCCTTCAAAACCAGCAACAACAACATGCAAATCTTACATAACACTTCACATATTAATCAAATGAACAGATACTCAAAATCAGGTGTCTACAGAATCAGGTGTAATACATGTTCAAATATTTCTTACATAGGGCAGACCGGTAGGAGTTTCAATATCAGATACTCCGAGCATTTTAACGCAGCTAAATACAACAAATTTTCAGCCATCGGCCAACATATGGTTGATTATAACCATAGTTTCACGAACATTGAAACAGACATGGACATACTCGAAATAGTTAAAAAGGGACCTCTACTCAACATAATTGAGAGCTTTTATATACATTTGGATCAATATTTCAATGCCAACTACAATCTTAACGAAATTACCGAGAAACCAAACATTTTATTCGATCTTTTCATTTCCTATTATAGGAATAACAAATCAACTGTTCATAAACCTTTCTTTAAATCAATTAAGGGTCCCCTTCTACCGCAAATTCCATTAACTTCCCTCTCTCCTAACCCGTCCTGAACCATTTCCCCTTCCCTCCCTCCCGTCTCCTTCCACACTTACGTCATCCTTCCCCTCCGCATCCCTTCTCCTCTCTTGCTGATCTACGCTGCATGACGCTCACTCTGTCTGTTGCACTCCTTCCAGCAGCTTGTTCCAAACAAGCGCAAAGTGAGTACTCCCTTTGTACTTCTCTATCAGATTTTTCGAGTTAATTCTAATTTTGTTCTTCAGGTTCTTTGGGTTCCGACTGAATTGAGACTTCCTTTAAACACAGCATTTGTTTATGCTACATAGAACAAGTCCAGCTTTCTCAATTCGTCAAGTCTATATTGGTCATTTTGGACAATTCCCACTGCGCCATCGTGAAACTTGCTCTCAGAACTTTCCAGAAACTTAAGACTTCACTTGAATTTAAATGTGCAACACGAGTTATGTAAGACTTTGGCATCAAGAAATTTTAAGCGACATCACAATTATTTTATTCATCTGTTAATTTTAACATATTTTGGTTATATTTATTGTAACTTATGTATAAGGTTTTTGCTTGTATGTCATTCCACTACCATCCCTCCTCTTGTTCATCCATATTAATTTAGTTTATGTCTTTTGCTTGTAATTTCGGCTAGGCTGATGATAGTCCAAAAAAAGGACCGAAACTAGTACCTGACACTATCATATTGTAATGTTTTGATAAACGTTAAATTATTTTAAGCATTGAGAAAGTGGAGCAATAAATCTTGTATTCATTCATATTATCCAATATGTGGGAACGGAAAATAGCTCTGTGTGAATGATATGTCTTTGCCTATTGTTCTGAATTGAGACCCTACGCTATGTTTTCTTTGTGGTTATGACTGGCTGAGCTTGTGATGGTGTTGTGTTAACGCTAATGGCGTGTCATTCATGTTCGCCCTAGGAAAGGCGATATGAACATGTCACCTAGCGTGGATACTGGATAAAGGTCATGATCGTAACTGGACGAGCCTATCCATTATGCAGCGATCCTTGGGTTACGACCTGGGTTTCTTTTTATTTTTTATTTTTTTTGCTATTTGCTTTACATCGCACTGACATAGATAGGTCTTTTGGTGACGATGGGATAGGAAAGGGCTAGGAGTAGGAAGGAAGCGGCCGTGGCCTTAATTAAGGTACAGCCCCAGCATTTGCCTGGTGTGAAAATGGGAAACCATGGAAAACCAAATTCAGGGCTGCCGACAGTGGGATTCGAACCCACTATCTGCCGAATACTGGATACTGGCTGCACTTAAGCGACTGCAGCTATCGAGCTCGGTCCTCGTAAGTTTTAATGAAGTTCATGGGCCAGTGATCTTATTTATCATGCAGTACGAGTTTTGTCGTAACGTGTCTTAATAGTAATATTCACTTTTTTCCTGCACACATTTGGTCTCTACACCATGCGTGAGTGAGTTGGCGTGGATGTATTTGTTTGAACATATGTTATTTTTCCGTATCTCACAGGTGTCTATTTAACATTACCATTATTTTTATTTGCTTGTGTTCTCGTCTTAACACGTCAGTTTGATTGGTTATTTTAAAGATTTGCTCTCCATTTTACCTTTTTCATTGCTGGATACATTTAACGATCTTGTAACTATGGTAACCTCTCATCTTTCATATATCGTCTTTTTTTTTTTTTTTTTTTTTTTTTTTTTCTCCCTCAGTGTTCTTTTGTTTATTATCTGGGGATGCAGATCCTTAGAGGTGATTGTTGTGAACCGCATCTTTCAAAATAAGATACGACTTGAACTCGTGTCTGGTATTACTGAATGCTCGTTTGTGTGATTTAAGAAAGTAAATGTTTGCTTAAATTGTACATATCCAACTTCTCGCTTTGGTGAAAGAGATGCTTTGTTCCAAATAATTATTTACTTCGCCAAGAATGAGGTATGTTCTAATAATAGTTGTCATTGCAATTCAGAACGTTTCCTTACAAGTTTGTTAATATCTACCAAACGGCACTTATTATGGGAAACACAACTGCGCGTTTTAAAGCTCTTACGTCTATGATACGTAATCTCTTTTCTGTATCCCCTCTTAATTTTTGTTTGATTATTTGATTTCCTACTTGTGTTGATAAATTTATGGTTTTGACCCCATTCTTTTATTTGGGGGTGCAGGTTATCACATTTCTGCTTCCTATCATTGATTGATGAGGTACGAGTCCAACTCCGGGTTGTTTTATCCTGTTCCGACCAGTCCACAAAGTAAGTATTTGTGTTAGTAGGTAGGCGTGTGTGCGGTGAGGGGCACATTTATTGGTATGCAGAGGCGTGGTTCTCGGTCGGAATGTTTCAATGAAACGTTGACTTTCACTGAAGCAGAGCTGGATTCGTTTTTTCTCTAACTCAGACCCTTTTCTCTCTCTCTCTCTCTTTTTTTTACTTGGTGTCTACACTTCGCCTCCATTATAATTTTAGTCAACATCACCTCACAATATGTATCTTGTTACATCTTGCTCATAATCTCTGTGTATTCATTTCGATTTTGCTATTGTTTTATGAAATACCTTATACTGTCCACTCATTATATCTGTAAACAATGGAGAGAGTGAAAGTGATTATGTGCCCAATAATACTCCGTGTTAATTCGCATAAAAATACAGATGTGTTAAATGATTGTGCTTCCACTCTCTCTAGTGCAAATCGTAGCAACGTTGATACTGTAGAAAGCGTCCGTCGTAATGAACTTATCCCTGAGGCGAACATGAATGTTGTTAATCAAACCTCCCTCCCAGTTACGAGTAGGCCATCTCAGTTTAGCTCTGCTTTAGACATCATTCGGAAATGGAACCTAAAATTTTCAGGCGAATAAAAGTGTCTATCTGTCATAGAATTCTTAGAGAAAGTGGAAGATATTGCAGCATGTACCTCTATGCCCCTAGATTTATTTATTCCCATTATTCCTGGTATGTTAGAAGAATGTGCTAGTTAATGGTTTCGTTTTAATAAATATAAAATTTAATGTTGGTCTGACTCCGCGAGAAAGCTTAAGATTATGTAGGTTCAGCCTATCTGACATGGATTTTATCTTAAAACAGGAAATACTTAGGAGAATGCAAAGTCCGGAAGAACCCATTGACGAATATGCAATTGGTATTCTTACTCTGTTCAATCGCCTGCATGTTAGTGTTCACAAAGCGGAAGTTTTCAATACCTTCTATCGTAATTTAGCCCCTAGGTATAAGCTCTTCATTATAAAGGTTCGAGATAAATTGTATAAATGATATAGTCAATCTAGGTCATGAATATGAGTCGACTCTTCAACTAAACAAACTCTACCAGCCCCCCCTCCTCCCCCTACCAATTGTTCTTTCCCTGACAACACTTGCCGCTTTGTATCTAAATCTGTCTCTTTCGCAAAGTCACCCACCCGTACGCCATGCGCCGATAAAATTTCTGACCACTTCGAGCCCCCTCGCTCTTCTGATCGTGTAGCTGGTGCTCTTCTAAATCCGAATGTATCTCACCATAAAACGACAAATGCTGTCAAGTGTTGGAACTGTGGAAAAAGGTGTCTTTAGGCACTGTAACTCAAAAGTCCTCTATAAAATGCAGCCAATGCAACCTAACTGGTGTGTTCCGAAATATCTGTCCACAATGTAATGAAAATCGGGGAAACTGACTTTGCACCAATGTAACAGCCCGCCGTTGGTGCCCAGAAACTTTTCAGATTGCAAAATTTGTGGACTCTCTTCCGCCTTGCCCTGGGCCAAAGTTATTTCTGGTTTACGTTCAATATACACCCTACTCAACACTGGATCTAGTGGTTCTTTCATAAATCAGTCTTTGGTAGAGGGAATGAATTTAAAGGATCTTCGAGACTGCGATTGTCCCGCCACTTACATATCAGCTGATGGCCATCGCGTATGCCCTGTAAAATGTGTCAGAATTTACATGAAAATTCATAAATTCTCCTGGGACTGGTTTCAATGTTGCCCCAGAGTTGACTGTTCCTCTCATCCTTGGTTCTGATTTTATGTTAGCCACCAGGTTATCTATTGATTTCATCAGCCGGACCTTTGCCTTTTGTTTTAGATCCAATGAAAAATTCGCATTTGAAAATCCTTCCAGAAATAAACCATTATGTCTTCTATCAAATTACAATCCCCTTATTGATCGGTCTGATCTATCTGACAATCAAGCCTTCGTACTCAACAGTCTTCTTAAAGAGTTTCCTGATGTGCTTACAGCGAAGTGGGGTGTGCCAAAGTTCTCTTATTGCATAGAATAGAAAGACCGTACATCTGTCAGACATTCTCCTATCAGTTGTTCTCCACCCAAACTCGCTGCCATGAGAAATTGTATCAATGAACTGTTAGAAAAGGGTGTCAAACGCCCATCAAAATCCTCTTTTAGCAGTCCCACTTTCCTGATCCATAAGAAAGATGGTCAACCCCGTCTTGTGGTTGATTATAAGTCTTTAAATCGTCATCTTGTATTTGACAGTTTTCTTCTTCCCATCATCGAATCTGCTCTACAGTCTTTCGGAAAAGCCCAGTTCTTCTCTGTTTTTGACTTCAATTCCGCCTATTTTTCAGATACACTCCACCCTAGTTGCCGTGAACTCATGGCTTTTGTCACTCCTTTTGGCCTATATCAATTTAACCCTAGAACTGCGGACCGTCTTTCTGGAAGACTGTGCACTGTTTCGTCAAGTGCAATTGTCTTTCTGACAGACGGTACCTTTCTTCTGCCATAGATTTATAACTGGACGCCAGATTTCGCTAATGTAGATACCAGTTAAATACCGATACTTTTATCTTCACTTCTGAAAGTATTTGAAAAACAAGCAACAGTATGGAGAAGTTTATTTAGCTATAGAACTGAAAGTACTTTTATATGTTCTTAGAATCAAAACGACCGGGCGAGTTGGCTGTGCGCGTTGAGGCGCGCGGCTGTGAGCTTGCATCCGGGAGATAGTAGGTTCGAATCCCACTATCGGCAGCCCTGAAGATGGTTTTCCGTGGTTTCCCATTTTCACACCAGGCAAATGCTGGGGCTGTACCTTAATTAAGGCCACGGCCGCTTCCTTCCAACTCCTAGGCCTTTCCTATCCCATCGTCGCCATAAGACCTATCTGTGTCGGTGCGACGCAAAGCCCCTAGCAAAAAAAAAAAAAAGAATCAAAACGGCAGCCCGCTTTGTTGACTATTCTGAAATCGAGCACTTGATTTCCAAAGATCTTAGTGACAGTAATCATGGTGACAGCGATTATTGTGCTCATTCCGACGAGGAAATTATTCCTGAAAGTAGTGAAAGTGACAGCAAAATACGAGGTGCCTCAGAAGTAATGGAAAATTCCGATAACCGGGATGATGTTCAAATCAGTGCAGGTTATAGTATTATTGGCAGAACATCAATATTTTAAGAAACCAGTGAAGGTATAAGTGTAAACTGTTGATATTTGTGTATATTGTTATAAATATTTTGATCGCATCATAAAAGAATAAAGAAACTGCCCCAAAAAAACTAAGATAAGCTGTAGGTTCAAAATTCATGAAAAGAACTCAAAATCTATTTTGAAAAAAAAATGTGTTTTACTCAGATTTTGAAATGAAAAGTGAAGAATTGTGTGGGGAAAATGTAAGAACATACCTGTCTATTTCAAAATATCAGGTTTCATGAATAAATTATCTATCACAAATCATTTTCCTAAAGCAAAATATTTCGACAATTCCCTTTGTTCAAAAAAATTAATAATTGTGTATATCGACAGTCAGAAATCGTGACAATTTTTTAAATTATTTCTGACATCTTCATGTAGATCAATCTTTCAGCTTTCTATTGGTGTATAATATGGATTTATTGGAATTAAAATGAGTTTACAGGCATAATTTTATTTTCATAGTGTATATTGAGGAAAATAACTGCAACATTTGACAGATAAACCTGCAGCAGTTCTAGGGTTAATAAAGTACTCATGGGCATTTTAGTAGGTGGTCAGACGCTAAGTCGCATTCTCGACTCCGTTTTTGGAGATCTGAAATTCTCTTGTCTGTTTGCATATTTGGACGGCTGGAAAATTCTAAATTCCCATGGAGGGAATTCGATATTTTTCACCAATAGAGCATGTCAAAAATGTCAAACATATCAGATGTAAGGCTTTTCAGGCGTTTGCTCTATTAACCAGCGTTTCATCTTAGGTCTGACACTAGACTTGGAGTGCGATGTGTCAGACCCTACACACTGACGCTGGGGTGTATGCAGGTGAACTTATCAGAAGCCCTTATAAGAGGCACAGTCTGATAACTGCATATGGGAGATAAATCTCCACAATGGAATTATTGCCCACCGAGCAATTCTGAATTAAGAACGTGCTGTAAGCTCAAAGACGCCCTCTGCCAAGCTCCCATGTTGCACTGCCCTGACTTCAACGGCGATTGTGTTCGTCAGTGCAATGCCAGTGATATTGCTGCCTCTGCTGTGTTAAATCAGAAACTTGAAGATAACAGTCTGGCCCCAATCGCATATTTCAGTAAGAGGTTGCTCGATTCTGAAGTTAAGTATTTCACATATGAAAAGGAATGTTTAGTTGTTGTCCTTGGCGTTGAAAAATTCCATTCATATTTAGAGCATTGTCATTTTTGCCTGCTTGGCCATCAGATGAAATAGATTTTGATTCCCATAGGGGATCTGAAATATTTGTCCCGAATGAGTAAATTTATTATACCAGTATAAATGGTCTGTTATTGGACATTATAAATTTTCCAGCTGATGGCCAAGCAGGCATCAATTTTTGGTAATGAGACAAAGTCTCTTAGTGCATTGGCACTGCCGGTGGCTCCAATCAGCCTACACAGTGGCCTCCACAGTATGCACTAGCCAGCATATTGGTAGGTGTGTTAGGTACCAACTGATGAGCCCACCCTAGTACACGAGGGCGAAACGCTGGCAACCAAGAATGAGTTAGCTGGAAAATTTATAATGTCCAATAACGGACCATTTATATTGGTATTATAAATTTAATCATTCAAGACAAATATTTCAGATTCCCTATGGGAATCAACATCTATATCATCTGATGGCCAAGCAGGCATCAATTTTTGGTAATGAGACAAAGTCTCTTAGTGCACTGGCACTGCCAGTGGCACCAATTAGCCTACACAGTGGCCTCCACGGTATGCACTATGCAGCGTATTGGTAGATGTGATAGGTACCAACTGATGAGCTCACCCTAGCACACGAGGGCAAAACGCTGGCAACCAAGAATGAGTTAGCTGGAAAATTTATAATGTCCAATAACGGACCATTTATATTGGTATTATAAATTTACTCATTCGGGACAAATATTTCAGATTCCCTATGGGAATCAACATCTATTTCACAAGAAACAGTGCTTCGACACATTTCTCATCTACTGGTGATTATTTCTGAGACAGTTATAATCAGTTCTAACAGCACAAATCAAATAGTGCACGTTTCAACATAGGACACAATCAGTGGCCTAGTCAGATGGACTTTCTTGTGTTAAAGCCACTCTTTTATTAACGTGAGAAATCCTGACTCGAGGTCACAGAGGACGACGTAGATTTGATGCAGATCAACGCGGAATGTGGACTTGGTACTACGGGGGATGGTTCCTGAAACGTGGTACTATGGAATATCGTGGTGTTTGCTGTTAGCTGAGTTTCAGACTGCTGCTTGCAGAGCAGTATTCAACAGTTCAAGCTCAACAAGAAAAGATATTTCAGGTGATATAAGTGTCTTTTCATTCAGAAACATAATTCTGACTTTCAACAAAACTCTTATAGACAGTGTCATTGCTGACAAAAAAATTAACTAAATTCAAAAGCTTAAATACTTAATATTTTCATAAACTTGAAAAAATAATGCTTTACAATACTTAAAAGACAGATTTTCAGAAGAAAGTGTGCTCTCGTAATATCATATGTTCTCACAAGTTGGAACTTTAGAATTTCAATTCAGTGAATAAGTTACGTAAAATAGGACAATACTTAGAACTTTATACCAGAAGATCGGATTTAATTTCAATTGTTTTATATTTGAGTACAAATAGTTTGATCTGTTCACAAGAAGGAATTACAAAATTTACTTCAATTAATTTATGTAGAAAACATACTCTGAAATAACAAGTGATAATAGAAAGGACTTTAGGATTTCTTACTTACTCACAACATGGTTTATTATTACTGTATTTACACCAAGAAAGTCATGATGGACATAACTAATTGAAGAGAACATTATTCAGTTGGATTTTATACGATTAACAATTTCTAAAAAATATTTTATTGTTGGAATTAGGGTATATTTTCCAATAAATGTTAATGATCACTACAATTCAGCGATATAATAGGGTAACCTTTCATAGATTGAATAAATGGAGGAAAGTTATAACATCTATTACTTCGGCTTGCGATCCTCCCTCTCTGCACCTTCTCCTAAGGACTAGGCACCCCTCAGAACAACCTCATGCTCTTCGAAATCAATTTTTCCTGGTATAGTATCAATTTGTTAAATTCCCAAGCATGACATATCTTTATCTTGTCTGATGCGAGGAAGATGGAAACGTTAAGTTATAAAATGATTGCACTAGACTTTGTGTGGTTTATCAAATGGATTTATCGTCCACCCTACGCGACTCTCTGCTCAGAGTCAATGAATTTGATAATATAGAATCTGCTGGTTCTATTCTTCGGGTTGTAAGATATTTATTTCGATTTTTGGTTTGCCGTAGTCATGCTGATCTTGTGTACTGAGACCCTGTCCTACAGGTTTTTAAATTTTCATGTGCTGTACGGTTTGTTGGTTTCTCTTGTGTGCGTTTGTTTTTCGTACATATTATTCAATATGTGGGAATGGAAAATAGCTCTGCGTGAATGATGTGTGTTTGCCTGTTGTTCTGAATTGAGACACTACACTATGTTTTCTTCATGGTTATGACTGGCTGAGCTTGTGTTGGTGTTAATGTTGTGTTAACGCTAATGTTGTGTCATTCATGTTCGCCCTAGGAGAGGCAATATGAATATGTCACCTAGCGTGGATACTGGATAAAGGTCATGATCGTTACTGGATGAGCCTATCTATTATGCGGCGATCCTCGGGTTACGACCTGGTAAGTTTTAATCAAGCTCGTGGGCCAGTGATCTTATTTATCATGCAGTACGAGTTATCTCGTTACATGTCTTGATAGTATATTCATTTTTATCCTGCACATATTTGCTCTCTACACCATGCGTGTGTGAGTTGGCGTGGATGTATTTGTTTGATGAATATATGTTATTTTTCTGTATCTCACAGGTGTCTTTTTAACACCACCCTTATTTTTATTTTTATGTGCTTGTGTTCTCAGCTTACATGCCGGTTTGATTGGTTATTTTAAAGATTTGCTCTCCATTTTACCTTTTTCATTGTTGGATACATTTAACGATCTTGTAACTATGGCAACCTCTCATCTTTCATATATCGTCTTTTTTTCTTCCTTTTTTTTTTCTCGGTGTTCTTTTGTTTATTGTCTGGGAATGCAGATCCTTAGAGGTAATTGTTGTGAACCGTGTCTTTTAAAATAAGATATGACTTTAACTCGTGTTTGGTATTACCGAATGCTCGTTTGTGTGATTTAAGAAAGTAAATGTTTACTTAAATTGTACGTATCCAACTTCTCGCTTTGGTGAAAGAGATGTTTCATTCCAAATAATTAATTACTTCGCCAAGAAAGAGGTAGGCCTATGTTCTAATACTAGTTGTTATTGGAATTCACAACGTTTCCTTACAATTTTGTTAATATCTACCAAACGGCACTTATTATGGGAAACACGACTGCGCATTTTAAAGCCCTTATGTCTGTGATACATAATGTACCCTTTTCGTGGCACTGGTACATCATTAGGTTAAGACAATCCTGTAACTTGACATCTTCAACAAAGCACGGCATTGAAGTCCTATCTCCCCTACTAGAATAATACAGCGCTAGCTAAGTGGATAGAACATACAGGTACGTGGTTTGTCCTCAAGAGGCAATAATCTAATACTCTATAGTAATGAGAGGAGTACTAACAAACTAGCAATGAGAAGAATGAATTCAATTCTTTTTTCAATGACAATTTAATTGCTAATAAAGCACATGATCTGATCTCTGCACAGATATGCCACAACATCAACACATGAATAATATACACTATAATTTTCTTGAGGCATTGATGCCTGTATAGTCTTATCGCTATAAACGCATTTTGCTTAGAAAATTTAATCATTTAAACACTTATCACTTCACACGCATCCCTGTACAAACAAATAATTAGATGAAGGCATATCTTGCGTATTTTTATGTAATTTAAATCATTCATTTACATAATCAAATGACAAATCGTGTTGTTACAATCTCAAGTTAACTGAGGTTTTTGACAAATTTAATGATGAGCACATTTTAAAGTACATGAAAGTCACTTCGTCATATTTATTTAAAAATTCTATCTGACTATCTCATGAATGAATAAATATTTACATAACACATCTTCCATTGGGATGTCACCGAAACACTACTGTACAATTGGACATTCGAAACGACGTCGTTCCCTAAAAATACATTTTAGCGAACCAAAGACCCTTACAATAATGAGAAATACCACTCCTGAAAAATAAATGACAAACAAATAATACACTTCAGATTCATATAACAGATGACAGACAGTATAATCAATCCACAGTAGGTAACAGCGGATATAGCTTCCACTGGTACTGCCTGTTAAAGAACCCAGGTCCCTTTTGACAGCATGGGCGTGTGACGTTCCAACTGAAACCCCTGAATGGTATAATTTATGAGAAAGAATGGTGGGAGTTCTCTCATCTACAACTACATATCTACCCAACGATGTTACTCTATAAATGATTCCAAGTAAAAGCTGTTATCGGAGAGAAAAGCGGGCCTTGGAAATGAGTCCTTTAAATGCAGTAGCAAGCATTCCCTTCCTCAGGCGCTCCGGCCTCGTACTAAATAGCTTTCGCAGGCCAGCTGAGAGTCTGGTCCAACCACTCTCGCTTTCAAGCTAACGGGACACACACGGTCTGGCTTGCGATCAATATCTTTGTTGCTTCATTCATTCCCATTTATTTCCCAATATGCCATTAACACCATTAACATGAATCAGCCATAATCTAGCCCTATTCATATTCACAGCACGGAATGTCTCCATCGCATATATTATTCAAATCACTGGGGAAAAATTCACACTTTCGTAAATCAGGTACTTATGAATACCGGCAAGTTACAGAAGAAGGTATTCTATCAATTGGGGCAAAATACACATCGACACTTGCGATCTAAATAATACACATTGACCGTCACACCCCACTGCCATCTCGTCCTCTTCTTGTTTCAGCAACCTTAATTCACATAGGAGGAATATCTGACACTGATGTGAAGCGAAAGTTAAAATCTCAGAATTTTCCTGAAGATTCATACTGGATATAACTGATGGTAAACTGGAGTGAGCCTATTTGAATCTTAAATCCCTTTTACACAATTACCCTGCTTCACACTCATTTTAACTAGGGAGTCTTAAACAACATGCAATCTATCCCGTAATAAAAATGAAAATAAAATACAGTCATCTAACTGTGAAGAAAATCAATCTAAAATCCTAGTAAGTAACTATTTCATCCCTTTGAAACTGCAAAAATCCTACTCTCAGTCTACCTCATTTGCATGCAATTTAATATATTTACATTTTAATGGAAATAGCGACCCTCAAATACTTATAAAATGGGTACCCATCACATATCTGGTTCACAACAACAGCTTTCCCCGGCAGGCACTACATGGGGTCCTTAGTTGAACACCATGGCAGCATCAACAGCATAGAGTCCGGGGTTCGTTTGTAGATGGGCTGCTCGCTTGATGACTTGGCTCACGTTTATATTAAGAAGGTCTAGATGTTCCACGATGTGCTGGATAGGTGCAGGCCTCCTGCACGTCGGTCTCCTCCCAAGGATGATGACGTTGCTGGTACACAACACAAATGTGGGGATTTAACTTAGTACAACTGTATCAATTTGCTACACATTATACGGCCATTCGATCAGAGAAAACTGATATACTCAAGTTTCCTGACCAAGTAATGGTATTTTCCCTGTAGCCCATTACTTCTCCCTCATTCGTCTATCAAACTTACTATCAGCAAGTAGGCCCTAAGTCACAAATAATCGGGATTCCACTGTCACTGGCTACTTGATCATGTTATAACAAGTATAATTTCAGCTCGGCCTAATTTTAACACTAGTCTCTATGGGATACAGAGTTAATTACTGCACTAGGGTTATTTAGCTGATACTACCTTTTTCCAAATTCACTATCAGTGAGCCGCTTGTTCGTCTCCCAATTTATCATTCGATGTTACACAGTTAAAGAGGCTCCTATACGATTTCATTGACCTTACTGAATTCATACACTGGATTTCACGAAGGCGTATTCTACTAGTCTTTGTGTCACATTTAAATCACTCCCGTGTAGTTTAATCTATAGTTTCACACGTAATGTGAATATTCATCGTCACAGCTTTATTCCGTCGTCTGAGAGTGCGACTAACTCCACACATTTATATACAATTATTTCACTGTCAATATTATTATTATTATTATTATTATTATTATTATTATTATTATTATGAGATTCGTAGACACTGGCAAATAGTTACTGAATTATCAATAACTTCACTACATCATAACAAAGACCAATGTTGAAGAATCATTCACCACGTATACAATATCACACTGCAAATGAAAATATCGAAGTACCGTGGCTTGTTCTGCATCGCTCTTCTTAAATAGGGAAACCGTGTTGGACCTGGTGAAGAGGGCTAACTCCTCCCCTTTATGAAAATCGCTCCGCTAATCGGCGGTTCCCAAGGTCAGCTGATGTATGAAATTGAAGCTCGTTCACTCCAGTTTCCACTGATCGATTCCCATTACCATCGCTTCATACGTTTTGACGTAATCTCAGAAGCGTTCTTTGGTAGCTTCATGTGAGAGGGTTTTAAGCTCGGGGAACTTCTGATTTCACTGCTGCTGTTTGCCTTCAATATCTGGTCCGCACCTGGTTGGGTGTTTGTTTGCTGCATACATGGTTACATTTTAATTATGTACAACACTTCTTAGTGTGATAAATTTGCGTAAAGTTAGCCTATTCTTATGAGCCTTGAGTCACGAAAGTCCATCACGTATTACGCGATTTCTGTAATTAATCTTTTTGAAACAGTTGAAGTCTGGGGATTGGTAGTGGTGTTTTTGTAGGAAAAAGAATGAAGAAATAATGTTTTACAGGGTTGAATGCATTGTCTGTGACCTACTTCGCTCTCTCAACTTGGTGTGGGTATGCTCTTCTCTGTCGCACCATAGTGAGAATGCTCTTACTTGCAGGCGAAAGTATGACTCGCTTACAGTGAGTACGCGTAACTAGAGCCAAGCCCCTTGGAGTCGCGGCGCACCACTCGCATCCCGGGAATGGTAAACGTGGGCTAACTTGGACGCTAATTAACACAGAATAGCGCAGAAAATGGCATATTTGAACTGTAGAGTGCCATGATATACACCTGATGATGTGATGAACGGTCACAGTAAGTAATCTCTTTTCTGTATCACCTCTTAATTTTTGTTCACTTTACGTTTTTATTTGAATTCCTATTCGTGTTAATTTATGGTTTTGATCCCGTTCTTTTATTTGGGGATGCGGGTTATCACCTTTCTGCTTCTTATCGTTGATTGATGAGGTACGAATCAAGCTCCGGGCTGTTTTAGCCTGTTCCGACCAGTCCATGAGGTAAATATTTGTGTTAATAGGTAGGCGTGTGTGCAGTGAGGTGCACAATACTTAAGAATTTCTAGAGAGACTGAAACAAATTCCAGTTACTGAAGTATGAAATGTGAAAGAGGAATGGTCCAACTTCAAAAAGGCATTTGTAAGTGGGGCAGTGTGATGATGATGATGATGATGATGATGCTTGTTGTTTAAAGGGGCCTAACATCGAAGGTCATCGGCCAAGGGGGCAGTGTGTGCCTGTAGTAGAACACTGATAAGAGTGAAAGAAAAGGAGACACCAGGGCGGAATGAGAAGGTGAGAGAAGCAGTGAAAGAATAGAAGAAAGCATGGCAAGAATGGAATAGATATTTAAAAAAAGGAAGCAAGTAAACGGAAATATCTTAATAATAAAAGGAAATATAAGAAATTGGTAAGAAAAGTTGGGAAGAATTTACAGAAAGGATTGAAACAGATAGAGCTGGTAGTAAAAGAATGCTGTATGGAATTATACATTTTACAAAGCTGATGAAAGATGAAGGTGGAGAGTTGGTAAGACATCCAGAAGAAATAAAGAGAAGGTAAAAGGAGTATTTTGATAAGCAGCTAAATGTGAGAAATTGGGCAGAGGAGACAGTAGCAATAAAGTGCAATGACTCAACAGTAGATGATATAACAATGTTAGAGGTGGAATTAGCAGTCCGTAAAATTAAAATAGGGAAGGCACCAGGAATTGATGAAATTAGTGTAGAAATGATAAAGCCTGCTAAACCTGTTGGACTACAATGGATGTACACATTATTAAAGTGCATATGGAAACAGAAACATGTGCCAGAAGACTGGGAAAAGGGAATAATAATACCGGTCTCACAGAAGAGAGACAAAAAAGTGTGCGATAACTATTCTGCGGTATCAAGAGAACCAAAACTGATGTAAACAAAGAACATCGTGTATCCATCCACGGTCTCCATGTTGATTGGAGAATCTCTGAGCACATGGGGTTGTCTAGGAACTGTCTTTACCTCGCCTGATTGCCACGATTACCACAGACTGTTGCTGGATGCCACTGGTGTAGATATGTAGATGAAATGCCATGGTGATATGGATTTTTATAGATCTCCAAATGCCGGTGCTTATGTATTTCTTAAGAATTTTGAATTAATAATAGAAAAAATTTTGAAGTTTAAGGCCGAAGTTGCTGTTTGTGGGGATTTTAACAGAGATGGCATATTCAGATGGGCAGATTCCTAGAAATTTTCTGAATTTACTAAGAACTCTAAATTTAACTTGCACAAACAAGCTACCTACACGTAGTAATGTATGCTTGGATAATATTATTGTAAATTTTTTGAGAGATTTCTATAGACTTGTCGATGGGGGTTTTGCAGATCATGACCCCTTGCTTATATCATTATATCTTAACCAGCCTCACATAATTTACAATAATGAACCTGTTCTGATGTGGGTAAAAAGTCAGGGTGATGATCATATTAACATATTTATTGAAAATCTGAAACAAATTAACTGGGCTTTACAAAGGTGAAAAATGAGAGTATCCTCCTAATTCAATACAATAAATATTCCGTCATTAGACGGAGTAAACAAATTCAAACATGTTTCGGCTCGTTTGAGCCATCTTCAGTGAAAAATGAGGGGAGATTTGAAATAATTTACATAATATAAGTTGAAAAAATGCTAAAAAACATAATGAAGGAGCAAATGATAAAACAAACAAAAGAGAGCCTAGACGGAAACAAAATTAGTACAAATATACAATATTTACATCAATATGCGGAGCAAAAACAACTCACTGCGACAAAATTCAGTGAAAAGGTGTTAATTTAAAATAATAATTGAAACTAAAAACTGTGTTAACCTAAGAAAACAAAGGAGTGAAAAAACAAATGATGCAGACGGAAATGAACAATAGTAGCACATGGTGAGGTTGTGGACCTCATAGTTTACAAAATATTGCTTAGTAACAATAACAAACAGGTTGAAATCACTGTCAAAAATCATCCTTGTAGAAACCCATCACATTAAATTGGTCAGGAGGGGAGCGGGAGCAAACATTTTTGAGAAACCAAGCCTGATATGACGTGCAGGCGAAAAGCCTGTGACAAGGAAAAAACTAGGAGGATACTCTCATTTTTCGCCTTTGTAAAGTGAAAACCTTCAATACGGAACGATTCTAATATCTTATAATAATAAATTAACTGGGGCTTTGTATTTGAATTTCAAATGGGAGAAAATTATATTGAAACTGTATTTGGAAACTTTTTAGATAAAAATGGTTGAATTGTGGCATTTATGTTCACCACTGGTAAAAATTAGTCATAATGGTAAACTTAAAATCAAGAAGTTGAACTGGTATACCGATGAATTGACTCGGTATAGAGAAAGAAGGCTTTTGCTGTATAGAATTTATAAAAAACTCTTGTCAAGGAGAAACCGAGCAGAATAGCGTGTATAAAGCTAAAAAAGTTATATAAAAGAAAACTTACCCATGCCAAAACTTTAACTTGTGAAAAATATATTGAGAATGCACCCAACAAATGCAAGGTGGCATGGGATGTTATAGTACAAGAAAACATCCCTACTCAAACTCAAGACATTTCTCGATCCAGAAGAACTGAATAATTATTTCTTAAACTCTGTAAAAGAAATCGGAGATCAAATTAAGGCAACAGGTACACCTGCGAGTGACATTCTTCGCAATCAACCTCCCTGTCAAAACACTTTCCATTGAGTTGAAATCACATCTGATGAAGTAATTAAAGTTAGCTTAAAATTATCAAACTCTAAAGAGTTATTGGTTATCTAATTACATCATCAAAAGAATAATACATTTGATTTCTGAACCTCTAACTTTTTTTTAAAATAAGTGTTTAGAGTTTGAAGTTTTTCCTGATCTACTTAAAATTTCTAAAATTATTCCAGTATTTAAAAGTGGGGACAAAGAATTTCTTCAGAACTGTTGTGCAGTCTCAATTGTTCCAATAATTTCTAAAATATTTGAATCACTTTTGTACAATCAACTTAGTAACTATTTTGAAACTTACAATCTCCTATCCGACTGTCAGTTTGGGTTTCGACAAGGTAAATGTTTTTTTTAAATCTAAGAATCTAAGGTAAATGTACTACTGCTGTTCTTGAAATTGTTAATCAGATATTAACATCTTTTGAAAACAAGCAGGTGATCTCTTTGGTGTTAAGTGATCTAACTAAAGCTTTTGATTGTACTAATCATGAAATTTTACTTGCAAAGCTTGAGATGTATGGTGTCGAGTATCCCTCACTGAACATAATTAAGTCATACTTAAATAACAGATATCAGTTTGTCTCAATTAAAAAGGGTATTCCACTTTTAAGAAAGATACAACTGGTGTGCCACAGGGCTCTGTCCTCGGTCCATTTTTATTCAATCTGGCAGTCAAATGTTTTACCGCAAAATGTCAAATGTCATGCTCTTATATCGTGCACGGACGATACAATGTTAATTACAAAACACCAGAGCATCTCAGGTTTGAATCAGATGTCACAGGAAGCTCTTGCAACTGCAATGCATTGGTTTTCATCCAATAGGCTGTTGTGCAATCAGGATAAAACTCAATTTCTCACACTAGGATTATCCAAAGATATTGAAAGTCAGTCTGTCAAACTTTTGGGATTTCATATTGATGCCAAACTGAACTGGGAAACACACATTGATCATGTTTATAAAAAAATATCACGAGTGGCTTATCTGATATGGAAATTGAGGGATTTAGTTAGCAGTGACTGACTACCTAAGGCATATTTTGGTCTCTTCCAGTCACACATTACTTATGGACTGTTATTATGGGGGCATTCTTCTTTATGTATATAATATTCTTCTAATACAAAAAAAGGTTGTCCGAACAATGTGTACGGCTGGTGCAATTGACCACTGTCAACCTCTCTTCATTAAGCTTAAAATACTGACAATTATAAATTTGTATATTTATATATCTTTGAGATATGTTAAAAACAACATAAATGAATTCAGTACTAGGGGAAACATTCACCTTCATGATACTTGGGCAAAGCAGACATTGACATCCCAATTCAAAGGCTGTCAAAAACTGCTCACCCACATAAAATCAGTTGTTTAAGATTATTTAATAAATTACCACATTCTGCACGGTCCACTCCTGTAAGTAATTTTAAAAGAAAAATGTATGATTGGTTAATAGAAAATCAATTTTATAAAACCTCTGAATTCTTAGAAATGCATAATGTTAATATTAAGTTTTAATAAAAGGTGTACATTCATTTAGCCTTGAGTACTAAATTATTATCAGTTGACGAAGCCTATTTCATTGTACAGGGAGAATAATTTAAGTGTTCAGACTTCTGCTCGCATGCCGTGGGAAGTCCCAAGCGAGCGCCATGTGGCTTCTGTTAACACCGGTGAGATAAGAAGTGTTCACTACCAGCGTGCAGCTGTTTAGCACTCTATCCCTCAGTTCGCTAGAAACTATTGGACTTTTAAGGTGTGTTGTGAGGTTATTATCATGATGGTTAAATACACTATAGCGCAAAGAATATTTATGGTCGAGTGTAATTTGCACAAGAAGAAGAAACCAGTTAAAAGGTGCCTTCGAAAATTCCGTAAACAATTTCCCAGTGCGACAGTACCATAAAAACGTTACGTGCATCAGCTCGTTTACAAGTGGCGTAGTACTGGTTCCGTAAGCAATAAGAAAAAGAAGCGAAGGAGAACAGCTCTCACACAGGAGAGGTTAGAAGATATACAGGCAAAACTCCAGGTCAGTCCACATAAGTCGCTTTGGAGAGTAGCTCAGGAAAGTGGTATTTCACCTTCTTCAGCACATAATGCAACAAAATTGTTACATTTAGGATCTTATCAGACTCATTCAGTCCATAGCATACTGCCTACAGATTTCAATGCAAGAATAAAATTTTGCAATTGGCTAATGAATAGTGTCCACGATGGTATTGTGGATCCGAACTTTCTTTTTATGAGCGATGAAGCCTGGTTTCATTTGAGTGGATATGTCAATTCACAGAACAATAGAATCTGGGATACAGACAACCGGCACATTTTACAGCCGAGACCTCTGCACGACGTAAAGGTGGGTGTGTGGTGCGCCATCAGTGCCCGACGAATTATCGGTCCGATATTTTTTCAGGACACGATTACTTCTGACCGTTATATTCACAACATTCTGGAACCATTTTTTGCTGAACTGACTGAAGAAGAGAAAAGGCACGGCTATTTCCAGCAGGATACTGCAACGGCCCATACGGTGCGTAGCTCTATGCGGCGATTACGGGAAATGTTCCATGATGATCAGATCATCAGTAATGTTTTATGGCCCCCTCGTTCGCCTGATTTAATCACATGTGATTTTTATCTATAGGGAAATCTTAAAGGAAAAGTTTACAGGAATAATCCTCGAACTGCAGAAGAATTAAAAACTGAAATTAGGAACATTGTGCTTTCTATCGATGTCCATAAACTACAAAGTCTGTTTCGAAATCTCATTACAAGATGTGAAGCTTGCTTGCATTGCAGCTGAAGATCACTTTCAGCATCGTCTGTAAATACTGGTGAGTTCAGTTTAATTTCCTAGTTGATTTATTTATTTATTTATTTGTTTGTTTATTACTGGCAAGTTCAGGTTAATTTCCTAGTTGATTTATTTATTTGTTTATTCATTTACTTATTTGCCCAGAGCATCTATGTAGCCGGTGAGTTAAGTTTCGTTTAGTTTCTATAGACGTAATCATGCCGCTTCTTTCAGCCGACTATGCCTTGTCATGGTGGGCACTGCGCTCGCTGTCTCCGCTTCCCAGCGCACCTAATCCTCGGCACTCCGCTCTGAACTTTCAAATTAATCACCCTGAATATGGTCAATGGCAAATAAAGATTCTTGATTCTTGACAAATTTTACTTACTCTCCATGACGTATAAACAACAAGCGGATGACATATCACATCTGGATATTTAACATTTCAGAAAAGAAACAAGTTACAAAAGGGTGATGGATTTGAAGTTATGGGCTAAATGTAAATACGTAATAAATTATTCACAACAACACATATAAGGAAATATTCACACCTTTAAAACCTGAATAAAATGAAATTCACCGGACAAGTTGGCCATGCGGTTAGGGGCGCGCAGCTGTGAGCTTGTATCCAGAAGATAGTAGATTCAAACCCTACTGTCGGCAGCCCTGTTGTGAAAAGGCAATATATTTAAGAAAATAAAAAATTACATGACCTAATTTTATTAGAATCTGAAATAGCACAAATGCCTTCCAAGTCGGATTCCTCTCTCTCTTCTTTCCTCTTTCTCACTGCTGCCTGTAATCTTTCGGATTAATGACAAGATGGTCAACAGTCTTATTGCAGAATCCCTGTTAAGTGAAATAACAATCAAAAAGTTCATCAGACATTACTGAATAGTTAAAAAGGAAGTTGCAGGGGTGAGTAGCTCAGACGGTAGAGCGCAGTTCTTTTGAGCCCAACTTGACAGGTTTAATCCTGCCTCAGTCTGGTGGTACGTGAAGGTGCTCATGTACGTCGGCCTCATGTCAGTAGATTTATTAGCACGTTAAATAACTCCTGCGGGACAAAATTCTGGCACCTCAGTGCCTCCAAAAACCGTACAAATAGTTAATGGGACATACAGGGACATAAAACCCCAACAACATTATTATTATTATTATTATTATTATTACTACCACTACTAAGAAAGTTGATTTAAATCAGACAGTCGATCAACAAATTTCATTTATAAGAACTATCGCATGAAGAAAAGGTTCAGACGAGTAGATGAGCAGATGGAAAACTGTTTAAGATATGGTGGTGGTGGTGGTGTTGTTTGAGTCATCAGTCCATAGACTGGTTTGATGCAGCTCTCCATGCCACCCTATCCTGTGCTAACCTTTTCATTTCTACGTAACTATTGCTTCCTATATCTGCTCTAATCTGCTTGTCATATTCATATCTTGTTCTACCCCTACTGTTCTTATCGCTTACACTTCCTTCAAAAACCAACTGAACAAGTCCTGGGTGTCTTAAGATATGTCCTATTATTCTATCTCTTCTTCTCGTCAAATTTAGCCAAATCGATCTCCTCTCGCCAATTTGATTCAGTATCTCTCCATTCGTGATTTGATCCATCCATCTCACCTTCGGCATTCTTCTGTAACACCCCATTTCTAAAGCTTCTATTTTCTTTCTTTCTGAGCTAGTTATCATCCATGTTTCACTTCCATACAATGCCACACTCCAGATGAAAGTCTTCAGAAACATCTTTCTAATTCCTATACTGTATCAATATTCGAAGTGAGCAAATTTCTTTACTTAAGAAAGCTCTTCCTTGTTTGTGCTAATCTGCATTTTATGTCCTCCTTACTTCTGCCATCATTAGTTATTTTACTATCCAAGTAACAATATTCATCCACTTCCTTTAAGACTTAATTTCCTAATCTAATATTTTCTGCATCACCTGCCTTCGTTCGACTGCACTACATTACTTTTGTTTTGGGCTTGTTTATTTTCATCCAGTACTCCTTACCCAAGACTTCGTTCCATACCATTCAGCAGCTTCTCAAGATCTTCCGCAGTCTCAGATAAAATAACAATATCATCGGCAAATCTCAAGGTCTTGATTTCCTCTCCTTGGATTGTGATTCCCTTTACAAATTCCTATTTGATTTCCTTTACTGCCTGTTCTATGTAAGCACTGAAAAGCAGGGGGGACAAACTGCAGTCTTGCCTCACTCCTTTCTCGATTACTGCTTCTTTTTCAAAGCCCTCGATTCTTATCACTGCAGACTGATTTTTATACAGATTGTAGTTAATTCTTCGTTCTCGGTATCTGCTCCCAATCACCTTCAGAATCTTAAATAGCGTGGTCGAATCAACATTATCGAATGCCAGTTCTAGATCTACGAACACCCTGTACGTGGGCTTGTCCTTCGTAATTCAATCCTCTAAGATCAGACGTAAAGTCAGGATTGCTTCACGTGTTCCTACATTTCTTCTGAAGCCAAATGGATCTTCTCCCAACTCAGCTTCAACTTGTCTTTCCATTCTTCTGTAAATAATTAAGTGTTAACATTTTGCAGGCATGCGATACTAAACTAATGGTGCGGTAGTTTTCACACATGTCAGCACCGGCTTTCTTGGGAACAGGTATAACAACATCCTGCCGAAAATCGGATGGCACTTCTCCTATCTCATACATCTTGCACACTAAATGGAATAACCTTGCCATGCTGATTTCTCCTAAGGCAGTCAATAATTCAGAGGGAATGTCATCAATTCCAGGTGCCTTGTTCCTATTTAGGTCTCTCACAGCTCTACTAAACTCTGACCTCAAAATTGGGTCTCCCATTTCATCAGACTCAACACCCTCTTCTTGTTCCAGAAACAAATTATCTGCATCTTTACCTTTATACAACTGTTGGATACGTTTCTGCCATCTTTCTGCTTTGTTTTCTTTCCCTAGAAGTTGCTTTCTATCTGAGCTCTTAATATTCATATACCTAAGATTTCCTTTCTCCAAAGATTTCCTTGATTTTCCTGTACACAGCATCTACCTTTCCTAGGACCATACAACCTTCTACATCCCTGCACTTCTCCTTCAGCCATTCTTCCTTAGCTACCTTGCACTTTCTGTCCACTTCATTCTTTTATCACCTGTATTCTTTTCTGCCCTCTTCACTTCTAGCATTCTTGTATTTTCGTCGTTCATCAATTAGGTCTAGTATCTCCTGAGTTATCCACTGATTCTTAGTTGATCATTTCTTCCTTCCTAACATTTCTTCAGCATCCCTACTGACTTCATTTTTCATGACTATCCACTTTTCCTCTATTGTGTTTCCCTCAGCCTTTTCATTTAGCCCTTGTGCAACATGTTCCTTGAAACAATCCCCCACACTCTTTTCTTTCAACTTGTCTAGATCCCACCTTTTTGCATTCTTTCCTTTCTTCAATTTCTTCAACTTCAGATGGCATTTCATGAGCAACAAGGTGTGGTCAGAATCCAAGTCTGCTACTGGAAAAGTTTGCCAATCCAACACCTGGTTTCTGAATCTCTGCCTAATCATAACGAAATCTATTTGATACCTTCCAGTGTCTCCAAGTCTCGTCTACGTATACAGCCGCCGTTTGTGGTGTTTGAACCAAGTATTAGCAATGACTAAATTATGATCAGTGCAGAATTCAACCAGCCGACTTCCTCTTTTGTTCCTTTGTCCCAATCCGAATTCTCCTACTGTATTACCTTCTCTTCCTGGGCCTACCACTGCATTCCAGCCTCCCATCACAATTAGATTCTCGTCACCTTTTACATATTGTATTAAATCTTCTACCTCTTCATATATTCTTTTGATTTCCTCATCATCCGCTGAACTAGTAGGCATATAGACCTGCACTATTGTGGTGGGCATTAGTTTGGTGTCTACCTTGACGACAATAATTCTTTCACTATGTTGGTCATAGTAGCTTACCCGCTGCCCTATTTTCTTTTTCATTATTAAACCAACTCCTGCATTTCCCCTGTTTGTTTTTGTGTTGATAATTCGGTAGTTGCTGGACCAAAAATCCTGTTCTTCCTGCCAACGTACTTCACTTATACCAACTACATCTAACTTTAATCTAGTCATCTCCGTTTTAAGATTCTCTAACCTACCACAACGATTCAAACTTCTAACATTCCCCGCTCCGACTCGTAGAATGCCAGTATCCATCTTCCTGATGATCGCCCCCTCTCTTGTAGTCCCCACCTGGAGATCCAAATGGGGGACTAGTTTACCTCCAAGGAAGCCATCATCAGTAAATCATTCATACAGAGAGAGCTGCATGTCCTCGGGAGTTAGTAACGGCTGTAGTTTCCTATTGCTTTCAGCCGTGTAGCTGTATCAACACAGCTAAGCCATGTTGAGTATTATTACACGGCCATATCAGTCAATCATTTAGACTGCCGCCCTTGAAACATCCGAAAGGCTGCTAACCCCCCCTTTCGATGAACCATTCATTAGCCTGGTCTCTCAACAGATACCCATCCGATATGGTTGCACCTGTGGCTCAGCTATCTGTTTCATTGGGACATACAAGCCTGCCCACCGCAGCAAGGTTACATGGTTAAATTAAAATTAAAAAAAAAAAAAAAAAAAAAACAGGCCTCCATATGAATCCAGTATCTCAGTTATTCTCACACCAAATTTAAGCTCAATCCATCCAGCCATTTTTGCCCAGCCTATTGCAAAGAAATGACACAGACAAAAGAGTGAGAGTTATAAAATCGCTACAATTCTATTAGGCATTGTCCCCCACTCCCAAATTACATATTATGAATAACTTGGTAAAAACATTTCTTTGATACTTGTTAATTTTCCTAAAATCCAACAATACTGGATTTAATTCGTAAAATAAATTCTTTAAATGACCATCATCATCATCATCATCACAATAAAAAAGGTTGGTACTTACTCAAAACATCTTCAATCGTGTTACACTGAGATTTCAAAGCTGCTTCTTTTTCAGCACAGAATGAAATATCTTTAAGAAATTCACTGGCCTTTTCCAATATGTTTCTCTGCATTTCTAACTCCTTAGACAAAGATACAACGCAACGCTGAAAAGAGAAAAAGTCAAGTCAAAATATATCTCAATCCATTTCTACATCTTTTAAGTCTCGGCGAATGATACACTGTCTCTATAAATCTCCATTCAGGCCTCTCTGCCTCTTCTACTTTCTTAGCAAACAAACACTGAGTATAATCAATGTCACCTATATACTTCTCTCATCTTACTTCTACAACTCAAGATCCCACTACCTTCCCCCTGATGGTGAGGGCAGTAGAATATGTTCACAGTACCCCCTGCCTGTCATAAAGGGCAACTGAAAGGGGGCCAGTGGCTCTCAGCTTAGGAGCATGGGCTGGCGACCACAGGGCCCTACCTGAGTCTGCTATTGCTTCCACTTATGTGTGTTGGGCTCCTCACTTTCATTTTTTTCTTTGACCTTCCTAATACACTTTTGTTATATTCTGGCCCTTAAATTACTAGGTTTGCCTATCATCTTCACAAGCTTCGTGGTCCTTCCCCTTCGTTTCCTCATACGTTTATTTTTCAAAGTGTTGGACCTCCTCCATTTTCTCTCTGATTAGTGTTATGAGAGGATGGTTATCCAGTAGCACAGTAAAACCTGTATTAAAAGACCACTGCTGGTTCCAACAAAACACGGTATTTCAGAGAAGTTGTTGCCTAATAGAGGTGATTGTTTTTACGCTGATGTACAATATACTGACATCATTAGCAGCGCGTGTGGAATATTCTGGAGACAGTAATATCTAGAATTATGTGAATCTGACAGGTGAAAGTACGATGTCCAATTACGAGACGACATAGACACACACACACACACCGCATGTAAATAATAAAATACCTGTGTTTTAGGAATAAACCCTCTCTTATCTCTTATCTTCTGGTAGTCGTCGAGTGAAGCAGATTTTCGAGAACTAAGTTACGTACTATTCTTCGATATTTTCCACGTGGTTGTGTGTGAGAATACAGTCTAAAATGTTTGTGCCAGTTTCAGCTCTTATCCAGTCTAGAGAGAAGAGGACCTCTACATGTTCGATAATCTTCGCCAGGATGTTTCACCCATCATCCGAAGGAGCAATCTACAGGATTATGGATATCGACTTTACTGTCAACATGAAGAACTAAGATGTAGGCATTATCTAACATGGGGAGATAGCGACTGAAAGCAGATTGCCATATAAGTAGATCACCATGTGAGCAGATTCAGTCATCGACGGAGAGATCCACTTTCATCAGAAATTTAAGTACCATTTTATAATGATTTTTCTGTTCATCTTTCTAGAAATAATACATTACCATACCTGCCAACTTTTAGAAACCAAAAATAGGAAGACTTTTTTTTAATTCTTGGATTTCATCACATATATTCCACCACAGTCTATGTGAAAAAAGGTCAGGATAAAAGGCATACATATCTACAGTTACAATGCGAATTGACCATTAAATTTAAAAACTTCAACTAAGAAAACATAAAAATGGTCACAAAAAATTTACCTAATAACTCTCATTTTTGACACTTACATACGAATAATAATATTTATGTCACACCGACACACGCAACAAAATGCATAATACCGTATTTTCTCGCGTAATTAACGCACATTTTTGAAGAAAAATACAGGCGAAAACTTCGGATGCATAAATTATTCAAGGACTTCAGATCTTTACAAATTATTTACAATTCATTTACTTTTAAAAGATACATCAAATATAATATAAACACAATTGGTTCAACTCATTTGCGGTTATCGTCATTTGGCGTAAAATTCCGACGTGAGATTTTTTCTGAAAAGTCAAATAGGGTACATCAGGAAAGTTGGACAGGTGGGTATGAAGTACCGATACTAGAAAATATTCTTCTCATTACGAGCTGATAATACGACCTGAATGACATACCGGCAAAAAAAGAAAACTGTCCAATACGAGATGGGCCGGGCATCGAAGGAGGGACCCTACTACATTACCCCAAACCGTTCGTATCCAATCTTGTACGAGTGACGTGTCCATCCATCCTTTTTCTTGAATACAGTACAAACGTGGATCACTCGCGGAAATTTAACTTTAAGCATTGTTTTTCATTTTAGAACAATGTAAGGTGCAAGCTTTCTGCCATCAGCTGTTACAGCAAGCATTGCAGTACCAGTACATCATTGTTTCTTGCTTCCGGAGCGCGGACGATAACACTGCATATTCCTTTCTTTTCGATTGTTCGATTTTGTGGCATATGGAAACTGATTGGAGTCTGACCTGCGGTTCCTATAAGGGAGATCAAATATTCCTTCACTTTACGCTTCTCAATCACAAAGCGATGAAAATGGTTGAAATCATTCGTCATTTTTTGGCATAATGTTGTTCTTCGTCGACGAGAAAGTCCATTTCTCTTCATAAAATTAATCAAGCCTCGACTAACTTTCAAATCCGAGACACTGATTCCATGTGCCGCTGCTATTTCTCATTCTTTAAAATACAGCATTTCGTGAGAAACGGCTTACCCAATATTGCGTAACAAAATCATATGTTTGAGCAGATACTCTACTTGTGGAAACTTGCCGCTTTTTGGTCCGCGAAATGCTTTGCGAGACTTGTTGGCCGCTTGAAGTGCACTTCTGTTACCGCGGTAGTGCATGTTTGATTTGGACACTGAATACTTGCTGCCCACTGCTCTATTCCCGTATGTTTCGGCGTAACTGATCACCGCGAGTTTGTATAATGCAGTATTACTCCAATACTGTGGACTGACAATTATGAGATCACAGAATGTCCCGTACCCGAAACACTCGTAAAACTAGTGCAGTGGGATTTCCTGACGGCTAATAACAGCACGTTGCCCTGTGTTTGGAATGCCCGCTTTCGCAATAGGAAGCCTGCTACTTGAGTACTGACATCTCTATTTCGAAACGCATCCGGAGCTGAGTGATGGATGTTCGAAGTTGTGGGTGCGTCAAATACGTGGACATTTCTTTTTCTCCACTTTGGACCCAAAAATATTGGGATGCGTAAATTATGCAAGGGCGTTAATTACGCGAGAAAATACGGTAGTTTCCTTAAACAGACGGTAAAATAAACGGAAATTTATAGGTATCTCTGAACACTTGGAGATGACGTTTGTTATATTTTTTGGCTATAACGAGAAAAAAAATGCCAGAAACTGTCACCGACACAACACCCTTGAAAACATTCAACTCATTAAAATTATGCACTTAAATACGCGAAACTACCACATACAAAACAATTCAATATGTCCCATTCATTATTAACATGCGACTTTGACAGAGGGGGAAAGCACAGAAATGCAAGGGGGAAAAAGTGGCCTACAACTCCAACGAAACTACGCACAGAAACGATGTTAACAGCGCGCGAACAACACAATAACAAACTCATTCTTTCGTCCCGATTAACTGAGTCGTTAGCGCGCGCTAGCATCTTGCTTGCAGGACGATCGCCGCCCCGAATCCCCAGCTGTATCAAGCGCACACGCTGCTGTGGTGAGCGGGAAACACGATACACGAAGGCGCCGGACGAAACACTCACGAAATAAAGTATCAAATAAATAACTTGAAAATGAGGTTTCGTAAATTACATAAGCGCGTAAGAATTTATCCTTTATCCTAGGGGAAGAGTATTGGCCGTACTAGAGGTTATTTTAGACAAAAATCGGAAGAAGTAAAAATAAATCGGAAAATCGGAAGACGAGTTAAAAACCGGAAAGTTTCCGGGTAAATCGGAAGGGTTGGCAGGTATGCATTACTTATTCATTAATAGCAGTATTTCTATTAGATTATAAATTTCTGACAATATTTCCATTCTTCCTTCCTGTGGGTAATGATAGTGTTGTTACGTTGTGAGAGTATGATTTGTTGGACTCTATTAGTGTAGTTAGACTGTGTGTGTCTTCTAATATGATTCTGAATGTCCCTCCGACAGCTTGGAGTGCTATTTAAAAATCATGGACCTTAATGATAAAAGATTATTGTTTTTGAGAATATTTTCAAATGTTTGAACTCGTGTGGGACAAAATTACGTCACATTTAACATGTTGAATTTCAGAGTAAATTTCATCTCACTTATTTTCTTTGGATGTTATGCAGGTTGGTGTCATCAAATTCAGTGTCAAATTCAGATTTTTGTGAAATAGATATCCAACACTATTAATAATAATAATAATAATAATAATAATAATAATAATAATAATAATAATAATAATAATAATAATAATATCGTAGATCAGGTTAAACTAAAAGTTAATGGTCATGAGTTATGTTACTTGTTCTTATTGTGTAATGTTTGATGTGTGCTCTATTAAGTGGAATATGAGCCTGGAATACGACAGAATCCCGAAGGATTAATTATATAGTTTATTTGGGAAGTATGTGTCTAGTGAACCATGTCTTCTGCAAATTTTGGAGCACGTGTTAAATGATGTGAGTAAGGTTTAAAAGTAGTAATAATTTTATCGTGACTCATGAACCACAGGTTCAAGGGTGTTAATGTTTAACCTATATTTATGTGCGGGTTAGTTGTCAACAATTCTTCCGAATATTGAACCGCTGATATTCTTGATGATCAACGTTGTGAGAACTCTGTTATTTCTGAATAAGTGATTGCCCATATTTAATCACATTTCTGTGAGGGTCATGAGTGATATTTACCCGCTACCGTCATCTTAAAATTCCATGAGTAAGGGTCGGTTCTACCATCTGCTGGTAAAGTGGCTGCCAGCTGCCCGGAAGGTAAACTACCTGGGGGGTGTAAATCAGCTGGTACATTGCCTTGCGTGCAACCACCTCCCCGCAAAAGCTGGGTAGCTACCCGGAGCTAGACACCGATATACGGAGTTGGCTAAACTGATTTTCAGCGACTTCTCGCTTTCGAGTGTGGTGCTATCTGTCGTCAGATGTATGAAGCTCATTTCGATTGTCTTACTTTCCTGTGCTTGCATCTGTTGATTATCATCAGAAAGCCTAATAACGGGAGTCTTAAGAGTTATGGACAATGATTTATGTCAAGCTTTTGTGATTTTAATCTATGAGCTTCAAAATCAATACCTAATTGGGAATTAAATCTTGAGATTACATTTTCCTACGCCAGTTATAACCTGTCATATAAGGCAGGCTTTTGGAAAGTATTCTCGTAGTAGATTGGTCAAGTCGCTCGCTCCGTAATAGAAGGTACGCAGGTTTTAATCGTCTTTCTAATTTACATTAAAAATTTATTTTCGTTCCTTACTGTTTATGTTACCTCTTTTCACACGCTTCCATATACGTATATACGCCCACATCTTCCTTACGGACTTATTGCCTTTGAGCATTCTATCTGCAGGCAACTGTGAATTGATTAAGTATCTCCACGATGCTCTATTTGCAACTAGCTCTGTGACCTCGTTTAGTTCCACTTGCTTCCATTTACTGATAATGCATTTCATTCTAATGTTTAACTTTATGAAGATAAAGTTGGAAGGTACTGTTAAAGAACTAATCGGGGTAAATATCCATCATAGGAAGAGGAATTCAGGAATGGAATAGTTTCCAATTTCTTCGAAATCATTTACAAGAAGACTATGTAAACAACTGATAGGGAATCTGTTACCTGGGCGACAGTCCTATATGCTACTGTATATTAATCGTAACATCACTTTCTATAAGTAGCACACATAAAAAGCATTTTCCTAGTAGACATAATATTGTGATTAAACATTTCAATGAAATATGTTATTAACAAAAGAATGTATGTAAAGAGTCATACAGATTAATACAACCCTATAATGAAAATAAAATAGATTCATCATAATGAAGACTCAAACCTGGTAACTGAGCGCGTTAGCCATTACACTTATTTAAAGTCTATCAGGTTCCACCTTTTCAATACTAATACAATGTTGTTTGATGATATTTACAACATTATTTATTCACATTTTATAAATCAGCTGATGATGGTGACATAATAGAGCACCAAAACATGTACTGTAATAAATAATGTTGTAAATATCATCAAACAACATTGTATTAGTATTGAAAAGGTGGAACCTGATAGACTTTAAATAATTGTGATCTCAGTTCAATACGGACAAATAAGATGAAGTTCCTTACGTTTAGCCATTACACTTCGTGAAAACTTGGGGTAAGTGGGATACATAGTTCTAAGTTATACCTGGTGTCTGAAAACTGGAAAAGTAGAAAATTAAATCCCATTTGAAATTATTTCCAAATAGGTTTTGATTTTATATCCCTTTAGAGTTTCTTTCTGAAAGCTTGACGCATAAAATGTGTTCCCTACGCTATCAATGCGAGAGGCTGATGTGACTGTTGCAACTGAAAGGAAGCATTAATGTTCAAAATCCTGCAATACAATATTGATCGCTGTTACAGTATAATGCATTTTTTCAGTATACTAAGCTAATTTGAGTTGTATGTCTCCAGAAATACAGCTAATAATGTTCAGCTCTCAAAACTTGCCCGGCAGGTAAAGTCTTATCGGGCCCTGGAAGTGGCTGATAAATTGCGCGCCGGGTAACGAGGATTTTTGCTGCCAATAGTGCTACCTAGGAGTGGTCGAACGGAAACATCCTTTTACGCGGAGGGCAAGTTACTTTACCAGTAGGTGGTAGAACTGGCCCTAAGAGAATAAAAATCAGAACTTAATTATAAATTCCAGAATCCGATTGTAATATATGTAAATAATAACCGTGTATCATTTCTGTGATTGAAGAGTGAGTGTAATAGTTAATTATAATTTTCCTGTGGTTTATTGAAATGTGGTTCTGACCTGGCCACATGTTCACCACATTGGGCCCAGGTTATTTCGGGCGTTGTTTGTGATGATTTATTTATTTTTTTGCTATTGGCTTTACGTTGCGCCAACACAGATAGGTCTTACGGCGACGATGGGACAGGAAAGGGCTAGGGCTGGGAAAGAAACAGCCGTGGCCTTAAGGTACAGCCCCAGCATTTGCCTGGTGTGAAAATGGGAAACCACGGAAAACCATCTTCAGGGCTGCCGACAGTGGGGTTCGAGCCCTCTATCTCCTGAATACTGGATACTGGCCGCACTTAAGTGACTGCAGCTATCAAGCTCGGTAATGATTTATTTTAAGATGGTTAAAACCTTTAGTAAGTTTTATTTAAAATGTATGTAAAAGTAACATTAAGGTACCAGCCAAAAATTAATAAGTGCATAACATTTCAATCGTATGGCCAAGCCCAAAATTTGTAAAGATGGTTAATTTCATTTTTTTGAGGTGTCAGATAATGTGAATTGATTAATGTCGCATATTATTCAGAGCAATTTTGAAGGAGTTTCGTGGAAATAACAATTCTTGTGAATGTATTTAATGGTGATAAAGACTTGAATAGACAAGCTTCAGTAAATTTATTTAATAAAATATTTCAAAAGCATAGTTCAGTGGAACTCACGCTAGATAAATGTAATAATGTTAATGGAATTTATCCACGAGGAGGACGACAATGTTATAATATTTCTGATAGTATTTGTGAAAGTTAATGATGCACAATTAATTAATTTCTTCATAAAATGTAAACTTTCTATGTGAAATGTAGATACTATCACGATAGCATATGATAGTATTCGACAGCTTAGGACAGTCTAGATAATTTACGAGCCATGGAAAGAGTATTGCTATTTAATGTTCTTGTAATTTGTTAATAATCCAACCATTATTAAGAGGAGATTCTCCCAGCATAATTGTATTTCTTTATTCAAGCCAGATGTGGGCTAATGGATATTTATTGTCTATTTCAGTTAAATTCAAGCTTCGGTATGAGTGGAGAACGAAGGTGTAACATATCAGACAACTTGTGGAGAAGAATTTTGAACAAAATCCATCAAGATTTAATTATTAATTTTGTTAAATTGGTGTTTTTTAAGTGCTAGTTCTAATAAATGTCAAACCTGTTGTTTTACATTATTTTTTTATTGTCATCAGTCCTTGTATCTTACCTGTCCCTTAAAAACAAGCAAGGCCCGACAGAGAACTGTCCACGACTGGGACTTTCGCTCTCCGGCTGAGCCGACCGGGAATAAAGGGGGCAATACCTAGATGAAACTGAACAATTACTAACTTCTAAAGCAATTATTTCAATATTGCTATGATCCATAATAGAGTTATAATCATAAAAATCGGCGAGTTGATTTTAATAATAATAATAATAATAATAATAATAATAATAATAATAATAATAATAATAATAATAATAATACGACAGTTCTGGGGAACAAGACACGAAGAACATAATCTTGACAACAGACTCTCAGTGCACATAAATAATTCTGAAGATATGGCGGACATAGTAAATAAATTTAGCACTGCCCGAATGAAAGCTTGTATGCAGGCTTTTAAAGTTAGTAGACCATCTGACAAAACTACCAGCTCAAAACACAGAACAGTGCTTTGGTGGAATGAAGAACTTATGATAATGCGGAAGAAAGTAAATGCATTTAGAAGAAAATTCCAGAAAATGTTAAATAACAATGACCTCCGAGATCAGCGCAACACTGAATACTTTGCTGAAAAAACTAAATACCAAACAAAAATCAGAAATGCAAAAATACTGTCATGGAAAGAATACTGTAGTAATATATCTTCAAATCCTTGGGACATAGTCTATAAATTAGCATCAGGTAAATTTAAGAACACTCAAATTGTATCAACTCTTATGAACAATGAAGGTCACTACACAAGAGATTTATAGGAAACAATGCAGTGCATATTAAACCATCTCATTCAAAAAGATGTTGAAATGGAAGATACTGTTCAGCAAAAGCAAATAAGGAAGGAAGTAGAGGAACCAATAGACACTCCGGACGACTGGGAATTTACAGAAGAAATAAAATCTGCAATCACAGATATAGGTCTTAAAAAGACTCCAGGTGAAAACGGAATCACTATCAAAATATTATGGTGGGCGTATGAGAGTATCCCTAAAACTATGACATCACTATATAATAGTTGTTGAAGAATGCTTGTTTCCCAAAGCGATGGAAAAATGCAAGAATCATACCGATCAGAAAACCAGGGAAAGATAAGTTTCAGGATCCATCCAAATTCCGACCAATAAGCCTGCTAAATATGGTGGGCAAAGTACTAGAGAAACTTCTAATAAATGGAATTAATCACTACCTCTATACCTGTAAATTACTGAACGAAAATCAATATGGCTTCACAACTCCAAAGTGTACTACTGATGCAGCTTTGGCACTTAAGGAATTTATAACCGAGGCGTTCAAAATGGTCAAATTACCATTATTGTTAGTCTTGATGTAAAAGGAGCTTCTGACTCTGCATGGTGGCCATGTGTCCTAAAGGCCCTAAAAGATTTTAAATACCCAAGAAATTTGTACTACCTCACTAAGAGCTACTTCAAAGATAGAACGGTGTTCATGAATTCCAATAGTATCCAAGTTGAAACAATAGTTAATAAAGGATGTCCTCAAGGTTCATGTTGTGGATCGGGGTACTGGAATGTACAGTATAATGCACTGCTTAGTTTGGAATAAGGGAAAAACACCAAAGCTATAGCATTTACTGATGACCTTATAATTGCAGTCAGGGCTGAAGCTGAAATTGAAGCAGAAAATATTGTGAATATGGAATTACGGAAAGTTACTAAGTGGTCAGCAGACAACAAAACCCGTAATATCAAGAAGAAGAAAAGCAAAGAAGACAATTGACATCTTTATGAATTGGAAACATCTTGAACAAGTAGACAAGATGGAATATCTATTTATTTATTTATTTATTTATTTATTTATTTATTTATTTATTCAGGATCAGAAACAGCATAACTCCAAATTACAAAGATCCGAGCTATGTACAGTAGATGAAAATGAAAAAAGAAAAATATATATATATATATATTTACAAAGAATATTGTAAAAACGGTACAATCATAAATAATACATATTTACATAAACAACGATATTAACAAAGAAAAATACATTTACAGTAAATACAGGAGCAGAACTGGAAAGAACAAGAAGGAAAGTTAAGTTATATTAGAAATATCATGACAGAAGGAAGGAAACGTTAAGATGTCTAGGTTCTTGTTGATAGATAATGTATTAAACACTGCTGGAATACGTAAAGAAAGGGACCTTTGGGTGAGAGAAAGTCGGGAGTAAGGAATATGGAATAGGGTCTTCATTCTGGTACTACGGGATGGGACGTGGAGGGGGAATAAGGAAGCTAAATCTGGAGACCTAAATAGACTATCAGCTGCTTTAGGTCGGCTACTCTCCTCCGAGCAGAAAGAGTCTTGAGGTTCAGTTTCCCAAGCACTTGGATAGTGCTTAGGTTCCGACATGCAGGGACCCTGGCTCTGACGATAGCACAGAAAAAAGATTGTACACGGTCAAGGTGGCAAAGGTTTGAAGAAGCAGAAATGGACCAGACTGGAGAGGCATATGCAACAACAGGTAAGATACAGGAAACGTAGAATGCTCAGAGGGCATTTATGTCTGTGATGTCAGAAAACCTGTAGAGTAAACCGAGGAGTGACATAGCACGTTAGGTAACCCTGTTTATGTGCGAGACAAACAACAATTTACTGTCAAAATGCATTCCTAAGTCTTTTTAATTGTCATCAAGAGCAATTGGTTGGTTCAGTAGGTGATATTCTTGTAGAACAGGGGATTTACGAAGTGTGAACAAAATGGTGGAACACTTGGAGGGATGAGGTTTAAGACGCCATGTAGTACACCAACCTGACAGTGAATCAAGAGCATTTTGCAATTGGATTGTATCTGTAGGAGAATCGATCTGCTTGAAGATTTTACAATCATCTGCAAAGAGAAGGATTTCACATGAATTGTGGGAAACAGTATCAATAAGGTCATCAATAAACAGGGCAAAAAGAAGTGGACCTAGGACACTACCCTGCGGGACACCAGAGAGGGTGGTGGTGGGAGAAGACCTGCATCCATCAAGGACCACGCGCTGTAGTCTCTCGCTCAGAAAGCTATTAATTAGAGCTAGGAGTCTCCCATGAACGTTAAACCGTTCAGAAAGTTTGTGTGCAAGAAGCGTGTGATCCACGGTATTGAAGGCCTTCGCGATGTCGATATAGCATACATCAAGTTGAGAGCCCGCGTGGATGGCAGACGTGGCATGATGGAGGAGGATAGCCAAGTTAGTTACGCAGGAGCTTCCAGGAAGGAAACCATGCTGCTGAGGGGATATATATGGAATTGTAAACGCAAGCAAATGCTGATGGATGATACTTTCACAAATGATTGATAAAGCAGGTAATATAGAGACCGGGCGATAATTTGCGATATCCGACCTCTGTCCACCTTTAAGAACGGGTGTGATATACGCAAGTTTCCAGGAGCTCGGAAAGTAGCCGACTGAGAAGCACCGATTGAATATCACACTAATAGGGTATGAAAGACTTACTGCTGTATTCCTACGGAAGATAGGACTGAGACCATCACGACCAATGGGTTTATTTTCTGACAAAAACGAAAGTAGGGAGTACACTTCAGATTCAGTGGTAGAAATATTACTGAGGCTATGGGAAGTAACAGGTTTGATTTTAGGAAACTTAGCATACTGCACAAGTTTAACAAAATTAGAAGTAAAATATTCATTGAATAATTCAGGTCTATCTGCTCCACTGGCTACAGAATGGTCCCAGGTTACCACTTCCGGTATTCGTTTGTTGTCTCTTCTGTTATTTATAAGTAACCAGATCCTTTTACTGTTGTGTCTTACTTCAAGGCAGGCTCCGTTAATATATTCTGAGTAATTCCGCCTTAATAAATACTTGTGGTGTTTGCGAAGGTCAGAGAATATTTTATAATTTCTCTCGGAGGGTGCATTCTTCCATTGTCTCCAGGCTACCGATTTTTTTAGTTCAGCACTTTTAGTATCACTCTTCTTCCATGGGGGGGGGGGGGGGGGAATTTCCTGGACATCGAATGAGTAGGAATGAGGTCACAGATCACAGCAAGCGTCCAATCATAAAATAAGTCTACCGCATCTTGAACTTCACCCACTTGCAACAAATGCCATGGTAAAAGGGACACGGTACGATTCACAGTCTGCCAGTCAACACTACGCCACACAGGCGCAGAGCTCCGAAGGACAGGTTGATGACATCTCGAAGCACGGGGAGGGTGAAAGTTGCTTCAACGGACTTGTGGTTGGAGTTTAAAATATTTCGTCCCACAGAAACAGATGAAGGCTCGTTATAGGAAACCAGGTAGTCAAGAAGACTATTTCCGCAGGTGTTTTCCAAGACATGCTGTTTGAAGTTCAGTCCAGTAATATAGTGGTCCGAATACCATTTGTCTAGGCTATTAGAAGGCTGACCTAATGAAGGGGAAATCTGACCTAATGAAGGGGAAATCCAGGAGACAGACAGATTAAAGTCTCCTAGTATAACAATGTTATCTTTGGAATGAACGGCTTTAAGCACAGAGGAAAGAAAAGCTTCAAAGTAGTTGAGATAGGAAAGAGGTGGTCTATAGAAACATGCAAATAGATATTTTATGTTATGAAATCTAACTTCAACTCGAACAGCTTCATAGTCATTCATCAGGTCGGAGCATAGGGTCGCATGCCATTTAGATTTGACAGCGATTAAAACACCCCCTCCCCGGGATCCAGTTCTACGATCGGCCCTGAATAAGGAAAACTCTTTAGAGAGTGGGATTTAAGAGTCTAACACAAAATCCGCCAACCAAGTTTCACTTAAGGCGATAACGTCAAAAGCAGCTAATTCTTGAACATGAAGTTCACAGTCTGTAATCTTATTTTTTATGGGCCTGATATTTTGATAGTACACAGAGAACTCATTATTCGTTGTCGGCCCAGGGTTAATTTGCCCATCACCAGACAGGAGTAACAGTGTTAGTAAGAAACTTAACAGGGAACGGCGCGCATGACAGCGTAATTTCAACGAATCGTGGGTTGATGCTGGGACCGTAAGAAAACAAGACAGGTTAGCCATCGGTAAGGAAGGAAAATAAAACTTACGATCCGAAGTTAACCAGTCTCCTGCCTGTGATAGGGCAAGGGAAGTTTCCACGTTGCATTGCGTACCTGCAAGCGGATCACTCGCAACAGCAGTTGAAGAAGCCGGCTCCGTAGTGTGCATAAGCATGTCACAGTCCGACCACGTGGCGCACAAACACAATCTCATTGATTTCACCATTATATCGTCACAGATTGCCAACTCACTACACTCCACATCACCACTAAATTTCTTGGAAGAAATTCTAACACAATTCGAGACAGCAAATCCTTGATTAACCACACATATTACTAAAGTAGTACAGAGGATACCCACACTGAGACAATCACTAGACTCTCGCTTTAAGTTCAATGACCACATCAAGTCAGTGAAAAATGTATTAAATTAATAAACGCTTTATCAAAATCGGCAAGAATAGGATGGGATCTAAAACACCAGGTTTTGGAAATAATATATAAAAGGAGCAATATTACCAATGCTGATATATGCTGCACCGATCTGGATAGAATCCCTAGTAAATAAATGTAATCTGATTAAATACGTGAGAGTGCAAATACTTATTCTATCGAGAATAGCAAGATCGTATCGCACTGTATCTCATGAGGCACAGTGCATCATCACAGGAATTATTCCTATATATATCAAGGCAAGAGAGGCTGTTACTCTATACAATATCAAATCAGGCAAAACAACTATGAATTATGTCACTGATCACCCAGAAAAACCTATGAGATGGCTCCACCCAGCAAAGTTTCCTGGTACCGAAGACCCAAGAATATCATTAAATGAATATATCCCATGGAAAACTTACACAGATGGAAGCAAAAGTGAAGGAGTGGGAGCTGGCATAGCAATATACAGATCTCATGAATTAATAGACCAATTGAAATTTAAACTGCAAGACAACTGTTTGAATAATCAGGCGGAGCAATTAGCCATATTAAAATCTCTGGAATTCTTAGTAACTACTAGGGCAGAGGATGACGAAGATAAGAAAGCAATTATTTACACAGATAATAGGATAGCAATTGACACAATTGCGGACTTCAGAAATCATAACCAACTGATTGAGAATATAAGAAAGACTACAGGTACTCTAAAAAGAAATAATTGGAGAATGAAATTTGAATGGGTTAAGGCACATATAGTTATTGAAGGCAATGAACTGGCTGATAAAATTGCAAAGGAGGCTGCAAAATTAAGTGAAATCTGTTTCGATAGAATACCCATCCCTACATTAAAGAAAAATCTCAGAGAAGAATCAATTCATGAATGGCAGCAAAAATGGGAACAAACATCAAAAGGGAAATCCAAATTTGATATAGGGTAAAGGGGGCTAAGAGTATGCACTATACACAAAATCACTTATAAATTTTTAATGTTTGGAATAATAATCATGTACATTTGACTTAATATAAATTGTCTATCAGCCTACATATTTACAGTATCAAAGTGTTATTAACATGGCACAAAAATAATGAAATATGTATTTGCGTACTCTTGGCAGAACTGTCGGGTAAGAGTACGCGATGAATTCGTCTAAGAGTTCGCACTTAAGAAATCATCTAAGCGCAACGATCACACACGAAAGCATCGATCCCTTCATAACCAGAGCATTCCTCATGCCACCACTGATCACAAATACAACATTTGATCCATTCCTCGGCGAAATTTTCACCACAGTTTCTTCTTCCTCTCTCGATGTAATTCGCTTTTCATTACCCTCTGCTGTTCCTGATGTTGACTGTTGAGAACTTGCTGGTTTATCGGTGCTACTTTGCTTTAAATATTTCAGAGTTCTTTTTGTTTTTATCCGACTCTTTTCCGTTGCTGCAGTTAATTTTGTCTCGAGCTGTTTCTTGTAGGGCGAATCAGAAAGAATTTCAGACCTTAGACCTAAACCTCTTATTTTCTCTGTCGACTCGTCCACTCGTTTGGGCATGGGGTATAAAGGCCGCACAATGACCCGCTCTGTGAATTCTTCAGAGTTTTGACGAGCAGGAACTGTAGTGGTGTTGTCTGAGTTTGAACAGAAATTCTATATAGTGAGCTATGTGGTGGATAATTCGACTGATGAGGTGCAGTCCCGGGCTGTTTTGATGTAACATTTTGTGACGAAGTCTCACTTTCTCCCGAGGTCACACACTGTGCTGGAATCTCTGTCACTGTGGCTGGATGGTAATCAATGTCTGTAAAAATATCTGGATTGTAGAGGAAAATTCCAGTGCAAGCAAAAGATTTCTCAGCCAGAGGAACTGTTGCAACTTTACTGTACGCTCTTCTGAAGAGACTGGTTATGACAGTCTTGCGTATAGGTGTCCCAGGATTGGCTACCATGTGTTTGTCTACTTCATCTGCATAAGCAGATTTTAAGGGCCCAAAGAAACACCTATCCAAAGGTTGAAGCTTATGAGTGGTGTGTGGAGGAATCGAAAGCTGTGTTATAGTGTTCATTCTACAGAATTCCACTGCTTGTAGTGAGCAATGAGAACTGTGATTGTCAAGGATCAAAAGCATCGGGTCGTCATTTGACGCCTTAACATGTTGGAAATGTGGAAGCCAGTTATTAGCAAACAGATCAGCATCCATATAGCCTGTATCTGACATTAGGGTGAGTGAAAGAGGTAGTGCTTCAATCGTTTCCTTCCCTAAACAAGGCGAGCATCAAAGAGTACGCACGACGAGCGTGTAAGAGTTCGCACGTACGCTTGGGCTTCCAACCAGTGCGCACTCTTGGCCACTTTGCAACAGTTTTAAATAATCATCACTAGATCGCACCACTTGTCAGACAAGCAGACAGCATGCATACGATCAGCGAGGCTATAGAGTGCACTATATGATGGACTGAAATTACCCCTGATATGTGTTAAAAATGAATGCTAGTTAAGTAAGGAACCAAGAAAAAAGTTTATCAGAATGTACTAATATGATATTTACCTGTAGAAATCAAACCACTCGAGGTAAAACCACAAACTTTTGGGATACAGTCACGATCGCTAATAACTTCACTGCACGACCGCCAAAACAGAACTGCAGTGTTCCCAACTACATGAAACAACTATGCGTACTCTTAGACGCTGCGAACTATTAGCCCCCTTTACCCTACTGTTGAAATTTTGATAGAAAACGCCATCTATATATATAAAATAAGAGTTTTGTCTGTACATTGCTCAGAACTTGAAAAGAATGGTATTTCTGTATCGGTCATGTCCATAGTAACAAGGAAATGCACTTTTTACTTTTCCGTGATTTCTGTCTGTCTGTCTGTCTGTCTGTATGTATGTATGTATGTACGCGCATCACGAGAAAACGGCTGAAGAGAATTTAATGAAAATCAGTACGTGAAGTCGGGGGATGAGCCACTATAATCTAGGATATAAATCATTTAACTCATGCTGAGTGAAATGGTAGTTTAGGGGAAGGCCTAAAATTGAATTCTCAAATATGTATACTATTTGTGGTCCTACCGATAAATACCACAAAACTAAAGTTATATAGAATTAAATTTCCATCATTTATGCCATACGTTGTTACCATACCGGCTTTGATAACACAGGTATTAATGAATTTGTATTTTTGTTGCCAAGTCCATATCAACGCCGAGCCACGAGAAAATGGGTTATGAGAATTTAATGAAAGTCGGTATATCGAGTCGGGGAATAAGAAACTACAGTCTAATTTATAAACAATTTTATTCGTCCTGTATGAAACTGTAGTTGAGGGGAAGGCGCCTAAAATGTAACTTTTAAATTCCTATGTTATTGGTCCTATCGAAAGTACCACATAACAAAAGTTACAGAAAATACAATTTCCGACCATTTGTGTTTGAATCAATTTTACCGTACCGACTATGATAAGAGTGGTATTTCAGAGTTGGAAGAAAACTAAATGTGAAGGCCTACAATGTTGAAAGCGCATAACATTGATCAACAATAACATTACCTTGACCATTGTTTGTGGTGATGTTCTTTGTCATGCTGCCACTCAACTCCGATAGATGGGATTACTGCTGAGTACCGAGTATAACAGCCTGACTGAATATTGGCGGGAAGTAGCTGGGGAGTTAGAAAACTTTCTTCTTTAGCATGCCATTCCTCTGGTTCATACATTTTCTGATACCGTACTGCTGGTACGTAACTCACTAGTTTATCATAGTATTCCAGCTATTCGATCCCTACTCTTGACGCGCTGTTTATAATGAGCAGTGTGCACTCTTAAGGCAGATGTTCACTTAGTAGTATTAGTATTAGTAGTAGTAGTAGTAGTAGTAGTAGTAGTAGTAGTATGACCTGGTCTAGAATTACAATTTAGGCATATTCCAAATTATAACACCACAATTCACTAAATAACTCAAAATTCAACCCTGAAAAGAGCCGGTTCTTAAAAAGAGCTTCTTCCTCTTCAGTTTTATTAAATTCTATATTCAATTTATTCAAAATTAGCAGTGAACAGTGGGTTTCTCCTCTGGCTTGGAGGAAAAAATTGCCTCCAAGTCAAGATAGATTGGGGCCGATGACCTTCGATGTTAGGCCCCTTTAAACAACAAGCATCATCATCATCAAGATAGATTTATCCGCCGCCAGTGTAGTGAACTGAGATTTTCCGACTCATCGGGTACTCCTAGGAAACAGATTAGTAAAAGGGCATAGTTTTTGCCCTGGGACTCTCCACTATTCAATCCCTCCCCCCTCCGAAAAAATATTAAGTGTTCACAGATCATGGCTGTCTGCGGCCTGGTCATTCCAGCTCTGGAACTTTGGACTGTTAGATCGGCAGCGTAGTACTGTTCGTTAAAATTGAGAAAATGTGTCGTTTTTCATTTGATCGAGTATTTCATGTGATATCACTGCTTTCACTCGCGCCATTCCTACTGACGTTATTGTAATGACCTATGTCCATTTCAGTTGGGAAAATTACTAAGACAGTCTTTCTGAGGATGTAAACTGGCAGGTGGAAAGTCAGTGTCTGCCATTAAATTACAAGCAACTTTTGAAGGAAACGAAAACTGCATTCGTGGAAGAAGAGAATAGAATCGCAGAAGCAGCAAAGAAAGACCCATTCATTGCCCTGAGGAAACAAAATGTAACACAAGCCACAGTTATACCGATGAAAGAATGGGAAGAACACTTCAAGAAAATACTAAATCAACAGAACATTAATGTAGCCGTTTGCGGAAGCATAACTGACTCAAAATCCACCACCGATAACACCAGAAGAGATCACAGACGTCATCACTAAAGCGAAAACTAGGAAAGCCCCTGGGCCAGATAATATTTGCATGGAAATCTTAAAAGACTCATTGGAAACACTACTTCCTTTATGGACCAATCTCTTCAACAAATGCCTGCAATCAGGGACAATACCGGAAAGCTGGAGAACTGCGAAGATTAAAATGCTATACAAAGGTAAAGGGGAAACAAATGACAAATTCATACAGAGGAATAGCACTGGAGAATAACATCTTCAAAATCTATACTAAAATACTAACGAGGAGACTTGAACAGGAAGTAGACCCAAAAATACCAGAATGCCAATTTGGGTTCAGGAAGGGTAGAAACACAACACAAGCTGTAAAATTTCTTCTGGACGAGATAGAATCAGCACTAAGAATGCCCAAGGGAAAATACTACGCAGTCTTCATTGATTACAAGAAGGCTTTTGATCTTATAGACAGAAAACAACTACTACAAAACATCGAAGACATGATTGGAAAGACACACTACATTAGTAAAATAATAGAAGACATCTTGACATACAACGACATTGTAGTAGATGATGGAATAACAACATGTAACAAAATCAGGCAGACAAATGGTGTACTACAAGGGGACCCCATTAGCCCAACACTGTTTAATATAGCCACTGCGAACATCACCAATATCCTTCGAAATACAATGGAGACGACCCTCCTGATGTACGCCGACGATATAGTCACAGCGGGCCCCAACAAAGAGGAATTACAGACGACATTAAACGCCCTGGCAAAATGGGCATTGGAGAATGGTTTCGAGATAAACATGAAGAAATCAGCGCAGATGACATTCAGGAAAGGGGGAACAGCATCACCAAAGGACACGCTGTTATTGAACAACGAAGAGATGGAAGTGGTTAATAAATTTAAATACCTAGGCATCACCCTGCAGACAACGGGTCGATCATTCAGCTACCATGTGGAAGGACAACAACGGCTATTAAATACATATGTGGACTCAAAAACCTTCATCGCTTATCGCTGAATACAGCTATGACTCTTTTCGACGACACAATAACACCAATAATAACATATGGCATAGAACTAATATGGGAAAATCTAACGTACAAGAACCTCGAGAGAATTGAAAAGGTGAAAGCAAGATTCATAAAGCACTGCCTGCGAATAGGAAAGTATGCACCATCGAGACTTGCCTATGAATTAGCAAGAGAGACCTTCTTCATAGAGGATATCAGGTATAAGCTCAGCCTGCCATCTACTGACGCTTACCAGGCACTTCTAGCTGCTAGACAAAGGAAACAAATGGACATCGACTTGGAATTTTACAGTACCGATGCTATGCAAGACAGATCATGGACAAACGCTAACAAAGAACAAAGACACACAATCAGAAGACTAGCCATGCATGGCTACCACCACAAGTTATGTAGCAATAAGAAATTTCACCTACCAAACGGGAATTGCATATGTTCGCTCTGTGGAAAGTGCTGCGAAAAATATACCATATTGTGTTATGTTCAAAAAGGACCAAAAGCATCACGCAAATTAGCAAAGAATAATTTCAAATTTGATGTAATCATATTGTATATGCCCTTTCGGGTGCTTTTCCTATTAATAAAATTATAATGCAATTCCCCAACCTGATTGTGACTGATGGTAGGCAAGCGGGCCTACCATTACAATGAAAATTCCCTAACGCTGTCTTCATACGAGAAAAGACGTTTGGTGATTTTTTGTCGCGTTTCCAGGGTAACGTTAAGAGCTATGCAATTTAATACAGTCTTGCACACAATGTGTACTCTACCTAACCTACAATTCTGTACACAATGTAGAATTCCGTAGCGAAGCACGGGTACATCAGCTAGTAATATATATATAAAATAAGAGTTTTGTCTGTACATTGCTCAGAATTTAAAAAGTATGGTGTCCCTGAATCAGTCGTGTCCACAGTAACAAGGAAATGCACATTTTAATTTACCGTAATTTCTGTCTGTCTGTCTGTATGTATGTATGTACACACATCACGAGAAAATGACTGAAAAGAATTTAATGAAAAATCAGTAAGCATAGTCGGGGAATAAGTTGCTACAATCTAGGCTATAAATAATTTTTATCACCCTGAGTAAAATGGTAGGTTATGGGAAGGACTAAAATTTAATTCTCAAATATTTACGTTATTAGTGGTCGTATCTTAATGAAAATTGGTATGCAAAGTCGGTGAATAAGTCACTGTAATTCATGTTATAAATAATTGTATTCACACTGAGTGAAATGGTAGTTCAGGGGAAGACCTAAAATTTCATTCTCAAATATTTGTTATTAGTGATCGTATCTTAACGCAAGTCAGTAGGCGAAGTCAGGTAATAACTCTCTATAATTTAGGCCATAAATAATTGTATTCTTGCTGAGAAAAATGGTAGTCTAGGGGAAGGCCTAAAATTTAGTTCTGAAATATTGATGTTATTAATGGTCCTATATTAATGAAAATTGGTGTACAAATTCGGGGAATAAGTCGCTATAATCTAGGCCATAAATAAGTTTATTCAAGCTGAGTGAAATGGTATTTTAGGGGAAGGCCTAAAATTTAATTCTCAAATATTCATGTTATTAGTGGTCGTATCGATATAAATACTACATAACGTAAAGTTACATAATATTGAATTTCCGATCGTTTGTGACTTATACATTGTTACCGTACCGGCTATTAACACAGAGATATTCATGAATTTGGATTTTTCTTACCAAGTCTATATCAGCGCTGAGTAACAAGAAAATAGGTAAATAGAATTTAATGAAAATTGGTATGTAAAGTCGGAGAATAAGGAACTACAGTCTACGCTATAAATAATTTTATAAGACACCCTAATATCACAAAATCGAAAGAAAACTAAATGTGAAGGGCTACAATATAGAGAGCATATAAAATTCATCAACAATAACATTACAGTGACCATTGTTTGTTGTGATGTGCTTTGTATCTTCTGTTGCCACTCGTCTCTGATAGATAGGATTATTGCTGTGTACCGAGTATTTTTTCTTTTTATTTACCTTACGTTGCACCGACACAGATAGGTCTTATAGCGACGATGGAATAGGAAAGGGCTAGGAGTGTGTAGGAAGCAGCCTTGGCCTTAATTAAGGTACAGCCAAAGCATTTGTCTGGTGTGAAAGTTGGAAACCACAGAATACCATCTTCAGGGCTGCCGACAGTGGGGTTCGAATCCACTATTTCCTGGACGCAAGCTCTCAGCTGCGCGGCCCTAACCACACGGCCAACTCACCCGGTCATATTGAGCCTGCCTGAATATTGGCAGGAAGTAGCTGGGAGTTACATAACTTTCTCCTTTAGCATGCCATTCCTCTGGTTCCTAAATTTTCTGATACTAATGGTACGTAACACACTGGTTCATCAAAGCATTCAAGTTATTCAACCCCTACTCTGAGGCACTCACTGGAATGAGCAGAGTGCATATTTAACAGAATAAAGGCAGAGGTGTGTTTACGGTTGTTTGCGGCCTGGTCAATCCACTTCTGGAACTTTGGACTCTTAGATCGGCACCATAGTACTGTTAGTTAAAAGTGAGAAAATGTGCGGTTTTTCATTTGACCGAGTATTTTATATGATAAAATTGCTTTTAATCGCTACTTTCCTCCTAACGTTTTTGTAATGACCTATGTTGACTTCCATTAGGAAAACCACAAAGTCAGTCTCTGAAAATCCTGTAGCGAAGCACGGGTACATCAGCTAGTAGAGAATATATGTAATTTTAATGGGGCATAATCAAACTGCAACGAATATACAAAAAAAAGTAACATGTTCATTGCTAAAATGTATGAATCTCACTACAAGAACACTATTGTTTGCTGCACTTTGATGTGAATGAACGCTGTGTTGATTTGCGTTTGTGTTCCTCAGTAGTGTTATCTCGCACTAGACACCAACAGTAATCTGTCATCAAGGAGACGTCCCATTGCCCCTGATACCATTGTTCCATTTCTTTAAGATCCTGGTGGAACCACTCGCCATCTTCCTCGCTGAATGCTCCTAAATTTGCAGAAAAATAATCCAGATGACTGTGCAGGAAATGTAATTTTAAACTCATGCAGCAACCCAATTTCTGGAAGTTGTACAGCATGGTTTCCACAATCTGTGTGTAGTTCCCCTGTTTTCTGTGTGAGTGGGACTCTCAGGACAGGGATCATCACTGGTTAGTGTCCGAGTGGCCCAAGAGGAAACAATTCGTGACTGGAAAAAAAAAAAAAAAAAAAAAAAAAAAAAAAAAAAAAAAAAAAAAAAAAAAAACCATTGTAAATCATCCATTAATTGAACCTCAAAGTGTGTTATTGCCCCCTTTACATATTAAATTGGGAATTATGAAGCAGTACGTGAAGAGTTTAGATAAAGGCAGTCCCTGCTTTCAGTACCTCTGTCAGGAATTTCCAGGACTGTTGGATGCCAAAATTAAGGAAGGTGCTTTTGACCGCCCCAAATTCGGAAGCTTATGAAGGATCCGACGTTCAGAACGACAATGAATGAAACACAGCTTCAGGCGTGGGAATCATTCAAGGATGTTTGTAAAAAATTCTTGGGTAATGTTAAAGATGTCAACTACCAACTTTGTATATCCTCCTTGCTGCCCTAATATGGTACCGCACACTTTTAAATCACAACACAGTAACCATCTGTGTTCATTGTAGTTCAGTTTCTGTAACACCATAGATAAATTGTGATAGTTTTCAAGAAGAGATGGTGAATGGGTGACTGGCACTGAAGCAAGTTTATTTCCATTGTGCAGAAGAACACCTTTGAGACTTCTTTTACTGGTACCAATAAATAGACCCCAGTCCTTTGCTTGGTAAATAGTTCCAAGATGACGAATCAAGCCATTAAGTCATAGAACTCACTAGATAGTTTGGACATGGTAGTCAGAATGCCATGAAATCTCTATGCTTTTAACTTTTCACAATACTTAATGTCTATGTAATTTCCTAATACCATCGTAAATTTGATGTAATGTACAATTTGATCCACAATTTATAGATTTACCGACAATATTGTACTTTAAACTTAGACATCCTCAATGACTGTTTTTTACCTAATCGATCGGCATCACGATCTATTTTAATCTCATTTCATGTATTCAACCTCATTTTATAATGAATGTTATTGTAATGTAAATATAGATTACTCTATTAGTTTTATTACTTCACAAGAGGGTAATGTTCATGGACATTCGATAAACAAAGTGTAATCATTTTAGGCTGATGATGACCCAAATGAGGTCAAAACCAGTACATAGCAACACATTATGATATAAACATAGGCATTGCAAGTAATGTACAGTACTGAATAGGTGGAATAAAATATTTTATACCTAATTATATTTGTGACATGGTCATATGTCGAATGCATACCTGATGCATGCATTTTGGGCACGTTGCAATCTCATGCCTTGCTCATTATTGATATGAATAAAAACTGTATCACAGTGTTCGAGAACTGGAAACAAAAGTTACTAAATGAGCTTTATTTTCAGGGACCAAGGAAATATATTTTTAAACTGCTTCAGGGGATGCAGGCTCTGATATATCTTTTGGGACACTTTCGTCACATGTTGCGACCAGTTCAATGTTTCGCTTATAGCCACACCAAGATTCATAACTATTTCACAATATGGAATAATGGTATTGTTTAGTGCTGCACCCGATAGTCGAGCGGTCAGTGCAATGTTCTCCCAGTAACTCGGTTTCTTCTCAGGGTATTCTATCTATCGCTCATAAAATCTGAGATTTTATATGTGTTTGTTTTTAACGTGGTTTCGGAAGAGACTCGGTCTGCTGAGACACGCATCATGGGGGAACCTATTCACTCAAGTAAGGACCTGCGGCCGAAAACCTCAAAAAGAATCTCTCTCTTTTGTCAAATTCAACAGTTACTTATATCTACTAAACTTATTAGCTAACTTACAAACTAGCTGTTACCCAAAAGGAATTCATAACACAAGACACTTTCTAAAAGAATAGTATAAGAAAATTTATTGGAATAAATCATGTTCAATGTAAAGTTAAATGTGAATTCTGGGTAGTATTATCTTAATAACATTTATGTATAAAGGATTAGAGTCAGCGCTGGCTCAAATAAAAGTAAAATAATTAAGATTTTAAATTATTTACACTCATTCTCATTCAATGTTCAAGTTCATATTGGTTATTTACTTCTATATTCGTAGCCATGTTCCGAAGTGTATTTGATTTACTCTAATTATATTTAAGAGATCACTGAGCAATCACGGTCTCCATATAAATACTCGATGTGAATACTGTCACGATAATTATATTAATTATTCTCACCACATTTAAGTCAATTCACTGTGATAAAAATGGATGGTTTGCTAAATTGAAACATAATAAAAATTAAATGGGATAAAGTCAGATTGCGAATGTATATCTGATCATATCTTTGCGTATGTATCTCCCAAACAAACTCTTGCGTGAGTATGAAATCGTAAAACTGCTCTCCAAATTTTCCATTCATAAATCTGAACTCTGATTATTTGGTCCTTCATCTAGAATACGCATAAATAACAACTTACGGGCTAAGACAATACCTCCCTAGAGCCTACGACATATGGCTCCTAACTAACCATTTTCCTATTCTTTATATTTTAAACACTTCAACTCAAATCATATCTGCGTGAAAAGAAATGAACATCTATCTAACTGTTTAGGTAGTTTCCGATCCACACACTCCTCCACCAACGGCTCAATGTGCTTTAGCTATCTCCTATTACTCAATATCTCTCATGTGTACGAGCTACTCAACTCGTATGGTCAGTACACAATGAAATTAATACGTATTATATTGAAATGTCACCGCACCAAAGAATATCACATGTGTACTTAGTCATGAGCCTAGTTAAACCGTATGTTAAAGAACTCTCTTGTATTCGATACATACCATTTACCAATGTCAGATAAGAAACTGTCACGATTCACAATTCTACCATAATACATGTCAATCTTACCTTAAAATGGGTCATCTGCGCGATGTTCACTCTTTTGATATACTCTTTCCATATGACACAGAAACTCACCTCATGTTAATCTAACGCAACGTTTCCTCGGCGAATAGCAATTCTTTCTCATACCGCAGAACATAAACAAACATTCCTTAATTTACTCTGAGAAATAACCTATTTTAACACCATTCCAATATATATTAACATTCCACTGGCATACTTATTGCCGTACGCATATCGCCGATTACTCTTAAAGCTATATGCCAAACATTTTAGAATTGCCTTATTATAAACGCATTTTAATAACCTCTTATCTTTTAACAGCAGTTGGAGTTCAATGCCCTCTTTCTATAAAGAAAGGAATACGTAACTTAACTATATTCATCTGTGTCGCGCAGGTAAATTCGTGACGTAATCATTGTACAAGTAATACGAGATTAATCGAAGTTTCACTAGTTGTATAGACTCATTGCTATTAGATCTTCACAAGTAACACTTCTTTCATTTACTCATGCTAGTTTCTACTGTATGTATGCAATTGCGGTAGCATGTATATGATATAATAGAATTCTAATTCTACACTGCCATCTTATCTTATAGCCTTAAATATCTCACACTTCACTTTATGATTCACACACGTTCTTAATTAATTCATAAATATCACCAATTAATCAGCACATGCCGAAGTTAGAGTAAGGGTGTAGATTGCAAGAAACTACTCTACTAAAAAACATCTTACAACTTAGCTCGTCAGATGTTATGTTTGGTCTGGTTGTCGCTCCATTCCTTGGTTGTGGTTAGACCCTCTGTTAGGATCTGGATCTCCGGTTGGACAACGTCCTCCCGGTCATCGGCTGGTCATATGGCTGGCTGGTCCATTCCTCATCGGCTGGTCATCTGGCTGGCCGGTCCATTCCTCATCGGCTGGTCATTTGGCTGGCCGGTGCCTATCCTCATCGGCTGGTCCTCTGGCTGGCCGGTGCCTATCCTCATCGGCTGGTCCTCTGGCTGGCCGGTGCCTATCCTCATCGGCTGGTCCTCTGGCTGGCCGGTGCCTATCCTCATCGGCTGGTCCTCTGGCTGGCCGGTGCCTATCCTCATCGGCTGGTCCTCTGGCTGGCCGGTGCCTATCCTCATCGGCTGGTCATCTGGAAGGCCGGTGCCTATCCTCATCGGCTGGTCCTCTGGCTGGCCGGTCCATTCCTCATCGGCTGGTCCTCTGGCTGGCCGGTGCCTATCCCCAGTTCAGTCCATCATGTAAATTTAGCAAGCAGTCATCATTCCAAATCTGCAGACAGTGTAGAAAATTCCTTTTGCGGAGCAATCAGTCATGATATATTCCATTGTTCTACTGCTTATTCTTAAAGACGAAATTTTCTTCAGTTGGGATAAGTTCTCCGTATATATATATTAAGTTTATAACAACAGGGGCAACTTTCTTCCCATACGAAATTATCGGTCCTCCGATATAGTGAGTCCTTCTTCGCCAATCGCAGAGTGGTTGCTCACCGGATCCAAGTCAGATGTATCTCACCGCGATTTACTTATTTTTATAATATCTCGTCTCTTTTATAATGTACGCCGGTGAATTATTTTGTCAGATTTGATCGTCGATCGTAAAATAGTCAATATCTTCTTCAGAAGTTTAGGATAATCTTCAGATGTAAAGCTTAGCTTGTACTTGCGTCTTTCTTCTGCCGTTGAAATTTTTAGAGTATATATTTTTTTAAAAACAATCCAACTGAGCCTCTACTGTCCTGCAGTGTCTTCCAAATCAGTCCGTTCCGTGACGTGCTCGTCTCCTATATACCGTATTAATGACAAGTTCATTGCCTTAATAGATCACATGGGCCATACCTTCCTACGCCGCCATTTTGTAAATGGTCTACGAGATGCAAACGGGCACATTTAATCCCCCGTCACGAAGAAAATATATTGCTCACGATATATTTTCTCATTGATAACTTGAATCTCAAATGTGACTTTGCATCTCGTATATAATCTTTGCATTCCGACACTGGCTATTCGATTATCGAATATCCGCAGATTGATATCGATTCTGTCTTTGTTGTACTAGTTTGTTTAATTCACCCATGACCGTGTACACAACAGCTGATTTTCTTCATTCCTTCCAGTCCTAATAAAGATATTTAATCATTCCTTTTGGCGCATTTTTTAATGGTACGTCGTTTATTGGTTCTGGGCTTTGTTGTTTCTTAAACCGTAGAGCGGGGCTTGCGTCTCCATCCGTGCTTCAAACTCTGCGCTAGGGTGGGCGATGCGGCTCCAGACGCGGGACTGTTTTTATTTTTTTCTTATCTTCAATATTAGGCGCGAGCCTTGAAACTTTCCTCACATGCTTTGGAAGGTGCTGCCATCTTGACGATTTTTTTCGAACTACGTAGTAAGAACGGTATTGCGACAGGGAATCCCCTTTCTGTTTCGTTCGTATTTGTTCAGTGCAAAAATCGCTTAAGCGCCGCATCACATTCAGCCCGTGCATTCGTCAGTAGGCCGCATGACTGGCCCTGCGCTGTACTAAGTTCACGATAAATAGAAGCTTCAGTGTGTTCCTTTTGCGTTTTTGAAATGTTTATTTTGTTTTATATCATAATACAGTATGTTTAAAAGGGCGGGGGATATTCCAAGTGATTGTACTATTCGTGATATCCTTGAAAATAGCGAAGATGAAAGTTGTAGTGACTTCAGCTCGGAAAGTGACGATGAATCTCCGTTATTAGTAAATATTCCAGGAAGTAGCTTTTCTAGTAGTGTTCCAAGACCGGTTCAATCGGTGCGGAGTTCGAGTTCCAGTGAAAGCAGTGAAACTGAAACTGCGAATGACGGTAATCCTGCTGCTGTACAGGGTGAATGGGATGTGCGGGGTTGTAAGCGAGCAAGATTTCCAACAAATTACAATGCTGGAATTCAGGGTGAACTTTTGGATAAGAAACAGCCCGAAGAAATTTACGAATTTTTTATAGATGACGGACTTTGTGATCTTATTGCACAGCAAACAAATCTGTATGCTCAGCAAATAATTACCTCAAATTCGTTGATGGCAAAAGTGAAAAGAAGAAGTCGTGAGAGAGACTGGGTACCCACTAACAAAAATGAAATAAAACTCTTTTTAGGAATCTTATTACTGCAGGGTATTGTTCAGAAGCCGAAATTAGTCCATTACTTTTCTCGTAAAACTGTTAGCTACTCCTGTATTTTATGAAATTATGTCTGAGAAACGATTTTTCCTTTTACTTAAATTTTTGCATTTTGCGGACAATGAAGCATATAATAGACAGGTTCACCCCAAATTGTATAAAGTGAAGCCAGTTCTAGACGACCTATTATCAAAATTCAGAACTGCATATACTCCAGACGATCGCCTATCTATCGATGAGAGCCTGTTATTGTGGAAAGGTAGACTGGGATGGAAGGTATACATACCGAAGAAACGGTCGCGCTTTGGTATGGAATCTTATAAGTTATGTGAAGCTAAATCTGGGTATGTGTGGAACCTCCTATGGTATACGGGGAAGGAAACTGATCTGGTAAACGAAGTTTGTGGAATAGATATTTCTGAGTACACTAAGCCTTCCAAAGTTGTATTTACACTGGCCGAAGGTCTGCTGAATAAAGGTTATCTAATAGCTGTGGATAATTACTACAGTAGTCCGGAGCTATTTGACCTGCTCAATGACCTTCAGACAGATGCTGTAGGCACCGTAAGACCGAACAGGAAAAATCTCCCAAAAGATGTTATGGGGAAGAAACTAAAAAAGGGGGAAGTTGCGTTTGCTTATCGTAACAAACTCATTGCTCTCAAGTGGAGAGACAAGAGGGATGTGTGTATGCTAAGTAGCATACATGATGCCGAAATGCACACTGTGAAAAACAGGAAAGGGGACACAGTAGAAAAGCCTGTCATGTGTATAGATTACAATGACTCAATGGGTGGGGTCGATTTATCTGATCAGTGTATGGTCCCGTACTGTACAGCCCGAAAGCGAATCAAGAAATTCTACCAAAAGATATTCAGGCACTTGTTGGACATAACAATGTTCAATTCCTTCGTTATTTATCAAAAACATGGAGGAAAATTCACTCACTTACAATTTCGTATGCACGTTATCCAGAAGCTTTTTGACAAGTATGATAAATCAATCCCTGCTGAAGCCCAGCCAGTCAGATCAGTAGTGTCACTGTCAAATGACCCTTCGGATCGATTCTCGGGAAGGCACTTCCCGGATTTCAATGCCCCTTCAAAGACGAAACCCATTGCAAGCAAGAGATGTGTTGTTTGCAATGCAAATAATAAAAGAAAGGAGACACAGCACTGCTGCAAAATCTGCAATGTAGCACTGTGCCCGGCTCCTTGTTTCGGAGTGTACCACACAGCTAAAATGTGAACTGAGAGGCGTCCATTGAACGTGTATTGTGAATAGTGTCCCTAATTGTGTAAACTCGTGTGTGTGCGTGCGTGTAGACAGTGACGGCGACTAGCGGATAAAGAAATTAGAAACAAAAGGGTAGGACCTACATTTGAACTGCGAATTTAATTTCTTTTTTATACGGCTAAAATGCAATAAAAATGTTATTTTTCCCCAAAATGTGGAGGAGCACTACCCCTAACCGCTAACCCCCTCCCCCCCCCCATTGTCACCGCCACTGCGTGTGTGGATATATAGACTAGTTAAAATCTATGAGTGAAATTAGTGACTCGGCATTTTCATATCCAGAACAAGAGAAGAAAGTAGATATTCGGTGAGTACATTTTTCTCTGATCATTTTTATATTCTTCAACAGTGTAATAATAGTAAAGTATAACAATATATTATAGTGCTTGTGGGACTACAATGACAGTTTGATTCGTAAATGTTTACTGCTTATGTACAAGTTTCAGAAAGTAATTATTACAATTCCCATAAGAGAAAAAACGGGAAATGTGAGACTTATGCCTTTGTTGCACTAAAAAACGTAGTGCTTAAAAATCATTCTTTATCGTGAATATGCGGTGCAGTATCGAAATTAATGTGTCTTATTGTCACAATATACAAGTAATATTAGATAGATACATGTCGGGTTGCATAAATCCAAGTATTTAAAAAAATAAATAATGATGAAAACACCTCCCCACCGTAGTGTGTAAAGAGGAAGAGCTCGCTCCCCACTTAACGGGTTAAGTTCTGATTTCATAGGTTCATTTTCTTGAAAGTAAAGCTTGATGTTGCATGCATTGTGTACGGTATTTGCCATTTAAACTTGCTATTTCATAAGCATTATTTCCAAGCACGCGCTCGATTCTGTAGGGACCATTGTATAGCGGCAGAAATTTTGCACATATTTTTGCTGGTGCATTTGATATTGGAGCAGTTTTGACTAGAACTAGATCTCCTTGCTTGAAAGGTGCATGGAACTTCTTATTCCGTACTCTTCTTAATCGTTTTTGGGATTGATCCTTGAGCCTCTGTTGGATCTTTAGAGTTATTTCTTGGGGATCTGGCTTCTTCTCTAGCTGCATAGTAAAAATGCTGTCCCAAGTTCTCTGAGGGTGAACATTTTTATGGGCTACGCTAGGAATCTGGGCAATTGACTGGTTAACGGTATTGTTCAAACTTTCTGCTATGATGTCTAGCATATCTATCCATTTCCAGTGTTGTTGACTGCAATATATTCTCCCGAATTTAGCGATCTCCTTCATATACCTCTCTACGGGATTCGCTGCTGGATGACGAACTGAGCATAACGTATGCTTGATGCCCTCATTTCTCATTCTTTCACGGAACATAGTTGAGGTAAATTGTGTTCCCCTATCAGTGAGGATCCTCTCAGGTTTTCCCATCTCAGGAAATGTCTTATTAACGAGGCCGTGTATAACTTGTTTGGTATTGGCTCTCTGGATGGCTTGCAATGAAATATATTTAGAGAATATGTCGATAACCACTAGTATATATTTCTTTCCCTTCCTAGCAGTGGGCAACTTTCCAAAGATATCTATTGCATAAATTTCCTGAGCCCTAGATGGTATAATTGGGATCGGTTTATGACCGCATACGTAATTGTTATGCTTTACTCTCTGACACATATCGCACGTTTTTGCTATGTTTCTGACTGATCTTCGCAATCCTTCCCACGTGAATTTCTCCATTATCGTTCCAATGACCTTGTCTATGCCAGCATGTCCGGTCATCTTGTGGGCATGCCAGATTAATTCTCTCTGTAGCTCTCCTGGTATTACAATTCTTTTACTGTGGTTGATCTTGTCCACTACTTTCAGTAGTAACCCATCTACGATTTCGTAGTTCCTTGTGAATTCTGGCGCCGATTCCCTGTTCGCCAAGTTATCGATGATGACCTTCAATTTCTCGTCGGATTCCTGGAATTCTCTCAGATTTTCCAACTTTCTTAGCAGTTGTTCGTCTCGAGTATCCAACTCAATTGTTAGAACATCATCTTCACTTTCTTGCGGGTTTCTGCTTAACGCATCAGCTAGGATGTTTTGCTTTCCACTACAATGTTCGATCTTTAGGTCAAACTGTTGTGTGAATAACATCCATCGCGTTATCCTTTCGCTGATCATAACGGCTTTCAACCCAAAGGTCAACGCCTTGTGGTCTGTCCTTATAGTTACTGGGTACCCATAAATTATACGTCTCCATTGTTGTAATGCGTGCACTATCGCTAGAAGTTCGAGCTCAGTAGTGGTATAGTGTTGCTCGGTATTTTCTGAGTTTCCTACTGGTAAACGCCAGATAAGTTCGTTTTCGGATCTCGTTATCTTCTTGATATAGGCAGGCTCCTATACCAACGTGCGATGCATCAGCTTGAATTATGAATCTCTGTTGATAATCAGGATATCCCAGTTTGATACTCTTCTTCATCAGCTCTTTCATGTTGATGAAAGCTTGTTCGGCTTCATCATTCCACTTCCACTTGTTGTTGACCTTTAGTAGGTTCTGTAATGGTGCAGACGTCTCTGTGTAACTTTCGCAATGGTCTGAAAAGAATCCAGTCATCCCAAGAAATTGCCTTATATGCTTTACCTTTGTCGGCCTCGGGAAGTCGCATATAGCCTTTATTTTTACGGGATTTGGTCTTATCCCTTCTCCGTCGATCACGTGGCCTACAAAAAGCACCTGGCTTTGGCAAAATTTGGATTTTGACAGATTTATTTTTAAGCCAGTTTTCTGTAAGTTACTTAATAGCTTCTCCAGCTTGACACAGTGTTCTTCGAAGGTAGAACTCGCAAGGACCAGATCATCGACATAGCAATTTACGAACTCCTTTACTTCACTCGTTAGGCTCCTGCCTAGTGCCCTTATCAATACTGCCGAGCTGACTTTCAACCCAAAGGGTAGGCGACAATAGGCATATGTTTGGTTATTAAACATGAAACCTGTTAACAACCGTGACTTCTCTTCAAGGACGATATGGTGAAATGAGGCCGTGCAGTCCATACTCGTGAAGTATTTCTGACCTCGGAATCTCTTCACAATGTCCTTACTCTTGGGGGCCTGACTATACTCTGGAATTAGTCTGTCATTTAGCCTACGAGCATCAAGGCACAGCCTGAGTTTTCCGTTGTTTTTCCTTACAATAACTATGGGATTTAAGAATGGAGTGGTGGTCTTCACGATCAATCCATCAACTAACATTTCTTCGATGATCTGCTTAACTTCAGTGAAATATTTCTCTGGCACATCATATATTTTCCCCTTATACGGCGTCCAGTCAGTAACCATCAATTTGTACTTGCAGTTGGGGATTTGCCCAGGTTTATCACTAAATACTTCAATATACTTATTTATGATGTTGTACAGTGTTCGTTTTTCTTCTGCTAAGACCGCAGCTTGAGCAATAGCCTCCCAAATCTCAGGTTTTTCGCAGCTTTCCTCTTCAATTGCAATGATTTCCTCAATTCTCATGATCAATTCCGGCTTTATTTCTGTGCTAAGATCCTTTTCTTCTAGTCCTTGGCTCTCTCCGTCCAATAGATCCACTTCCTTTCCCTCGATCTTCAGCTACTTGTTCTCTTCAAGTGTGTCATTAAGTTGGATCCTTTCTACGGTTCTATTTCCATCATTTTCTACTACTGGGAATCGAACTTCACATTTTTCCATGTCAATTGCCATCCTACAACTTATCATGAAGTCTATCCCAAATATGATGTTGTATTTTATTTTTTTCATAACCATGAACGGGTGCTCGAATTCGTATTTTCCGATCTTTATACTTAAGTAAGCTTGTATCTTGCACTCTACTGACTTGTCTGGAATGATACCTCGGATTTTTACGCCAGACACAGGTATGGTCGGTATCTCTATTTTCTGGCTTAGCTCTTGGAATAAGGTATGTGACATTTATGCTGGCTCCAGAGTCCACTAAACAGTACAGCCTGATGTCGAACACTCTCACGACTATTACTGGTAACTTGAATTTAGGTTGGGTTTCGTGACAGGTATCCTCTCTAATTAAGTCCTCGGGCTGGATCTCCCAGTGATCTATCTGAGCTACTACCCAACTGCGAATTTTGACAATATTTTCCAACGGTTCATTATTTACAGTTTCTTGATTTGTTAATTCGCCATCGGCGTTTTTTTTTCTGCTCAGATGGCTGGGAGTTGTCTGTGTTCCCTTGGCTCTCATGCTCCTTCCACCCTTCTTCTTGTCTCCTTCGTTTATAATTTTGGAGCTCGAGACTTTCTGCGCCTTCGAGGTCGCCGTTTATATCCTTGTTTTTGATGGCTTCCTCCCATCGGCTCCTGTTTTGCCTCTGCTCCCTGAGCTCTTGGACATATCGTCTATTCTCTTCGTTCTGATTATATTGGGCTGGTCCTCTCCTCTCATTGTATCGCCTCCTGTTCCTGTGATATGGTCGACTTCTATTGTTCCCATATCGAGTATTATTCCTGTACTGAAAATTATTTCTATTTCCTATTTGCCCACATCTTCCATGCTGCTCTCCACTGTACTGGCAATAACATCTCCTCGATTCCTTATCTTGGGCTCTGATACAATTTTCCGCCCTAATCTCATCAGCCTTATCTACTCTGCGGTTGGTGATTTTGGGATTAATTGCATTAATTGCCTCTATTTGTCTAAGATTTCTGGGGTTCCTCTCTTATTAAACACGTTGACGTTAGGTCAATCCGCCTCAATCGTCTCTCCATGTCAATGGCAGTTTGTATGTCAGAGGCCGCTAGTGATCTCTGTACTTCAAGTGGCAATTGTCTCTGAATGGTTTTAATCGCCTCCAGTTCGCTAGGTGGAGAATCCAAGTCTTGAAATCGATGGAACTGGAACGAAAAGAAATCGCTGTAGCGAGTTTGGCCAGCAGTTGAGAACTTCCTCGAATACAGCTCTAATCTTAGCTGTTGCTGGATCTCAGGATCCCAGAACTTTCTCAGGAAGGCTACCTTAAACTCATCATAGTTGTGGAAGGTATACTTGAAAGCCTGGAACCAAATGTTTGGGTTCCCGTCCAGATGTTTTTCAATAATGCGCAATTTCTTTTCTTCTTGAATCTTTCCTTCTTTAAAATATTCCTCAACGTCCCTAAGGAATTGCTTCGGTGAGGTCTTAGCCGAGCCGTCGAAATGTTTCGGGCGGTCATCGTAGTTTTTAATGATATTAATTATTGTGCTTCCCTCACTCTGGTTACTTCCGTTTAACATTTCGATATCTCTCCTAGTTGGGTCGCTTATCCCTGAAGGTGCGTTCTCTCTCTCACTAATTTGTACTTCGATTGCTCTTTGCCTATCGCTAGAGCTTGAAGCCATAGATTTTGCCGTGTGCGTTTCCACCTTCATCTCCTGTATTTCCCTTCTAATCTGTTTCATCTCTTCTTCTGTCCACTCGATTTTCCGTTCCGATTCAACCTTGTTGTCTTCTATCTTCTGTTTCAATTCGTCTATTTTCTGAGCTACTTTGCTTGCAGCTTGGTCATATTTCTCATCTAAGTCTTGTTGCCTTAGATTTAATCCTTGCATGCCAGTTGTTATATCATTTATCTTCTCTTCTTCCAATTTTCTGATGATTTCTTGGCTCTCTGTTACCTTTTCATTTATCTTATTTATTTCCTCGTGCATCTCTCTATTTCTATTTTCCACGGTTTTTGGTCAACCTAGTCTGCATATTTTGAATTTCGTTCTTAACTTCAAAAATTTCCGACCGTGTTTTCGCGGTTTCTTCAGTCGCTTCTTCTTGTTTCTTGCTTAACTCATCGATCATCCCTTTGTGTTCATCTTCTATTTTCCTAACGAATTCTTCTAAAGATTCCTTCTGTTTCAGCTGATCCTCTCTTCTTTCCTCTCTCATCTCAACGATGCATCTCTGGAATCTTGATTCCCGTTCCTGTTCTTTCTCTTCTTGCTTCTGTTGCCATTCTTCTTGTTTCTTATGCAACTCTTGCATCAATTCATAATGTTCTTTCCTTCTTTCTTCGCGTTGTTCTTGTTGCCATTCTTCTTGTTTCTTTTCTTGTTCCTTTTGAAATTCCCTAAACCATTCTTGTTGTTTTCGTTCCTTTTCTGTCCGTCTTCTTTCCTTCTCTTCCTTCTCCTTCTGTCTTTCTTCTTCCAGCTTATTCTCTTTCTTTTCTTGCTTCTTCTCTTTCTCTTCACGTTCCTGTTTTTTCAAATATTCTTGGAACCACAATGGAGCTCCATCCTGTTTTTCTTGTGCTCTTCTCATTTCCTCTTCTTGTTCCCTTCTTGTCTGTACTCTTCCTTGTGTTGCCATCTTTTGTCGAGTTCAAATATATTCGGTACGATCTCTCTAAATTTCTAATAAGTTCTCTATTTTGCTAAAAATTCTTCTAATTTGCCTAACAGTTCTCTAAGTTCATAGAATATCACATATAATATCACACAAACAACAATTTCTTAGTCTACTAAGTTCAAAACAGTTCAAAGTTTGCACCTTATGCACTAGTTTAAAGTTTTTCTTATGCAATGAATGATAATATAGATGGACCTTCCTGGAGATCGGCACCATCCCACCAGATAGACCATCGACAACCAGACGAGTTCAGATTTATGATTTTGATCTCATTTCGGAACATGTTACGAGAGAAAGAAATTAAAATTCCGCTATGCAGCATCCAATATTTACATATATGGCCATCAGCCTTTACCATAGTTAAAGTCAACTTAGGCCCGGTTGTATAAAGATATCTAACTGGAGATCAATTAAGAACTTAGTTCTGAAAATGAACTGAGGTTACGACTTCATCGCGTTGTATAAAACTGAACTCAGTTCACACATGTGAAGTTCAAATGTAACCGGAGTTCAAAAAAGTGGACGTGGCAACACCGCAAGACAAATGAAATACGAAATAACTCGGCCCGTTGGATAATACTTAAATGTTGGGATTGACCTGGCCGTGACTGCTGAAGAGGTAGAAGAAGAAAATATTGTGATCTCGCGAAGTAAACATATTCTCTTCAGTAAACATGGAAGGAACTTCAAACAAGCGTTCTGTGAATTTCACAGCGAAGGAAAAGGATGATCTGGTTGATATTGTATTATCGAGGTACAAAAATATAATAGAGAATAAAAGAACCGATATGGTGACTTCGAAATTGAAAGAGAAGGCCTGGAAAGAAATTGAAACCGAGTTCAATTCCAGTAGCATGGGTGTCCAGAGGGACTGGAAAAGTCTTAGGTTATGTTATGAGAACATAAAGAAGAGGACCAAGAAATCACTCGCAAATGAAAAGGTAAGTGTCAAGTACTTTTTTTTATTTTGTGGGTAGAGTAGTTTATATTTATAATAATTCATATTCATGTCATCTAATCAACGTACATTAATATGGTACTCATTGTAACGAACTTGTTTTATGTTTTCAGACTGAACTACATAAAACAGGCGGAGGCAGTGCTGTTATTTCCACACTGAGTAGCACGGAAGAAAAGTTAATTGGTGCACTACAGCAGCAGTTTTTACCGTTATCAAATCCTTTTGATGACGACCACAATTTCCATGCTGCGGTAGATGAGTCGGGCAGGCAGCAACCTGAAGTGTTAGTAGAGGTGTTAGAGGATGTGGAAGTGGATGAGGAAGCTGTAATAAAGGAAATTCCTGTTGTAAACAGTGCGCTTCCTCCAAAAGAAAGTGTGGCCCGACATGAAGCATCTAGTTCAGCGTCCGGAAGGAAGAGAGGCGACAGCTTGTACCAGTTGAAACAAGAATTTTATGCTAAAAGGTTAAAGTGTCTTGAACGTGAACATGAACTTAAAGTGCGGAATTTAGAAATGGATTATAAAATAAAAGAACTTCAACTTAAAAGTCTTCAGAATTAAGCTTATCAGGTTGTGAAAGAAGTCTTCAAAAGCATTTCAGGTTGTAAAATATGTGAAATTAAAATGTTAAGATTAGTAGCTAATTCCTCAGTTGATATTCATTTACATGATACATATTACGTTGTTGCTCACTTCCACTGTGTTCTATCTGTAGGAGTAGTATTTGCAATTATAGCCGGATTTATTCAATGATATCCTTTATTTACAGGATTGACATTAAACCCATATGATTAAAATTCCAATTTACAACTATATTTGTAGGTGTAAACTTAACGTTCTTTCCCCCAACATTTCTTAGGATTAGCTGGTATAGCACGACGTTACTCTGATTATGCAAATAGTTATACTTCAAAGAAATATTGTTTCAAGATTGATCAACAATCTCAGTTATTGGAATTATTTTCCTTTTCCATTATGTGAGAAGTATTAATTTCAAATTGAACTGTATTATTCCCTATAAACATGGTAAGCTCATGATTTCATCAATTATAGATCCATACCTCGGAAATATGTTTACCAAAAATATAGATCTAATATCTATTCATCTAACAACCAGTATTTTAAATACAGAGGCTACACCTCACCTTATCGAACTTTAAACCTAATCACTTAATTACTTTAAAAACGACTTAATTCTCGCTTTAATTGTAAAAATCACAATACGCACAGTATTACGTGAATAAGTTGTTAATAACAGCAAATTTAGAAATGGATTACAAAATAAAATAACTTCAGTTCAAACGTCTTCAAAATTAAATTTAAGCATTTAAGCTTGTGATATGAGATGTCAAATTGGTACAACTTTATCTAAGGCTCACCAGCGCAGAACCGCTGTTTAATGTTCACTTGTCACTGATTAGTTTCTAATATGACGTACCAATGTATTCGTTGCTATGGTTATCAAGTTACTGTTGAAAATTGACATTGGTGTTTGTGGAGATCGCAATTAAGGTATGTTCTATGTTGGTATAAAAGTTTATTTTTTCTATATCCTTTGTGTGTATGAAATAATTTTTCTAGTGACAGAGCCATTGGTCTCGATACGTTAGGTCCGGCTAGTGACAAAACCATTGGTATGTGATCAAGGAAAGGGGGTCTTGCCCCCAGGTTAGAAGCGGCTTTAGGCCTCCATTTCTTATTCATATTACAACCGGGCGAGTTGGCCGTGCGGTTAGGAGTGTGCAGCTGTGAGCTTGCATCCGGGAGATAATGGGTGATATGAATAAAAATGAGGTGTAACTCGGAGACAAGTCTTGAAGGAGGATTGAGACGGAAGTCACTTGCGAGACAGAACTTGTCATATATATGAATAAAGTTTGTTTCTCGTTAACGAGACTTGTCTCCTTCCGCTTGAGATGAGTCTCACACACTGGCTCTGGTATCTGTCAGCTGACGAGTGAATTAACAATCGGAGAGCTACAAAGAGTGGTTATGTTGGAACAGATAAAATTTTAAGATTTACAAGCGAAAAAGATTGAAAAGCGACAGTGTGTTCTCGATAAAACAGAACAACTCATTTCAGTGCCAAAACAGGTTTTGCAACTGCAAATGGAAAATCTTTTACATGAAAGGGAGGAAAGAGCAGACAAACAAGTACAACCGAAATGGAACACCCACCGATATTTTTTTCATGTAGATTCCTTCTTGACAGCCTTTTCTTCTTCAGTTGTGTTTCACTTGGGAGCCTATTCTGCAAACTATACCTTTCTTATTAATTAATATTCAATAATCACTACAGTTATTATTTCAATTCTTTCTAGGCTTACATAAACGTAGTGGCTTGTACACTTGGTATACTTGCACCCCAGCTTGTTAGCGACTGATTTAAGGTTTCTTTTTTTGTAAGTTTCCTTCAAGATATTATGTAAGAAGTTACATTGTATTTATCATCACATTTAGGATCCACATTCAAATGCATAATTTTCTGCGGTCATTGAATGTCACTCAAACACTTTTTAAACACGCTTCGTACTTCATTCTTCATGAATATGAAGAGTTTATTGATCATACACCTGTGCATAGCGAGGGGTGTTTCTGCATATAATGTACTTTTTCTACAATTTGTTTTACATCGCACCGACACAGATAGGTCTTACGGCGACGATGGGATAGGTTTAGGAGTGGGATGGAAGCGACCGTGGCCTTAATTAAGGTACAGTCTCAGCATTTGCCGGGTGTGAAAATGGGAAACCACGGAAAACGATATTCAGGGTTGCCGATGGTGGGGCTTGAACCCACTACCTCCCGAATGTAAGCTCACAGCTGCACACCCAACTCACCTGGTATATAATATACAACCAATACCTATATACTGTTGCATAAACTGTCTAAATTTTAAACTTAAAAAATTATAGAAATAATACAAAGTGCTAACCATATTCATAAACGAATATAACTAACAAGGGAGTTGTTTGATTTGGACCGGACGAATTGCAATGAAACTTAGTAACATTATGAGCTAAGATATCCGGAACTCAATGGTGATAACCATTCTGCCGTGAAATAATATTTTTGTACCGGTATTTATTGACAGTAAATTCTTGCTCCAGTTTTAAATGGAACGTGGTGTGTAGATGGCAGCGATCTCAATGAAATATGGTAGGATGATCAATTAAGACATCAGAACATTGCTGCATGATCGACATCGTTATATAGGTTATTCGCAGTGTGACAAAATGAGACTCAACAAGAATCCAAAAGTTTAAGGCTATTCATAGCATGCAAGTTTATATACAAATGACGAGGATTTCATATTACACATTTTAGCTTCAATTGTAAACGACAAAGAAGTATTAAAAGCCTAATATTTTGAAATATTCATATACTGTGCACATTAGTAAAATGGGTTTGACGAGCAAGACATTCTGTTCATGTTGTCAAAATCTCGTTTTCACTCTTAAGTGCACTGTTTAATGTAACTTTAAAATAGAACTATCGGTGCATTTCTACAGTGCATATGTGAGGTCGATACAGCTGCAAACCACCCAGCTGTTCTTTAGCAATTAATTATAACAATGTCATTGATTTTATGACAAAGTGAATATCAGCAATAAATTTAATACAGGTGGATTGACAATTCATCGAATTTTCATCGAAATCTGTCTGATCCAAACCAAATGTTTCACTTGTAGTATTCGACACAAGTGAGTGGTGGGATGGTTGAGAAAGAACAGCACTCATAGAGGCAGCAAATCATTGGCCGAATAATGTCATTATGCGAATCTGTTAATGTTGTGAAACCAGTTACAGCATATTTTTTTCAAGGGCCCGAGCTGCCGGTTGAAACTTTTAAATAAACTTAGAAACAGTGCTATCGAAAAAAGCATGGGCAGGGAATTTTACGGCACTTGAAGTAAACATAAATGGGATAGCTTACACCAGGACCAAAGATACTCACACATTCGTTCAATACCATTTGGCCAACATGTGATAGAGAGCGATAATTTTCAGACTTGAAGAAATATCCTTCCAGATATCAAAATGTGAATGATAATAATAGGTAATAATGTCATGTGGCTATTTCTAGCCTGGAACCGCCCTTGTAAGGCAGACCCTCCGACGAGGATGGGTGTCATCTGCCGTGTTACTGTAGTGGAGGATAGTGTTGTGTGCGAGTTGCAGGAATGTTAAGGATTTAAAGTTCATATACATTCGAGACATGTCTTAATATTTATGAGACAAGAGATACGTCTCCGGTTCATTCATATCACCCATTGGGTTCGAATCCCACTGTCGGCAGCCCTGAAGATGGTTTTCCGTTTCCCACTTTCACACTACGCAAATGCTGGGGCTGTACCTTAATTTTTTTTTTTTGCTAGTTGCTTTACGTCGCACCGACACAGATAGGTCTTATGGCGACGATGGGACAGGAAAGGGCTGGGAGTAGGAAGGAAGCGGCTGCAGCTATCAAGCTCGGTGTACCTTAATTAAGGCCACAGCCGTTTCCTCCCAACTCCTAGGCCTTTCCTATCCCATCGTCGCCATAAGACCTATCTGTGTCAGTGCGACGTAAAGCCACTAACCGAAAAAATAAAAAATTCAAATTACATCATAAGTCGCATTATTCCAAGATTGTAAAATTATGGCTGGTGGTGGCATGCATTTATTTTGCCACTAGCTGAAGATTTACTCTTTGAAACGTCACTCCCATAATTCAAGACAGTGAGATGTTCTGCCTTGAATTATGGGAACGACATTTCAATGGCGTATTCTTCAACCAATGGCAGAGTCCATGTCCATTTGCCCACATGATTACTATGTTATTTATTCTTTCCATGCTGAGGTGCTCACATTAACTGTGCCATTGTCATGCTGTACATCGCATAATTAATGTCAATAATTTTTGCCGTGTCTCACTCATGGCCTTCTGAGTAAACAATATATTTTAAAAAGAGTAACTACTTAAGTATCATTAAATTGAGGTTGGCCAATCAATTACAATAGGCTTATGAAATCATGTCACTAACCCGTAACAAATGTAAACTTTGCAGGAGGTCACAAAATATAAAAACAAGCACAGTAAATAAACAGCCATCCATATTTTATTTTTCCTTTCCGTGCTGAGGTGCTACACATTATAACCGTGTCATTGTCATGCTGTACAATGCATAATTAACGTCAATAATTTTAGGCTTCTCACTCATGGCCTTCTGAGTAAACAATATATTTTAAAAAGAGTAATCACTTAAGTATCGATGTTCGCCAATTGCAATGGGCTTATGAAATCATGTCACTAACAGGTAACACATGTAAATTTTGCAGAGGTCACAAAATATAAAAACAAGCACGGAAAATATACAGCCATCCATATATTATTATCCTTTCCGTGAAGAGGTGTTACACATTAACTGTGCCATTGTCATGCTATACAACGCATAATTAATGTCAATAATTTTAGGCATTTCTCACTCGTGGCCTTCTGAATGAACAATATTAAAAGAGTAACTATTTAAGTATCGTGAAATCGATGTTGGCCAATTACAATAAGCGTATGAAATAATGTCACTAACCAGTAACACATGTAAACTTTGCAGATCACAAAATATAAAAACGAGCACAGTAAATAAACAGCCATTCATATTTTATGTTTTTCTTTCCGTGCTGAGGAGCTACACATTATAACCGTGTCATTGTCATGCTGTACAACGCATAATTAACGTCAATAATTTTAGGCGTGTCTCACTCATGGCCTGAGTTAAACATTATATTTTAAAAAGAGTAACTACTTAAGTATTGTTATATCAATGTTCGCCAACTACAACAGGCTTATGAAATAATGTCACTAACTGGTAACATGAAACTTTGCAGAGGTCACAAAATACATCAATGTTCGCCAATTACAACAGGCTTATGAAATAATATCACTAACCGGTAACACAAAACTTTGCAGAGGTCACAAAATATAAAAACAAGTACAGTAAATATACAGCCATCCATATGTTATTTATCATTTCCATGCAGAGGTGCTACACATTAACTGTGCCATTGTCATGCTGTGCAACGCATAATTAATGTCAATTTTAGGCATTTCTCACTCATGATCTTCTGAGTAAACAATATATTTTAAAAAGAGTAATCACTTAAGTATTGGTGTTGGCCAATTGCAATAGGCTTATGAAATAATGTCACTAACCGGTAACACATGTAAACTTTGCAGGAGGTCACAAAATATAAAAACAAGCACAGTAAATAAACAGCCGTCCATATGCAGAAGGAACGACTATCAGCTTTCATTCAGCATTCACCGACATAGACTTCGAAGAGAGAATATTTACGGTACCAAAACAATTTTCTGTACACTGTTACAATAAGTTCTGAAGGGAAAATCAACGCTAATAACTCCACGCCAATGGATATACATTTGCTAAATATAACTGAAACTTTATATTTCTCCAACAACTGTGAAATAACATCAAATCCTTTGAGCTGAAAAATGTATGGGATCTTCAGCATTTCAAAATAAAACTTCATTGAAAAAAAAAAAGACATCTCCACTCAAAACAATATTAACAAAATGACTATAAAAGTAGATCTGCAGAGAAAATTCCTTCTGAGTAAGTTACTTTGGTGTTTACGTATCAGCAAATCTAGTTCAAATCATGGTATTAATTCAGACCACACAACACAAACAGTGAGTAACCTACGTACATAGTATTACGTGAATAAGTTGTTAATAATTGCAGTTCGCACTGCAGTATTTTCTCCCCTCCGTCCTTCATTTGGAGTCACTTCTGGGAGGTCTATGTAAGGCATTTCCTCTCTTGCAGCATGGTGATCGATATCAGGTAAGTCATCATTTGCACTTATAGCCACATTGCTTAATACAAATGTAGCTACAATAATTGGAGGAACTCGAGGTAGTTTGACTTGAAGCTTCATCCTCAGGCATGGAAATCTTCTCTTAACCATTCCGAAGGCCCTTTCAATTGCAGATCTAGTTCTTCTATGTGCACGGTTGTAAGCACGTTCGACATCTGTTTCCTCATGTAAAACAGGAGTCAGTAGATAGCGACAACAACTGTATCCACTATCGCCTAACAGTAGGCCCTGTTGAAATTCTCCAACCTCAAACTGTGCACGAATTCAGGAATTCTTAAAAATGTTACTATCATGGGCCGAACCTGGCCATCTCGCAACTACATTCCTGAATCGTAACTTTGAGTCACAGATGGCTTGTACGTTTAGAGAAAACCACCCATGACGATTCCGAAAAATTTCAGCATCATTACCACCAGGAGATATTATGGCCACATGAGTACAGTCTATTGCCCCCAAAATGCAGGGCAAATTGCCGATTTCGTGGAAGTCTCTCATTACCTGAACTGCTTCATGACGTTCTGTAGGCATGGTTATGAATTCTGGTCTCCATGAAGCAATTTGCCTGGTCACTTTATGAATTGTTGTGGAAGCCGTTGACTTGTCAATATTAAAGAGATCTCCAACAACCATTTGAAAACTTCCCGTGGCATAAAACCTAAGAGTTACTAGTAACATACACATGGGTGACAGGGGATAATTTCTTTGAGTAGGTTTTTGTAATGTGTCCCTTAACTTTAATTCCAGTCGTTCCACAACATCTTTCGATAAACGAAATCTCATTTTGAACATTTCATCACCCATTTCAATCATCGGATTCCGTCTGTGCCGAAAGACGCGAGGAGCTCGTCGTAAAATCAATTCTTCTTCATCGGACGAAAAGTCGGAATAATCTGACATCCCTGCTAAAGAAAAGAAATATATATATAAATTGCTTTGTTTTGTAAACTTGAAACATAATTTTAAAAAATTAATTATTGAAGCAGTATCATAAAACTAAGTAATAGCAACGTGTTTGTATTGCAGTAGGCTGTTCACATAAACTCACTTCTGAAAAAAAATCAAGCGATCTTCAGCGCATTATTATTTAACTACTAGCATTCAAATATTTATAACTCACCTCGATATTATTACGGTACGGTATTCTTACGCAGATACGATACAAGGAAACACTTTTCAAGTCTTCAGGTCTAGTTCAATGTTTAATATGAAGGGTAATGAACTGAGTTCAAGGAGATTAACCGACGAATATTCGGCAGTCAAATCTGAACTTAGATCGAGAAGAGATGATCGTAGGTTAGCGTTTATACAACGGAAAATCAAAGTTCAACTTGACTGGCAGCCATTTTTCCTCGTTAAACTCCGATCAAATGTTTTATACAACCGGGCCTAAGTGTCAATTCATATATACTTAAAATCACCCTAACCTTCGTTATTGTCGTTAAAAGGAAGCAATCATCTAATAAATAACAGTAATTCCTTAACATTATCTACTCCTACTGATAGACTTGCATCTATATCCACCTTCCATCTTGTTTTCCTAGTATCGTTCCTATCATGTGTCCATTAACTGCTACATTCCTGGAAATTTTCCTTGTTACGTCATTCCTTCATTATAACATCTCATGATCGGATAAGTTTCGCCTTAAACAAGCATAATACACAGTTCGCTTCTGTATAACTTTCCCACGGTGTCTTTCTCCTCAACAGGTCCTACGATGTGGCAGCAATTAAATAAATTAATATATTGGTGACTTTTCTTTGCGCGATACCTACATTTCGAGCTTCACACTGGACTGCCAATTGAGTAGTGTGGGTTATCGGACCATTTCTTACTCTCCCGCGGTGTCTTTCTCTTCGCGAGCTTGACATTGTGGTGCCAATCAATATTGCCTTAGGCGGTCCTTTACTTGACGTTCCCGCGGTATCTTTCTCTTCTTGCTTCACGTTGGAGCGCCAATTAACTTGCACGCGATAGTCGAGCGGTCAGTGCGATATTCTCCCGGTAACTCTGTTTCTGCTCTGGGTATTCTATCTATCGCTCATAAAATCTGAGATTTTATATGTGTTTGTTTTTAACGTGGTTTCGGAAGAGACTCGGTCTGCTGAGACACGCATCATGGGGGAACCTATTCACTCAAGTAAGGACCTGCGGCCGAAAACCTCAAAAAGAATCTCTCTCTTTTGTCAAATTCATCAGTTACTTATATCTACTAAACTTATTAGCTAACTTACAAACTAGCTGTTACCCAAAAGGAATTCATAACACAGACACTTTCTAAAAGAATAGTATAAGAAAATTTATTGGAATAAATCATGTTCAATGTAAAGTTAAATGTGAATTCTGAGTAGTATTATCTTAATAACATTTATGTATAAAGGATTAGAGTCAGCGCTGGCTCAAATAAAAGTAAAATAATTAAGATTTTAAATTATTTACACTCATTCTCATTCAATGTTCAAGTTCATATTGGTTATTTACTTCTATATTCGTAGCCATGTTCCGAAGTGTATTTGATTTACTCTAATTATATTTAAGAGATCACTGAGCAATCACGGTCTCCATATAAATACTCGATGTGAATACTGTCACGATAATTATATTAATTATTCTCACCACATTTAAGTCAATTCACTGTGATAAAAATGGATGGTTTGCTAAATTGAAACATAATAAAAAATAAATGGGATAAAGTCAGAATGAGAAAGTATATCTGATCATATCTTTGCGTATGTATCCCCCAAACAAACTCTTGCACGAGTATGAAATCGTAAAACTGCTCTCCAAATTTTCCATTCATAAATCTGAACTCTGATTATTTGGTCCTTCATCTAGAATACGCATAAATAACAACTTACGGGCTAAGACAATACCTCCCTAGAGCCTACGACATATGGCTCCTAACTAACCATTTTCCTATTCTTTATATTTTAAACACTTCAACTCAAATCATATCTGCGTGAAAAGAAATGAACATCTATCTAACTGTTTAGGTAGTTTCCGATCCACACACTCCTCCACCAACGGCTCAATGTGCTTTAGCTATCTCCTATTACTCAATATCTATCATGTGTACGAGCTTCTCAACTCGTATGGTCAGTACACAGTGAAATTAATACGTATTATATTGAAATGTCACCGCACCAAAGAATATCACATGTGTACTTAGTCATGAGCCTAGTTAAACCGTATGTTAAAGAACTCTCTTGTATTCGATACATACCATTTACCAATGTCAGATAAGAAACTGTCACGATTCACAATTCTACCATAATACATGTCAATCTTACCTTAAAATGGGTCATCTGCGCGATGTTCACTCTTTTGATATACTCTTTCCATATGACACAGAAACTCACCTCATGTTAATCTAACGCAACGTTTCCTCGGCGAATAGCAATTCTTTCTCATACCGCAGAACATAAACAAACATTCCTTAATTTACTCTGAGAAATAACCTATTTTAACACCATTCCAATATATATTAACATTCCACTGGCATACTTATTGCCGTACGCATATCGCCGATTACTCTTAAAGCTATATGCCAAACATTTTAGAATTGCCTTATTATAAACGCATTTTAATAACCTCTTATCTTTTAACAGCAGTTGGAGTTCAACGCCCTCTTTCTATAAAGAAAGGAATACGTAACTTAACTATATTCATCTGTGTCGCGCAGGTAAATTCGTGACGTAATCATTGTACAAGTAATACGAGATTAATCGAAGTTTCACTAGTTGTATAGACTCATTGCTATTAGATCTTCACAAGTAACACTTCTTTCATTTACTCATGCTAGTTTCTACTGTATGTATGCAATTGCGATAGCATGTATATGATATAATAGAATTCTAATTCTACACTGCCATCTTATCTTATAGCCTTAAATATCTCACACTTCACTTTATGATTCACACACGTTCTTAATTCATAAATATCACCAATTAATCAGCACATGCCGAAGTTAGAGTGAGGGTGTAGATTGCAAGAAACTACTCTACTAAAAAATGTAAAGACTTAGCTCGTCAGATGTTATGTTTGGTCTGGTTGTCGCTCCATTCCTTGGTTGTGGTTAGACCCTCTGTTATGATCTGGATCTCCGGTTGGACAACGTCTTCCCGGTCATCGGCTGGTCATATGGCTGGCTGGTCCATTCCTCATCGGCTGGTCATCTGGCTGGCCGGTCCATTCCTCATCGGCTGGTCATTTGGCTGGCCGGTGCCTATCCTCATCGGCTGGTCCTCTGGCTGGCCGGTGCCTATCCTCATCGGCTGGTCATCTGGATGGCCGGTGCCTATCCTCATCGGCTGGTCATCTGGCTGGCCGGTCCATTCCTCATCGGCTGGTCCTCTGGCTGGCCGGTGCCTATCCCCAGTTCAGTCCATCATGTAAATTTAGCAAGCAGTCATCATTCCAAATCTGCAGACAGCGTAGAAAATTCCTTTTGCGGAGCAATCAGTCATGATATATTCCATTGTTCTACTGCTTATTCTTAACGACGAAATTTTCTTCAGTTGGGATAAGTTCTCCGTATATATATATTAAGTTTATAACAACAGGGGTAACTATCTTCCCATATGAAATTATCGGTCCTCCGATATAGTGAGTCCTTTGCCAATCGCAGAGTGGTTGCTCACCGGATCCAAGTCAGATGTATCTCACCACGATTTACTTATTTTTATAATATCTCGTCTCTTTTATAATGTACGCCGGTGAATTATTTTGTCAGATTTGATCGTCGATCGTAAAATAGTCAATATCTTCTTCAGAAGTTTAGGATAATCTTCAGATGTAAAGCTTAGCTTGTACTTGCGTCTTTCTTCTGCCGTTGAAATTTTTAGAGTATATTTTTTTTAACAATTAGTCCGCTGCTATATTTAAAAAAAAAAAAAAAACAATCCAACTGAGCCTCTACTGTCCTGCAGTGTCTTCCAAATCAGTCCGTTCCGTGACGTGCATGGTCTCCTATATACCGCATTAATGAGAAGTTCATTGCCTTAATAGTGAACCCGACAGGGGTATGATCCAAGGACCTTTGGTTGATATCGATCTCCGTAATTACGCACGCAATACTATTAAAGGGAAAGAATGCTGAAAATGATTAATATTCATATCATTAATAGAGGTCATACCGAAACTAATTAATATTCATACCATTGAGATAGATAAATCGTGTCTTTTAAAATTATTCTACGAGATTTCTTTGTCTGCGACTTATTGCGCAGTATTATCCTTTGTGTAGCGGGGGCCCCGCAGATGAAGCCACGCCAACTTAGACCCGGGCGGGGTTATGAATGGGGATTCCCTGTGACATCACTCGAGAGAAGACATCCCTCCTCAAGGCTCACAGAATGAGGGGAAACTAACTTTTTCGAAACGAAATATAGGAGCCATCTTGGACTCGGACTGGCCAACTTCATTACCTACGATCTAGAAAATTAATGAAACTCGAATTAGGGGGTCATCTCCCAATTTAAAAGGGATAAATGTCACTGGGACATTCATTTAGGGTGTTTAATGTCCTCTTCCGTGATAACTTTCAGAAGAAGAAAGAATACTGTGTGGTTCCTGCGTGGAAAAGTACTGGGCCATCTGTTTATTCTCACGACACCTCCTCGAGAAAGGGAGTTCACCACGCATGGTGGGGGAAGCAGAACAGATTTTAATTAATTTAAAGAGATTCACCGAAGGATAATTGAGTGGTTATCTCTCAATCGCACCAACTAGATACTGGTCACCGATTACCCGTACTATTTTACCTCGAGTACGCCGGGAATAGGCGCTACGCAAATTAGTGGAAGGGGTATTGCTCCCTTGTAAAAACTACTGCAGGAAGGGACAAGCGTCAGTCGGGGTTAGTGGCTTATCGACGGCGAAGCTATGCTCGGTTAAGCCCCGTTAGTTCTTTGTTCAAGTGAAGTTAACTCCTATTTTAAGTGAAATAATACAGTTCGCATAAACAGGGCATAGTTTTGATCTCTGTGACGGCTGTGTTAACTTTTTAGAAAACCGTGATATGTAAAGTAATATTATTATCATTACGATAGTATAATAATTTGACGTAGCAGCAGACTGAATAGGAAAACCGAGAGATGGAATAGCTTACGAGATCGTGACCAGACGTTCACAGTGAACGCTGTTAACCGAAGTGTGAATTAAACAGTGACGTTGTGTGCATACAGGATTAGCTGCCAAGGGCTCCACCAGCATCGAACAATGGATCTTCAACTCCAAGATGAAATGGAAAATGAAGTGATCACCGTGGTGCCCATGGAGGAGGAGTAAGCCCAGGATGGACCGCCTGAGTTGACGAAGGTGTCATCATCATGTGATAGAGATGAGTACAAAGTTCTAATATCTGGCATGCATAGAAGGGATGGGAATATTTATTGTAAACTGACGCTATAAGAGATTAAAGATGTAGTGTAACCGTACGTATGTATGATCCCCGAGTTTTTAGGTTAGGAAATTTTCGTATATAGTTTGTAAGGTTAAAATCATGTAATTTTGTTTATTTACCATGTATAAAACGTAATATTATAAGAAGAATGTATAGTTAGGGAACAGTGCATATGTTCATCATTATATTTTGTATAAATTTCCGTTTGGGTAAGAGTCTGTAAATATGGCCTAGCCGTAAGGATTGTGCAACCGGGAAAACTGCGACTATATCGGGAAGGACGGTTGAAGTCAGTTGGATGTGTTGCAACAAGTGGCTTGAAAACACGGGGTACGGCAGGTTGTATCGGTTGAAGAATTGGAGTGAATCAATGTGACATACATGAGTGGACGGTCTATGTCACATCATATACTCGATAGCCAATGCAAGGGCTTTGTTTTGAGCGAGGTATGGGTTGACAGAGTGACGCGGGAAGAAGTGCCGGTGTGAGCGTTGCTACCACTAAACTTTTCAGGACGCTACAACCACGTGTAGCAAGCATATATAAGTGGGTACGCGTGTGCGGCGAGTCATTCTGATTCTGATTCTCATTCTGTTTCTGACTCCGATGCTGATACTGTGTCTTTCTCATTTGTACTGGTCTGCGGGAGCGACGTATTGCGCAGTTTGCTATACGATCTGCTATTGTTCGGAGTATCTGTTGCGGAGTGAACATGGTATAATCTCAATGACTTACCGGCTTTGCAGTGGACTTTCTGTAAAAGAAAGTGTTTGTTTGGAACTTGTCACCCGAGTATGCAGCTTCAGTTGATGGAGAATTTTGCTGTTGGCTTGCCTCCGGACATGTAACGCTTTCTGTCCAGCCAGCAATTGCAAAGAATTCAAGACGTCGACAAAGAAGTGTAAATAAGGTTAGGGATGCTGTTAGTAAAGAAGGTTGCATCCATATGTGGAGAAACAGTCGTCGTACTTTTCTCTACCAGATTAGGATTCACGGTAACAGTGGAGTGCAATGGGGCTCTTACCTGGAGGTATGTTAAAAGTATAATGATGTTCGATTTTTTAGTGATGATTTTAATGATGTGTAATTTGCCTTTGTAGACAGCAAACGAGTAAATCTCGTGAAGAGATGATTTTGTTGGGTAGTATTGTGTATATTAGGTCTATGTAAATGGCCAGCACTAAGTGGGTTGCATTAGTGTTGATTTTGTTGGTGTTTGTCACATATTAGTTCTTATTCAATGTTCTATTTTTATTGGTGAGTTGAATGATGTGTAATTTGCTTTTGTAGACGGCAAGCGAATAAATCTCGTGAAGAGATGATTTTGTTGGGTAGTATTGTGTATATTAGCTCTATGTAAACAGCAAGCACTAAGTGGGTTGCATAAGTGTTTATTTTGTTGGTGTTTATCACATATTAGTGCTTATTCTGGGAGTAAAGTCATAGAATCAAACTTAAAGTGAGTCTTTAGTCAGTGGAGTAAGGCTGAACCTGGCATGTTACCCAAATTTAATTTCAGGGGTTATATAGCAACAGGTAAGGTTATAAAGCAAGTCTGGAGCCTCGTTAGCCTGATGACCGTCGCCTTGGGAGAGGGAGTGGCTCGTTGCTCTACATAATTAAATATTCCTGCAATTGTTTTTGCAGGTGGCGCCCATTATCATTGTTATTTACACTTAGTTGAGTCAACGTTTATCTGTTCAGTATTTCAATAGCTTGCGGTAGTTGCAGTAGTCCTGTTGAAATAGAGCGCCGGAATGGGCGCGTACAGTAAAATACCAGTATAACAAAATTTTGGGGACCTCTGAAATTAGTTTGTTATACTGAAATTTTGTTATACTGAAATAAGTCAATTCGTAAGAACTCGCCTAGTATTATATCCGTTAGTTATTGTTGTTTTTAGGGCCAGAACTACGAGGTCATCTGCCCTGTTATATCAGCTTCAGGATCTATATAACTTCAAAATACCATTATAATAATAAGAGTTACAGTACTGACAGATGTTTTCAGAAAATCTATTTTTACATTGTACCAGCAAGTCTACACACACTGTTCCAGAACATCATTTTTTGAAAAAGTCTGTGATTTTCTACTGAACAGATCCAGACACAAAAGCTCGTTCCAAATAGTCACCAACCACTGCACATGAATTTAAAACAGATTCTGGCACATCACTTCGTGACACGAGAAAATCTTGAAGGCTATGTGCCATGTTCGTTGCCTGCTGAAGAGTCAAGCTCTGTCGATCACAATCATTTTGGGGGTTGTCTTCCTCTTCCTCCTCATCGCATGGATCTCTATCATTCATAATGTCCTCCACAATTTCCTCATTTGTGATTTCTTTGTGGACTATTACATCACTATCTACATTGATGTAGTCGGTAAGACTTACCGTAGATGGCACATCCAATGTTGTACACAAACGCTTCCAATTCTTCTCGGTTTCTACATCATCGAACACTTCACCTTCACAATGAAGTATTTATTTATTTTCCACCTAGTCGATACAATGATTGCCTAAGGCAATTTTTATTGGTCAAAAGTGGTACATGTTTCGTATATTATCAACATCTTCAGCCACATAACACAGTTTAGATGAAAAATATAAAATTGACAAAGTAATGCTTTAGAGGAAGTGTCCTTGAAATTAACATAAGATTGACAAGATTAAAACAAACAAATAACTCAAGAGAAAATATATAAATTATTTCTACAATAGAAAGCAGTCGTCAAGGAAACACTTGTACAATATTCCATAGAGAAATTGTCCTAATAAATATTCTTTTCTTAATAATCCATGAAAAAAGATCAATTTATAAATTAAAAATTATACATTTTATAAGTAATTATCGAAATGAAGAAATCCTGATATCACAGTGCGGCTCTTATTATTAATGTAGATGAAAATATAACTAATTCCTAGTTGTCAAATCTTATTAAGCCTGCTTTCCTTTGGAACAGTAACTCCTGTCATTCTTTCACAGTTTTGCGCCGGGTGTAATATTGATGATGCGTTCTTCCTTGTTCTTGCACCTGAGGAGGAGGAGGAGGAGCGGGGGATATAGGTGTGTCAAGAACTTCCTTGCTGTCACCTATAGCTTCAACTGAGGAGGAACAAGTTGTAGGGCTATCTGTAGGTGGAGAAATTCCAATTCTTTTTTCTTGATCCTTCTCAAGCATTTTCAAATATACTAGAATTTGATAATATAATGGATTCTTATATTCTACAGCCTCATTAAGGTTATCATTTTTCTTTACAAGTTGGTCTAGATGAATGTACAGGTCTTCATATGTGTTCATTAAGCTGCCCTTTTTTAACTTTTTTATGATGGTCAGGTCTTGTTCTATGTTTGTAAATTTATGACCTGTGGCAGTCATGTGTGATCCCATTGCTGAGAATCTTCTATGTTTTTCAGCATTCACATGTTCCAAATATCTAACTTTAAAATTGCGGCCAGATTGTCCTATGTATGTGTTCTTACATTCAAAGCATGTGAGTTTATATATACCGGAATCAAAAAATTTATCTTTTTCCGAGAGATTTATTGTATCATGGTTGAAAATACTATGTTTCATGTTGTTATTGGTGGAAAATGCAATTTTGAAATTTTTTCTTTTAAATAAATTTGTTATTACATGAATGTTTGGATTATTATATGTGAACTTGATATATTTTTCAGTTTTACTAGGTTCGACTGCTAATTTAGATTGTTGCTTCTCCGAAAATTTATTAATTATTTTATCAATCATGTTATTGTTGAAACCATTCAAGAGGGCTTGTTGTCGGATAAACAACAGTTCTTTATTCCTTACAGATTTGGATAAAGGAATACTAAACGCTCTGTTAATGTAACTATAATATGCTGATCTTTTCTGTGCCTCAGGGTGTAACGAGTTGTTCTTGATAGTGGTCAGTGTGAAAGTGGATTTTCTGTGTATTTTGAAAGAAAATCCTTTTTCTTCTCTTGTTGTGACTATGTCCAGAAAATTCAGTGATTTTTCAACTTCTTCTTCTAAAGTGAATTTTATATTGGAATCCAAATTATTCAATATATTTAAAACTTTATTGCTATCGGTGAGTCTGTTATCTATTATAGCGTTTACTGAATTTTCTGGACATAGTCACAACAAGAGAAGAAAAAGGATTTTCTTTCAAAATACACAGAAAATCCACTTTCACACTGACCACTATCAAGAACAACTCGTTACACCCTGAGGTACAGAAAAGATCAGCATATTATAGTTACATTAACAGAGCGTTTAGTATTCCTTTATCCAAATCTGAAAGGAATAAAGAACTGTTGTTTATCCGACAACAAGCCCTCTTGAATGGTTTCAACAATAACATGATTGATAAAATAATTAATAAATTTTCGGAGAAGCAACAATCTAAATTAGCAGTCGAACCTAGTAAAACTGAAAAATATATCAAGTTCACATATAATAATCCAAACATTCATGTAATAACAAATTTATTTAAAAGAAAAAATTTCAAAATTGCATTTTCCACCAATAACAACATGAAACATAGTATTTTCAACCATGATACAATAAATCTCTCGGAAAAAGATAAATTTTTTGATTCCGGTATATATAAACTCACATGCTTTGAATGTAAGAACACATACATAGGACAATCTGGCCGCAATTTTAAAGTTAGATATTTGGAACATGTGAATGCTGAAAAACATAGAAGATTCTCAGCAATGGGATCACACATGACTGCCACAGGTCATAAATTTACAAACATAGAACAAGACCTGACCATCATAAAAAAGTTAAAAAAGGGCAGCTTAATGAACACATATGAAGACCTGTACATTCATCTAGACCAACTTGTAAAGAAAAATGATAACCTTAATGAGGCTGTAGAATATAAGAATCCATTATATTATCAAATTCTAGTATATTTGAAAATGCTTGAGAAGGATCAAGAAAAAAGAATTGGAATTTCTCCACCTACAGATAGCCCTACAACTTGTTCCTCCTCAGTTGAAGCTATAGGTGACAGCAAGGAAGTTCTTGACACACCTATATCCCCCGCTCCTCCTCCTCCTCCTCAGGTGCAAGAACAAGGAAGAACGCATCATCAATATTACACCCGGCGCAAAACTGTGAAAGAATGACAGGAGTTACTGTTCCAAAGGAAAGCAGGCTTAATAAGATTTGACAACTAGGAATTAGTTATATTTTCATCTACATTAATAATAAGAGCCGCACTGTGATATCAGGATTTCTTCATTTCGATAATTACTTATAAAATGTATAATTTTTAATTTATAAATTGATCTTTTTTCATGGATTATTAAGAAAAGAATATTTATTAGGACAATTTCTCTATGGAATATTGTACAAGTGTTTCCTTGACGACTGCTTTCTATTGTAGAAATAATTTATATATTTTCTCTTGAGTTATTTGTTTGTTTTAATCTTGTCAATCTTATGTTAATTTCAAGGACACTTCCTCTAAAGCATTACTTTGTCAATTTTATATTTTTCATCTAAACTGTGTTATGTGGCTGAAGATGTTGATAATATACGAAACATGTACCACTTTTGACCAATAAAAATTGCCTTAGGCAATCATTGTATCGACTAGGTGGAAAATAAATAAATACTTCATTGTGAATCTATTGAAGTGCGATACGGACCATGAAGCTGATTTTATGTAATCACTTCACCTTCTGCGACGTCTTCTGTAAAAACCACTCCAGCTTTTCTAAAGCAGTTTGTGATGATGTCTGCATTCAGGGATTTCCATGCAGCATTAAACATCTGCATTGCTTCCAATATATTGACGTTAATGGCTCTATTCGTGGCAACGTTGCACAGCATTCGACAGACTACACGAGCTCGGTAATGCCGCTTTACTGCATGAATTATACCCTGATCCAGCGGCTGCAGAATTGAAGTTGTATTTGGAGGCAAAAATAAAACTTTTACATGCTCCAAATGGCGAGGCACACAATTATGAGAAGAGCAATTGTCCAATAATAGAAGAATTCTCCTCTTTTCGGCCTTCATCCGACGTTCCAAGTCCAACAACCACTCTTTGAATAGCACAGATGTCATCCATGCCTTAGAATTGTGCCTGTATTCACAGAGCAGATGTTGCACCCCCTTGAAGCACCTTGGCTTCCCAAATTTCCCAATTATGAGAGGCTTCAGTTTGTCCATCCCTGTGGAATTGGTGCACAAAAGAGCCGTGATACGTTCTTTTGAACGTTTGCCCCCGAAACACTTATTTCCCTTAAAATCAAGGGTTTTGTTCAGCATTAGTCTATAAAATAAAGCAGTTTCGCCTGCATTATAAATGTCTGCCGGCGAATATTCTTTCAAGGCATCCTTTAGAGTCTCCAGCCGCCATGAAGACGCAACTTCCTTCGGGGCATCGTTAGCTTCACCATTTATAATTTTGTGGGATATGCCATATCTCTCCCGGAACCTATGAAGCCAACCAGCACTACCCATAAAATCAGGTGACCCAAGCGAACGTGCGAAAGATCGCGCACGCTCACATAACAGTGGGCCATTTATTGGAATGTTTTTACTCCGCATTTCTACAAACCACGTATAGACGGCTTGGTCCACCTCCTTGTAGTCGGCTGTCCTGATCTTCTTACGCTGTGGACCTAGGGCATCAGCATCAATGTTTTCCTCTATCTTGCTTTTCTGTTTTAAAAACGTAGAAAGTGTTGACGGGCTAATGCCATACTTCTTCGCTACATCTCCTTTCTTTCCGCCTTTCTCTACTTCCGCAAGTATTTTACGTTTTTCACTCAACGAAAACTGCTTCTGCTTATCCATTTGCGATGATATGTACGGTACTGTACTTATTTATTTAACGAAATGCACATGAATTTTGCAAGTTTAATGATATAACCTTAACAGCAAGAAGAAGTAGTTCTCCAAGAGAGAAAGAGAAAACAAGCAGAAATCAGCCTGGATTTTTATTCATCTGATTGACCGCAGCTGGACCGGTCCAAATAATGACATGAGAATCAAAGAGAATGTGAGAAGTGCTTTAAATAGGCTTTGCGAATTAAATACGAAGAAGGAACATGCAATGCATCCGTCGCGTTCATTGGTGGATTACAAACATCGCGATCCTACCCAGCCAATAGTGTGACGTCTTACATTGGTTGATGGGCCAAGCCTATTGGTTGCGCAAAGCGTAGCGTTCATTGGTGGATTGCAAACTTGGCGCTCCTACTCAGCTAATAGAGTGATGTCTTACATTGGATGACAGGCGAAGCATATTTATTTATTTAATAGCGTACAAATGTGCATTAAAAAAATACATTAATCTTTCGCATATTCTAGTGAAGATTTTATTCTCTTGTTGCACTTACTGAAATGATAGCGATCGCAATGTTCATCACACAATGTAGGGACGGTTCATGAAAGTCTGATCGCCGCATAGACTATGGTGAAACTCATGTACCGCCAGCCTGTTCAAAGCACTTCTCACGTCATTATTTGGACCGGTCCAGCTGCGGTCAATCATAGCATCAGCTGAATAAAAGTCCAGGCTGATTTCTGCTTGTTTTCTCTTTCTCTCTTGGAGAACTACTACTCGCTGCGTACCGTATGTGAAAGCTGCATTCTCATTTTCATATCTTCCCGTAAAAAAGTTTCTTCGGATAATTCATATGCAAATCGTGATGGTGACATCCTGGAGATGCCCAGTATTCGTTTCAGAAATATGGCCTTTACATTTTCAATAGTTCGAAGGTCGGACACCGTTAGTCTTTCCCAAATAAGTTCCATACCATATGTGAGTACTGGGCGAAGCGTACACAAAATACGCCTTCTCGATCGCGTACGGTGCATGTATGGAAAATGGCGATCATATCGTCTGAATAACGAAATAATGTAACAAGAAAAATGTTGGTCATAAAACAGGATGAATTTTTGTTTTAATTTGAGAAAATATGGTCAAACTGGTAAAGAAAAGAGCTCAATTTTAATTCGTTAAACTGAAACTACGAAATTCGTTAAAATGAAATATTTTAACATACAACAAATAGGGAAAAAGGAAGGGACCAAAAAAGTTATTCGTTATTCTGAAAATTTCGTTATACTGGTGTTCGTTACAGCGGAATTCTACTGTAGTTATTAATTCTTAGTTTAGGAAACCGACAACAGGTCTGAGTAATTGAGTGTAAATAATTTAGGAATATAATACTCTAGCTTTGCATGGGATAGAGATTCATTCGATTATTTCTTTCTTGGGAGATTCTGTTTGTTTATTTGCGTCAGAAGACCAGGAATAATTAGTTTATGGGAGTGCAGTGAGAGTAGTTATTAGAGTATTCATTAATTTGATAAGTGTATGGTATGTAAAACGGTAAGTACTACAGTATGTAAGGCATGCAGCTACGAGACTCAGCGGCCGAACTGACAGCCACAACAAAAATTCCACCCTTTGAAATACTTAGATAGGGAGTGATAAGATTAAATTGATTATGTGATTAAATTTACCAGGAAGTGATCATAATGCGTTGTCAAATATCGATTCGTGTGAATATTAATTAATTAATGAATGTATTGCCGTGTGACGATAAAGTAGCCATGTGCCGACCATCGATTAATTAGCAATCAGTAATCAGATGTTAATTGGCGAGCGAGTGCTTAATTGTGTTGTAATTGCTGCATAGATTCCGCACGATGACCATGTATAAGTAAGGTAGCGGGTAAGCTATGTAGGACGGCAATAATAATAATAATAATAATAATAATAATAATAATAATAACAACAACAATCGGGCAAAGATTACCATTATGATACGGGAGTCGCGTTGTAAAAATGACATAATACTGTTGGGTAGATATGTGTTTAATTCAAAGTGATTTGCGCGAGTCTTCTAAGACCGGAGCTTATTGGAGATGTACCTCCGAATGATATGTTACTGTTTCCTTTTGAAAGGAAATGTTACGCCTGTATGTGGGTGTGGACCCTTAGGGTAGCGAACCGCCGTCTGGCCTTGGCCCAGTGTGTTTCTTTTTTAGTTTGAATGTCCCGTAAGCGGAGGAAGGAGGGACATGGCTGTTAAAGGGAAGTTGGTTTCTCTCAACGGCAAAAAATAATGTGATTTACCTAACACGGCAGAGCAGTGTAATAATTAACAAGCGACCCGGCCGATAATGGTAATGTTTGCCAATGAATCGTTAATTGTACGAGTATAATTAGATAGGGATTACAGGACCCTGCCTTCATCGCAAGAGGTTGTCAGGTCGATGCTCAACGTAGGCAATGGAGGCCTACAGCGTCAGAAGAAAGATCAAGTGCCTTTTATGTATTTTTTCTTGCATATCATGTACCATTTATGTTTTTTTTTTTATGTCATGTGTGGTTGTACATAAGGTCAGTGGTGGTTCTGTCCATCAGCTTGGCGATGTTCAGGATAGCGAGGGTCGGTTTCGAACCCGGGTGTTGTATCATATGTGTGTATTTTATTTTTACGTCATTTCACTGGGAAATCTAGGTCTTTATTAGAATAGGGATTGCTCAGACGTGTTGTCGGACGCATGTTAGTTTATGTGTTAGCGATAATATAGCCTCAGTGTTATGATAAAATTACCATTCGCTATATGTCACGATACATCGCTTCGCGATAAACGTACTCGTTTCTATCACATATAACGGACAGAGATTCGTCAAACAAACTACAACAAACATTTGTAAATTTAACGTAATTCATCAGTGTTATTTAGTGCGTCATTTCCCATCATTAAGGTTCAATAAACCGGTTTGTGAGTTATATATTTTAATTCGAATGTGTTCTCATTTTTAGTTATATGCCCCGCTTCCCCTCCCCGGTACGCCTCTATGCTTACTTTAGTTCAGCGCCTATTTATTTTCATACTTTTTGACCCGTGTGCGACCCTGTAGATTCCATGCCGGTGCCAGTTAAGTAGGGGGCGGGTGCAATAGATCGCATGGGCCATACCTTCCTACACCGCCATTTTGTAAATGGTCTACGAGATGCGAACGGGCATAGTGCTACAGGAGGAATTTCGTATTGTTTTAAGACGTTGCACCATCCTGAGGGGGTTTCTTTCTTGCACCATATTGGGCGACCTATCAATTGCTCCGGCTATTTTCCCCTCAACCATCAATCACTTCTAAAGATATTTAAACGGATCAGTAAATTTAATAAAAATGATGCTATGTGTCGGTAGCTATGCTCGCTTCTATTATTCATTGTATAAACAGTTACCGCATCATAGAATTTAAGCGATATCGTGATTTTCATTTTTCTTATTACATTTATTGATATGATAATCCTTAAATTGCCACGCGACACCTCTCAGGGATAATTAAACTGCTTATGCGAACCATACTATTTTTACGCGAGATCAACTGAAACACCACGTTTCCTTCTCAATAAATAACCATCGATACCATTCGTCCTCCAGAATCAATATCAAGTTTTCCAAGTCCAATCATTAGAAGAAAAGAAAAGAAAAAAATATATATATATTTTTTAAATGAATTAATTCAAAATCATTTATATCCTAACGATATTAGCCTATCTCCTAAAATAATAACATCTAAATTGGATAATCTATAATTTATTTCATGATTCTAGAATCATAAAAGTAAATCTGATAATATTTATCAACATCAATTATCTTCCTCCTCTCTAAAAAAATAAATTAAATTAAACTATCTTCGATCTGATTCAACTATTCTTCTTGCATCAATTATGCGCATCACAAAAATAAAGGATAAATTCTCTTAATTACATAAATCGAAAGTACATATTCTATCTGTTGAAAACGTAGTATAACATTTTTGGGTTAAAAATAAACCTAAGTCCCTAAGCCTTAGTAATCTTCATAATAAATATGTTAAATCTGAGTCCATCAGTTCTTGTTTCTTTTTTTTAAAAAAATGCTTATTTTCATCATTATCAAATTGATATCCTGTCAATAGCATGCGTATCTTCCGATGTTATAACGTTAGCAATCGCAAGTAAGTCCCAAATATATATCAGCTCAAACTAGCTATTTCAAATATATATATAGTTCATTAAATGAGAAATATTGGTCACCTTGACCATGTCATTTGGTTAAAATATTCAAATAACATCTTAAAATTAAATGTAGGTATCGTGTAAAGAATAATTATTAATCGTAGTTCAAATAGAAATTATACCTAACATGATTTATGGTTTTACCAATATCCAATCAGATATCAAAAATTCCGTAGGAATGCATTTGGTAACCTATTTTATCTAATTGTGGTAGAGATTTAAATTATGAAATTGTTCTATGAATTAAATACATTCTCGACACCAAAGTTTCAAATAATATTCAATACAACGTTGATATATTCTCTATGAAGACAACAAGTTTCCCTTCTTTTATTTCTTATTTGGATATTTAATCTGAAGACAGTTTACGGTAACCCATATACGAGATCTACGATGTATTTCATTGTATTCGTGTACCACTAACCCAATATATCTCGCATTACCATATTAATATCTTGCCGCATATGTCAAACATCACCATTGGCCAGTAATACGCCATATTTACCGCCAAAATTATCCATAAGCATATCTATCTCTCCATTTATCATTATTAATTACCATAATATATCATTATTCATTCCCACAAACATATCTCAGCGAATAATTATTCGTAAATCCACATCAACATGCCACTCAAATCGTAACTTCCCTACGTAAACATTTATCATTTCCAACAAGACAGCAAATCATCTTAACATCTCATTAATGTACTGCAACGGTACACTTTTGGGTTAGATTTCATATATAACACACTTAAACACGTTAACCTGAAAATGAAACACATATATAAAATAAACAAGTTAATGTTTACTCACATGTCATCGCGTCGTTACAGCAATCAGATATTAGTTATTCAGAAATCAACTACCTTCTTCAAAAATATTAAATCTGGGATACGTCTCTTTGTATACGTTGCTTCAATTCCTTAATGGTTGAAAATCACACTCTAAATCTCTCCTTGTTCAATCATAAACATTCCTATATTATGACATTGATTGTAAACTCTGGAAGAAATACCTACTCCCATAATACTAAATCAACAAGGACAATCTCATTGCAAAGATGGCAACGACTTAGATTTTATCACGAAGAACTACGTAAAAACAACATACCAATGTTCACTACAAATATATGAATACTACTGTATTTCACGGCATAATCGTCGCCACCGCGTAATCGTCGCATCCTTTATTTTCAATACAAAAATCGGACTTTAAACCTTTAATTACATAATCGTCGCACGTCCAAATTTTGTTCACTAATCTGGTTAAAAGGTAAATGGAACTGCAATGTAAGTTGCACATGAATGCGCAATTTAAATACGTGTATGGGCAATTTGGTAACACAGTCACGTTTGCGACATGTTGCACAATGTATAAATAAATAATACCGGTATATGTACGACGCATGGCTTACCGGTAGACTATCGGCAGTTTGACAACGTGGTCGCGAGACAGTGTACTATTTATTCACCACCTACATATTATGCTTACCGGTAGGCTATCGGCAGTTTGACAACGTTGTCGCGAGACAGTGTACTATTTATTCACCACCTACATATTATGAGTTCCCATTTGAAATACGTAAGGCTGTAAGTTATCGCTTATCGGCAACGTCGCCAGGAAATACCGGCTAGGTAGGTTGAATGGACCTCGAACCAGCCCTCAGATGCAGGTAAAATTCCCTGACCCGGCCGTGAATTGAACCCGAGGCCTCCGTGTAAGAGGCAAGCACGCTACCCCTACACCATGGGGCCGGCTCCTGTGTTATTGCGCACAAAGTGAAATCCAAGACGATAACGCAGATTTCCACGGAATTATTCAGCCGAATTATTTACGATGTCTCAGTTGTCATCGCTCGAGGCTAACGTGAGAGACAGGCCACGGTCCACTAAAGTCACGTGATAAGACCAGTCCCAGGAATGGCAGAGCGAAGCCGGTTATTACATGTGTTCTTGCGGTGTTATTGCTAGTTTGTTGTGGATTATGGAAGGAAATAACGGAGATTTTGTGTTTATTTGAATACGTTGGTGTTGTGCAACAGTTCCTTACATTCATAGTGTTGTGTGCAGAAGTGTAAGTAAGTATTTATTTACAAAAATGTGTATATAACCTCAACGTTCTTCACTTCATTCAGCAATGTTGGGCTGCAATACACAAGTTGGATAAGTTACAACTCCAGTGCTGAGGATTTAGAGGTAATACATTTAATTACAGATATATGAAAATGCCTCGTCGCTGTAGTGTCTTCGGCTGTCGGTCTAATTATGACACTGAAACTGAAAAAACATCGACTTTCCGCCGTAAGCTATGGCTTCGTTACTTTCCGACAGAATTTTCTAAACTGAAAAACTCAATGGTATGCATAAAACATTTTGATGAGTCGTGCATAATTTCAGTGGACAGGGTTACAGTTAAGGGAGAGCTGAGAGAGTTTCCAAGAATAATTCTGAAACTACTGTGCCAACTATGTTTCCAAATACAACTTCATATTGTTCGCCAGGCATGGCGTGGAACAAATGTAAGACTTGTAAATAGCTTACAATAGGCCTACCTTTCACCTTGGATTCAATAAGATATTCCCTACATGAATATTATTGTAAATATAGGCCTAATTGTACATTAACCAGTTTCATGAGCAATATTTGATTTCTATGACTGTATTTTTTACTGCAGTAAGATTTTTAGTTTTTGTCATCCAAGGCTAGTAAGAGACACTATGTTTCATTTACTTTCTAATGCAATAGGGTGGTTCCAAGATAATTTTCAGCAAGGGAGCATAATTTAATTATTAAATATGTTGCTGAAGCCAGGTATGGCATGGAACAAATGTAAGACTTGTAAATAGCTTACAATAGGCCTACCTTTCACCCTGGATTCAATAAGATATTCCCTACATGAATATTATTGTAAATATAGGCCTAATTGTACATTAACCAGTTTCATTAGCAATATTTGATTTCTATGACTGTGTATTTTTTACTGCAGTAAGATTTTTAGTTTTTGTCATCCAAGGCTAGTAAGAGACACTGTTTCATTTACTTTCTAATTCAATAGGGTGGTTCCAAGATAATTTTCAGCAAGGGAGCATAATTTAATTATTAAATATGTTGCTGAAGCCAGGCATGGCATGGAACAAATGTAAGACTTGTAAATAGCTTACAATAGGCCTACCTTTCACCCTGGATTCAATAAGATATTCCCTACATTAATATTATTGTAAATATAGGCCTAATTGTACATTAACCAGTTTCATTAGCAATATTTGATTTCTATGACTGTATTTTTTACTGCAGTAAGATTTTTAGTTTTTGTCATCCAAGGTTAGTAAGAGACACTATGTTTCATTTACTTTCTAATGCAATAGGGTGGTTCCAAGATAATTTTCAGCAAGGGAGCATAATTTAATTATTAAATATGTTGCTGAAGCCAGGCATGGCATGGAACAAATGTAAGACTTGTAAATAGCTTACAATAGGCCTACCTTTCACCCTGGATTCAATAAGATATTCCCTACATGAATGTTAATGTAAATATAGGCCTAATTATACATTAACCAGTTTCATTAGCAATATTTGATTTCTATGACAGTGTATTTTTTACTGCAGTAAGATTTTTAGTTTTTGTCATCCAAGGCTAGTAAGAGACACTATGTTTCATTTAATTTCTAATTGAATAGGGTGGTTCCAAGTTAACTTTCAGGAAGGGAGCATAATTTAAATATTAAATGATGCTGAAGCCACGTATGGCATGGAACAAATGTAAGACTTGTAAATAGCTTACAATAGGCCTACCTTTCACCCTGGATTCAATAAGATATTCCCTACATGAATGTTATTGTAAATATAGGCCTAATTGTACATTAACCAGTTTCCTTAGCAATATTTGATTTCTATGACTGTGTATTTTTTTTACTGCAGTATGATTTTTTATTTTTTGTTATCCAGGGCTAGTAAGAGACACTATGTTTCATTTAATTTCTAATGCAATAGGGTGGTTCCAAGATAACTCTCAGGAAGGGAACATAATTTAAGTATCAGATATGCTGAAGCCAGGTAAGGAGTGGAACAAATGTAAGGCTTGTAAATAGCTTACAATAGGCCTACCTTTCACACTGGATTCAATAAGATATTCCTTACATGAATGTTATTTTTAGTTTTTGCTCAACCAAGTATAGTAAGAGACACTATGTTTCATTTGATCTGTAGTTCAGTAGTGTTCTTTTAGTAGGTTAAAATGCGCTGAAATGTATTTTATTTACCGCGCTACGATAGTCTCTCGCGTGAGCTTTGGGGATGCATTCTCTACAGTAAGACCGGCCGAGTCACGTGACATTCAGTGTATGACGTACGCGCCGCGGCCTGTCTTTCTCGTCGGCCTCGTCATCGCTAGACTCTTATCTTACTACTACGTCATAAGTGTCCGGGCATGGGATGAAAACTTTTATCCAAGCAGTCAAGATAATTATTATCCAATGCTACTAAAGTTTTATTTTATAAACTCGTCAGTAATGTAATGTAAAATCATCAATAACTGGGAAGAAATATTAACCTAATTACCGTATGTTTAAAAGAAATTGAAAAAAATGAATGTTTGTTACTGACGTCTCGGAATACAATCAACTATACAGTAGATCTACACCGCGCTAGCTAGAGCTCCGGTTTGCGAGCTTTGCGCAAGCGCAGTAGTGTGTCGCAACCAACGAGCTAAACTGATACAATTGTTGCATGCTTCCTTGCTGCCTAACAATATTGGCTGCTCTGGAATGGACAGATCACAGATGCATTTATTTGTTTCAGATTAACGTGATTACTGTAGACATGTGTGCGTGAGAATTTAAGTTTTTAATTTGTGTTTTGGGTGTTTGCAGAAATAATTTGTTTTAATAGTGCAACTACTGCAGACTATTGAAATACTGAACAGATAAACGTTGACTCAACTAAGTGTAAATAACAAGGATAATGGGCGCCACCTGCAAAACAATTGCAGGAATATTTAATTATGTAGAGCAACGAGCCACTCCCTCTCCCAAGGCGACGGTCATCAGGCTGACGAGGCTCCAGACTTGCTTTATAACCTTACCTGTTGCTATATAACCCCTGAAATTAAATTTGGGTAACATGCCAGGTTCAGCCTTACTCCACTGACAAAAGACTCACTTAAAGTTTGATTCTATGACTTTACTCCCAGAATAAGAACTATTATGTGACAAACACCAACAAAAATAAACACTTATGCAACCCACTTAGTGCTTGCTGTTTACATAGAGCTAATATACACAATACTACCCAACAAAATCATCTCTTCACGAGATTTACTCGTTTGCCGTCTACAGAGGCAAATTACACATCATTAAAATCACCACTAAAAATAGAACATCATTATACTTTTAACATACCTCCAGGTAAGAGCCCCACTGCACTCCACTGTTACCGTGAATCCTAATCTGGTAGAGAAAAGTACGACGACTATTTCTCTACATATGGATGCAACCTTCTTTACTAACAGCATCCCTTACCTTATTTACACTTCTTCGTCGTCTTGAATTCTTTCCAATTGCTGGCTGGACAGAAAGCGTTACATGTCCGGAGGCAAGCAAACAGCAAAATTCTCCATCAACTGAAGCTGCATACTCGGGTGACAAGTTCCAAAAAAATACTTTCTTTTACAGAAAGTCCACTGCAAAGCCGGTCAGTCGTTGAGATTATACCATGTTCACTCCGTATCAGATACTCACGAACAATAGCAGATCGTATAGCAAACTGCGCAAATACGTCGCTCCCGCAGACCAGTACAAATGAGAAACACACAGTATCAGCATAAGAGTCAGAAACAGAATGAGAATGAGAATCAGAATCAGAATAACTCGCCGCACACGCGTACACACTTATATATGCTTGCTACACGTGGTTATCGCGTCCTGAAAAGTTCACTGGTAGCAACGCTCACACCAGCACTTCTTCCCGCGTCACTCTGTCAAATGGAAATTCTAAGTTCCCATGGAGGGAATTAGATTCTTTTCCACCAATAGAGCATATCAAAAATCAGATCAAAAATTAGATGGATGGCTTTTCCGGCGTTTGAAAACCCAAACCTCGCTCAAAACAAAGCCCTCGCATTGGCTATCGAGTATATGATGTGACATAGACTGTCCACTCATGTATGTCCACATTGATTCACTCCAATTCTACAACCGATACAACCTGCCGTACCCCGTGTTTTCAAGCCACTTGTTGCAACACATCCAACTGACTTCAACCGTCCTTCCCGATATAGTCGCAGTTTTCCCGGTTGCACAATCCTTACGGCTAGGCCATATTTACAGACTCTTACCCAAACGGAAATTTATACAAAATATAATGATGAACATATGCAATATTCCCTAACTATACATTCTTCTTATAATATTACGTTTTTTTACATGGTAAATAAACAAAATTACATGATTTTAACCTTACAAACTATATACGAAAATTTCCTAACCTAAAAACTCGGGGATCGTACATACGTACGGTTACAATACCTCCCCTTGATTTGTGAAGATTATATACAATACATCTGAGCAAATCACAGTCTTTTCAGTACAGCAGCCTACACAGCCTGTCAAAGTCACTCAGGATTTAAAGAAAATTCATTCTTCTTAACATACACAAAACATCTGAACTTACAATACTTCACCTTACATACCTCTTAAGATTGTGAATATTGTGTGTACCAATCATGTCACCTTTGTTATTAACAGGTGATAAGCACACTTGCCAACTTTCTTACCTACTGTATAAGGTCCCTGATACAATTTAAAAAACTTATGAATTTCTTTGTTGTCTGCAGATGAAATGTGTGGAACCTTTAGTAACACCTCCTCCCCTACTTCAAAACTATCTCCATAATGCCTCCCCTGCTGCATCATTCTCCTATCAGCTGACTTCCTTAAATTCTGCCTCGCTAAATCAATCACCTTTGAAGATACCACTTCTGCTGAGGGTAGATCTACCCTGGTTGCCAATCTCACACAAAAACTCTCTTCCCATTCTTTCACACACAACTTACACAGACTTACATTCGGAACACATATACATTTCACAATCCAAACATCCCTCCTGTTCTGAAAACACACCATAATCGCACCTCTTTCATCAATACTCTTCCACACTTCAATGAAATCATTCGTACGATCTTCAGCATCAGATATTCCACACAACATACGTTTGAATCGACCTCCTGTTCTCTCGTACAGATTGTCACTCTCAATTTCTTTGAACTTTCTCCAAATACCAAAAAGCTTTCCAACACAATTACTCCTCATAAAATCTTCAAACCCTGAATCCCCATAATATTCACAACCACTCTTATGATTCTCATTATGCACAAAATGTGACCTAACCTCCACTTCACAAAGAATTTCACCCACAGCATCGACAGTTTTCCTCCACTCATCCTTATCGGACATACCAGCTTCAACCACCTCAATCTCATTCACACAACCCTTCTCACACTTTCCTTCACTCACACTCTCTCTCTTCCTGAAATCACTACTATCACTGAACTCGAGATCCCGACCATTACTACTAAATTCTCCCACTTCCATATCATTCATCGCTGTTCCCACTCGCACATCATTCATGCCATCAACACTGTTGCTCTTGACCCTCTTAACGGAAGTTTCATTAATCTCAAAATCATCACTACTCAGACACATTATCGACGTAACATTAATCTCCTCAATTACACCATTCTCTACAACATGATATGTCTTCCTCAAAGACTCCTCCTCCACAAAATAATCTTCATCACCTTTACAACTAACTTCCTTTTCAATTTCTGCAATTTCCCAAAGAGCATCAATTACCACAGTGTTATCACCATCAATTTTAGCACATAGTAGGTCCTCCGACAAATCCTCCTCCTTTTCTTCACACCCCTTACCCCCAAAATCCCTCAAATCATCACCTTCCCTCCCTACATTATCAATTCCTTTCTCCACACTACTACCCCAATCATTAGATGCCGTGCAATGCTTATCAATTAAATTACTTACCTCCTCCCCAACATTACTAATTTTATCACTTAATTCCTTCCCCTGATTACTAATTTGACTACTTAAATTATTCCCTTGATCAATCAATTTGGCCAACTGCTCCAATACTAACTTCATCAACTCATTATTACCCCCCATGCTACTTTGATTTTGATCACTACCTTCCCCTTCACCCACCATTACAATTCCATACACTTTTTCCATAGACATATTATCACACTGAAAACTACTTTCATCAAACTTTGTGTGCTTGTGCCACAACTGCTCTCCTCATCATTAACTGACATACTTCCTTTATGCACTTTTCTCCTTCTCAAATTCATTACACTACTATTACTCTTACTATTATTCATATTCCACTGATAAAACATAGAACTCAAAACATGACAACACCGATACATAACTCCTGACACAAGCCCACTAAAACACTGGACCAAATGTGCCTACCAAAGTCATATAGCAAGTCTGGATATCATTCTGCCTCACGTTGGCGGCGCCAATTGCAACTACTGCAGACTATTGAAATACTGAACAGATAAACGTTGACTCAACTAAGTGTAAATAACAAGGATAATGGGCGCCACCTGCAAAACAATTGCAGGAATATTTAATTATGTAGAGCAACGAGCCACTCCCTCTCCCAAGGCGACGGTCATCAGGCTGACGAGGCTCCAGACTTGCTTTATAACCTTACCTGTTGCTATATAACCCCTGAAATTAAATTTGGGTAACATGCCAGGTTCAGCCTTACTCCACTGACAAAAGACTCACTTAAAGTTTGATTCTATGACTTTACTCCCAGAATAAGAACTATTATGTGACAAACACCAACAAAAATAAACACTTATGCAACCCACTTAGTGCTTGCTGTTTACATAGAGCTAATATACACAATACTACCCAACAAAATCATCTCTTCACGAGATTTACTCGTTTGCCGTCTACAAAGGCAAATTACACATCATTAAAATCATCACTAAAAATAGAACATCATTATACTTTTAACATACCTCCAGGTAAGAGCCCCACTGCACTCCACTGTTACCGTGAATCCTAATCTGGTAGAGAAAAGTACGACGACTATTTCTCTACATATGGATGCAACCTTCTTTACTAACAGCATCCCTAAACTTATTTACACTTCTTCGTCATCTTGAATTCTTTCCAATTGCTGGCTGGACAGAAAGCGTTACATGTCCGGAGGCAAGCAAACAGCAAAATTCTCCATCAACTGAAGCTGCATACTCGGGTGACAAGTTCCAAACAAATACTTTCTTTTACAGAAAGTCCACTGCAAAGCCGGTCAGTCGTTGAGATTATACCATGTTCACTCCGTATCAGATACTCACGAACAATAGCAGATCGTATAGCAAACTGCGCAAATACGTCGCTCCCGCAGACCAGTACAAATGAGAAACACACAGTATCAGCATAAGAGTCAGAAACAGAATGAGAATCAGAATCAGAATAACTCGCCGCACACGCGTACACACTTATATATGCTTGCTACACGTGGTTATCGCGTCCTGAAAAGTTCACTGGTAGCAACGCTCACACCGGCACTTCTTCCCGCGTCACTCTGTCAACCCAAACCTCGCTCAAAACAAAGCCCTCGCATTGGCTATCGAGTATATGATGTGACATAGACTGTCCACTCATGTATGTCCACATTGATTCACTCCAATTCTACAACCGATACAACCTGCCGTACCCCGTATTTTCAAGCCACTTGTTGCAACACATCCAACTGACTTCAACCGTCCTTCCCGATATAGTCGCAGTTTTCCCGGTTGCACAATCCTTACGGCTAGGCCATATTTACAGACTCTTACCCAAACGGAAATTTATACAAAATATAATGATGAACATATGCAATATTCCCTAACTATACATTCTTCTTATAATATTACGTTTTTTTACATGGTAAATAAACAAAATTACATGATTTTAACCTTACAAACTATATACGAAAATTTCCTAACCTAAAAACTCGGGGATCGTACATACGTACGGTTACAATAGTGAACAATTACGGAAAGTCATTTATATCGCAAAACATTAACGTGTGAAGCATTTATAAGCGATTATGGGTAAATATAGAAACTATTCTGCGGGCTTCAAGCTAAGCGTAATTGCCTTCGCTGAACAGCACGGGAACAGAGCTGCAGAAAGAAAATTTTCTGTGAGTGAAAAGTTGGTGCGTGACTGGCGGAAAGTAAAAAACAAGCTAAAAAGCACAAACCCTTCTAGACGCGCGTTTAGAGGTCCTAAAACAGGGAAGTTTCCTATAATTGACAAAGAAGTGTTTAGGTACGTCAGTGAAATACGTAACAATGGCTGCAGTGTATCATATGAAATGTTACAAATTAAGGGACAGGAGGTAGCGTGCAAACACAACATACCGGTAACTCAGTTTAAGGCGACTCGTGGGTGGATTAAGGGGTTCATACGACGACACAATCTGTCAGTGCGAAGGAGAACAACACTAAGCCAAAAGTTGCCTGCTGATTACACGGACAAGATTGTAAATTTTCACCGATTTGTCATACGTTTGCGCAAGGAAACTTCGTACTTGCTTTCTCAAATCGGTAATGCCGATCAGACTCCAATCTTTTTTGATATGCCTCGCAACAGCACTATTGCGCTAAAAGGATCACGGAGTGTATTAATGAAAACCAGCGGTAGCGAGAAATTGCGATGCACGGCAATGCTAGCCATTACAGCTGATGGGAGAAAGTTGCCGCCTTACATCATTTTCAAGAGGAAAACGATGCCTAAGAATATACAGTTTCCCCGTGGAATTCATGTACGAGTGCAACCAAAGGGTTGGATGGACGTAGAACTCATGCTGGACTGGGTTAAAACTGTGTGGAATAGAAGACCTGGTGCACTACTAAAACAACCAGCTCTGCTTGTTTTAGATAGTTTCCGAGGTCACCTCGTGAACGAAGTGAAGCAAATTCTCACTACAAATAAGACACGACAGATAGTCATTCCTGGTGGCCTAACATCTGCTTTGCAGCCACTAGACGTATGTGTTAATAAACCCTTTAAAGACCACTTACGTCGATTTTACAACGAGTGGATGATGAGCGGCGATCAGCAATTGACGCCCGCCGGAAATATCAGGCGTCCACCCTTGGACTTGTTATGCTCGTGGGTGAAGAAGAGTTGGGATCTTATACCACCTGAACTAGTCTCCAAGAGCTTCAAAAGGACTGGGATTTCGAATGCACTAGACGGTTCCGAAGATGACGCAGTGTGGCAGGGAGACGAAGAATCTGATACTGGTATTAACAGAGGCGAGGACGGCGCATCAGATAGCGAAACCTGCGATAGCGACACCGAAGATTTGGAATAAATTGCATACCGGTAAGTCCGCATTTCACAACAAAGCGATAATTTTTTGCAAGTGTAATATTTTAACTTTAATACTCAAATTAATGACAAATTAACTTAATACGTTCATTTTTATTTTCAGGTTGGAAAAGCGTTCGCCGAATTGTTGCGAAAAATTATGAATTTTGTTTTAGACTATTTTAATTATTTTGATGTATAAAGGCGAGTATTACGTGCATCTTAAATTTGTATCAAATACAATTTAGTTATAAATACATTTTTGAGTAATACAAATACTGGTATTAAATATTCATCGTATAATGGTCGCACCCTACAATTTTTTTCGAAAATTTTGGTATAAAAAGTGCGACGATTATGCCGTGAAATACGGTACATCTACTGCACATTAATTTCAAGATAATGAAGTAATTCTTTGGAACTTAGCTTACGATCGCTGACGTTAGATGACTGGCTTTGGCTTCGATGTTGTCATCTTAGGACTGCGTAGATCGTCTCCAACATCCGTTACGTCACCATCATGTTGTGGTTTTGGGACCTGGGATAGTAGAAACAGCTGGGCGGTCTACGTCGGAAAGTCGGCTCCACCTCCGATTTAGCCTCTCATGTTGTAGCCGTCAGTCATATGTGAAAGAAACATTTCCAAAATGGCAATTAATTTCACGTCCATACTCTTGAGAATGAGAATCTAGTTTATATCTCTGATTCAGGTTATTAAGACAGTAATTCAATATTAACTCCTTGCGACAGTTTAACAGGTAAAAATGATCAAGTTAGCTTTCTAAAAATTTCTTTTGTCCAGCTAATCAACCTATAATGCGTTAAACTCGACTTGATTCATTTGTAACGGCCTTCGGTCTACACTCCGACTACTGTCCGGATATTTTTCAACTTGCTCTGATTTTCCGTCACGATATTTATTCAGATATAGGTGTAATTCAAATATTTCTTCGCTGTGCAGGTTCTTCAGCCCGTAATAACAGCAATATCTCCCTTCTTCTTTACTGAGGATTATTTTTTTCTCGTGGATAAATTTACGTAGTTTTGCGTAACCGTTTTTTTATTGTTCACCTACTTCTTTTTTTAACAATTTTAAAAACCTTCTATTATTTTTGTCACGGCCGCATGGATCCTTTATAACTTTCTGTCTCACTCCGTGATCTAGGCATACTTATTTCGCCAAATAAACATCTTTGCCGTCACGTGCATGGCCTCCTTGATTTTATACGTTCGTATTATATATATATTCTGAAATCACGGCCTATTTCACTTAATATATGCGTTCTTTTCAGATGTATGGCCCAATTACGTAATCCTCGCGATCTCATTACCGTGCATGGCAAACTTTTAATGTCATATGACAACCTTTATTCCGTTATCAGGACGATGAAAATGGTACGTGTAAGTTTTTCGAAGTGCCATTGATTATTCCTTGCGTTTTACGAGAATTAATTTTGAGATTGTTACTCAACTGTACAGGTGTTGTACATTAAATCTTTTATTCTAACGGAAGAAAAATTGTTAATCAATGCAAAATTACTTATGAGACTTAAATCTACGTTAACTTGTCGTACAGCATTCTGGATTTTATCAGTTCATGAGCGGTAGTAGATCTGCAGATCATCAGCATAAAGATCATACTTGCAATGTATAATTGATTTGGCAACATCGTGTATGTAAATTGCAAACAGCAATGGTCCACGTACAGACAGGGGACACCGAGGGATTTGTTAAGCCACTCAGATCTGTTATTATTTACTGTGACACACTGACGGCGATTTTTGAGGTACGAACTGAAGAAGTTCATTGCCGCCTTGCTGAAATTTAATGAATCCCAATTTTGAAAGTAGCAGTTGAGGAACAACAGTATCACAAGCACTAGAAAAATCTAGTAGAACCAGTACAGTCACTTGTCGAGTGGCCATTGCGTGCCAGATATCATCAGTTACTTTCAGTAAGGCAGTCTGTTTACTTAGGAAAGATTCTACTTTACAGTGCCACTTACAGGAAACGAGTAAGATTTCACATTTGTGCTGTATTTTTAAAGTTTGGTTATTTTCTGAAAGACACTGTAAATATTTTAACCATGAAAATAAAAAAGTCAGCTAGATACACAAAGCACAGTAAACAAATTATATCAGAGAAAGTTTGGATGATAAATTAGAAAGTCTTGCATTCAGAGGCCTAGAATGGATAATTTACACTTTTGACATTCTCATTCAGAGCAGTCTTAGGAAATACGAGTTAACCAAGGTGAATATTTCCTCTCCTGTTGAACAGCTGTTTAGGAGCTTACAGAACAACATATGCCCTCCCCAAGAGCACCGTTGTACATACAAGTTTCATTCAACAGTAAACTGAAAGAAGCTCTAGCTTTTATTTGCCTAATATCTCCAGTTCTACGTCTTAACTCATGTCTTGAATGTGTCTGGAAATAGTGGAATTTGATAAGCACACTTTATTGATAGTGGGATATTGTTCCTCAATTAAATTTGTAGAAATAATGTCTGCCAAAAAGGGGCTTACTAATATTTTTGACAATGGTATAGACTTTTCTAGACCACCGTTTCCCCAACTATAGTTTGCTGAAATTTTTCCCAAATGGCAGATTTTGAGGTTATTGCTTTTTGTTATGGTATAATTATTACAGGTTCCATCTGAATTATTGAATTATGACTCAATGTGGACTAGGCATATTGTTTTCAGTTCTTTGTAATGCAGTGTATGTTTAGATATTTAGTGACAGGAAGTATCTTTCTCAGTCTGTTACAAGGAGATTATACAGATTTGCATGCCATGCCGTGTATTATTAACTTAAATATTTAATTTCTGTTTTAATGTTTTAAATATAAAATAAATAATTATTTCAACTCCTGTAGTTTCTACATTTAAAGCACTGTAGCACCATTTTTAGAGCAGAATCCTAAGGTAGACCTACTTAACATAACTACAGCAATTTTAGGTTACTTTAAGTTTATTAGGTACTATGCATACTAATAAGGGGTTTGCTCCATTTAGATATTTGTAAAAAAGGCTTTGCAAGTTGAAAAAGTTTGGGAAATACCAAGAAGTATGTATAATCTTAATTATTCTGCTAAAATGTATCTGTTTTCCAATTTTAATTTAAATTTTATGAAAACTAGATGCTTAGCTATTGTAAATAACACATGTTTTAAGACATGCATTAAATCATATGTTTCCTAACATTTTGCAATTATTGAGATTTTTCAATTTTTTTAGTTTTCTTTTCAGCTGCTTTTTGTCAATTATTTTAAATTAATGGTAAAAGAAAACGTTTCCCCACAAGTCCAACCTCTCGTCCACGCCACGAGAGATGGGCAACATCATCAAGTAGGGAATAGCCTATGGGAGTGAAGTACAGTGGGGACTGCGTGTGTCCCGAGACTGCTATGGTAGCTGTGAAGACCCTACAGGAATCCTAAAAAAGATGGCGGCTAACGGACCTCTGGTGAAGTCACGACAGGCCTAGCAAGTCTGTGATGGATATCAACTCGCTTTCAAGGACATGAGGAACAATAAGCCGGACGGATGTAACAGACAACGACCCCGGTGAGGAACAGGATTATGAATTGGAACACTGAATATACAAACATTGACTGGAAGAGTAGAAGAGGTTGTAGACATGATGGAAAGAAGAAACCTGGATGTATTAGGGCTAGCAGAGACTAATGGAGGGGGTATGGTAAGAGAGAGCTACAGAATGATTTTTGGTTGTACTGTAGAGGAAATTTAAAGATAAAAATTTCATTGTTCCGTATTGAAATTATTGAAATTATTCATAAACATTGTACATGTTTTTACGGCTGATGATGACCTGGACTAAGGTCGAAACCGGTCCCATTTAAATAGGAATGTGATTACTGCATTTCTTTCTTTTAAGTATTGAATAGGTTGAACCTCCTTTTCAATTATTTAATTTTTAACTGTAGAGGAAATGACGAAGGAAAGCGAAATAGAGTAGGAATGGTAGTAAGAAATGGACTGAAAGAGGAAGTACATAAGTGACAGGTTGATGAAAGTCAAAATAAGAGTCAAAGGAAAAAGCTGGGAAATTGTACAAGTATATGTTCCACAACTAGGATGCACACAACAGGATAAAGATGACTTTCGGGAAGAATGTGAGAGACTATTGAATGGCCAAAACAATGTAGTAATAGGGGACTTGAATGCTCGTGTAGGCATGGAAAGGAAGGGATATGAGAATGTGCTTGAGCGGAAGGACGGGGAAATAGAAATAAGGAAGGGGAAAGGCTACCGGATTTGTGCAAAAGAAATGGGATGATGGTCAGGAACTTGTAGTTCAAGAAGAGAGAAAGCCATAAGATAACCTGGTACAGCAGTGACTGGTCTAGGAAAGGAAAGAAAGAGGACATAAGCAAGAAAGATGTATCAAAACATGGAAACTGAAGAAGAAAACCAAGGAATACCAGGAAAAAATAAGATTGAACTTACTAACAGATGATACAAAAACAGAAGATGAGGAATGGGAAAGATTCAAGAGGACATTAGTAAAAACTGCAGAGGAATTTTGTGGGAGAACTACAGTAGTACCAGGAAAAGATGCAAGGAGACCCCATGGTGGAATGACAGAGTAAAAGTGGCAGTTGGGGAGAAGAAAAGCTTTTAGAGTGTGGTTTCAACAGTGCTTGTTCCGCTTGTTTGTTTGCCTGTTCCTCTATGCAGTTGTTTTCATTTTCCTTAATTATTCTTTTATATCCCTTCCTTTTTATGAGTATAGTAGCAACGCCTCCTCCGTACGATTCTGTTTTTCTGTTTGTAGTTAGTCTAAAGCTTCCTTCGATATCCTATTCCTTTGATCTACTTGGGCTCATCTTATAAATTCCACTATTGTTTTGAGTGATCCTCTTATAGCCTCATTGTTCAATACAGCTGTTGCTGTTTCCAGTGAGGAAATTCCTTGTTTAAGAAAAGTCTGCTTTAATTTTCTTGTTCATGGAGGTTCATTTTGTTCATTCCATTTGTGGTTTGTATGTTCCTTTGATATTTGAAATGTTGTGACCACCGATAAGTGTTTCCTAAGTGGCGCTTCGTTGCTATAATGTAGAATTTCTTGCTTACAGGCTATATTATACATTTTTCTTCTGTGGTCCCTCCAAAAACAGAGAATCAAGGTTCCACTGTATTTAATTTCTTTGATTTAGTAATAAATAATAATCTTTAAAAAAAAGTTTCCTAGAAAGGAACCATAATTTAATTTCATCAATTGCAAAAGTTTAAAAACATTTTTCATAAAGTCTTCAGGTTTTCTCAATCTTGAAATTACCAGCGTTTCACCCCAGTTTAGCAGTGGGCTCATCAGTTTGAATGCTACATCTTTCCAAGACGCTGGCGTCTGGGCTAATAAGCCCACTGCTACACTGGTGCGAAACGCTGGTAATTTCACGATTGTAAAAGCTGAAAGACAAAGAGCTTAAACAATAATAATAATATTAATTTTACATCCCATTAACTATATTTACGGGTTCTGGAGATGCCAAGGTGCTGGAATTTTGTCCCACGAGTTCTTTAACATGGCAGTAAATCTACTGACTCATGGATGACGTATTTGAGCACCTTCAAATACCACCAGACTGAGCCGGGTTCGAAGCTGCCAAGTTGAACTCAGAAAGCCAGCACTCTACCATCCGAGCTACTCAGCCCAGCTGTTGATTTAGATGCTTTGTTTTATGTACCATACCAAGGTACTGGTACTGTACATTACACATTTTGTAATATTTAGCCAGTAGTTCTGAACATTATGCATATGGTTATATATTGCTGAATAATAATGTAGAACTCGGCAAGCAAGTTTTTAATATCAATGATTGGTATACACGTTACAATCATGTTTCCATATTCGGCATTATTACATGCAATAACCGCTGATGAAATACAAACTTCAAACATCGCCTATGCTCGTAGTTAACGGGACTTCGCACAGGCTGTAGCATTGGAGAATTTGGTCTTGAGATCCGTGATGTCTGTCTTGGGAGTCTCAGTGTACAAGAAAGAAGTCCACTTGTTCAAAATGACGCAACCTTACCACCTAGATCAGGGCTGTCCAACCTTTTCATATATTGCAGTGCACCTGACTTGGCTATGGAGGCGTGGATGCCGTTTGATGATGATGAAATAGAAACATGTAGGCTAATACTGACCAATAGGGGCTGATGACCTTAGATGTTAGGCCCCTTTAAACAACAAGCGTCATCATCAATACCAACTGAATATTTTTAAACGTATCGTACTTACGTATTTAGTGTGAAATTTGGTATTGCATGTTCGCTCATGTTAAGGAACATATTATTCCTCACATTCATTATTAAAACTCTGGGTTTTTAACCATTTAGTCATGATTACAATCAATGTATAAAAAATTAATGCAAATTAATTACTGATTTCGCAGTAAGTATAAACAAAAATTGAGGTCGTAAAAATTCAGTTCCTCACAGAATATACATTTTAAATCTAAGTTGAAGAGACGCTGTTCCATGGCCGTGAACAGCAGATACTTTGTAAGAATGTAAGTATGATGAGAAGGAAGGATTAAAGAAACATTCACAATGCGATTGTTTCCTGAAAGGTGTTCTAACTGGGAAATATCAAGCGTCACCATATTCACTTCATCCCAAAGCCTTTCCCTACAATGCCTAGGGCTCAACAGAAAGCAGGAATTATAATGTACAGAGTTGTCACAATACACTTTGTACTTCAAAAGCATATAGCAACTGAGAGAATATTCTAAAATATTAGGGGTGTGGTCTGTAGAATGAGTACTGTTAAAGCTAAGAAGAGAAAGAGACGAATCAGAATTATGAGAATTTAATCATTACTTGTATGTTCAAAAACATCTTAAACTTTTGCCTATGGTTAATGTTGGTACAAATGAATCTACATTTGAAGGTCACTAAGAAAGTATATCAGTGCCACAATGGCACCATTGTACAGGCCTGGCCTAGATGATTGAATGTCAGTCAGCAAACTGCTAGAAATAAAAACTATAATAATCAGTCTAGAGTTTTCTTAACTGAATAAATCATCCTTTTTTAATCCCATCTATAAAAACCATAAAAACAGTTAATGGAATGTAAAACCTATAACATCCATATTTTTTCTTAATGTATCTTCAATAATGAGGAAATCTGTATTTTACACTGACAGGGATATTTCCAACTTGTCCTTCCAACCATTTAAGGAGTGTCATGTTGGTAGTGATTATTGTTTTAAAGGGAAAAATAAGATGATCACTTATTTAGTAAGTGTGTATTGGTGTTTTAGGACCATGTATGTGTTTATTAGTATTTCCTGCCCCAAGTAATTGGACTTCCTGATATATAACATACTTCCCTACAGTTACAACTACAGACAGGGAACACTGCTTCAGAACATTTCATCAATAATACCTGCAGCAAACAATGCACAAAAACAGATTTTACTACTGCATATAATTTTGTGTCTGTGTCCCAACCCTTGTCCCATTTCTCTACACGGTTGGGTATGAAGCGAGATGAATCTTCATAGCGAGTTTTTACGGCTGGATACCCTTCCTGATGTTAACCTCATCAGAGGAGTTAAGGAGATTAAATGAATGACATGATATATGATAGTGGGAAGGAAGACAGTGAAACCCAGCGTCGGCACATAGCCTGAGAGATCACAAAAATATTGCTTTTATACTTACTTTTATTTGTGATTTTTCTTCCAAAAATCGGTCATTCATTAATGTACTAGTGTACACACTTTGCAAATATTTTGTATATTTATAAAAGTCTTGAGGCTGTAATTTTTCTTTATGTGAACATTTATTCTTTTTTGAAGGCATTTTCTTCACAGGAACAGTCCTCTGAATAGGCGTGAAACTAACATCCCAATCTGGTGCCATTGCTGTATCCGAATTCAATGAGGAGCAGAAAATTTTAGAATTCTTCTCCCTATAACATAAATTTTAAAATATTGAATAAATATAGTGGTTAGAAAAGACTATTAAAAAAACCACACAACTATCACTACCTATGAACAGACCATAACCATGCCTTTTTTAAATTTTTAAACACTGATAAATACAAATTTTTACCAATAAGTACCAAGACAGGCATACAAAATAGAAAATTGATCATGATTATCCAGTATAGTAACTGAACCACTGTATCATGCTACACTTTTCGTTGAACAGACAATGATGCAAAAAGTTTGACAAAGACAATTTTAGACAAGATGTTTTCCAAAGTCGTAAATTTCTCATCACCAGATGTTTTATTCCAGGCTTGTGTCAGTATCATACTTTCATGGTGTATGTACACCTGGTAGTGCCGTCAGCTTCCACTTCGAATGCTAGCACTGTACTGCATATGGTGAGCCATCTGGTGACTACTGAATGTATCACTTACACTTCTATTACTAACGTCTAAATTCAAAATTCCATTCTTTGAGAAGTCTTTCTCGTGAACAGTCAAGATTTTCTTCTAAAGATGCGGAGCAAAGTTCTCTGGTTGGCTTTCAAAATCAACTGAAAACCTCTGTAGCATTTATTGATTTGACTGCAGGTTATCATACTGTGTGGAAACAAGGACTTATCTGCAAACTACTATGCGTTTTGCCATGTAAGAAGATTGCATGACTTATTGATAGTATGCTTACCAAGAGGAAGTTTTGTGTAATACTGGAATATGGCACTAGCAGTAAGAAAACTTAAAAGTTACATTGATATGATGTGCTGTTAAAATGTGCTTGGATGAGAGATGTAAAAGTCTAAAATAGTTCAACAGTTCAATACGATGTCACTGATTCTGATGTTCAAGCGCGCACACACACACACACACACACACACAGTCTTTTGATTTCAGTATTACAATGTTAAGTACTCTTATTTTAAGTTTTAAAAATGTCTTATTTTTAATTTGAATGGTACTATGATTTTATAAAACTTGTAGCCTATCAGTAGGAAGTCTATGTTTTCTAAAAGTTTAATAATCAAGTATCACATGTCTTGATGTTGTTAGCATACTTTGACTTCTACAATAAAACAGGTGCAAGCTGTGTGTTTTGAAGGGGTAAATAAATATAAAATCTTCATGTAGTTTGCTCAAAGTCAAGTTGTCTAAGTTTAATGCCTCATTATCTGAAGTGGAATGGTGAAAATGTTCCCTTCTTCATAACTGCGATCTGTTGGAGAATTGTGCTGTGTCGGATTATCTAAACAGAAGAAAGAAAATAGTTTTTCTGTTAGAGAATGTCTATGAAACATGTTATAAAAATATTGCGTATGCATGTTACTTACTTTCTTGCTGTCTCTATCCTGTCACCTGTGTACTTGTCGGGAGCGTGCCATGCACTGCTTCATGTATGACAGGGGCTAACTATTGCGGCAGTGGAGGGGAAAGGTGGTGGAGCAAGGGAGAGGGCTTGGGGATGGGGATGGGGCTAGGGTAGGAGGGGACGTGTCCTGCAGAGTCTTAGTTGTGTATTCTTGTTTCTGTTTATTGACTCCCTTTAAGTAAATGTTTTTAAGGGAGGGATGGTGGCAATGAAACGGATGTTTGTTAAGATTAAAATTTGGGTGGGCATATTGATCCATATTGATATAAAACTCCTCCAATATATTGAGCAAAAGACCCTTAGAATTTAGAATTTCCATATCGCTTTTGATGTTCGAAATTTGATGGTTTTATTCTTCTATTCATTGTCCTATGGATGAGAAATGACTGTGTTTTACAGAGTTTACGTTTTCGTTATACGGGATGAAGAAACTCCTGCCAGTGCATCTGATGTAACTGGCTTCACATTTATTGCATTTCATTCGGTATACTCCTGAGTAGTTTTATTTGTTGTATTTGTTAACGGATTTAGTATTATGCAGAATAGTGGCATTATTGCATGAAGTTTTAAAAGCTATTCTTAAATTACGTCCTTTAAAGATGTTGGTTATGGGGTGGATATTGACACTGTTAAGGTGGATATTGTCATTGTTAAAAGTGAAAAATCACGTCTTTCTTTGATTTGTTTTCTTTGATTAATTTTGATTTCAGCTGATGTTTTATTTTTTGGATGATTTTATTGATCAAATCTTTGTTGTATCTGTTTTGTTTAGCTACTTCATGGATTAAGTTTACTTTGTTTTTTAGGTCTTCGTGAGAAAAGGGTATATTAAAGGCTCTGTATATCATGCTGTAGTAGGTTGCTTTCTTTTGGCGTTGGGATGAGTAGAATCTTGTTTTATTGCGTTTGATATTTGTGTAGGTTTTCTGTATATTTTATATGTTAGGTAATCTTCATGCGTGGTGACAGATATGTCTAGATAATTTAAAGTGTGTTCTATTTCTATTTGAATGAAATGTGATATTTTGTATGTTGGACTTCATCTAAAATTTATCTTTATACTTGTGATCATTGGAATTATCAATATGGGACATGAAGGTAATCAATTATATTAACATATAAGACCACATGGATAGAGTACAGATAAAAAAAAAATAGGTCCAAAATTTTCAGCAGAAGCCTTAATCAGTGGAGAATAAAATGATGATGGTCATTGTTGGCAAGTAGATGCTGTATGAGGTCAGGGGAGTGGGGAGTGAGAATGGTAAAAAGGGGCAGTTATCTAATGTTAAGGCCAAACGCTTCCCTGGACTTGAGCATCAGTTGATATCCCACTTCGGAATCTCCAAGGGCAAGAGGGTGGGATGTAAGGTGTAAATATTTGAGGACTTAAACTGTGAAACATTCATTGAACATGGTTTGATAGTGCCTGATGTGAATGGGGACAGGAAGATCTACGTTGGGGGTTCTGCAGTTACTGTAGTGATCACATACACATTTAGCTAGTGTATTGCTAGTTAAGCTAATGTAGAAAGCTGGGCAGAGTCTGCACTGAAGCTGGTAGATTATGATGGATGAAGTACAGTCATGATGACCTTGTATGGGGTAATAAAACCAAACCCCAAGGCACTACAGCCCTTGAAGGGCCTTGGCCTACCAAGCGACCGCTGCTCAGCCCGAAAGCCTGCAGATTACGAGGTGTCGTGTGGTCAGCACCACGAATCCTCTTGGCCGTTATTCTTGGCTTTCAAGACCGGGGCCGCTATCTCACCGTCAGATAGCTCCTCAATTCTAATCACGTAGACTGAGTGGACCTCGTACCAGCCCTCAGGTCCAGGTAAAAATCCCTGACCTGACCGGGAATCGAACCCGGGGCCCACAGGTAAGAGGCAGACACGCTACCCCTACACCACGGGGCCGGCCACTTGTTGGTGATGCTGCTGCTAAAAGTGGTGCTTGGTTTATGTAAACGGCAACTCTTACAGTGGCTGTGATGATAGGGAAAAGAGTCAGAAGGAGGTGGAGGTTGCTATGGTTCATGAGTGAGAATCAGAATTTTACTCATCTCAGTTGAAAACACAGCACCCTTTTTCAAGATAATCCACAAGGTCAACAACGATCTCCAGAATGCTACAGGACATTCTCCATAAACTAAACACACTTGGTATGAATGGTCTTAGAGTAGGTATACCTCGCCCACAACCAGCATACTGTATGTACCATCTGTTCATCAACTAACACCCCTGTGTTAAGTCCCCATTCCATCTCTGGCAAATCTCCTCACCCTACATAAGCCAACTGCACTAATTTCCAGTCTTCCCAAATAACGGCCACCCAAACAACCCTCAAGAGAAACCCGGGCTGATTCTGAAACCCATACTGTTCTGAATCTCTCATCTCACTTTCAATGATCATGAAACATTGGTAGGAGGGCCTCAGTTTCTGCTCTTCTAAGATATCCGCCCCATTTCAAATTCTGGCCAATGCCCACTCTCCTGTAAGGAAACTCCACCGTCGCTTTCGATACAAAATCAGTTATTCATCACCCGATGAATAGTGCCAAGAGCTTCAAATGCTTCAAGAGTTCATCTAGTATGAAACCTCAACCCTTACCACATTAATATCCCCTTCAAATAGCATCTAATTTCCTAATTTCTACCTAACCAGTCTATGTGACCCCAAATTCCTAACCTGTCTTTTTACCAAACACAACCTATCAAAACATGAACTCCGTGCTCTGAGAAGTCTACGAGATAACCCAGACATCATCATTCTTCCCGCTGACAAAAGATCCACTGCAGTAGTCATGATCCGCCAAGAGGCCCTACCACATGTCGTCCTCAACCAAGACGTCTCACAAGATCAGATTCTGAACTTAGCTACTTACATCAAACTTCATGGACTACATGAGGGTCTATCTGAATTCTCTATCAACCTCCTTATCGTAAACCAGCTCCGTACTCTCAAGTTCCACACGCTTCCCAGATACACAACGCCAACAATCCAGGCATGATATGACATGTTTAAATAATAAACACCAACTGATTTCATGCATAAATCTATTTACACACTTAATGAACATATATGAAATAATTATAAAGCACTATAAAAAATTACAAATAAGGTATCAGGAATTGTATTCACAAAAACAGTGTTACACAATAATAGGTTAGCCACCGTCACCAGTTAGTGCTGCTTCACGGACAACTTTACTTGTCATTTTCCTCTTCTGGTCCAGCACATCGCACATTGCTGACCCGCCTTCCTGGACAACATTTGGCATGTACTGCTCACCACGGCGTCTCCATACATGCTGACGTCCATCACGCTGTCAGCAGAAATCTGGACTCGTCTGTGAACAACACAGGTCTCCATTGGCGAAGTTGCTAGTTGATGTGGGTACAAGCAAACAGAAGGCGAGCTGCGCGATGTTGCTGCGTTAAATGGGCAAAATGAACACGATGTCTGGGTTGTAAGGACACTTGTCTTAACCTATTCCTTACTGTCTGGTCAGACACCGTGACTCCAGTGACCCTCCTGAGGTCTTGTTGCAGTTCTCTGGCAGTTGCTGAACAACGCCACATCGCACAGATAGTCATGTATCGATCATCCTGTGTGGTTGTCATGCGTCCACGACCTTGTCCAACCCTCTTTGTGAACTGGCCTGTCTCACTGTAGTGATTCCACAAGTGTTGAATAACTGACGGTGAGACGTCGAGATCCACAGCAACACGACGAATAGTCCATCCTTCCTGGATCAAAGTGATGGCCCATGCCATTTGAACCTCGTTAAGATGTCTCATGGGATGTGCTGGTTTATGTACAATGTTGTCAAATGACCGCAGTAGCCTGTGTACCTCACAATGACACACAGACGCACTACTATTCACTTTGTTTTGAGGGGTCACCTCACAGTTTAATGCATGGCTACGCCTAGAGGTGGAGTATAACTTCAATTTGACATACCCTAAGTAGCTAAGGTCTCAAGATGCTGTACAACCATTGGAATCCCATCTACTAAATTAACGTTCACATATCAGACGTTACAAAACATGTTCCCCTAATGTTTTTGATGATGATGATGATGATGATGATGATGATGATGCTTGTTGTTTTAAGGGGCCTACATTGAAGGTCATCAGCCCCTATAATGTTTTTGAACTGTGTATATGGGGTTTCAAAAGTTCTCCCTGGCCCTTCTGAAAGTCACAGATGCACGTGTCAATGTATCCGTCCTTCTCACAAAACTGCTTTGCGAAGGAATATCAGGGCTTAAGTTCAAAACTACACGCTGTATAAAACACCGGATGATTTTCAATGACCGCGAGCATTTTTCTCATATAGCGACCACTAGCAGGTTAATTTGCATGTCTCTTAGGGTTATCCGAGAAACACCACTGAGATGACCCCATACCTTGTTTGTGATGTAAGGTGCATGTTGGGAAGTTTTGATGAAAATGGCAGGCTACGTTTCGTACCGCAATTCAAAATCAAGTTCGGGAGCTTCTATTATAATGGCAGGCTCACTTGCTTACTGCCATTCACAATGGAGATGTGGAGTTTTCATTATAAAAACAGGCCCCTTTTCCTAATGCCAGTCAGAATCGAGTTGGGGGGGGGGGGGTGTTTCAAAGTTAAAAACTTCATAGTTGTTCCATATTGAACTATGTAAAATGAATTTAAGGATTCCACTTTTTCAATACAATTCTGTTGCACAGGATTATGTTACAACATGTTTATTGTGCTACCGGTTTTGACACTTTTTTTTTAGTATCATCATCAGCTTATCACATAAACTAAGCAAGAGGACAAAAATATATATATACACAACAATATAAACACTGATACAATTCATGTAACAAAAGTTCACACTTAAATGTAAGAATTATATCTAAAATAAGTAGCAGTGTTTACAATGCGTTAGCAGCATAATAGTCTTATGCAATCTTGATGTAGGTGTTGAAATCAATCATTCTAATATTGAGTTTATGGTTGAATGTAAGTTACAAACTTGATGAACATATTAAAATCTTGATAGTTGACTCATTGTGACATTGTAAAATGAGTCTCAAAGAGGGATACAACTTCTGTACTTTTGTTGTTTGACAGAGTCTTCTAAGCTTATGTTGTATGTTATGTTCTCAACTCCTCTCCACACATTAAGCTTCACAGCACGCTGTGAAAGGCCTCACGTTCTGCATCGGACTGAGAAACCTTGGTCCTGCACACTAATACAGGACCCACATGTTACAGCTATCCACCTTTTGATGTACCAGTATAACATAAGCTTAGATGACTCTGTCAAACAACAATAGTACAAAAGTTGCATACCTCTTTGAGACTCATTTTACCAAGTCACAACGAGTCAACCATCAAGATTTTAATACGTTCATCGAGTTTTTAACTCACATTCAACCATAAACTCAATATTAGAATGAGTAATTTCAACAACTACAAGATTACATAAGACTATTACGCCACTAATGCGTTGTAAACACTGCTACATATTTTAGATATAATTCTTACTCTTAAGTGTGAACTTCAGTTACATAAATTTTATCAGTGTGTATATTGTCGTATATATATATTAGCCCTCTTGCTCGGTTTATGTGATAAGCTGATGATGATGTACCAGTATAACATAAGCTTAGATGACTCTGTCAAACAACAATAGTACAAAAGTTGGATTCCTCTTTGAGACTCATTTTACCAAGTCACAACGAGTCAACCATCAAGATTTTAATACGTTCATCGAGTTTTTAATGTGTCGAATCCAGTACCACAATACACATGTTGTAACAATCCTGTGCAACAGAATTGTATTGTATTGAAAAGGTGGAACCCTTAAATTCAATTTACTTTTGGGGGGTTTTGATTATAATCGAGAAATGCAGAACTATCTAAAGCTAAAAACGAAGTGGATGTATTGCAAAAATGAAATGTCCCTCACTAAATTGTAACAATGTGAGTTACGGGGATTTAAGAAAACGGTAACATAGGAAAATCTAGGCACAGAGATTCTTAGATAAGAAGATGACTTACTAACGGGACCATATGAAATTAGCAATAAGGCCATTGATTTAGTGAAACCGTAATTTCAGTTGTATCAGATACTGCTAGGAAGAGCCCTAAGAAGAAATAAACCACAAATTCCCCTTGAATTACTTGGAACCAAATCTTGAGAGGTTGGGTCGTCATTGTTTAGCTTTCAAGAATGCTCAACATTGGTTTCATATGTTGCCAAGGAGAATAAAGTTGTTCTTGTTCACTCGACAATGCATCATGATGCAGCACTCGATTCTGAATCTGGAGAAAAAAACAAACCAGAAATGGTGACATTTTACAATGCTACAAAGTTAGGTGTTGACACAGTTGACCGGTACATACTACGTTGCAAGGAAAAAACACAGATAACCAGTGGCAGGGTTTTATAGCACACTGAACGTGGCAGGAATAAATCGTTATCCAGAGCAACAATAATGCTAATATTAAACAGAGTCTCTTTCTAAAAGACTTGGCTTGTTATCTTGTTGATGATTACTTGCATGTGCGCTTACAGTGATCTTTGCCAATAGCCCTCAAAAAGGATATTTCTAGTCTGTTTATGAACACTATAGAACAAGAAATGACAGAAGCCGATCCAAGTACCAAGAGGAATAGGTGTTACAACCGTGGTGGTTTTTTTTTTTTTTTAAAAAAAGGGGGCGACCACAAAATATACTTGCAGATCTTATTGGGAAAATAAGTTCGTCCTGAATATGCCCAGACTGTGCTTAGTGCATTCTCCACTGAGTGCAATGATTTCAATTTGTTCAGGCTATATGCTATTTGTGCAGATTATGTATTTGAATTTCTCTCTGTCCATGGGTATGAAATTTTGTTTATTCTGCTTGAAGACAGCCCAACCTTTATAAACAGTGCTTAGTGCCTTAGAATGTTTATTTTACGTAATGGATATATTTTGTACTGCTGTGAGAACTGAAAGTCCACCTGCAAGTTTTTTATTCATATCATGTTCAAGAAGTGTTAATGTCTATCGTTAGTTGCTTTTATATTTGTATATTAGATTCATTAAATTATATTCATCCTTTCAAAATGTCCTGTAATTAATGTAAATCCTTATTCAAAACTTGGTATATCATAATTGCTTTAAAAACAAAATGGCATCTCAGACACCATGCAATCTTCTATGACATAGAAATGTGTGCGACCATTGCAAGGTTAACAAATTCCAAGGCAGTTTGGATACACTTGAATCATTAGAAGTGATACAAGTGTGTAATGGACTAGTATAACTTGGAAACAATTCTCTAAACAAATGGGTTATTAGTGAAAATATCGATCTTGATTAGTAGGTGTTATTTTTTATTATTATTATTATTATTATTATTATTATTATTATTACTTGTGAGGTGTGGCTATGAAGTTGCTTATATTTATTATTATTATTATTATTATTATTATTATTATTATTATTACTACTAGGAAATGTACCCATGCTTCGCTACGGTATTCTACATTGTTTACGGATATTGAAGTAAATTACGGTACATGTACTGGACTTAGCCTGCAAAACTGACCGTTCATGATATTTCCCTTATTAATCCTCCTGTCAAAAAAATGTACACAAGAGAAAAAGTTTTAGAAATGGATTTCCATCAAGTTTGGTCGATTTCCAGTCACGTTGGTCTTGTAAATATTGTGGGAGAGTAAAATCACTGTTTCAGTTCCCTATAAACGCCCAATCCATTCCATGAATTTGAAATGTTATGGACCTTATGCTAAATACGAATAGTTGAAATATCTTCAGCAGTTTTCAAGTTATAAGAAATATGCTTTACACACACCCACTCTTGAGTTAAGTCCGGTGGGACTTGTACCGAAAAACAATCCGTTAATGATACCTCCCTTATGAATTCTCGTATCGAAATGAAGCACGAGAAAAAACGAATTAGAAATTGATTTCCACTAAGGCAGGTTGATTTCCATTAAGTGTATATTTTGTGGGAGTGCAAAAATCAGTTTTGGTTTCGTATAAACCCCCAGTCAGTTCAGGGATTTAGAAACAATATTGGCCCTAAAACCTACCCAAGGACAGGTGGATTCTAAATATGAAGTTTGGTAGAAATATATCCAGTAGTTTTCAAGTTATAGACAAACAAACAACAAAGCTAAAAAATCTGCAGATGGTCATTATTACACCTGAAACGGATAACTGTATGGAAATTTCGCCAAAATAGTCAATGTACAGACACACGGTTGTTACGATTTTATTTATATGGATTATTATTATCATCATCATCTACGTAGTTATGTACAACAGGTTGTCAGTAAGGACTTTATTTGGTATAAATCGCGGTCGTATCATTTATTGTGTTGAATGAATTGTCTTGTGAAACTGAACTTGTGAGGTTATGTCACGATACTTCTGCTGTATGTTTATTAATATGACTTTATTTAATGTAAGAACATGTAATGAATAGTATATAATTTATTCCAATGTAATGTTGTGCAACAGAGGGTAAAAGTCTAGAACAACGCACCTTTGTCACTCGAGTTTTACAGAATGTTCTATTCATTTGTAGATAGGTTATTGGAGACTGGAGAAGACATGAGAAAGCGTGTTGTATCATACCTTTCTGGAAGCCTGGCCGGGCAAGGTATATATAAGGACAGTCTTCAGTTGAGTTATTAGTGAAAGTCGTTAGTCGAGTTAAATATGTGAACTCATGTAGTGGTAATTCCGTTGAAGTGGTTGTGTTGGTACATGTGATCTTGTCAAGTGTTCTGTAGTTGGTTGACATGCTAATGTGGCAGTCGATTAAAATTTCAAGAGGTGGTTCATTTGATGTGCAACTATTAAGGTGTATATAATTCGTAAATAAAACAGCGTACACAACTGACAGCATCTCGTGTGTGCGCCTTTGTGATTACGATAACTAGTGACCATGACAGGACTGAAGAATAATTGTTGATAGTGAATAAGAGTACAAATGGAAATCAGAATAAAATGAAAGTGATACTTGAAAATATGTCTGTAAATCAACTTCAAGACAAACTTGCAAAACGAAATCTTCAGATGAACAGCAGTAAGAGATCACTGAAGACATGGCTTACAAAAGACCTCATTAAAAACTATGAAGATCCCAAAAGGTTTTCCATCGAGGTGGAAGAACAGCCGGACTCGTCATCGGAAGATGAGGTAAATATGACCACAATGTGTTCCAATTTAATGAGCATGATACAAACACTCAACTCCACCTTAACAGAACAGATTTCACAAGTTAATTCCCCCTTAACAGAACAGATTTCCAAACAAATTTTGAAGGCTAATACAGTTTTAACCGGAAAAATATCTTGAGTGTACACGCAGGTTCACAAAGTAGAACAGTGCCTAGAATCAAAAATTTCAACCATAGATGATAACATTTCGCAGATTAATTCCCAAATTAGCAACATCACCAACCAATTAATGCAGCAGATATCGGACATCAGGTCAAAAGTGGGGCAGGTTGAGCAGATCGATAGTACAGTAAGCCAGCTGGAAGGGGACATCTCAAACCTAAGGCCATCTACACACGGAGCTACTCATTAGTAACTGATTGGTAACTGAAGTTTCCGGCCGCGTACTTGAGTGACACTTCCTGTGTACTTCCTGGAAAGCCACCAGTTAGTAACTAGTTTGTAATCAGTTCCAGTGACTCGCGGAGCCAGTCACCAGCGAGTTTAGTTTCTCAGTTCCCAGTGATCAAGTGCCTTTTTACGATGGCGAGCGAACAAGTTTTCAACGTAAAGTTAGTGGGAGTATGAAAAACACCCCATACCGTACAATTGTACGCTGAAGGATTACGCAAGAAGACATTACGGAGAAAGCATAGAATTATTTTCTAAGCTTTTAAATTTTTGTTTGTTTGTAAAAGTGAAGTTCACTTTTCTTACCTGAGAGTTATTAACACACTTTCCTCAGCACTCACACATTCTCTCACATTTGTATTTCGCTGTCAAATGGCACCACCGGGCGAGTTGGCCGTGCGGTTAGAGTCGCGTAGCTGTGAGCTTGCATCCGGGAGATAGTGGGTTCGAATCTCACTGTCGGTAATCCTGAAGATGGTTTTCCGTGGTTTACTATTTTCACACTCAAGGTGCCGTAATTTTGTCCCACAGGAGTTCTTTCACGTGCCAACAATTTATAGCGCCACACACGTTTCCATAATATGTTGACTACATTTTAATCAGTACAGTGGTTTTACTTCAGATACTGACAACACGAACACTGTTCACGTTGTGAACCACTATAAAAATTTTATGTATCCGTGATCCGATATACAGTAAATACATAGAAAGAGACAAAAATGTCGGTCGGTAAGTCACTTGCTTTCTTGGCTTATGCTGCGTGAACCATCAACGATAGACCCCAAGTGTAAGTGGACGAAATGTAGAGCATAGAAACCTCTACAAAAAAGTCTGTGATGGCACATATCTATTTCCAACCAGCTGCCCTCTAGAAGCGATTTTATGCTATAGTCCGCGGTAAAAAATATAACTCCTTAAAATTAAATAAATATTTCGATATTATCCTAAGAGTTCCTCATCAAAATAAATTGTTTGACCTCCTCCAGTATTTTATAAGGATTACAACAACCTTATCAGGACATTATTTCCATGAATGGTTCAGAAGTTATGACCATTTTAGACTGTAGTGGTAATACGTGTCAACAGGACGGGCGAGCGCTGTGTCCGTCACCGTACAGTAGCTTCGTGTGTGGAGCCGAGTTACTGTTCAGTTACTAACCAGTTTGTGACCCCAGTTACAAACCAGTCACGTTTCTAATGAGTAGCTCCGTGTGTAGAGGGCCTAAGGAGGAGGTGGAAATCCACGTTTCAGACATCAAACAACAGGTTGAGGGGAGAATTTCTGCCGTCAAAGGAAGTTTTGGGAGCCATATTCCTGCCATTGATGGAACATTAGAAAACCGGATTTCGACCACCAAGGGAGCTGTTCAGAATATGAGAAGAGACCATTCTTCACGCAGTAGATTACTTCGAAGAGGACCTATCACCACACCTTCAACCCCCTCAAACCTAACCTGTAATTCAGGACACCTAGACCCGAAGGTGATTAAAGAGAGCCTTACGGAATTCCATGGGAGACTGGAAGAGAACCTGATTAGCTTCATCGAGGGATCGGTCAATCTACTAGGAAGGACTAATTTACCGGAGGACTTCATCAACTCATCACACCACAGTTAAGGAGGCAAGCCGCTACTTGGTGGTATGAAGGGTCTTGAACTTAAACAGGACTGACTTCAAGAGGGAATTTCTTGCTAGGTTTAATTCTGTAGGGGTGAAGAACTCTGTGAAAAGAAAGTTACTGATTGATGCACAACCCACCGGCATGAGAGATAGCGCGTTCATCCTCCAAAGAACCAGCTGCATCCTGAAGGAAACGAGAACGAGATCCTACCAGACAATGTAGAACTACTCTACAACAAGATTTGACCCCTAGTAAAGGTATCGCAACCGAGATCCTTTGATGTTCTGCATAGAATCATCACCTAGTTGGAAGAACACAAGAGTAAAGCCACGTAAGAGACCAGCACTGTTAGGAAATGCTACCAGTGTGGAAGAACGGGACACCTGAAGAACAAATGCCCAACCTTGACATCGGAAAAACTAGGGCGGGCCCATTCTGGATTGAGGAGGGGATGGGACCAGAAACAAAAATATGCCTCAAGACCCGAAAGACAAGCAGCCCTGGACAAGTAGGAAAGGTACTGGTCAGATTGTGAGCAGAACAGACCAACCTCGCCCAGCTATCATCGTGAGGATAGGCAATGAGAATTTTTCAGCCATTCTCAACAGCCAAGCAAGCTATTCATTCTTACATTCCAAGAACTGGAAAAAATCCAAAGAAAAGCAGCTCAATTTGTTCTGCGTTTGGGCCGGGAAGACATGTGAGAAAGAAGAAGAGCTGATCGACTAAGTGGTATGTAAGAAAAAAACTAAGAAACAATGTTAGGTTTTGGTCCACCCAATCACTTGTAAAAGTGATATGTATTGATTGGGTGGACCAAAACCCAACATTGTATCTTAGTTTTAACTGTATCAATACAGATCTAAATTGTACTAAGTGGTATGTTCTGAGCTGTCAGTGGAGAGATGGCGTGGAATGACATCAGTAGACGAATGTTTGAGTGGTGTCTTTAAAAGTAGGAAAGATCACAATATGAAGATAAAGCTAGAATTCAAGATGACGAATTGGGGCAAAGATTCGTTTATAGGAAGGAGAGTTTGGGACTGGAATAACTTACCAAGGTTAAGAAAACAACAGATAGGGAATCTGCCACCTGGGTGACTGCCCTAAATGCAGATCAGTAGTGATGATTCATTGAAGGTAACAGGGGGCAAGTGCATTTTTAAGTGTTCTATGGGTTTTGTATCTCTCTCCCTCTCTTTGCTCAGTGTTGCAGAATCCAATTTAAGAGACTCATGTCAGTAAATTAAAGAAGGAAAAAACCTCTTTTCAGGACGAAATACTGCTGGCGTCTCTCAAAAACCTGTATCAGTTGAAAAAAGATTAGAACATAGAATTATTATTATTATTATTATTATTGCACTTGTCTTACGTCACACCGATACAGACAGGTCTTATGGTGACAATGGAATAGGGCAGGGATAGGACTGGGAAGGAAGCGACCGTGGCCTTAATTTGTCTGGTGTGAAAATGGGAAAGCATGAAAAACCATTTTCAGAAATGCAAACAGTGAGGTTGAACTCTCAATCTGCCAACTACATGCCCTAAACCACGTAGCCAACTCACTCGGTATATCATTATTATTGTTATATTATTATCTGCTAATCATTATCATAATTTTACAGTTCCAGTTTTCCGGGTACTGTTGACGAGCCTCTTCCATTCTGTTTTATTGAGATACGTTCTGTTGTTAATGACGTTCTCCAGTGTCCTTTCCCGATCTGCAATATTCATCTTTACGACGTCCATCCAGTGGTTCTTGGTCTTCCCACCATCCGTTTCCCTGCCACATGTCTCTCCAAGTCAACATATGCTGTCCTTGTTGGCTCCATCCTAATTACATGCACAAATCAGCTCAGTCTGGATATGCTGACCCGATCTAACAGTGATGTAACAACCCAGCTTCCTTCCTAACCACATCATTCCTTAACTTGTCCAGTTTGGTTTTTTGAATTGTAGACCTAAGGAACTTCATCTTGGATGCCTACAACCTTGGTGAGTCTTTCTTAGAGAGGGTGCAGGTTTCAATACCATAGGTTAAGTTTGGTATGAAGTACTGATTGAACATCACCAGCTTTGATTTTGTTGGTACTTTGGGATCTCAGAGGAGTGTTCGTACTTGCTGGTAAACGTGAGAGCTCTTCTGCACTCTATTTGCCACCTCCTTTGTGGCTAGTGTATCTCGAGACATTACACTGCCGAGGTATGTAAAGCTTTCCACACTTTCTAGCGAGTGGTTTCCTAGCATGATTACAGTAAATTATTGCATTTAGATCACCAGAGGTTTTCTTGATGTTCATCATTGTCATCCATGATGGTGATAAACAATAACGGGGATAGTGCACTGCCTTGCTGGACTCCACTTTCGGTCTTGAACCAGCAGAATGTCCATCACCCAATCGCACACAGCTGGTACAGTTCTCATAAAGCATCTTAACTTTCCTCACCAGTCCCTCTGGCACATTCCTTTTTCTCAGACATTCCCATATCTTCTCTCTTGCAATGCTGTTATATGCCTTCTCAATGTCAAGGAAAACCATAAACAGATCTTTGACTTTTTCCCAATACTTTTCCATTAACATATGGACACTTAAGATTAGGTCTGTTGTGGACCTGTTAGGCCAGAAGCCATACTGTTCCACTTCAAACTGTGGCTCTAAGATGACTCGCAATCTGCTCTCTAAGATTTTCTCAAGAATCTTAAGCCCATGAGAAAGGAGTGTTATTCCCCGGTAGTTGGAGCATTTCCTTTCTTAAACAGGGGATAATGATACCCTTGCTCCAATCAGTAGGTATCTTGCCATCTTTCCGAACAGCATTGAGCACCCTGTGTAGCCACTGTAAACCCTGGACTCCTGCTGCTTTAATCATGTTCGTGCCGACTTCGATTCCTGGGGATTTCCCTTGCAGTATCTTCTTAAGGGCTGCCTCTGTTTCTGCCCATGTAATGGGAGGTTCCTCTGTGCAGGTTTCAACACCTGGTTCTTTTGTTCTCTGATCTGCTTCTGTCCTGTTCAATAGGTATTCAAAATGATTCCTCAAAACCCCTCTGATGTCCTCTTCTTTTCTGGCCAGGTTTCCATTAGGATCCTCAATTGCTTTGATGGTTTCAACTGAATTTCTTTTGTTTTTGATCACTATGAATAATAGTTTCATATTGCCTCTGTTGTCTTCCTTCAGTTTTTGAGTAAATTTCTTCCAGCATTTTATCTTCTCCTCTTCTACTACTCAATTTCTTGTCCAGTAAACTTGCTAGAGGTCTCTGATCTTCCCCTCATCTCTTACCCGTTCTGCCTTGGATTTCTCTCTATCTCATTCTTTTTGTGCTATGTTCCCTTCCTCTATTGAGGATCTTAATCTTTCATTCCACCAGGCTGTCTCTTTTTCCCTGACTTTCCAACTTGTCTTCCCGCAAACCTCTATTGCTTCTTTTATCAAGGTGTTTTAAAATCTTGTCCACTCTACCTCACCAACCACAGTCCACTTCTTCTGTAGGCAGTTGTCCTCTCTTACGATCCTGATAGTCCTTTTTCCAACCTATTGTAGTTCCCACACCTTAATCTTAGGTAATTTCCTGGTTGTTATCTTTGGTACATTAATGTCTTTCGGATCTGCTACTAATAACCGGTGGTCGCTATTGAGGTTCTCGCTTGGAATCACCTTGACATCAGTCACAAGTATACTTCTTTCTTTACCGAGCTCGATAGCTGCAGTCGCTTAAGTGCGGCCAGTATCCAGTATTCGGGAGATAGTAGATTCTAACCCCACTGTCGGCAGCCCTGAAGATGGTTTTCCGTGGTTTCCCATTTTCACAACAGGCAAATGCTGGGGCTGTATCTTAATTAAGGCCACGGCTGCTTCCTTCCCACTCCCAGCCATTTCCTCTCCCATTGTCGCCATAAGACCTATCTGTGTCAGTGCGACGTTAAGCAACTAGCAAAAAAAACTTCTTTCTTTATCTGTACTGACATAGTCGATGACCGTCTTGCTCTTTCCATCCCAGCTGTAACGGGTAATCTTGTGACTGACTTTTGTTGAACCAACTGCTTTTTACTACCAGTTTCTTATGCAGAAGTCCAGGAGATGTTCCCCTTCTGAATTCCTTCTCCCATAGCCATGTGGTCCCATCACCTTCTCATAGCCATTCCTGTCTGTCCTGAGCTGTGCGTTGAGGTCCCCGATGATGATTGCCCTCTCTTCACTTATGGTCTCTTCTAGGTCTTCAAGAAACTTTTTCTTGAACTGGAACCCGTCGAAGGGGCATACACTTGAACCAGTGTCAGCTTCTCTTTCCCAAGGTGAACTATTGCCTTCGTAATCCTCTAATTGATGTAGTGGATCTCTGTAATACCATCTAACTCTTTAGACAATATCAATCCTACTTCATTTCTCATCTGTTGTTACCATTCCAGTAGATGGTATAGTTTTCCCTCAACTTTTTCTTCCCTTTACCTTTCCATTTAGTTTCACTCAGTCCTAGGATTGATATTTTCCTTCTTTCCATGATGTCCACTAACTCTTCACATTTCCCAGTCAAACTCAGTACACCGATTGGTCCTATTCAAGTGTGTTGTCTTCTCCGGGCTTGTTGCACAATCGCAAGGCTTGGCCTATCATCAGTCTGTAAGCCATCATACCTGGCTTGGGTCTGAGGGTGCTGTTGTCTACTCTGAGTTCTTTGTTTGCATCCGAGGCTTGTATAAGTGTTGAAATTGATTGCAGTTACTCTCCAACTGACTTGCTAGACCTAACGTTAGAGAAGATTGTCTGGCAGGGTTATCTCCCTTATAGTGATGGGACATTCGATTCATTTTACTGAATCGATTCATTTGATTCCGTTCACGTTACTGAATCGATACAGTGATCCGATTCACGGCTCATTGGTCACCGCTCCTACTGCATCAGTGTAGTATGTGCTGGTAAGACAGCAGCAACAGCATTCAGTGCTCGCAGCTGCCATCTGGTCTTCATACTATGAACTCCTTTCTTAGAAAAAATGCTAGTTACTCTAATACATCGAAGGTTTCCGGCAACGCAGGGTGGGAAAGGTTAGGATTAGGAAGGTAGCAGCCATGGCCTGAATTAAGGTACAGAGCCAGCATTTCCTGGTGTGAAAATGGGGAAACTACGGAAAAACCATCTTAGCGGCTCCCGACGGTGGGATTCGAACCCACCATCCCCCGAATGCAAACGCATAGCCACGCGATATTAACCGCACGACAACTCGCTCAGTCCTTTTTTTAAAAGTATTTTTCTATCAGCTGAGGATTTTTTTAAATCGTCATATTTTGTATAGGCTACTCGAGATGTACAGTAGCCCGCTGGTTTTCTGATTCAACATACTGTTATTGCTTCTGTCCACATATGATTGAAGTCTTGTGCAACGATGTGACATATGAACTGAGAGAATAGTGAGCCGTTCTTCCCAATATAAAACAGGTACTTTTGAGTGGTCATGACTCATGAGCATGACTCATAGTCATAGGGCAGGCTAGAGTCGAGTTTAACTGTCAAATGCCAACTAAGTTATAATACTAAGATTCATTAAACTAATAAATAGTATAACCTAATAGCCTACCTACTTACTAGCTACTTCAGAATTATGTTGTGACTACCTTTTTAACACTGCAAATAAATCCATCTATTATTTAAACCTCCCTGTAAGAAGAGGACAGTGAATGCAAATGGGTATTATTTTCAAATGAGCTGAGCTCGAGAGTCCATTATAGCATACGATTCTTTCAGTCTAGCATGTCTCACTGTATGTCTCGCTGCAGCGGAAGCTCGGCTCTCCGCGTGTCCAGTGAGCCGATAAGGAGCCGTGTGTATCATGTGTCTCACTGAGCCGCGCTCGTTCACGATTCTTTCGATGTGCCATGATTCACTGTATGCCTCGCTGCAGCGGAAGCTCGGCTCTCCGCGTGTCCAGTGAGCCGAAGGAGCCGTGTGTATCATGTGTCTCACTGAGCCGCGCTCGTTCACGATTCTTTCGATGTGCCATGATACACTGTCTCGCTGCAGCGGAAGCTCGGCTCCCCGTCAACGTCCAGTGAGTGCGCCACTCAGCACTGTCCGCTGGGAGTAAGCTGAATCGTGTGCCGTGAGCTCGCCTTTCCTGTGAATCGATTCACTCGGACACTTGAATGAATCGATACACTGCTTCGAATCATGCATTCAGTAGCCAACACTACTCCCTTAGCCTCTAGCAGTCCCCTGCCACATCAGCAAAGCAGCAGCTTCCAGTTGAATTTGTGTGTCATTTCCTACACAATGGCTTCAACAAGCCCTGTAAGGGTGAACTCCTCTGCCCGTAGCCCTTAGTTTATCAGGTTTGGTAACAGCCGCCCAACCCTCAGCCAGACAGTCGCAGGTAGTACCGACTGACGCATACAGTAGCAGGATGTACCTGACCTGACAATTTATTTGTATCTGCTAATAGAACCTGTAACTATCGAATCTGATATTGTACATACATATATCACTGATGAGACATTTTGTACCCAAAATTACATATGCACTTGCCCCGGCAGTCTTAATTCATTTAGTGCTGTACATATACAGTTGGCTGTACAGTTAGGGGCGTGCAGCTGTTAGCTTGCATCATCCGGAAGAGAGTAGCAGCCCTGAAAATTCCCATTTTCACACCAGGCAAATGCTGGGACTGTACTTCAATTAAGGCGACAGCCGTTTCCTTCCCATTCACTACGGATTAAAACATGAGATTAGTCACTTGCAAAGAACTATCTGTGTCGGTGCGACGTAAAGCAAAATTGTAAAAAAATAATAATAATAAAAAAAACATACCCGACACCGCAGAGAAACAGGACAATGGTTGGAAATATAGTACAGTTATTTAAGCTTTCATTCTGCATTCGTTTATAGTATTCTTATAGGCCTATTATGTGGAGTTCAATTTGTTGTATTTTTGTTACTAGGGTACATTATTAAAAATTTACGTTCCTATTTAGCATTTGCTTTTGTTTTTTCTCTAAGTATATACTGAACAAGTGACTTAGGCCACGTAGCTATCAGATTGTATTCGGAAGATAGTGGGTTCGAACCCCACTCTTCGTGTGACGTAAAGCAAAATTGTATTGTTTCTCTAAATATTTATTTAAGCATGTATTTTGCATTCATTTGCAGTACGGTACCTCTTATATTATTTAGGGTAACATTCTGTTGTATTTTTTAATTATTGTAATTATTGTTAAAACATCAAGTTCCTATTCAGCACTTGCCCCAGCTGTTCTCTAAATAGTTATTTATATGTGCCTTTTACATTCATTTTACAGTACAGTTCTCTGTTATTAAGTAGGATTTCTTCTTTGTAGTTTCATTCTTTTTTTAAAATGATCGACTTTTAATATATTTCTCCATGGATGTCGGTTGTACAATGGAGATGGAAAAAATAGTATGCAAGAGGGAAATTACGAAGCTTAACTTAGCCTACTTGCGTCTACCTTGCAGACGTTACAGACAGGAAGTGATATTTCCAAGAAAATTGTGGCTGGTAAATAACTAAAGGATCTTTTACCAGTACGCACTTGGGGCTTGTAACAATTACAGGAGATAATCGGTTACTGAAATAACAGCGGCTCGGCAATACTCATGTGTACTCTCTTAACGAGGGCAGGGCACGGCCGAAGTCATTACCGGTAACTGCCTCTCGTAACCAGTATTTTTACTAACCAGTATTATAATATCCATTTACTGAAATAACTGCGGCTCGGCAATACTCGCGTGCACTTGGTTAACAAGGGCACCGCGTGGTCCTGCACGCTACCAGTAACTGCCTCAAGAAATCGGTACTGACTTGTAAAGTCGTTTATGTAGAGTTACAGGAATTATCAAGAGGGCAAAGCTGCGCATTCGTACTCGCTACCAGTTACCATCACAGTAATCAGAATTTATGCAAGTTACTTCACCTTGTAATTAACAGTATTCCTAAATGATGATGGATTAAATTTTTGTTGTATTCCTTGTCCATGCTCCTGTTAAAACACTTGCCATGGCTTTTCTGAAAATATATTTAAGCATGTATTTTACATGAATTTACAGTATCCTTCTGTTATTTGGAGGTAATTTTTCGTCATTTTTAAGCTGATCGACTTCATGTATATTTCCTTGGATGAAGTAGGCCTATCTGCGGTAGACTGGTATTTACATAAAAGGGAATTACGAATCTTAACTTACACTCCTTACATCAACCATGCAGTTTGTACACATACTATACTTCCCTAGTGCTTCCTGCTTCAAAGGGCATTTGGCCTACTAAGCGACCGCTCCTCACCTCGAATGCTTGCAGATTATGAGATGCATGGTCAGCATTACGAATCTTCCCGGTCTTTATTCTCGGCTTTCTTGACCGAGGCCGTCTTCACCGTCAGATAGCTTCTCAAGTGTATAAACACGTGGACCTCTTGAAGCAGCCCTCAGATGCAGCTGAAAATCGCTGACCAGGCCGGCATGCTACTCCGAAACTACGGGGCTGGCACCATATTTCCTTTGTGGAGAGAATATTAGGCACCCCTCTTGTACGAGAGGCTATAATAATAATAGTAATAATAATAATAATAATAATAATAATACGGTTTTCGGACAAGACGAGGTGCTGGAATTTAGTCCCGCAGGAGTTCTTTTACGTGCTAGTAAATCTACCGACACGAAGCTGACGTATCCAAATACCACCGGACTGAGCCAGGATCGAACCTGCTAAGTAGGGGTCAGCGCTTCAACTGTCTGAGCCACTTGTTTTAGCAATGGAAGTTTTTAAAAAATCCGTTAATGTTAACGAGTATTTTTGGGTAACTGCTCCAGTTATAACCGTTAATAAAAAAATGCTTAAGCCCATCCCTACAACAGATGCTATTATAGACATGATATAGACTTGGGCTTATGCCGTGTCAAGAAAATAAGGTGAAATTCTTTACGTTTCGCAGAGAACTGTGGTCTGGTCATCAGAAGAAAATCTCGACTGTCCACGAGAAAGGCTTCTTAAACAATGAGTTATGCATGGATCGGGAACATGGACAATTACACAACAAATCAGAAATACTTTGAATTCATGCGCAACTGTGACAACGAACGAGAATGTTCGTTAATGTCTTAGCTGATGCCACGGCTTATTCCAGATACTTTTGTTCAAAATAAAAATGTTATAAATAATAAATTAGACCAGTCCATACCGTGTTCGTTGCATTCTTCGAACGACCTTAAAGCCTTGTCTTGTCTTGATAATTTAATGGGACCTTAAAGAGTAGTGAAAACTACTGAATATCAACAAATGCCACGCACCACGGTAAATCACTTCCAATCCAAATGCGCGGGTAACAGCAAACGGTGTTGCCAACGCAGTTTTCATTTCATAAGTAGTGATGGGCAAAACTCTCGTTCGAGATACTCGAGACCGACGTCACTACTCTCGATGCATCTCGATGAGCACGTACGGCATGCGTCAAACTCTCGTTTGAGATACTCGAGACTAACGTCACTACTCTCGATGCATCTCGAGGCACGCTCCAATTGGTACTCAGCCAGGACGAAAAGAATAATGACTAATATGACTTCTTCTTCTTCTCGTTCGTAATTGCTTGGTCTCCACATTAGAATCAGAACATATATTTTGCAATTGGGGTATTTTCCCCGGTAGAAAAATCATAAAATGCACATATACATATATTTACACATACATCTATATATGAAATAAGAGTTTTGTCTGCACATTGCTTAGACTTAAAAAAAAGAGTGGTATTTCTGTATTGTTCGTGTCCACAGTAAGAAGGATATGCACCTTTTAATTTTCCGTCATCTCTGTATGTATGTGTGTATGTATGTATGTATGTATGTATGTATGTATGTATGTATGTATGTATGTATGTATGTATGTATGTATGTATGTATGTATGTATGTATGCATGCATGTATATATGTGCGCGCATCACGAGAAAATGTCTGAAGAGAATGTAATGAAAATCGGTGCGCAAAGTCGAGGCATAAGGCACTACAATCTAGGCTATACACATTTTTATTCACGCTGAGTGAAATGACAGTTTAGGGGAAGGCCTTACATTCAACGAACAAAAATCTATATTATTACCAGTTGCTTTGACAAATATTACATAATTAAAGTTATATGGAATTTAATTTCCGATAATTTACGTGTTCTACATCTTACCGTACGGGCTATGATAACAGAGATATTAATGAATTTCGAATTTCGTTGTAGGTCCACATTAATGCCTGCCACGAGAAAATGGGTGAACAGAACTTGATGAAAATAGGTATGTAAATTCGGGGAATGAAGCACTACAGTCTAAGATATAAATAACTTTATTCGCGTGTAATGAAATTGTAGTTTAGGAGAAGGCGCCTAAATTTTAGTTTTTAAATGCCTACGTTCTTATGCAATTGAATAAAATCGTATTCACAAGGTGTACACGATTTCATCTAGAATTCTGAATTCAGTATAGAATTCCGTATAAAAGCACGGGTACCGGTAAACCACTTAGTAATTATCATAACACTGTCTCCTGCTGAATACCTACTCCCTCCTGTCTTGACCGTTTCTACATTTGAATAAATGTACATCATTTGGAAACGGTTTGAATATGTCCTTTGGTAAGCTGTTCCATTCTCCTTCCCCCTTCCCACAAATGAATATTTCCACCAGTTATTGTGCCACTGGCTTAACTTTATCCGAAACTCATGATCAAACCTATCTCTAAAAACACCTTCGGTCTTTAATCTCTTTCGTATATCCTCCCAAGCTCTTTCCCCTGTATGTGTCAGGTACATACGCCCCAAACTTACTCGCCAACTTATTTTTGTTAAACTTTCTTACCAGAGTTTCCATAGCATGATATTAGCACAGTTAGTCATTCTGTGGTCCCCTATTACATACCTAACCACTTTTCTCTGTACCTGCTCCAATTCTGGTACCAAAAATTATTGATATTGATCCCATACACCAGGTCTTACAAGTGTTAGATATGCCACCTCTTTTATCCCACGCTTGCTCTTTTGAACATACGTACCATATGCAGTGATTTAAATGCTTTCATGACGACATACCGTATACGATTTCTCTAGTGGAATTTACCACCTCCTAATGTAACACATAAGTTTCTATAATTATCTTATAATGTATCTTTTTCCCGCCTCGTTTGTAACTGCTCACTATCCTGAATGTTTTGTTTCCTGAACTAACTGCTCGACTCTTTTCAACATTTTCATCCCATTTTTCTGAGTCCGAATATGTATTTTATCTAGATCCTCCTGCAATATTGATAATTAGCTAAACTGGTCACTTTTATATATACAACTAACTCATCTGCAAAGAATCTTATTTGTGAGTTTAAACCTACCGTTATGTTGTTCAACAAAATTAAAAAGGTAAGGGTGTCCAGTTTATTGCCCTGTGGTTCACCCCTGCCCAGTTTGTGAGGTTCTGATAAGCGCTACGTCCAGTCACTGGTTTGATAGTAGTATTGACTAAAGATAGTGGAAGTTAGCTTACCTATATACGTTATTCGTATTTAGAATAGATAAGAAAGTGTAGATAACAGCTAATTGGACAGTTCACAACCTTTTGTCATTGTGAACATGTAGTAGCGGGAAACGTATTTAACGCGAGAACACAAGGTACTAGGACTGCATCTTCACGATAGTGTGATTTACCACAATTACAATTAACGTACTATATTTTAATATTACAATCGTGAAAAGAATTTGTCAGGGCGTTTACTATTTGAATTGTCGGTCGATATACTAGACAGGAAACATTTCGTGGTAGGTAATTGAAAATCGAAAGATGTTAATTTTCAATGGAAATTCTTTTATCGTTCTAAATTTTTATTGCATTTAAATAGAATATGGTTTAAAGTGCTAGTATATTTTCCGCAGATACAAAAATTGCTCTCCTGAGTGTGTAACCGATACAATTGTTCCGGATTACAGATATTATTTAGTCGTCATCTGATTATGGTAGTTATATGACGTCTTATGTATGAACCCAGTGCAAACCATGGTTTTGTTAGTGGTGTATTTTAGATATTCAAGAGATGCTTACCTTTATAATTTCCAGTAGCTATTTGTTAGCGGGAAACAGCGAGACATACCAGGGGTGTTTGGTAAGGATTGACCATAATATTAAAATCAGACGAGTCTCAGGGAAAAATTAAGTTTTCGGGGAATAAAATGCGTAGTGAAATGTAAAAGTAACATCATAATTTATTCACAATATGGTCATCCTGAAGAACTGTGGTTACGGAAACTTAATGAAACTTAACTCTTGATCTTGAGATGACATGGAAACAAGGGGTGGTACATGCAAAATATAGCATACCGCTTCTAGCAACAGTGTTTAAACAGCATTAGATTTCGTTTCTGAATTGTATTTCCGGCATATTCAGGAATACTCGTAGGTAGATATTAAACAACCGCGTACAAATGTGGAAAAATGGAATGTTTGGAGAATTAATTTTGCCATAAACATCGGCTTGAAAAGCTTCATAGCAAATGGAATGAAAATTTCTTGTAACATGAAGGCCCGATAGTAGAAACGGTGTTTAGGCGGCGTCTACGGTTAAACTATGTGTAAGTATGGCAGTCGCATCGCAAAGACCTTATTTATGACTCAGACACTGTAAAAACAGATATTCAGCCGGCCATGTTCAAATACTGCCGAGAACACTCTTTAGCCTCAAATGTGAGAGAGTGAAATACAATCAGAGATTATGTTCCATGAAACATACAATTTGTATTATAATGTTGAGACGATTCCGGGAAGAAAGGTTAGTCCGACGGCCTCTCTGTGGGTCGTTTTCTGCGAAATTGCAGAAAAGCATTTGAAATGTACAGGGAAGTATAGTTTAAAATACGATTTCGCTTTTCAAGAGACTTGTTTCTTGAGTCTGATTCAAGGTAACTGCCAACGTGACTACAATACTTGGCAACCGATATATTTTATTATACATGGGATACCTTCCATGGAATTATACGTCACTTCGACTACATCCATATCAGAATTATTTGTCCAGATCGTGAGAGGGCTGTCACGTAAATCAACTGGGAAGGATTCACTTATATTCTATTTAATGCCAAGTAAGCACACATACTAGTGACAACTTGAAGGTAGGCCTAGGTTGTGTGTGTTTTTAAACAATCGTCGCGCTAATTCTGATATGTTTTCCGCAACAATGAGAAAGGGAAAGGCAAGGACTGTAAAGAAGAGCCGTAACCATAACAGCCTTAGTATTTGCCTGGTGTGAAAATGGGAGAACTACATAAAACAATCGTTCATCTCCAGAATGCAGGCTACATCTCTATGACTCATACAACTCATTCGGTAACACAGTGGTATTGTTTCATCTACCATTTGCCGAAGCTAATTACATTACACTCACTGTAACAACACTATAATCAAAGCTAAACTTCCTCGTACGGTGGCGTGTACCTTTAGTGTCGATAATATCATGAGATTTAATTTCCACCGACGGAGATATTCTTATCTATGGGCAAGTCATGCTCATGCTTAGCCATATTTGAGTAATATGTCGGAATACGAAAACGGACTAACGTTTGCCGCGCGCACCGATGAATTTCATTGGTTGCGACAAACAAAGGTTTGCATGAAGGATACTCCTATTTCCATTTTCGAACCAATATTGACACTTGAAACGGCGGCTGAACATTGTTTATACAATGGCAGATCGTGCGCAACCAAGACGTTGTTTAGGTGGAGTTTGTCTAAGGCTTAAAACTACCGTAGTCATCTTTTCCGCCGTCGGCCCTAATTGTGTTTCTGCTTTAAATTAGCTCAAAGTAAATCATAAATAATTAATCTGTTACTTTACGTCATGTAGTGAACTGAATGCAAAATGGCCATACCCGGCTATTTCTAAACGACTACATTAAATGAACAACGCTGAAAGTTAGCGAACAACGTAGGTAATTCCAAGAAATGGGACATAAATGCATACATCAGACATGTGACTCACAAAAACCATGTCCCTCTCCAAATAAATCTACGTTCTATATAGTCATGAAAACATCCGTAGAAGCATGATACCAAATATATTTGCACAGCGTGGAATCACGCACAATCCATCACAGTAAAAAATGAAGAAAAATCCACGTACTCTCATAGTGATGTAATCTGGTCAACACGTTGTTTGGGATTTATGAGATGATAGAATGTTGTAGTCACGTACAGGGAACTAACTTATTGAATTAATTCTTTAATCTGAACAATTTTGCATAGTGAAATGTATAATCCACATAAATATTGTAATATGAAGAAACCTAGCAACATATTTTATACACACGAGAAGACCAAGATTTTCGTTGTGAAATCATTCCATATGTGCAAAAGGGCTTATCGAATACCTATCAAATTACTTCGGAAAGGTCACCTCGTTATATGCAGGTGCGAACACACAATAATCTATTTTTAAATATTTATTATCAATGACTCTAGCGTCGACATTGCCTACCGCAATAATTCTCAACACACGGACCAGGGATGCCTATTTCACGAAGACTGATCCCAACACTAATAACACACCATGAATGTAAATAATGAATCATCCAACGATAACTATTGCACATCTCAAAATATTATACAACACATGGCATGAAGCACGAAGTTTAATTCGCACACATATAAACCCTATTTCACTGTATTTAGTAATGAAGATTCTATCTGATGCACAGATATTAATTATTATAATAATTTCATTCCATAAAGTCTTCCCCTATCAGGCATATGATATTTAATTTTATGACGAGCGTCAAATTCAAACACCACAAGGCAACCAGGTTTTATGAATTACACTTACCGTAAATATTGTTTGAAGAACGAGATATTTCTCCAGAGAACCTGCACAGGACTTGGTTGCAAAAGTAATTACCCACTACGTGAGGTGCCTATTCTAATTCCAAAGAAAAGAAGTTATTTTCTTATGGAGTTACTAACTGTAAAATATTTCCTACGTGTCACAGTTTACCTTCAAAACAAGGAACACTACAATAATATTAATTTGAATCAAACACAGATCGCACGTAAACACAAACATCGGCCAGTAAACAGCATGCACAATCTTGAAACACCACAATAATGGATACACAGTTTAAAATGTATTTCTTATCAATTATTTATTTCTCATATGGCAAGTATACAAAAGAAAATACAGTATACAATATACACAAAGACAAGAATGGTGTGCTAAACAACACGTTCAGATTTCTGGCTCCGTCGTCAAGTGGTGAAATGATAACATGTAATTGTTGCACTACTTGATAGTTGTGGAGACGTGTTACTGAGTTATGTGTTAATGGGAATACATTCCTTTCGATGTGCAATTGGCACATACGAAGTTTTAAGTGTGGATGGAAGGTGGTGGGAGAAAAAGCACTTTCCAGGTCTCAAAACCATTCCTGCACCAGTTAGGCATTTGCACCATTCTATGGTGTCTTGGAAAATGGTGTGCGCACATCCCGGAAAGTTGGAAACAACGGTTGGTCTGACGTGTCAGTGGTGTTTAGCAAGCAGCCTCACGACGGGAGTGATTCCCATGGGGCTGTATTTCTTGTCAGCCAGTGGAGGACGTAGTTGTCTGCAGTTGAATGTCACATAGACTGAGCAACATCGAAATATAATCATTTCATCACCTGATGAGAGATATTAGGCAATGAAATGCCCTGTGGAATACGACGTTTAATACAAAATGCGACTGCTAACAGTTTCAACTATCCATAAAGAACATATATGTGTTCCGTATGGACAGGGAACATTACGAGAAAATGTATTTCCAAGTTAATTGGTTGGTATACATCACGAACATGATGTAGATTTTATAATTATTACTGAATACATTGTATTTTGTTTTGGAAAAGAAAGTTAAAAAGTGGAACTTGATCATTTATTATATTCTACCATTATTCAGGATTAAATTCAACAGTTCAATAACATTAAAATCTCTTCAGTTTTGTTATATACACTGCTCTAAGTGGACAAATCCTTTTTGTTCGATTTGCAAAAAGCAATTTTCCTGCATAATTCATCAACTGTTGTAATTCAACCATCCTAAGAACGATTCAAACAGGCAAATAGCACCAAAGGGCATTCTGAATTGTCTACCTACCTGCCTACAGTGCCGTACTATAAGAAGAAATACGAGCTGGACGATGTAAAATTGACGGGTCTCACGATCCGTGCGAGAGCGACAGTCCCTAAGAAGACGATAGAGCTGATGAAGACCTTCAACATCAGGTCCAAGGATTTCATCGACTGGGGACTAAACGCGCTCAGGGGTTCTCTTTTGATACTCAGGCACCACTTGTATTCGCCAGACTGAGGTATAAATTATTTGAATTGTTTTATTTGTGAATGAAATATATTTGGTGTATTTTTTGTCTTAGGCAGCCTCCGAGTGAGGAACATTATGAAAGTAAACTTGCTCAAAGTTTGACGATACATTTGCATATGGCTTGTCAAATAGGATGGCTGTATAATTTATTCATACATTCTAATCGACCGTTATCGAGAGTAATACTAACAGTTACATAATAACAAAGAACGTCCAATAATTTGTACATGTTACTTGAGATTGACCACTTCGTTATTTCATGACTTGTGAAACATGAGTTTCATATGTTTTATCGTTCTTGAAACCACGTTTAAAAACCTCAATGAACGCCAGTAGATTGCTTATTTCCAAATTATTCTTATCTACAGCTGAAGTTGGTCACATAGACCGACAAATGAACTACATTTACATGACTCATCCTTCCTAATTACAGTTAAATCAGTATTGTAATTTATTCAATTTTAATTTCTTTGTCGTTATTCTATTATTGTAGTTAGGCAGGAAATGATAGATCACTTATTTTATGTTGTCTAATATATCACATACTTCCTGTAAAGTAAGAGAGCACAATAAACTAGTAATTAGTTTTGGCTACTGTTAGTACGTAATTTATGTTAATAATGTGATCGCAGGTTAAGTGTAAAAGTGGGACACGTGTCCCTAACATTGCCAGTTAAAATAAAGTATCTATCTACAGTTAATTCTAACTATTCATATAGTTATATGAGCGACTGTACTGAATAGTTTACAATCTTATAGCAATTCTTGGTTATAGATGCGAACATTAAATTGCACTATTCATAATACCTGGGCGTGATAAAGAAACAAAGGAATTTCTTACAATATATACATTACAAAATCAGAGGAAAATATCCGTCTTGATACCGTTTTAAAGGTACAAACGATATGTACATAGGAATGCATTACATAAAAATGACTATTCTAAATCTTCTCGACAAATTCTTCTCCGCATCTGACAGCGTTGGCAGAGATATTTCAGCAGGTAAATTAGAAAAGATGATTTCCCAGTAATGTATTATGCTGGGTACATTCTTATATCAGCGGGCGTCAAAAGTCTGTGTCCGTGGGAGATAACATGTCTAGATAGTGAAACACTCATATAACATTCGTAAGACATAAACCTTCAACATCTCCTTCATACTGAACAAAAGATTTTAATTGACACTTCAAGGCAATGAAATTTGCTGAAGGAACCAGAAAAATGGTCTCCCACAGGATAGCGCTCATGCACCAATTCTCTTCAACATGTACACTAATGATCAACGCATTGGAAGGAATGCGAGGTATTTCCTACTTGCTGACGATCTTGGTGTTGCAATATCATTTTGGGAAGTAGAATACAGGCTGCAGAACTTCCTTGTATTACAGCTACCTTAATTCGACTTCTAGAAAAAAATAGAGGTTTCACTCTTCTATCTTCGTCGTCGTGCTACTATTCACAAACTTGATATCACTTGAGAAGGAAGGCAGCTTGACTTCACTCCTGTTGTCAAATACCTTGGCATTCAGTTCGATCGCTCTCTACTTTTAGAGCACATCGTCATCATATCGGCATGCAGGACAGAGCCAGGAATAATCTACTGCTGATGTTAACGGGGTCAAAATGGGAGCAAATTCAGAACGTGTACAAACTACGGCTCTGACACTTTCTTTCTCTACAGATGAGTATGCTTGTGCTGTGAGGGTCACGTCTGTACAATCCAAGCTAGTGGATGTTGCTTTCAACGACTCATGCCGTGCAGTACCTGGCTGTTTGAGACCAACAAACGTCGAAAAGCTGCACCACGCTGGTAGCATAGCTCCACCTTCAATCCAACGGCAAGTATCGTCTGAAAGGAAGGAATTCAAACAAGAGATGGACAACCGTCATCCTCTCCATGATCATGAAGTAGTGAAACAATGTATGAGATCACGGAGAGTTTCATTAACAACACCAGGCCACCACCATCCACAACAAATGTTCGTAGGAGTCAATACTGGTAGCAACAGTCGGCACTATCCCAATGGAATCAGTCAACAGAAGTAACTGTAGCACGTACGTCGCAATGTCGGCTTGTCTGCACGACTCTGAATAGGATAAGAAGTGGAATGCCTGCTACGAAGGCTACACGCAAAATATGGGATTATACACAGAATACAGACTTCGACTGTGTTCCAGTTCAAGATCTTCAGCATCTATTTCACTGTCCAGAATGCTCTGTGGAACCCCACAGTGAAAACTTAATCACAGCGAGTGTTTAAGCTATTGTGGCTGGTTTACACTGGAGCTCTTTCACCATTTGAGGATACTTGGATACGATCATAATCATCATTTCCTTAACAAGGGCATGTCTGGTTGATGTGTGTTATCTACACGGGGAAAATGTCCTCCTGTATAAAGTAAGCAAAATCATTTAGGTACAATTAAACTGTTAAGCCTGCTTTTGATATAAACTCATAGCAACCATGAAGTCAATGAACCCTATTGTCTCCAGTATTAAATCTATCTGTTTTCACTATGGTTCTTATTCAGGAACACTATTTTATTTACTATGTCCCCCTGCAATCTGCTCCGCTTTTTAGTGATCAATTGCACTGTTTTGGAAAAAAATTCGTTCAGATGGAACGGATGTTGCCGGAACGCAAAGGTACTTCCTGGCGAGGTGAGCTAATGTAGGATACCTACTCTCATTGCTCTTCCAGTAATCCATAGGATCCTTGGAGCGTTCTACGAAGGCTTCACCAAGGTATCTCTGAACTTCCACTATGGCATCTGCCTTTGCATTGTGCCGTTCGTTTGCAGAACGGACTTCTCGATCGAAGGACTCCCAAATATCTCCTTCTTCGAGCGGGGAGACGCTGGTGGATGGCATATTGTGGCAGTGTGTTGAAGTTTGCTCCAGAACGTGCGTACTTTCTGCTGTCAGCTGGTTTTCGGCGGTTTTTGCGTTGCTGCTGTTTATGAATGCCAGTCGTTTAAATCGGGGGTCCAGAAGTGCTGCAACGGTGAACTGACGGTTGGTTTCTGCCATTCCTAATCTTTTACGAAGATTTTCCATAAGGTCCTGTTGCAGTTTCTGTACTGACTCTGTTTGCCACGTGCCTTGTGAAAGCAGGCGTTGCAACTGTCTATTTATAACAAGCACTTTAGAAACCGTTGTATGCTTCTCGGACGACAAATCAGTGGCGATAGCTTCAAAGGGTTTTAGCAGTGCGATGGCTTCTTCAACGACAGCCCATTCATCTTGTGTCAACTGGTCCATTGCCACACAGAAAGCACTAAGGCTTGCTGCGACACAGGCCTTTTGTTTCTGTAGTCTTAGTAGCATGTGGAAGGTACTGTTCCATCTTGTTTCTACCTCTTGGATAAGCTTTTCTTCCGGTTTTTTGAGTAGTCGCTGTGTTTCAGCCAGCTTTTCCTTCGCAGTCGAGCTTGTTTTGAAGTAGCCCACAATTCTCCTTGCTTTCTCACGAACTGTGGGCATTATGGGGTTTGACTCCAGTGATTTCTTAACAATCAGGTTGAGTGTATGGGCAAGGCAAGGCAAGTGCCTCACACCTGCACCTCCATTGCTAATTAATGGGATGGCAGCGGTCATGTTAGCTGCATTGTCAGTTACAATGGATTTAACCTTCCCCTGAAGTCCCCATTCGTTAATGGCGTTGTCCAGCGCTTCACTTATATTTTGCGCTGTGTGAGCCTGAGGAAAGCGAAATGTTTGCAGCGACATTGTCTGTAAGGTCCAGGCATTAGTGACGTAATGGCAGGTTATCGCCATGTACGATTCGCAATTTAGTGACGTCCACATATCTGAAGTAAGTGATACATGTTTACTTTGTGGCAATTCCTCTCGTATACGTACTGTTTCCTGCTGGTACTTCTCATGAATCAATTCCCTCAATTTCTTCCTGCTCGGGATAGAGTACTTGGGATCAAGCAATGATACAAAGGCTCTGAACCCTGGATCCTCCACTATGGATAGCGGTTGATAATCGGTGGTGACCATTGTGACCAGGGCTGCATTGAGGTCAATCTGGCGTTGGTTGTTTTCTGAAAAAAGTGTACAAGAGAAACAATAGAGTATGTACTACGTTGGCAAAGGGAATACAAATAAAAGAAATACCGTATTCTTTGTAATGTGCAAAGTGATCTGTTGTTGTCATGTAATGTTAACGTCAAGTATGAATCTTTAAGAAGCGTTTCAATGCAAAATTCCATTAATCAAGTGGCTGTCATCATCATCAGGCAACGGATTCTCGGCATGGTCGCCCACATGATAGTTTGTAGGGGAGGGGCTAGACCTGGGTGTTTGTAGTATTTTTACTATTTTGGAAGATGAATGGCGACTTGTATTCCACGGTAGAATATAACACACGGTGTCCCCTACCACTTCTACATAACACCGAGTTTTAAATCATTTTCTTGAAAGAAAACCACCTGATTAAATTAGAATTTTTCCTTTCCCTGAGAGCTAGCGGGGTGGGGTTGCGTCCCCACCTTACCCCCGAGCATGGGCGCCCATGACTCTCGGTGATTACAGGATAGGTAATGGCTCATCTGAAGTAATCAGACAAGTTCTACTAAAGTGATAGCACATACCTGGATATTTTATGTCGTCCTGCATGACAATCACAGGTTCCGTTATGTTGGAACTACTCCCCGCAGATGAGGTAGAAGAGTCGACATCATGTGATTTTAAATGACGAATCATGCCTGTTGTATTCTTTGTCGTAAATGCTATACATTTGTTGCAAATAATGCATCGTACTTTATTTGGTGGTTCTTCACAGAAATATTCCCAAGTCCACGATCGCCTGGAAGTCATCTGGAAATGTCCATAGTTTAGTGCTAACATGAATGTATATTCCTCAAGCACAAATTACGTGTGCGTGCATGAAAAGGGACGATTATGTGATTACACCAATGAAGATCTTTCCTTATATTAATACCTAGGTATTTTCAATGATCCCCAAAGGGAACTTTCACCCAATCAACGCAGTAATTAAGACTGAGAGGACTTTTCCGATTTGTGAAACTCACAACCTGACCTTTAACCCCATTTATCATCATACCATTGCCTGCTGTCCATCTCACAACATTTTCAAGGTCACGTTGCAGTTACTCACAATCTTGTAACTTATTTATTACTCTGTACAGAATAACATCATCTGCAAAAAGCCTTATTCTGATTCCACTTCTTTACACATATCATTGATAAATATAAGAAAACATAAAGGTCCAATAACACTGCCTTAAGGAATTCCCCTCTTAATTATTACAGATTATTACAGATAAAGCTTCGCCTACCGTAATTCTCTGAGTTCTATTTTCTAGAACCAGAGCCACCTATTCAGTCACTGCTTTGTCACGTCCTATTGCACTCAGTTTTGCCAGTAGTCTCCCATGATCCACCCTATCAAATGCTTTAGACATGTCAATCGCGATCCAGTCCATTTGACCGCCTGAATCCAAGATATCTGCTATATCTTGCTGGAATCCTACAAGTTGAGCTTCAGTGGAATAACCTTTCCTAAAACCGAACTGCCTTCTATCGAACCAGTTATTAATTTCACAAACATGTCTAATATAATCAGACAGAATACCTTCCCAAAGCTTACATACAATGCATGTCAAACTTAAGGCCGGTCTCCACTGATTAACATTTAACACCAACATGTTAAATTTAACATGTTACAATTGACATGTATATTGTGATTGTGTCTTCCAATTGATTTTGCATGTTAACTCAGAATGTTGAGGTTAACACTTTTAACATGTTGGCGTGTTTTCCGCTCCAAGTGGAAAACATGTCAAGTCAATTCGTTGTTCGTGAGATGTTGGCACAGCTTCGGCAACTTCCTTTCCGGTTCCATATCAACAGATAGCCAAACGATGCAAACGACGTGCTTCTCGTGAGGTAGGATTATAGTTACAACACTCCGCAACACTCATTCTCTTTGTTATAAGGTACAAATACAGTACTGGTACCGAAACGCTCACGTGTGTCGTTCTCTGTGCACTCTAAAATTTATAGTCAGAAATGGAGTGGAGCAAGCTTACTTTGGGCTTAATTAATGATATAATAGAAAGGCCTTGTTTATGGGATGTCTCATAAAAGGAATGCAGGGATAAAGCGAAGAAAGCCAACATTTTACAGGAATTCTAAATTATCCTTAATTGTTCCCGCGAGTGCATTGATAAGAAACCTAGCGTCCCTCCGCTCCCAGTACAGTCGAGTATTGGAAAAAAAAATCATAAGTTGGGTGCGGGAGCGGACGAAGTTTATACTTCAAACTGGTTTGCTTTTGAAGCAATGAGAAGGATGAGGGGAGGAAATGTGTCTAATAAAACTGCATTTCTAAGTCATAACAAGAAGCAACAAGGGCGAAATCCTCTTTATCTGAGTCCATTGTCCTTATTTGAAAATACTATACACCACCTAAATGTATAACCACAAATTGTTATGATGAGCTATTTAGGGCCTATATATAAACAAAGAAAGTCAAGTTTAACATGTTTATTAAGTGTGGACACAATATTAAATGAAACAGTATTCAACATTTAACATTGAACATGTTGATGGTGGCACCAGTTAACATTTAACACTCTTAACATTAAACATGTTGTTGTTAAATGTTAATCAGTGGAGACCGGCCTTTAATGGCCTGTAATTTTCAGCTTTATGTCCATCATCCTTTCCTTTATACACAGGGGCTACTATAGCAACTCTCCATTCGTCTGGTATAGCTCCTTCATGCAAATAATAATCAAATAAGTACTTCAGATATTTTACTACATCCCAACCCATTGTCTTTATTATATCCCCAGACATCTTATCAATTCCAGCTGCTTTTCTAGTTTTCAACTTTTGTATCTTATTGTAAATGTCATTGTTAACATATGTAAATTTTAATACTTCTTTAGCCTTAGTCTCCTCCTCTATGTGGACATTATCCTTGTAACCAACAATCTTTACATACTGCTGACTGAATACTTCTGCCTTTTGAAGAAACTCACATACACACTCCCCTTGTTCGTTTATTATTCCTGGAATGCCCTTCTTGGAACCTGTTTCTGCCTTAAAATACCTATACATACCCTTCCATTTTTCACTATAATTTGTATGACTGCCAATTATGCTTGCCATGGTGTTAACCTTAACTGCCTTCTTCGCTAGAATCAATTTTCTAGTAAGTTCCTTCAATTTTTCCTTACTTCCACAGCCATTTCTAACTCTATTTCTTTCTAGTCTGCACCTCCTTCTTAATCTCTTTATTTCTCTATTATAATAAGGTGGGCATTTACCATTTCTTACCACCCTTAAAGGTACAAACCTCTTTTTGCCATGAGACGCATCTCGCCTATGGGCATCAAATAGACCTGCACTAGGCGAGCCGAATATGTCCTCGGGCACTCCCGTCACTAGAAGCCATACGACAGATAACATTTGATTAGAGTCGGTACAGCCCTCCTACTACCGAAGCACCAGGAAATACTCAAAATATTTTAGAAGTATATTCTAAATCACCTACCATGTAATCAGGTATATCATGAACGCGGCAGAAATAACCAAATCGCTAATAGAATGAACTGTAACTTTATTGAACATACGAAAATACCAAGCGATAATAAAATCTCCTCTGCCTGAACACATACAATATAAACCAATCATACTGTAAACAAAACTCGAGTTACCTCGTGGCCATTTTACCGAATATCGATACATACCTTGTCATGGAAAAGATCTGTCCGTTACCATACCTATTTATATAAAAGTATCGAGTCCAGTAGGGGAGTTAGTTAACCCGAGAACTCGTCCCTTTCCAGATACATGCACACATATATCAGTATCGTTATGACATTAGATTTTCCATTATGTTCAGATGATTCCATGTGTCGTAAAAGAAATACCATACATTAAGTCTAAATATTACGTCACACTGGTTAGTACTACTTCAGAGCAGGGTTTGAATACTGTCTTCCGTATGAAATCATTGAGGGATTATTAAAATGAAGCATTGATATATTACACATTACCACTGTTGGACGGGCTATTTGTATTAGTGATGGGCTTATCGAATGAAAACCACCGAATTATTCGATAGTCGTCAGCTAGCCTTGCAAACAACCTGCTTGTTTCCGTTTGCATTCGGTCAAGGATTGTTCGTATCTCAAATTCCAATTGTTTATACTTGGCGCTGAAATCGTCATCCTCTTTCGCATTGGAGTAGTCAGAGTTGATAGTAGACTCTATACTCGTATTCGGGAGATAGTAGGTTCGAACCCCACTGTCGGCAGCCCTGAAAATGGTTTTCCGTGGTTTCGCATTTTCACACCAGGCAAATGCTGGGGCTGTGCCTTAATTAAGGCCACGGCCGCTTCCTTCCAACTCCTAGCCCTTTCCTGTCCCATCGTCGCCATAAGACCTATCTGTGTCGGTGCGACGTAAAGCAACTAGCAAAAAAAACGACTCTATACTCTTTGACATGAAGCCCTTGACTGGCGCGAACTGTGATGTAAACAGAAACCATGACGAATTCGTCATGCATAAACTAATAAAGCGAATACTATGTTGGGATTTATTTCCCCCTACCAGACTCTGACTCAAATTTGTACAATGTTCAATTAAATTGCATTACTGTGCCCTTTATGAGCAGATGTTATATTGTTTTTACAAATACTTGTCCTGTACTAACCACTGAACCTCTACGGATAATGATTGCACATTAATCTTAATTGAATGGAATGATTCGTAAATATTAATATATGCAGTATTACTTGGTCGTAGGAAAATATGTTATCTTTCCATTCAGGTCACTTTGCTGTATTCACATTACTTTAACATGGTGTGTAATTTCAATACGGTGTATACCTAACCTTTCTTATCTTATGAACAGACGATCCTGCACTCATTAACTTGTGGTTAGGAACACGAAGATGCATTTCGTTTCACTTGAAACACAAGGACGACGATTACTTCAATGGGGAATTTTTATCGCATTTCATAGACCAACGTATTTCAGTTTCCAATTTCACTCAAACATTGTGTAACGATTGTTACTAGTCTCTATATTTCCGCTTATGTCACTCCCAACAAAACACACATGTTATACAAATCGGTAGTGTAATACAACAATCCACATTTTCATATTCGATCTGTGGAGTTACTTGCAAATGACTTATTACTAGTTTACTAACAGTCGAGCACCGCAGTTCAAAACGTATTTTACTACTTTCTAACCAATTTCAAACCGAATGTTTCATTTTGTAGTCACGCTTCACAATCGGCCGTTTTCCGATAGTTTAAAACATTCGATATTCCCATCACTAGGGCCTAATTCGTATTGGACAACAATGTGATTGATCATTGTCATGTGGCCCTTCAGAAGACACTTGCTGTTATATGAAACAAATGAACAATAACCTTTGGGATTGCACAGAACGCAGTCACTTCAAACCACAAGTAAAATGCACGAAGTATATACGTTGACTGCACATAGATTATCAACAAGTGGGCGTAACGTTGATGTCATTATAGTTGATCAACAGACAAACCATACCGCATGCCCATGACGATCCCGAATCAAAGCTCGAGATAGGTTTACGAGGCATGGATTGCATCGGTTTGCTCGAAGTGCATCGAGAGCTCTCGATACGCTTCCCAGCACTGCCTCGAGACAAGGATCTCATGCGCGTGACGTCACGTTACTACACCGAGACAGCATTATGAGGCACGTACCGCATTGGTTGCTCACAATGCTTCGAGAGCTTTGCATCACGCAACCCATCACTATTCATAAGCAAGATCATCATCCAACAGGGAGCACAGGGAGTTACTCCCTGCATCCAACAGAGCTATTTAGCCGGCTATTTGTCATCCAAGTTAAGCTAGAAAAAGGTAAATCAGAACTAGAAAAAGTTGGAAACTAAGCCAAATATTTATAGCACTGCTCACCGGGTAGGGAATTAAACTGTTCTTTGTTCTGTTCAATTAACAAACTACTAGAACCGCAAACCATGGATATTCAGTTATGTACACTGAGCTAGTCCTGAAAGGTCGTGGTACTGATTATTGTTTTAAGAGGAAGTACTGTACAACTAGGCAACCATCCTCTATAAAACACTAATCAGAGTAAAAAATGGAAGGGGTTCGACACTTTGAAAAATGAAAATATCGGCCAAAGAAAAGCAAGGGCCACGAAGGGTGTGAAAGTGGAAGACTTCTTAGGCCTCTTATCCTAATACCGTCGTGGTCGGAAAAGAACAAGTGTTAACCAAAGGAGGTCGGATAGGAGACGAAAGTGAGGAGTCTGGTACAAGAAAGAAAGTTGTGTGGGGTCATGGGACGATAGCAACGAGCTAGAAAGAGGGCTATAGAGTGGCCATTGGCCCGCCATATTTATAATAAGAATTTTATTGCAGCCAATGGCCATTTTAAGAAATAAATAAAAAATATCTTTCCACTTATTGTCACAATTTTTTTTTTGCACTTCTAATTGTCATTTCCACTATTCATTAGCAAGTTGGGTGATCGTTTGTTGCCTACGCTTGCACTGTAAAGCGTGATACTTCTCACAGTGTTGGTCACAGAGTCTACACACGCAATCCGGGCCTGGTTCATGATAATTCAAGGTCTGGCATACTTTATGATGAAACCCTTGTAAGGCAAACCTCGTAACTGTATGCCGTAAGTCATATCCTGTGCGTGTCCATTCACGGTTGGTCATGGCGTCTGTCCCGTAGAAATCCATCCCAATATCTGCTCTTTTTTCTTTTAGTTCTTGTAAGAGTTCTCGATAACTTGTTGTGGATGGTAGCAGTAGGTGAAGTCTTACATCCTCCACTAAAAACGTTTCCCTCGCCAATACATAGACTAGTCGAGATGGAGTGTATTTCGAGACGCTTAGAACTCGCTTGAGGAACCTCGCTTTCAGACTTTCCAATTCTTGCAGTTGTTTCTTCGAGAGGAACTCTCATATTAACTCCAGACCATATGTGGCTACAGGCATAACCTTGATTACGAAAAGTCGCATGGCTGTCTCCAGGGACAGGCGTGGTAGTTGCTTGATGTCGTTGATGTTCCCAATTGCTGCGGCTATTCTTTCCCTCAGGTGTATCGAGAAAGACGTTCCAGTTACTTGAATTGTGATTCCGAGGTATTTGTAGGCATTGCTATTCCTGAGCCTCTGTCCTTTGCATTGTATAAAATCCTGTTTTGCTAATTTACCACCTTTTCTGAATACTACTAACTCAATTTTGTTTATATTTAGCGCCATTTCATTCTCATCTGCCCATTCTGTGATGAGATCCATCGAACTCTGTAATTCATCTCTATTCTCTGAGGCCAATGCCATGTCATCGGCATATATGTATGCGTTTACACTCTTAGTGCATCTCTTGATCTTAGCTGCCACATCATGCGTTAGGACATTGAATAGTAATGGACTCAATGGGTCGCCCTGAAGCACTCCAATCGTTTGGCTGATCCATTTGGATGTGCAAAGGTTGTCATTTATTTGTACGAAATTTTCTGTTAATATATTTACTGCTAGTCTTGTCAGCCATGTTCTTCCAATTAAAGCTTCCAGCTTCTCCAGCATCTTTGTCCTGTTTACTCTGTCAAAGGCCTTGGTATAGTCAATGAAAACTACATACATCTTCACTCGATGTTCGGCAACTGCTCGGTGGATGTATTGAAGTAGATTTCCAGCTGCCATCAAAGTTGATCTGCCTGATCTAAAGCCATACTGTTCTTCCGGCAAAAGCGGATCTACTGTTATGCCTATGCGCTGGGTCAACAATCTCGTAAGCAGTTTAAAACCTTCTTGTTCCAGTGCAATTCCTCTGTAGGACTCAGGTCTATTCACCTCTCCTTTTCCTTTATAGATCATTTTTATGGTTGACTTCCTCCAAGATAATGGAATCTTCCCTGTCTCTAGACATTTGTTCAGCAGCTCTGTCCATACTAGCAATAGGTATGGTGCTGAGGCTTTCAGATGTTCATTGAAAATCCCATCCGGACCTGCAGCTCTATGGTTCCTCGTGGCCTCAATAACCTTCTTTACTTCAGCCATTGAGAAGGGCGTGCACTGCTCTATTTCGTCATCTGTAATGGTTGTGGGTGTTGTGTTATTGTAGCGTAGTGTTTGTTCCAAGTGCGCTTCCCAAACCTCCATCGGTATGTCCGTTGGAAAGCGCGATTGTCTTGTACGGAGAGCTTTATACGGATCTTCTTCAATTTGCTTTATTAGTTCAAGATTTTGCCTCTCCTCGTATTCAACTCTTTTTTGTTTTATTACAAATTTGTATTCCTTTCTAACATTCTGATAATCTGCTAGGTCAGTTATCTCCTTAGTCTGCCTTGCTTTTCTTAGTTTCTCCAAAGTTAGCTGTCTTGTTTGGTAACAATCTCTGTCAAACCATTTTTTCGCACTACCTATGATTGTTGCATTCACTGTCGCTCCTTTGATATAGTTCTCTATTAGGGATAATGCCGCATCTATTTCTCCTTCTCTGATTTCCCTCAGTATATCTTGTATTACTCCTATGTTATCCTCCAAGATATTGGCGTCTATTGTTCTCTTAGCCCCTTTTTGTTCATTCTGTATCGTCTTTAAGTTTTTACATCTTAATTCTGTAATCACTGGTATATGTTTCCGCATTACCGAGCCGTCTGTATACGTTAGTAAGTATTGTGCCTTTACTTCAAATCCTCGTATTAGCACTAAATCAATTGCACTTCCACCATTGTGACATAGGTATGTCTGCATATTTCGATCATTCACTAGGGTCATACCCTCTTCATTTAGGTAGTTCAGTATTAATTCTGTTTTCCTACTCGCTCTATCGATTGGGCAGTTTAGATCTCCTGCAAGGATAATGCTTTCCCCTTGCGGGATTATGTTGAAGGCACTTTGCTGGCTGTCAAGTATGTCTATTGGACTGCAGTGAGGGCGGAAATATACACATACGATTATACCAATATTTGCACGGACCACTAGTAAGTCTTCTTCTGTCATCAATACTTGGAATGGGGCCAAATTTGGTTTAATCAGACAGGCCCCCCCCCCCCCAGATGGTCTTCCTCTGACATCTTTCTTTGCTAAAGCATGTATGTTATAGTATCCCGGGACATCGGTTCTGTTTTCTGGAGTAGCAAATGTCTCTGTCAAACGGCATATATCAAAATCTCTAAATAAATCGTTTGGGGAATTATTTATCACACCTCTTAGACCTTCCACATTCCGTAGGAGTACACTAACCTTGTTATTTATGGGTCGTTTATTGTCTGGTTCAGATAATTTGATTTCATGTGGGTTTCTTGTGATCGGGATCCTAGAGTTCCACGCCCGTGTTCCTCTGGCGACGAAAATTTAGATTGAATCTTCTGACCGTTACCCCTTGTGGCCAGAAATCTGACTGTTTCACCTTTTCCAGTTCTGCGAGTGGTATGCCAACCTTGAAGGCGCTATTCGTGCCTCTTGATGGCAGCTGTTCTACTTGTGTGTTACCCACTATTCCGTTGTCCTTTAGGTATTTCGTTAGCTTCACTGCTTCAGTGTTGTGGTACAGGCCTCCAACGTATAGCCAGGCTGACCCTGACTGGAGTTCTTCACTTCCGACAGTCTTTGTTCCTCTTATGACGGTTACTCCATTTCTTTGTACTCTAGTGTTTACAAATTGATAGTCTTGCGTCTTATTCGTTTGTATTAGAGTAGGTTGAAGGCTGTCTGTTGGAAGATTTATCTGTGTACTGTCCAACTCATGACATTTTTCTATATTCTGGCACGTTGCTGTGGCATAACTGTATGATGTTTTATTATTTACTAGACACTCTGCTTGCTGTAATTGTGCCTCAAGTATGAGGGCTATCTTCTTCAAGAGTGTGTTCCCCATATCTTCTATCTTATCCTTTAGTTCGTCGCAGGTCTTTTTATTCTCTTCTACGGCTTTCTTTATTTCTTTCCCGACCTCTTTTTCTTCTTGCGAGGATGTGTTTATGCCATATGTTTCTAGGATGTTCCTGAATCTACTTGAACGCCGCGTCCGCCATATTGTAAGCGATCAGATCAAGTGGGCGTGGTGATGAATCAAGTACAGAGGCTGCGAGAATAAATACCGTTTCACAGTTTTCTTAATTAGGGAAGAACTCAAAATGTCTGTTTAAAAGACATTAAAAATACAAGATACAGGTTACATACTTACATATTGTATAAAATAGGAAAATTAACACATTTCCAGTAATTACAAAAGAAATCGCAATACATTGCCATTAAGCAAATTTAGCCTACTTACAGACAATGAAAATATAAAACCTAGAACAAAAAGACATAACAATATCAAAAATAATTCATATGACTTTAATAATAATAATAATAATATTAATAATAATAATAATACCTCGTCTCTTCCCAGTTACCTGGATTTGGGATTTTGTATGGATTCAGCCTGATTTTACGGCTGGATGCCCTTCATGACGCCAACCATAGGTGGAGTGATGTATTCGCTATAGAGTGTCTCTGTGGTGGTTTGTAGTATGTTCTGTTGTGCGTATATGAAAAAGGTTATCCAGTCTTCGTTCCAGAGGAATTAGCTATCAACTACCCAGTTAAAAATTCTCAACCTGGTCGACTCCGGGGCCCTCTGAAGCCAAGGCCAGCACGCTGATCATTCGGCCAAGAAGCCGGGCACTAAGCAGGGTCGAACCTGGCTCATCCCGGTAGTATTTGGAGTTGTTCAAATCCGTCAGCCTCGTATCGGTAGATTCCCGCACGTTGGCGTATTCGAAAAAATAGTCAGTGGGGCGTGAAATAATAATAATAATAACAATAATAATAATAATAATAATAATAATAATAATAATAATAATAATAATAATAATAATAATAATAATAATAATAATAATAATAATAATAATAATAATAATAATAAAATCGGAACAAGAAGTAGTAGAATAAACAATTTAAAATAATTGTTAAAAAAGAGGACAGTCCTTCATGTGTTAATGATTTTAAATCACATACTTTCCTGAATAATTCACTTCGATATTTTTGGACGAAGATTTTGGTAATACAGATTCTTTTCATTTGCCTTATCTTGCACCCACTCAGAAATGTCTTATCGGTACGATGGGATAGCACAAGGCTTGGACTGCGAAGCAAGTGGCAATGGCCGTAATTAAGGCACAGCAGCCCCCGTATTTGCCTGATGTGAAAATGGGAAACTCGGAAAACCATCCCTCAGGGCTGTCGATAGTGGGATTCGAACTCACCATATCCCGTATGCAATATGAGAGCTATATGCCGCGAACCACGTAGCCAACTCGCTTAGTAGTAGTAGTGATATAGGACTAAAAGTCCTCATATTACTCCGTATCGTTGGCAGAGGGGATGAGGTGACTAGGAAATTCGAAACATTGTAGGTGTGGCGTTGGGCAGCAAGCGTCTTGTATCATCGTTGTTCTCCATATATTTTTTTTCAAAATGCCAAGGAACTGTGCTCTGTAGGATGCCATTTAATAGTAAATAGTGCTATTGGTTTTTCGTCCTACCGCCTTCTTTTTGTACGGTTTTCGAAGAAGTTGAGGTGCCGGTGTTTTGTCTCGCTGGAGTTTCTTTACAGGCCGGTAAATCTACTTACATAAGGGTGATGTAATTTAGCACTTTCAAATACCAAATATGCCAACTTGGGCTCTACCGTCTGAGTCACTCAGCGTGGCAGGATACCGTTTATGGCGTTTGGCTGTTTTGTCAGTTCCTACAAGAAAATAAAAGTAGGCCTACTGTACGCATGCGGGATCGAGCTATCCACGCAAAGTAATTCTGCTAATCGCTAAAAACTGTGTACTTTAGAAAAAGAAAAATCATAGTTGAAATATGATATATCCTTTGTGTTTTCTCTACAATTTATGCAATAGGATGTCGCGCACATTTATTCGATATGATCTATTAAAAGTAGTGGACTGTAAGCAGAACAAACTAAATGGATGGCGTTTAAACTATGGAGTCGCTATTTCACCTTGGCACCATCCAGAGCGCTGTAGCAGCCATGTTAGCCACTCTATAGTCTTCTTTCCAGCTCGTTGGACGATAGTAAAACTTAAGTATGAGATGGGATGTCGAAACATTACATCATAAAAGGCACATTCCATGCTTCCGCTGGACCAATAATGGGTCACGTTCCATGATCATAGCTAGTTTCGATATTGCTACCACATCATGCAAGGAGAGAGAGAGAAAAATACATATGTCATACTGGGTGGGGGGGAGGCACAATGCTAAAACACATGAGGCACGTTGGATGAAATAAGCCATATTTAGCGGGGAGTAAGATACAGCGGGAATATAGTTAAACGTTGGATTAAAAAGCTAGATTCAGCGGGAAATAAGCTAAGTTGGTAGTTTGATTTGCAAAAGCAAGGAAAATAAATCCAGACTTCAGACCTATATCCTCTTTGGTAACTATTGCCTCATTTTCCGCCCTATTCTCTTTGCGTACCTCTGTTAATACCACTGCCTGCTCGATCTGCATCCGATGGCTGCTTAAACTGCCTGCTCATTCCATACTCAAACGTGTAACACGCCTTACAAACAATCTGCCGCTAGATGGCAGCACCAAACGTACCCATTTAACGCGTGAATACAACTAGATAAGCATACCAGCAAAATTTAAATTCTGAAAGTAAGAGAAATATTACAGAATTTTACGTATAAAGTGGTGCTCTAGAGAGTTATAGCTTCAGCACTTTTCGAGAAAGAGGTTTCGACGAACAAGAAAACCTGGAAACCTGTATGGTACTTCTCTACATTACTAAGTAGAGGTTTCACGACTATGGCCACCACAGTTTCTGACACAAGTTCCTGGTGCTTATTGTTACTAAAACACTTTAAAAACTTACATTGGCACAAAGAAGGTAGAACATAGTTTTTTATAGTCTGGAGCAGACTTGAAGATTTCTTGCAGTACGGTAGAGCCGCCTCAACAAATTTCTGAAGCCTCATAATTAGGCCAATAAATCGTTGCTAGGGCTAACGCAGCTATCAATGGGGATGAATTAAATGAGGTAGAAACGTTATTCAAGCACGTGCTGCATTATGTTTTTTCTTCGATTACACGCACTAAATACCCACACACTAATCCCTGGTAAGCAGTTTCCGAAGTGACACACACTGACTCAGGGGGCTCACGAAAATCTTCCAGTAAATCAAGTACATACTCAGGGAATAATAATAATAATAATAATAATAATAATAATAATAATAATAATAATAATAATAATAATAATAATAATAATAATAATAATAATAGACGGCCTATTAGGCGACTTGCATATCTGTGAAGATGAAAGCCCTACCTAGGATGATTTCTAATGCTGAAGATGCCACACACACCCCAGCCCCCGAGCCACTGGAATTAACCAATTAACTAAATAGGCCCTACTTGCGTAAATAATAATAGTAATAAAAAGAGCAGTATATTGACACGATTTTATACTGCTAGCAAAAGACTCGTAATGGAATCTTAATCTGCTTACACTCCAGGGTTGGCTTTTCCCTCGGACTCAGCGAAGGATCCCACCTCTACCGCCTCAAGGGCAGTGTCCTGGAGCTTCAGATTCTGGGTCGGGGGGATGAAACTGAGGAGGATGACCAGTACCTCGCCCAGGCGGCCTCACCTGCTATGCTGAACAGGGGCCTTGGAAGGGATAGACAAGGAAGGGTGAAGGAAGCTCCCGGCATTTGCCTGGAGGAGAAGTGGGAAACCACGGAAAACCACTTCCAGGATGGCTGAGGTGGGAATCCTTCTCTACTCAGGTGACCTCCCGAGGCTGAGTGGACCCCGTTCCAGCCCTCGTACCGCTTTTCAAATTTCGTAGCAGGGTCGGGAATCGAACCCGGGCCTCCGGCGTTAGCAGCTAATCACACTAACCACTACACCACAAAGGCGGACAATGGAATCTATGACAGCATATTATTCTGTTTTGTACCTTCACATTAACAGTACAGTATCCCCAGATATTATATTACTTAGTATGTAATACTTCAAACCTTACGCTTACCATTTTCTGCAATGGTGTTTGAAGAGCTCTTGTTAGACGTCTCTGTGCTTGAATCCCATCTCTTAATCATCGCTGAAATTAGCGGTTGTTTATAAGCTGGATAATCAGGGAAAGGGCTGGGTTCAGATCCTGTTTTTAATTTTCGCGTTTTGCTGGTCACTTTGAAATCGTCATTTACGAAATGTAGACTGCAAACCACGGAATAATCAGAAGGAAACCATTTACTTCCCTTGCTGTTTCCTTCCCTGGATATAATACTTAACCACTTTCGACGCAATTGTGTACTTGAAGGTATATCATGGAATGAAATATCACGGCATTCTGGTTTCCCTTTCTTTGATTTGCAGAAAGGCACGCAGCAGTACACCATTTTCACTGAAAACAAGTACAGAGTATCCTATTTCCCGGTTGGTGCTGCCACCTGCTGTGGGTATTTGTAAACGGAGTGTTTCATTTAGTGCCATGTTAAAATGTTGTAATGAGCAGGCAGTATAAGCAGCCATCGGATGCAGATCGAGAAGGCAGTGGTTAATACCGTAGCCTACGTCATAATACAAGGCCTGGAAATAGAGCCCGTAAAAAGCTATCCAAGTGGTCAAACTGAAGTTCAATGCCAGACCGCTAGGATCGCTTTTTTGCCCCCTATCTACCAGGTTCGCGCCTGTAAACGACTTTATTAACTGAGTTGGTTGTGAATGTATTATGAATTCGTCTGATGTTAAGCATTCGCAGTTCCAGTCATGGTTTATTCACGAGGAATTAAAGGTAGTGGAACTTCATTTCACAAGTTTCCAGCGAATGTTCAATGTTTGAAACATTATACAGAGGAAGTATTACGCATGAGATACGACTTCATGGTGATGAAATTAGGCCTCTGTTCCTAAGTTTTGATCCGAGTTACGTCATAAGAATCGAGCGATCCCAACATTTGTCACTGGACCTTTTTATAAAGAATGCTACCGTGACCGGCGATCATTTGAGAGGCCTCTTCAAACTCAGATATCTTAAATTAGGAAACTACCAAAAATGAATGTAGCAAGAACTAGAAATATTGTATTTTCCCCGGAAACAATCTCTGGTTTGAAAAGTATGGAGGTGGGTTGTCCCGAGAGCATAAAATACAGTTTAAAATGAACCATTTGTTTTATGGAGCATTTTATGACATTGCTCGCTGCGCAAGACGTCTGCAACACCTCGCATGCGACATATTCCAAAAATGAGAACAAAAGAGCATCTTTTAGTACTGAAGATGAACGCCTCAGTTGGTTAATTAATGATTTCCTGTCATATATTAAGAAAATTCAAATGCATTCAGAGAAAGTATAAAAGATTCATGAGGGAAATGTATCAGGCATAGATCTTGACTTCCCAATTCACTGTGGCCTGCTTAAAATACCTCATAAGGCCGGTCTCCACTGTTTAACATTTAACACCAACATGTTAAATTTAACATGTTACAGTTGACATGTATATTGTGATTGTGTCTTCCAATTGACTTTGCATGTTAACTCAGAATGTTGAGTTAACACTTTTAACATGTTGGCGTGTTTTCCGCTCCAAGTGGAAAACATGTCAAGTCAATTCGTTGTTCGTGCGATGTCGGCACAGCTTCGGCAACTTCCATGATGTTTCCATGCCAACACATAACCTAAACGACGCAAACGACGTGCTCCTCATATAGTAGGATTACAAATACAACACTCCGCAACACTCCTTCTCTTTGTTATAAGCTACAAATACAGTACACGCACGTGTGTCGTTCTCTCTGCACTATACTAAAATGTATAGTCAGAAATGGAGTAGAGCAAGGAGATTACTCTGGACTTAATTAATGATATAATAGAAAGGTCTTATTTGTGGGATGTCTCATCAGAGGAATACAGATATAAAGCGAAGAAAGCCGACAGTTTCCTGGAACTCGAAAATATCTATAATTGTTCCCGCGAGTAAACCGAAAAAAAACTAGCGTCCTTCCGCTCCCAGTACAGTCGAGAATTGCAGAAAGTTCAGAAAATTCGGTAGTCGGGAGCGGACGAAGTTTATACTTCAAAGTGGTTTGCTTTTGAAGCAATGAGCAGAGTGAGGGTAGAAAATGTGTCTAATAAAACTGCATTTCTAAATCATAACAAGAAGCAACAGTGGCAATAACAAAGGCCAATTCCTCTTCATCTGAGTCCATTGTCCTTATTTAAAAATACTAGACACCATCTAAATGTATTACCATAAACTGATATGATGAACTACCTGTATATAAACAAAGGATGTCAAGTTTAACATGTTTATTAAGTGTGGACACAATGTTAAATGAAACAGTTTTTGACATTTAACATTTAACATGCTAATGGTGTCACCAGTTAACATTTAACACTTTTAACATTTAACATGTTGTTGTTAAATATTAATCAGTGGAGACCGGCCTTTAAGTATACATTTGCATTATGCATTGACGAAGAACCTAACAAGCGATGACATCGTGCTCTTCTTCACTTATCTAAGACGCCAAGCGATATAAAATTACATTGTGGTTCGTGTGGCAAAAGAACAAACAGACTGTAAAGCGGTTTAGAACACATCTCTTCTCCAGCTACTCAAAATCCAACATTGTGACTTATTTGTTTTCAGGACCGAGGAGCCCTCAGATACCGAAAATCATCGTCTGTGCCCCTTCTGCAGTGAACGACGGAATTTGTCACCTCCGCTACGCAGTACGGTACTTGCCCCGAAGTGAGTTACTAAAAGGTGTACATTTTTTTCCCGAAAGACATGTTCAACAGTGAAATTAAATGTAGAAAGTGTAAAGACGATAAACCACCTCTTTTTCTACTATGAAAATTTCTGAGACCTCTATTAGACAACATTGCTTCGAGCCACTGAAGTAGAAGGGAGTAAGTTTTGAAACTCGATAAGAAGCCCCTCAAAAGGGAAGTTTTGAAACTTCGATGGCATATCTAAGTCAGTGAAGCACCGCTCTATAAATAAAGTACCTTCAATACTCGCAAAAACATTCAGTTCTTTTTATTTAGGTTATAATTTACTTATTGACATATACGGCCATGCAAATATGCGGGGGCAAGAACGCGACCCTAGCGGCTGAATGATGAACTAGGATTCCACCCGTTCCATGAGTGCATTTCAAGGCCTTGAAATAGAGCCCGTAAAACGCTATGGAAGAGGTTACACTGAAGTTCAATGCTGGGCCGCAAGGATCACTATCTTGCCCCCTGTCTACCAGGCTCGCGCCTTTAAACGTGTTCATTAACTGAGTTGGTTGTGAATGTATTACGTATTTGTCTGATGTTAAGCATTCGCAGTTCCAGTCATGGTTTATTCACGAGAAATTAAAGGTAGTGGAATTTCGTTTCACAAGTTTCCAGTGAATGTTCAATGTTCGAAACATTATACAGAGGAAGTATTACGCATGAGTGCATTAGAAATTATAAACATTCTAAAAAAGGACAATGAGACTCTTAAAGTTGAAAATCAAGTATTAAAAGAAAGACTGCGATCGCTAGAATTTGGGACTGACCATTCTTCGAGTGATATACCGGTACAAGTAACAAACTCGAGCACGTGGTGTCAAGTAGTTCGTGGATGGCCGGCTAAGAAGAAATCTACAACTGAATTTCCGGAAATAAACATTAGAAATAGGTTTCCTGCCCTAAATAATTTAATCCTAGAAGAAAGTGATCGCGCGCGTGAAACCAAATCATCGCGATCCGTTGCCGTGCCGAGTTTAAAATTTAGGCCTAGAATTCAGATTCAAGACCCAGTTAGGCCTAAATCAGCGAAGGTAGCTGTGTTTGGTGATAGCCAAGGAAGGGGAATTGCGGGAGTGATTAACGACGAGAATATAGCAGCAACCGGAGAAATATATCCAGGAGCTTCTATCAGCAGTGTTGTGGAAAACGTAGAAGCAGCAACTAGGAACTTCGGGAGCGGCGATGCAGTGCTTAACATCGGTGGGACGAACGACGTAGCTCGCGACGACGCCAAGAATGTAAGATCACAACTTAAACATACACTAGGGAAGCTGACCCACACTAACGTTTTTGTAGTGAACGTGCCCCACAGGCATGATTTGAGTAGAGACTCGTGTGTGAACATTGAAGTGGACAAGGTCAATACAGATATTGTTAAAATTTGTAAACATTTTCGGAATACTCAGGTTATTGAATGCAGCAGTTTTGAGAGATACTGTTATACAAAACATGGCCTCCATCTAAACAATTCAGGTATACGAAAGATAGCAAATATTGTTCTAGATTTTATTAAGATATGTACTGTAAAAAAGGCAACTCCATTGAGTTATAATACTGACCAGGAAAACTAGTAGAAAGAGCCAGCTGTACTTCAAGCTGGCTCAGTCAACTAGAAAAAGAAACTCAGGATAGTAAGGAATTTCAAGTTACCCAATTGCAACAGTCAAGTTTTAGGGAGGAAGGGGGTCTGATATTGCTCTTGGTAAACTGTCAAAGTGTAGTAAATAAACAATTAAAATTCGGTACATTGATGGAATCTTATGAGACTGATGTGGTGATAGGAGTGGAATCGTGGTTGAAAGAAGGGGTGGGTAATAGAAAAGTATTTCCAGAAGGGTACACAGTCTATCGTAGAGACCGAGGATATAAAAAGGGAGGGGGTTGTTTATTCTGGTGAAGGAAACTTACTGTTCACATGAATGGTTTACCGATGAAAGGGATGAAATATTAGGGATAAAATTAGTTTGTGATAATATGAAGGAGGTGGGAATTATAGGAACATACAGGCCTGGAAGAGAGGAAAGAGACATGGAAATCTTTGAAAACATAATAGATTATACTCGTAAAAACATTAATAATGATATGGTAATAATTGGGGGAGATCTAAATTTGCCTGAAGTTGAATGGAAAGGAGCTGCAAGTGAAGCCCATGAACAGAAACTGGCAAATAAGTTAATTTGGGAGGGAGGATTTACACAAGTATTACAAGAACCGACTCGTCTCAATAACTTACTAGATGTATTCTTGGTTAAACCATGGGAAATTGTTGATAAAACTGAGGTAATTGAAGGAATAGGAGACCATAAGGCTGTAATAATGGATGTAGGACTCGTACCAAAAAGGCTTAATAAGAGGGTTACACAAGACAAGATATTGTACAGAAAAACTAAAGTTGATGAATTTGGGACTTACCTTAAATCACAATTCAGTTGTTGGATAAGTGAAGAGAGTAACGTGGATACATTTTGGGCTAAATTTAAAGGAATTATTTGGGAAGGAGAGAAGAGATTTGTACCTGTTAAGAAGGGTAAAATGACCTCAGACCCTGTTTATTATACAAGGGAAATAAGAAAATTAAAAAGAAAAAGAAAATGTCGAATAGTAAACAGGAAAATCAAAGAAGGTAGGGAGAGTAGAGAAAGTAGAAAACAGCTAATGACGGAACTGAATAGAGTGAAAAAGGAAGCAAAAGAGAATTATATGAATGGCATACTTCAAGAGGGTAATGACCACAAAGGGAAATGGAAAAAGCTGTATTCATATATCAGGAATCAAAAAGGAAAAGGAATCCAAATTCCTACAATGGTGGGGGAAGGGGGTGAACACTATTTAACAGATACTGAGAAAGCAAACCTATTTAGTAGGGAATTTAGAGATTCAGTAGATGATTGTCAAGAGTTGGAAACCGAAACAGAAGATAGAGAGGGAGAGAGACAGGGGGAAACAAGAAGCTTCTCATTCACAAACGAAGATATTTTCAGAGAAATCCAACTGCTTCAGCAAGGAAAAGCAGCAGGAAGTGATCAAATTACTGGGGAGGTATTAAAGACAATGGGGTGGTACATAGTGCCTTATTTAAAATTTCTCTTTGACTATGTCATAAATAATAGTGTAATACCAAAGGAATGGAAGGAATCTATAATAATACCAATTTATAAAGGAAAGGGTGATAAAAGGAAACCAGAGAACTACAGACCAATCAGCCTGACCAGTATAGTTTGTAAAATTCTGGAGAGTTAAATATCGAAGTACATCAGAGGGATATGTGATGATAAAAATTGGTTCATGAGGAGCCAGTATGGATTTAGAAAGAAATTTTCTTGTGAGGCACAACTGGTGGGATTTCAGCAGGACATATCAGATCAGTTGGATTCAGGTGGCCAGTTAGATTGCATAGCCATAGATCTTTCCAAAGCCTTTGATAGAGTGGAACATGGAATATTATTAAAGAAATTGGAGGGAATAGGATTGGACGTAAGGGTTACACGTTGGGTAAAAGCATTTCTAAATTCAAGATTTCAGAAAGTCAAAGTAGGAAATAATGTATCTCAGGAAGAGAAAGTTTGAAAGGGAATTGCACAGGGTAGTATAATCGGTCCGTTACTTTTCTTAATATACGCAAATGATTTAGGGAACAATATAACATCAAAAATAAGATTGTATGCAGATGACATAATTGTTTATAGAGAAATAAACAACATTGAGGATTGTTCAGAATTACAAAGGGACCTTGAAAGTATCCAGCAATGGATTGAAGAAAATTATATGAAGGTTAATGGAGGCAAATCAACTGTTACAACTTTTACAAACAGGAGCTTTAAAACTGAATTTGAATATACTTTGGATGAGGCAGTTATCCCAAAAGATGGCAAGTGCAAATACTTAGGTGTGAGATTTGAAAGTAATTTGCACTGGAAGGGTCATATTGATGACATTGTTGGGAAAGCATACAGATCATTACATGTCATAATGAGGCTACTTAAAGGATGCAACAAAGAATTAAAAGAAAAAAGTTACTTGAGTATGGTTCGTCCATTATTGGAATATGCAAACAGTGTTTGGGATCCTCACCAAGATACCTAATAAAAGAAATAGATAGTGTGCAGAGTAAAGCAGCAAGATTTGTAACAGGGGATTTCAGGAGAAAGAGTAGTGTATCAGAAATGTTAAAGGAACTTGGGTGGGAAACTTTAAGTAAGAGAAGGGAGAAAACTAGACTTATAGGATTATATAGAGCCTACACAGGAGAAGAAGCATGGGGAGATAACCGTGAGAGGCTTCAGTTGGAAAATAATTATATCGGCAGGACTGACCACAAATATAAAATTAGAAGGAATTTTAGCAGAAGCGATTGGGGTAAATTTTCATTCATTGGGAAGGGCATGAAGGAGTGGAACAGTTTACCAGGGGTAGTGTTTGATCCTTTTCCAAAATCTGTACAGATATTCAAGAAGAGGATAAACAGCAACAGAGAAAATAAATGAAGTGTTAGAGGGCATTCGACCAGTGCAGGTTATTGTAAATAAAAAAAATGTGTGTGAATAAATTAATTCCATCCCCTGGTCTAAGGAGTTTGGACAGCCAAAGTAGGGGACTGCCTGTAGGGGTGAAGTACAGTGGGGACTTCGAGGGCCCTGGGACCACTACCGTAGCTGTGAAGGCCCTTCAGGAACTCTGAAAAGTGGTGGCAAAAGGGGCTCTGGTTAAGACGCAGCAGGTCGTTATGCTACTTAAGATCCAGAACGGGTAAAAAAAAGTAAATAAATAAAAGCAATGTAAATATTAATTTTATGCCAGTTGTATAGTATCATTTGAAGTAATTCCACATACTGTATATCAGTTGACCATAATTGTAAGTAGTACAGGAGATATTATAAGTAGAATTTTGTAAACAATATAAATTTATTGAGGATGAGCTGTGTGTTTAATAGAAAACATTGTTAGCGTAAATTGTATAATATTGTATTATAGGAAAAATTTTCTTCTCTTGTTAAATTAATATTTTGTTCTTGACAATAATGTATTTTAGTGTACCATTAGCCACCGAGGTAGACACCTCATTTGCAAATAAAGAGATTTTGATTTGATTTGATTTGACTTCAAGCTGATCGAAGTAGGCCTCTGTTCCTAAGTTTTGATCCGAGTTACGTCCTAAGAATCGGGCGATCCCAAAATTTGTCACTGGACTTTTTTTAAACTATACCACCGTGACCGGCAATTATTTGAGAGGTATCTTTAAACTCAGAAATCTTAAATTAGGAAACCAACGAGGAAAATAATTTGCCCAACAAATTCCACGAAAATGAATGTAGCAAGAGCTAAAAATATTGTATTTTCCCCTGAAACAATCTCTGGTTTGAAAAGTATGGAGGTGGTTTTGTCCCGAGAGCATGAAGTACATTTTAAAATAGGCCATTTGTTTTATGGAGCATTTTATTAAATTGTTCAATGCGCATAACGACTGCAACACCTCCCATAGGACATATTCAGGAACGAGAACAAACGAGCATCTTTTAACCGGGCGAGTTGGTCGTACGGTTAGGGGCGGGCGGCTGTGAGCTTGCATCCGGGAGATAGTGGGTTCGAATCCCACTGTCGGCAGCCCTGAAGATGATTTTCCGTGGTTTCCCATTTTGACACCAGCAAATGCTGGGGCTGTACCTTAATTAAGGCCATGGCCGCTTCCTTCCAACTCCTAGGCCTTTCCTATCCCATCGTCGGCATAATACCTATCTGTGTCGGTGCGATGCAAAGTCACTAGCAAAAAGAAAAAAACATATTTTAGTACTGAAGATGAACTCCTCAGTTGGTTAATTAATGATTTCCTGTCATATACACTGACTGACAGAGGAAATGCAACACCAAGATGGAGTGGTCAGAACTTTATGCCAATTGCAGGGTAGACTGACGTCACTGAGGTATGCTCATGATGTGAAATGCGCCGCTGTGCTGCGCACGTAGCGAACGATAAATGGGACACGGCGTTGGCGAATGGCCCACTTCGTACCGTGATTTCTCAGCCGACAGTCATTGTAGAACGTGTTGTCGTGTGCCACAGGACACGTGTATAGCTAAGAATGCCAGGCCGCCGTCAACGGAGGCATTTCCAGCAGACAGACGACTTTACGAGGGGTATGGTGATCGGGCTGAGAAGGGCAGGTTGGTCGCTTCGTCAAATCGCAGCCGATACCCATAGGGATGTGTCCACGGTGCAGCGCCTGTGGCGAAGATGGTTGGCACAGGGACATGTGGCACGTGCGAGGGGTCCAGGCGCAGCCCGAGTGACGTCAGCACGCGAGGATCGGCGCATCCGCCGCCAAGCGGTGGCAGCCCCGCACGCCACGTCAACCGCCATTCTTCAGCATGTGCAAGACACCCTGGCTGTTCCAATATCGACCAGAACAATTTCCCGTCAATTGGTTGAAGGAGGCCTGCACTCCCGGCGTCCGCTCAGAAGACTACCATTGACTCCACAGCATAGACGTGCACGCCTGGCATGGTGCCGGGCTAGAGCGACTTGGATGAGGGAATGGCGGAACGTCGTGTTCTCCGATGAGTCACGCTTCTGTTCTGTCAGTGATAGTCACCGCAGACGAGTGTGGCGTCGGCGTGGAGAAAGGTCAAATCCGGCAGTAACTGTTGAGCGCCCTACCGCTAGACAACGCGGCATCATGGTTTGGGGCGCTATTGCGTATGATTTCACGTCACCTCTAGTGCGTATTCAAGGCACGTTAAATGCCCACCGCTACGTGCAGCATGTGCTGCGGCCGGTGGCACTCCCGTACCTTCAGGGGCTGCCCAATGCTCTGTTTCAGCAGGATAATCCCCGCCCACACACTGCTCGCATCTCCCAACAGGCTCTACGAGGTGTACAGAAGCTTCCGTGGCCAGCGTACTCTCCGAATCTCTCACCAATCGAACACGTGTGGGATCTCATTGGACGCCGTTTGCAAACTCTGCCCCAGCCTCGTACGGACGACCAACTGTGGCAAATGGTTGACAGAGAATGGAGAACCATCCCTCAGGACACCATCCGCACTCTTATTGACTCTGTACCTCGACGTGTTTCTGCGTGCATCGCCGCTCGCGGTGGTCCTACATCCTACTGAGTCGATGCCGTGCGCATTGTGTAACCTGCATATCGGTTTGAAATAAACATCAATTATTCGTCCGTGCCGTCTCTGTTTTTTCCCCAACTTTCATCCCTTTCGAACCACTCCTTCTTGGTGTTGCATTTGCTCTGTCAGTCAGTGTATTAAGAAAGTTAAAATGCTTTCAGAGAAAGTAAAAAAGAATCATGAGGGAAATGTGTCAGGCATACATCTTGACTACCCGGTCCACTGTGGCCTGCGTAAAATACCTCATAAGTATACATTTGCATTGTGCATTGACGACGAACCTAACGAGCTATGACATCGAGCTCTTCTTCAGCTACCTAAGACGCCAAGCGGAATACAATGACATTATGTTTCGTGTGGCAAAAGAAAAAAACAGGCTGTAAAGCTTGTTTAGAACATATCTGTTCTCCAGCTACTCAAAGTCCAACATTGTGTCTTATTCGTTTTCAAGATCGAGGAGACCTCAGATACCGAAAATCATCGTCTGTGCCACTTCTGCAGTGAACGAGGGAATTTGTCACTTCCGCTACGCAGTACTTGTCCCGAAGAGAGTTACTAAAAGGTGTACGTTTATTTTTTCGAAAGACATGTTCAACAGTGAAATTAAGTGTGGAAAGTGTAAAGGCGACAAACCACCTCTTTTTCTACTATGAACATTTCTGAGACCTCTGTTGACAACATTGCTTTGAGCCACACAAGTAGAAGAGAGAAAGTTTTAAACATGATAAGAAGCCCCTCAGAAGGAAAGTTTTGAAACTTTAATGACATATCCAAGCCAATGCAGCACCGCTCTATAAATAAAGTACTGTCAATACTCGCAAAAACATTCAGTTCTTTTTATTTAGGTTATAATTTACTTATTGACATATACGGCCATGCGAATTAAAGGGGGCAAGACCGCGAACCTAGCGGCTGAATGGTGAACCAGCATACAACCCGTTTCCACGAGTGCATTTCAAAGCCTTATATTATAGCGTAGGCAACGGTTAATTCATATGCATGCGAAACGAAATCTCTTAGGAATTAGTCATATATAGTTTGCGTATATCAGCGAAGTGTTCTAGGTAGTTTCGCTGCTGAGCAAAGTTAATTAACGATCAGTTTTAAGTTTTATGATTTATGTTGATCGATTTGCATATTATCCTGTATGTTGGAAAATTTTCTGAACTTCAGTTGAACTATACTGTATATATGTGCATGATTGCGTAGGTCAAGTCTTCACTTCCGGTCAAAAATGGTGAGTGGCACTGTATTACCTGGTTCGGTGAAGAAAATGTGTATGTCTTGTTTTAATAGTTCGCTTATCAGATTGTAATCAGAATATTGATTTTCAACAGCAATAATTACATTATTTAAATTGTAAATACATAGCCTTTGAATGTGTCTTTATGAGCACGCATCTACTCCACATGGGTTCGCCATGTGCATGTAGGGATCATATTTTGTAAAATGATTATGTTTGTGATTTGAATTCTTTTTTCCAGCCTTTCAAGAGGTTCGTCGAAACTGGCCGCGTCGCGTACGTTTGCGACGGTCCAAACAAAGGAAAACTTTGTACGATTGTGGATGTAATTGATCAAAGCAGGGTAAGTGAAAACGTAGGTTATATAGTCACGGACATAACTGTAAGTTTTAATAAGTATAAGTATTGGAATAGACTGATGTCGGCAGGTTACTTTGGTATAAATTCGTAAATATGCTGAAAGAAATAGAAACTTTGCGACAAATTTAATTTGCTACCAGTTTTTGGTATTACGTAAACTTCGATTGTTTTGCATGAGTAGGTAAAACTTTACTTCTCGCAGCCCAACGTTTATAACATTAATAGGGAAGTGAAAATAATGTAAATCTTACTTGGAATTCCTTTTAGAGGAGAGATGTGTTCATTGCCATGTCTAGGAACCCACCAGCCCGCCCCGAGAAATATATTTACATTTATAACCTAATAAAGAACAGTAGCTGCCATCGTCCATGGCTCAAGTAGTTTCTTGCATTCTCATTGGTCATGGTGAAAGGAATGTGACGTCATTGCCATCAATGCTGATAAATACATTGCGTTACCAACCCCGGCTGAATAAAAGCACAAACAAAAAAACACCATGTAAAATTACAATGCGGCTTTAACCGTCCGGACCAGTGGTCTTGTCCAGGTCTTATCCTAACCATCCGCACGGCAAGAACCAATCCAGACCAATCGTGTTTCCACATGAAACTAGAGGCGTAGGGCCGCTTCGCGGGTTCTAACCGTCCAGACCAATGGCCTTGTCCACGGCAAGAATCCTAACCGTCCAGACCAATCGTTTTGTCCACGGCAAGAATCCTAACCGTCCAGACCAATCGTGTTTCCACATGAAACTAGGGGCCTAAGGCCGCTTCGCGGCTTCTAACCGTCCAGACCAATGGTCTTGTCCACGGCAAGAATCCTAACCGTCCAGACCAATCGTCTTGTCCACGGCAAGAATCCTAACCCTCCAGACCAATCGTATTTTCACATGAAACTAGGGGCCTAAGGCCGCTTCGCGGCTTCTAACCGTCCAGACCAATGGTCTTGTCCACGGCAAGAATCCTAACCGTCCAGACTAATCGTCTTGCCACCAGCTATCGAAGCACCTCACTCATTAGTTCCTCCGTACAGAGGTTGGCAGCTCTGAGCATAGCTTCACAACATCCTTCCCGAGAAGGCCGCGAGCGTGTAAACAAACGACAGTCGTTCCGCGCGCAGCTGAATGTAGCGAGTGCTGGGCTGCGAGAAGTAAAGCATTGATCCCTTTTATATGTCTTGTAATTGCAGAAAGTAATTTGTACAGCAAATCGACGCACTTTTTTATTACGTTTGAGGCGATATTTTTCCCATTCTTACCGAAGAATTTCCTTCAGATTTGCTTTGAACCTGATGTGTTTCCTCATACAATCTAGGTTCAATATGTGTTCGTTTGTATTGCAGTCGCCGAGCTCGATAGCTGCAGTCGCTTGAGTGCGGCCAGTATCCAGTAATCGGGAGATAGTGGGTTCGAGCCCCACTGTTGGCAGCCCTGAAGATGGTTACCGTGGTTTCCTATTTTCACACAGGGCAAATGCCGGGGCTGTACCTTAACCCTAGAAGTGCCGAGTGTTTTTCCCTAAATGCCAGGCCATTTTCGCATGCATTACACATTTATGTTTTTAACAAATTTAAGCACTTTTAGGTGCAGAAAAGTTAGGCATGCAGCACACCATATTACTCAGAAAGCTTTATTTAAGATGCTTATACAAGTATTAGATCATTTACTTGCTTATCTGGTGCGTATCAGGCGATCAAAAATTTGGAAAACTAAATAGTTTTTCATACTTTCAAGTTCAGCATTAGTAATAAATAACCATTCATTATAATTTTACCTTCCGCAGCCCAGCACTCGCTACGGTAAAAACCTACCCTAGGCACTCCGGTATATAACACACAACTTCGCGGAGAAATATATAAGAATCGTACCTTAAAATCCTTTGGGAAGAGAGATGTGTTCATTTCAATAGCCAGGGACCCACCCAGCCTGCCCAAAAAGGTAGGTTTACTTTTATAACAGAAGGAAAGTTCTCACGCGTCAACCACCATTTGCCGGCCAGTTACGAGCACGGCCATTGGCCGACATGACGTCATTCCCATAATTCCTAACTCTCTGATTCCGTTGCCAACCCGCGCAGAATGAAAACACCGGAATGGAACTAATGTAATTAAGTAGCTGTAACCTATCATTTTAAATCCAGGCCAAGCTCTGTCATGAGAACAGAGCCACACTCCCTTCGAGAGGCTCTTAACTATGGCCGCGGCGCATACTGCCCGCACGGCAAGAAAAAAGTAATTTAGTGGTTGTAACCTAACATATATATACAAAATAATGTAATGAAATTTAAAACCTACCTTAATGCAGGGGAGGGTAGAGATCTCCGGCAGCTCTGAAGAAATGGTGTACTCTCTCTCCTAAGGGGAAAGCACTTTTAAATAGAAATTCGGCAAGGTAGCCTACAAAGTGTCCCTTTTTTCTTCCGAATGCCGGAATGGAGTAGCTGCCGTGTTTAAGGTGACGCCACTTGTTCTCAATGTTTTGGGTGTGGACGGAAACCCCACCACCTGGCATTTGATGCCTGTTAGCCCTATTAACTCTTCCACTCCTCCAAGAGTCAACAAACTGCAGGGAATGGTTTACTCTGAGATGAACAAATCCCTCGTCCTCTAAGCAATCGTATGCTTTCCAACAGTCTGAAATAATAATAGATCCAGGTAAAATCCACTCCTGAATAACCGCTAACAGGGTCTGTTTATCCCTTCTTTCCACAGGAATAACAAAAAAATTCTTGAAATTGTCCCTCTCTACGCCCCCAAACAGCCACTGTCCTGTAATATTCCTTCCCCTGTGATATTTAGATTTACCAAATTTACTTTCGTCAATTTCGACGATCACTCCCACCCCTCCAATTCTCTTTTTGTTCCTGTCTACCCAGGCCACACACACCTCACGGCAAAAGCTCCTCCAGTCAATAATTGTCTGCTTCGCAACACCAAGCTCCAACTGAAGAAGAGGGGTTTGCGGCTTGCTTAAGAGACACCACAACACAGAAAGTAGCCCTATTTGATGTAAGGAAAGTCGTGATTTTTCGAAGAAAGTGTTCTTCCTCGCACTCACGTTCCACGTACACTTTACCCCTCCTACGCGCCGATTGCACCGGAAAATAACTTTATTCCTCACTACACTTAATTTTGTGAGCCCACCACACTTTTCACAGTTCCTCTCTCTCGTTATCAAACCGTGCCGTTGATAAACGTCCAAAAGCTCGTCTAAATTCTGCTCCAAACGATTAAATGAACTAATTTTCACCTCGCAACCTCCGCACAAAGCCATAGCAATACTACAACAAATTTCGCGGGCTTGGCTTTTGGTGGATTTTTCCTTAGTTGGCAACAGTTCGCAGATCGTAAAGGACACTCCTATCGGCAATCCCATGAAGTAAAAATAAGAGCATCACCAGCCGCCGAGCTTTCCTGTACAGCATGCGGAGTGAGTGGAGTGCCTACACTAGGCTTCTGCCCTTGGTACATTCAGCTGTGCACTGTACGACTGTCGTTTGTTTTCACGCTCGAGTGGAATGTTGCCGAGAGGCGATCAGGGCTGCCAACCTCTGTACTTAGGAACTAATGAGTGGTACTTACTGTTGCTGGTGGTGATTATTGTTTAGGATTCTTGCAGTGGACAAGACCATTGGTCTGGACAGTTAGGATTCTTGCCGTGGACAAGGCCATTGGTCTGGGTGGTTCGAAGCGGCGTTAGGCACCGTAGTTTCGTGAGGAAACACGATTGGTCTAGAGGGTTAGGATTCTTGCCGTGGACAAGACCATTGGTCTGGACAATTAGGATTCTTGACGTAGACAAGACCATTGGTCTGGACAGTTAGGATTCTTGCCGTGGACAAGACCATTGGTCTGGACGGTCAGAAGCGGCGTTAGGCACCTAGTTTCGTGAGGAAACATGATTGGTCTGGACGGTTAGGATTCTTGCCGTGGACACGACCATTGGTCTGGACAGTTAGGATTCTTGCCGTGGACAAGACCATTGGTCTGGACAGTTAGAAGTCGCGAAGCGGCCTTAGGCACCTAGTTTCGTGAGGAAACACGATTGGTGTCTTTTCTTTGTGCTTTTGTTCAGCCGGGGTTAGTAACACAATGTACCTATCAGCATTGATGGCAATGACGTCACATTACGTTCACCAATGAGAATGCGAGTAGTTACGCTAGCCATGGCCGTTGGCGGCTGCTGCTCTTATTAGGTTATAAAAGGAAATATACTTCTGGGGGCGGGTTGGTGGGTTCCTAGACATTGCAATGAACACATCTCTCCTCTACAAGGTATTCCAAGGAAGATTTGCGTTATTTTAGCTTCCTTATAATGTTATAAACTCGGTGTTGCAGAAGGAAAAATTTTGCCTAACCACTCGTTTTAAAAAGTCACTATATACAAAACACGCGAAATTTCTTCTAGTTTTTAATATTTTCTCAAAAGTAAAAACAAAATGAAATCACAAAAGAATTATAACTTCCGAGCTGCACACAGTTCCGTCAGCCGCCGAGCACTACTGGGAGTCATTCTCTGAGAGTTTTCTTTTCCTGTCATGCCTCATAGGCCTCAAGAAATGCTGTAATTTATGATAGCATTCACGGTGCAACCCATATTTATTAGAATGGCAATTTACTTTTTCATTTCGGAGACAGTTACATCAAACCAGGTTCGCATACGAGAAAAGGCCTTCATTTCTCCAGAATGTCTTTCAGGTTTTTTTTCGCCGCATAGTCATTACTTTCTTTTGCCAAGAACTTTCAAATCAAGTCCGTAAAGAACAAGTAGAAATACATAATAGGTGTACTGTTTCAGGGCGGACAGACCAAATGCCAGGATCCCTTACGCGGAACTTCCCGGAAACTCGAACTCCGGTTCGGGTGGATGAACCCTGCACCATTTTGGTGTTATGGATACAGTATCATCCAATGAAACGTCGGCAGGCCTGATCTCATCGGAATCACTTTCAACTTGAGATTCTGGCATATATTTTTCTCCGCTCTCAGAAGAATCATCCGCTAAAGAAAATATATTGCTGGAAGAGGAAGCATCCCAATCATCTTCAAGAACTTTGTGAATAGCACTTGAATCACGTAGCTCATCATCCATGATGAACGGTTACACTTCGAAAGAAACAATTTAAGAATAAACTTGATCTGTTGATAGATAGCGAAAGATATTCAGAGAAACTAACAGGAACAGCGAGCGAGCGCGAAGTTACATAGCAATTGAGACGACAGGGAGATAGGAAAGAGTAGCTGAATTTATACCTACCCTGACCTTGACAGTCATTTCCGGCTAGTAAGGAATGTGTGATGGAAGACTTGAAGTTTCCCCTTCAATGTCTTATTAAAATAGCGTAAGTGAACGATAAATGATGTTATGACTGATTAAGCCAGTGCATGTACTATGCGTCGCGCGCAAGACGTTTGGCAGTTCCAGGGTTAGTTAAGGCCACGGCCGATCCTTCCACTTCCTAGGTTTTTCCTATCCCATCGTCGCCATAAGACATATCTGTCGGTGCGACGTAAAACAGATAGCAAAAAAAATGTGTTGCAGTCAGGGGATTGTGGTGAGGTTTATAGCGTGTGGAGTGTGTTGTATACTAACCCTAGCCGAATAATTTCTGATGTATGCTTAGGATCGTAGTCCTGTTGGAAGTAATAGTCGTTTCCTAACCCCAGCTTCTCAGTACTGAGCTTGAGGTTATTCTAGAATTCAGTTTATATACTGAGACCTATCCATATTGCCATCTATACGTACAAAGTTACCAACACCATAAGATACCATACATCCCAATACCATTACCCCTCTGGGGTATTAATTTAGCCCATCATCATATTTCTAATGTTATAAGTGTAAATGAAATCTTACTTGGAGAGCGTCTCGAAGGAGTGGTGTGTTCATTGCGATGTCCACGAACCCACCATCCCGCCCCAAGAAGTACATTTACTTTTATAACCTAATGAACAGTATTACAGGCCATTCTCGTTTCTGAAGTAGCTACTTTCATTCCTATTGGCCAGTGTAAAGTGGCACGTGATCTCGTTCCCCTCAATGATGTTAATCATAATCCATTACCAACCCCAGCACAATAATAGAGCAAGAAAATGTAATATGTTGCTTGTCACTATATCACAGGTTTTGTCCAGATCCTATCCTAACCGTCTGCGCGGTATAAACCAGTCCAGACCAGTAGTGTTTCCACACGAAACTATAGAGACCTAGGGCCGCTTTGTGGCTTCTAACCTTGGGGGCTTACGCACCCAGACCCCCATTGCTTATCCCTATATCACTGGTCTTGTTCAGGTCCTATCCTAACATCTGCACTGCAAGAAAAACTCCACCAATTATGTAAACAATTGCCACCAGCTATCGAAGCATCACTCACTCATTAGTTCCTAAGTACAGAGGTTGGCAGCTCTGAGCACTGCTTGACAACGTCCTCCCCGAGAAGGCTGCGAGCCTGTAAACAAACAGTCGTTACATGTGTGTGAAAGTCTTGTCGTCCGGGCTGAAGTAATGATCCCCTCCAGCCCCGTATTTCACGGTACGAATCACGTTCTTACGGTCCCATTTTGTATTGGCTTTTCTCCAAACGTGTCCACCCATCAACCCGATAGATGTTAAATTTAATTTAATTTCACCAGAGGATATCACAGAAATCTGAACCTTTTTTTATAAATTTGCTCACAGGCTGTAAAAGTTTCTTCTGATTAACCATACTTTCAAATGGCTTTCATCTGGGAGTGCTGGAAATACACCCAGTCTTATTAAGGACCCTGCAAAGAGTTCTAACATGAACGTAGCTTACCTAGGTCTTATTTCAACTATGCTGTAATCTCCAGTGCAGTAACCAGTGAATTTTCCTCTGTTTTGTTGGACCAAGCTTCAACGGTTAGCCAGTTCTTGGTTTATTAGATACCATCTGAAACTTCTATTTATTGACCCTGCAGTCTGGGCATACGTTTTACCTGATTGAATAGATTTATCACTATGTTTCAAACCTCTAATGTGGTGTCCGCTGCTTTATTTTCCATGTTTACTGTAGTTGCCACGCTCAAGTACTAGCGACATGCACTGTCACACTGGAGAGTAGAATGCATACTGAACAACTCCGTATGATTATTTCCTAACATAAGGGAAGCGTTTCCAATACTTCGTCATAGTATTAGCAGTAGGGTTGGAGAGACCAGAACAGTCAGCTATTCCGAAACATTAGGAGCTTGAGGTGGAGTGTTTCGGTACACTGTGCCGGCACACGGAACTGTAAAGCCCATTCACAATGCAAACGTAACGTAAAATTAACGTTAACTTAGAAGTTAGCGGCCATGTTATCTAATGGAACCATTCACAATGCGCCGACGTAAACTTAATTACCAGTCCGTAAAATTAAGGGATTGCAAACTCCAAGCTCTTGCGGTTAATTTTACGTTAGGTTTAAGAACCAGCCGATCAGAGCCGACGTAAACATTGTATTTTGTGCACGAAATAAGGACTTTTTTCGACGAAACACTTGTAATTATCTTTCAAAATCGTTGTGTGTATGTATGATAGAAGGAAAAAGAATTAAAAAGACTCTGTACCATAAATGAATACATGGAAATAAATATCCTGTAGCAATGAAATCTGACGGTAAATGACAGGAGACAAGCTCGCATAGCTGGCGAACGGACGAGAGACAATCCCTGTCGTAGATAAAACAGTGTCTCTGTATATTTCTTAACATTATGACGGACTACTAGTTTACGAAAACGATATCATCGAAACATCTCATCGGGGTGTGATAGCTAGGGGCACAGGAGACCTTACACTTCTTTTTATTACAAAAGGGGAATCAAATCGTAAGATAGTGTCAAACAGTTCAGGTTTCATCCACATGTACAAAACGAACTGATGAGTCATTTCTTACAGTAGATTACCGAAATCGCCTTGACATAACCTTCTTCGATTCAAGGGATGAACCCATTTTCTGCACCATTGCATAGTTTGCCTTTTAAGGTACACAGCTCCCAGAAGCAAAGCAAGAGGTTTTTGAAGTAATATGAATTCCACTACCACATAGTTTGATTCCATCAAGGTATTAAAATATAAAACTGCGAAATAGCCCAAAACGTCCGTGCTAAATAACATGGCAGTGTTTTGATTGGCTGCTGTGTACTCTTTACGTTCATGTTACGTTCCTCCATTGTGAATACCTCTAATTTTACGGCTACGTTACGTCGTTAAGTTTACGGTTACGTTTGCATTATGAATGGGGCCTAACTGTGGGGAAGAGGCAACCTGGCATGCTCAAGTCAGTGGGAAAGTGCCAGTACTGGAGATGCTGTGTGTAGTTATGGCCAGTGTAAAGCTGCACAGAATGTGAAGAAACTGTCGAAACACTGAAATTTGCACCAAATAATCATGTTTAAAGACTGCTTTTAAGATTTTGCTGTCAGTACGAAATACACATAAGTTACCACAATTACAGCGACAATGCGGGTGTTTAAAAGTAACTATTTCAATGGTATTTTTACCAATTAAAATGTATTGGCCTGTATTGTGAGCAATTAGGGCGAGGATAAAGCTTCGCAGCACGTGAAAAATCAGTCGAAATTTTGAAATATGTAGTCTACCTAAAAAAAAATCATGTTTAAGTGTTGCTTATCATGTTTTCATTCATTCTGAAATACACCTGTCGCAATTTCTGTCAGTAGATGTGTTTACAAATATCACAAACATTCTGCAAAGTCTTTTGTACAGTATACATATGTTACTTGGCTTCAATGAAAACTCTCTTACAAAACGGTTGAAAACAAAACAGAACACATTAAGTGATTCTCTTGTACCGAAGGCCAGTGGCCGATGCACAGGACTCGTAGAACAAACAAGATATGACAGAACACCCCTGCACGTGGTAGCACACAGTCGGCTATTGTAGTAGGCAAAGGGCAGTGCATAATGGTGCTCCTGGCAGGATAGCGAGTCACTGTCTCGGTCTCGCTTGAGAATGTCTCGAAACAACTTACACTCTGTGTTCCGACACAACGGAACATAGCTGTGCGCCAGCACAGTGTGCTGAAACGGCCGTAGTGCCCAACCCTAGTACCCACACATGTGAACAATCTATGGACTGTTGTAACTTATAAGATGCGTGTTTTATAATATTCTTCTTGATACTTGTAGGGTCGAAAGGGAATGATACTGTTCCAAAAGCAAATGAACTAATACATCTCAGTCTGCGGTGAATGTACCACCACTCCATTGTGGAGGCAAAGAGGAATCTTCAGAATATTTTTGCTCTGAATCCATTGTGATTGGTATTCAAAACAATTTCAACGTTAAACCACAGTTGTGAAGCTCCGTAGTGATGAAATGGCATCTTGTTGACAGGCGGAACAACACCAGTGCTCGCAGCGGCCAGCTGTCAAGAATAAGTTTTCTACCCAACAGCTCACTGTACCTTTCCGCGTAAATTATAAATTGCAACCACCTGAACAACTATATAATAGTACATTTTAAAAAAGAAACACGTTGATACTCTAGTCTGTTTATTGGTACTGTTAGGTTCACCAATTAAAAATCAGAAAACACCCCGCTGAAATCATATAGTTTTACTATTTATTCAGAAGAAAAAACAAGCACTTCTATATGTCAGCCATTCACATTTTTTTTCAACACCCACACACACTCTCTAACCCAGACATCTCTCTCTACTGCCAACCCTATCATATTAAATTTAATTTCAAATATGTTACAAACTCAACATCCTCCCACCTTGAGTTGTGGGAACAACTCAACACATCATCATTTATCCACATTACAATACAAAACTGAATTTACTATACGCAATACAAAACAGCAAGATCACCTCTCCCCTTTCTTGTCTCTTTTGGAACTAAAAAAAAAAAAACACTTGAGATAAATATCACATAGAATAAATGGACACTTGTGAAAAAATATCACTCAATCCTCAAATCTTTTGGGTTTAATCACCAGTCTCCCACTACTAGTTTTCAGTTTGGAGCTATCGGTCGATGATTTAATTGTCCTTCGGTCACTTTCTTTCTTTTCACACAGCTTAAATTGTCTGAAGGCGTGGTCTTCTGCAGATGTCACTTCGAGTGGGTATACCTTCTGCACCGGTCTCACGAGTACCCCTCTTTCAGTCTTCAGGCGAACAAGTCTCACAACACCACCTTTGCCAGGGATAACTTCCCTTACTCTTGCCAACGGCCAATTCAGTCTCTTGGAGTTGTCATTGTCTATTAGTACTACTTCATCCACGAAGGGTTTGAACTGACTTTTTGTAGGGTGGTTCTTCTGAATTAGTTGTCCAAGATATTCATTCCTAAACCTCAACCTTAAAGTTTCTTTTATTTTCTGTCTATATCTGTATCTTTTGTCGAATCTTACATTTTCTATCATGTCGATATCGGGCATTCCAACCTCCTTGACCTCTTGCAGAAACATTGCAGGGGTTATTGCCATCAGGTCACTCCCATCATTGGACAGGTAGGTAAGGGGCCGAGAATTCATCACAGCTTCGATGTCACACAAGACTGTCATCATTTCTTGGTACGACAAGCACGAATTTCCCAGAACTTTCCTGAGCATTTGTTTGAAAACACCAATCAACCTCTCCCATCAACCTCCCCACCATGGTGCAGCAGGAGGATTCAATTTCATTTGCAGAACTATATTCAACAATTTTATCCCACTGAATCGTCTCCAAGGCATTACAGACGCCATGAAAATTCGTCCCATTATCACTGTAGACCATCGCTGGCCTTCGTCTGGATACAAAGCATTTAAAGATAAAAATTTCATTGTTCCGTATTGAAATTATTAACATTAAAAATTTAAATAAGAATGTAATTACTACATTTCTTTCTTTTATGTATTGAATTGGTTGAACTTCAATTATTTAATTTTTAATGGATACAAAGCGTCGAAAAGCTTCTAGGAATGTTGAGGTAGCCAAAGATGTCACAAGCTCCAGATGGACTGCACGAAAAACAGCACACGTGAACAAACAGACCCAGGCTTTCTCTCCTCCTCTCAAAATCAAAGGTCCTGCAAAGTCTACCCCTGATATCTCAAAAACCGAAGCCTCTCTCACTCTGTCAACGGGTAGATGAGCCTGTTCCGCTTCAAGATGTTTTCCATGGTATCTTCGGCAGACAACACATGATGCGATTGCACTTTTCACAGTTCTTCTTCCACCGAGGATCCAGTATTTCTCTCGGAGCCCGCTGAGCAGAATCTGTGTACCATCATGACATAACTCTTTTTTTCCCTAATGAGAGCACGAACTAAAGCATGTTTTGCAGGAAGGATAATAGGACAGCGGAAAGCGTAATCATCCAGACGTGCTATTATCTTTGTTTTCAGTCTCATCACTCCCTCGTCATCAGTGAAAACACAGTGTGTGTTAAATCTCTCGTCCTTTACATCTATAAAACACTCTTTTTGTATGAACTTCATCACAATTTTCTCCGCTCTGGTTGTCTCCTCAACTGATAGTTCTGCGTATATCCTAGTTAATTTTTGCTGTCGACAATTGTGCAGAAATCTCAAGATCCACCCCATCATGCGAACTGTTGTCCGAAAACTCAAGAAATAGTCGAGGTGCCACTCTTGCGTGTTTGACTTATTTTCTATTGCGGTCATAGTGTTGACTTTTCTTCTTTTTTCTTCGAACACTTCTTCATCGTTTCTTGTAACTTCGGAGCAGGGCCTTTGAGTAGGGGATTGTTTCAGCCATTTCGGACCCTCCCACCATCTCTGTTCCAGTAAATGCTTTGGATCACATCCTCTTGATGCCAGGTCATCTGGATTCATGGTTCCTGGAACATGTCGCCACTGTTCAGTTCTGGATAATCTTCGGATTTCTTGAACTCTATTCCATACGGAAGTTCCCCAAGGTTCATCTAATTTTATCCAGGATAACACTGTCGATGAGTCACTCCAATAATGAACAATAATTTCTTTTGACCTTAAGGATGGTAACACTGATGTGGCAAGTCTAACACCTATAGTAGCTGCTAATAATTCCAGACGTGGTATGGTGAACTTCTTCTTGGGTGCCACTCGTGCCTTTGCTTGTACAAGCTATAGATCCATGTTATCAATCCTCTGTACTCGCAAGAATATAACTGCTGCATATGCGGTTTGACTAGCATCGCAGAATATATGTATAGAGATATCTTCAACCGACTGCAGCCTTCCAATCAGACATCTGTGAATCTTAATCTCAGCCAGGAGAGGTAGTTCTTCCAACCATTTCAGAAACCTTTTCTTTGTCGGTTCATTTACCTCAGTGTCCCAGTCCAGCTCAGAAGCCGAAAGTTCCTGCAGAATTAATTTAGGGCAGAGAGATACAGGACATGAAAAACCAATAGGATCAAATACTTTATGAGCAGCTCTGAGTATTGTCCTCTTTGTTATTACATCAGGTATGATATCAATGACATGTGCCAGATTCAACTCAATAGTATAGTTTTCTTTATTCCAAACGAGTCCTAACACTTGTGACAGGTTTTCAGTTGTTTTGTCGTGAGAATACTCCCACCCTCGCAGGTTGAAAGATGCCTTCTCCATAATTATTTTTGCCTCTTTCATGAATGAATTGCTCAGTTTCATTGTTAACACTTGTACAATTATCTACATAGAAACATTCTCTCAGCCTTTCTATTGTCGGAACCAAGTAGGGATTGTTATCAACTGCTTCTCCATCTCGCTCAAATGGAATTCTATTGTTGCCGACAGCAAGAAAGGAGAACATGCAAGACCGGAAACAACTCTATTATGACGAAATACTTTCATCTTTTCTGTACTTTCCTTATCCCACCTAAAAAATCTTAGAAAGTCACGGTCTCTAGGATAGCCGTTTATTTGGAGAAATGCCTTTTCTATGTCTGCGATGACTCCAATATCATTTTCTCTGAACTTCAGTAATGAATTAGGAATCAACTCTATAAGGTTAGGTCCTTTTTCAATACAATCATTTAGAGAAGGAGTGTTCCTCTGTTTCGCAGAGGCGTCAAATGCAGGTCTTATCTTGGTGGTGCTGGTCTCTTTCAAGACAGGTTGATGTGGTAAATAGTGTCCGCCATTCACCAGCTCTTCTTCAGATACCATTGCAATAATTCCTTGCCCCATCCAATCTTCCTAACTCGTTCATTCTTCTCGATGGTAGATTCCTTTTCTGCAGGATCAGTAATTCCAAGAATTTCTAAGTCCCAGAGATCACAAATTTTTGTTTGCTTTGAAAACAATGTCACCAACAGTGACGCTGCATCCCTTCTAGGTTTATTACTTGTAATTTTTCCCATTAGTGTCCACCCTAGAACAGTCTCAACTAGAACTCGACCACACTTTAGTTGATGTGTCCTCCCAGTAAGCAATTCACCTGCGACATCTGCCCCCAGTAGAATCTGTATGGGTCCTCGGTCTTGTACATCTGTTAAACAAATCTTCACATCCACATACCTGCCAACCCTTCCGATTTACCCGGAAACTTTCCGGTTTTTAACTCGTCTTCCGATTTTCCGATTTATTTTTACTTCTTCCTATTTTTGACCAATATAACTTCTAGTACGGCCAATACTCTTCCCCTACGATAAATTCTTATGTGTTTGTGTAATTTACGAAACCTCATTTTCAAGAGTATTTATTTGATGCTTTATTTCGTGAGTATTTCGTCCTGCGCCTTCGTGTATCGTGTTTCCCGCTCACCACAGCAGCGTGTCCGCTTTATACAGCTGGGGATTCGGGGCGGCAATTGTCCTAGCAAGACAGGCTGGCGCGCGCTAGCGACTCAGTTAATCGGGATGAAAGAATGAGTTAATTATTGTTGTTCGCGCGCTGTTAACATCGTTTCTCTGCGTAGTTTCGTCGGAGTTTTAGGCCCCTTTTTTTTTTGCATTTGTATGCTTTCCCCCACTGTCAAAGTCATATGTTAATAATGTATGGGATATATAGAATTGTTTTGTATGTGGTAGTTTCGCGTATTTAAGTGCATCATTTTAATGAGTTGAATGTTTTTAAGGGGGTTGTGTCGGTGACAGTTTCAGGTAGTTTATTTTCTCGTTAAGGCCAAAAATATAACAAACGTTATCTCCAAGTGTTCAGAGATACCTATAAATTTCCGTTCATTTTACCGTCTGATAAAGAAACTACCATATTCTTTCGCGTAATTAACGCCCTTGCATAATTTACGCATCCCAATATTTTTGGGTCCAAAGTGGACAAAAAACAAATGTTCACGTATTTGACGCTCCACAACTTCGAACATCCATCACGCAGCTCCGGATGCGTTTCGAAATAAAGATGTCAACTACTCAAGTAGCAAGCTTCCTATTGCGAAAGCGGGCATTCCAGATACAGGGCAACGTGCTGTTATTAGCCGGCACTAGTTTGAGTGTTTCGGGTACGTGACATTCTGTGATCACAAAATTGTCAGTCCACAGTATTCGAGTAATACTGCATCATACTAACTCGCGGTGATCAGTTACGCCGAAACATACGGGAAGAGGGCAGCGAGTATTCAATGCCCAAATGAAAAGTGCGTTACCGCGGTAACAGAAGTGCACGTCAAGCGGCCAACATGTCTCGCAAAGCATTTCGCGGACCAAAAAGTTGCAAGTTTCCGCAAGTAGAGAAGGATCTGCTTAAATATATGATTTTGTGACGCAACGTTGGATAAGCAATTTCTCACGAAATGCAGTATTTTAAAGAATGTGAAATAACCGCTGCACATGGAATCAGTGTCTCGGATTTGAAGGTTAGCCGAGTCTTGATTAATTTTATGACGAGAAATGGACTTCCTCTTCGGCGAAGATCATCATCATGCCAAAAAATGGCGAATGATTTAAACCATTTTCATCGTTTTGTGATTGAGAAGCGTAAAGTGAGGAATATTTGATCTCCCTTATAGGAACCGCAGATCAGACGCCAATCAGTTTCCATATGCCACCAAGTCGAACAATCGATAAGAAAGGATCATACAGTGTTATCGTACGCGCTACCGGAAGCAAAAAGCAACGATGTACTGCAATGCTTGCTATAACAGCTGATCTCAGAAAGCTTACACCTTACATTGATCTAAAACGAAAAACAATGTCCAAAGCAAAATTTCCGCGAGTGATCCACGTTCGTATTCAAGAAGAAGAAGAAGGATGGATGGACACGTCACTCGTACAAGATTGGATACGAACGGTTTTGCCGGTATGTCATTGTTATGGCATTACATGAATTGTACTTTTATTAGTTCATGTTTTCACTCCAGGTCGTATTGTCAGCTCGTAATGGGAAGAATATTTTCCAGTCGGTACTTCAATCCCACGTGTCTAACTTACCTGATGTACCCTATTTGAATTTTCAGGAAAAATCTCGCTCCAGAATTTTACGCCAAATGACGATAACCGCAAACGAGTTGAACCAGTTGTGTTTTTATATTATTTTTGATGTATCTTTTAAATGTAAATGAATTGTAAATATCTTAATTGCGTGAATAATTTACGCATCCGAAGTTTTCACCTGTATTTTTCGTCAAAAAGTGCGTTAATTACGCGAGAAAATACGATATTATGCATTTTGTTGCGTGTGTCGGTGTGACATAAATATTATTATTCGTTTAAGTGTCATAAATGATAATGATAAGGTACATTTTCTTGTAACCATTTTTATGTTTTGGTAGTTTAAGATTTGAAATTTAACGGTCAATTCGCATTGTAACTGTAGATATGTATGCCTTTTATCTTCACCTTTTTTCACCTAGACCTTGGTGGAATATATGTGATGAAATCCAGGAATAAAAAAATCTTCCTATTTTTGGTTTCTAAAAGTTGGCAGGTATGCATCCATTATCTCATCACTCCAAGTACCATTCCTAACATATGGGACATCTTCACAAATTATTTCTTGGCTCAAAACTTGCAGTTCCTTGGAATAGTTTCCCTCTAATCTTCTTAAACTTATGTTGTAACAATTGTGCTTTACCTCTTGGGAACATGCTCCACCAAACAGAGTGTATTAGTTTCCTTTCCGACTGACTGGTACCCCATTTGTTCAGCTAGGCCACGCACAATGTAAGATTTAGTAGACCCGGTATCAGTGATCGCTCGCACTGTTTTTTGTTTACTCTTACCCATAACAACTGCCAGAGTTTGCAAATATACCTCAGGAGAACAAGAGACGTTAGCCATAGTCTTACCTACATGAGTGGCATCCTCACTAATCGACTTTCTTTGTCTTTGTTACCAAGTTTGTAACGCATTAGTACCACATGCTTCCCACCACAAACAATACATCTAATAATGGATTTACAAGCTTTACTTTGATGAACTCTCTTTAAACAATTAAAACAACAGTGCTTGTTACTCAAGATTTTCCTTTCCTCTACAGTCATTTGTTGAGCTTTAATGCATTCTGAACTTGAATGAGGTTTATGACAAAATACACACTCCTGTCTTTTAGAAATATCAGTAGATAACAAGGCAGAAGCGATGGGGACATTTGGTTCACAGGCTTCCCTTGGTTTTTTGCCTCCCTTAATCTTGAGCCCTTGGGATGTATTAATGTTGAACCCTTTCATTGCTAATGGAATTCTTTCCTCACTAACAACTTCACTTTGGAGAAAAGCCATGAGCTGTTTCAAACGATCTTTAGAGACAGAATCACATCTGAAAGAAGTATTCCTTTGCCAGGCCCTTAGTAAGTCTTCTGGCAAGGATGATTCAATTAAGGGGTATAGCATTGCAGTGCACTTTTCTGTAGTTACTCCTAAACTTTCCAGAGACCTGAGATGTGATTCTAATTTATCACATAAGCAGAGGTGCCAACTATTACGGATTTCACCTCACGATTACGGAGTTACGGTCAAAGGGGAAATTATTACGGAAAAGCTGACATAAAAAATTATAAAATTCTTTTATTAACAACCACCTACTCAATACAATACAATTGTATTTAATATATTATCCTCAATACGGTTCTATTATGAGATTAATTCCATGTAACAAAGCTGACATTATCACGAAAAAATAATTTTCGACGGAAATAAAATAAAAGGAAAAATGATGAGTCCTTTTGAGTCTTTCTCCTAAACTGTCTATATTTCAATGCTTGTGAGTTGGCAACGATACTTTTTCGATCGTGACTTCCTTTTGCTACCTATAAGCATTGTAAAATTCATTGTGAATGTAGGAGCTCAGGCGCTGCTCTTCTCCACTACACATCCTTCAGTAATGTTGTATTTGCGTGTTAAGTGTACCTGACAGTTGACAGAAAGATTGAGAAAGAAGTGAGGCCTACATTAAGCACATCTGGACTGGTATCTCTTATGGTTCAGAAAACAAAAATGTTATCACATTCGGAAGGATGCTTCAAGAAAAACTGCACTGACAAGCAGCTGCGTGAGAAACAAGCTACGAGGAATGTTTTATCACAGGACCAACAGGTTGCGTGCAAATATTATTGTGTAATATGATATACTTTTGGATAGATTGCTAGAGGGAAGGGCAAAAGGGGTGTCATTATCAAGAAGGAAGGAGCATGCTTTGGACTTGGCTCGAAATTTTTCTCAGGTGCGGAGGGCGATTACTGATAATCCACTTCAAAGTTTTCACCTCTGCGTAAGCTACTAAGTGTTGGTTTTTCTGTAGAATTTACTGCATTGGTTAAAACTAGCTTCAGTAGTTCACAAACGTAAACTTCTATCTGTAAGTCCTCCCTACCATATCGAGCTTGAAGACTGTATATCGCTTTATGATAATTGTCGGCAGTCGGGGGGAAACTTGTGACTAACTCGTACGCTCTAGAACCTTCTATCATAGCTTGAATGAGATACTGGAATTTATCTTCCTCCCCCACATCCTCATCTTCGTGTATTTTACGGAACTGACTCCAAAAATATAACCAGTCAATCATTTCCCCAGAAAACTTCAATTCTATTTTTGGAAGCCTGTATTTCTTTCTTTCAACTATATTTTCATTTACTGCACTTTCGGTAGAGTGGTATTCAAAAATCTTGTTGCTTTAGCCCTACAGCTCAAGAATTTACGTCTATATTCATCAGTTGATTCTTGCTCATCTGCTATTTGATCAACCTCACAATTATCATCTATCATCTGTTGAAATACCAATCCATCTAAATTAGCGATACTATCATACCTTTCTTGAAGGATTTCTAGTTGTACCTGAATTTCTTCTGTGTCTGGTTCACCGTCTTGTAACGATGACATAACCTCGTATACTCGTGTAAATAACCACCGCTTTATGGTCCTTGCTTTCGTGAGGTTTTCCATCTTTTTTTTCACGGGGGTCTTCCTTTATTAATGATGTCCTGTCACGGTCGCCAGTAAATGTTAGGTTCACCAATTAAAAATCAGAAAACATCCCGCTGAAATCATATGTTTTACTATTTATTCAGAAGAAAAAACAAGCACTTCTATACGTCAGCCATTCACATTTTTTTTTTCAACACCCACACACACTCTAACCCAGACATCTCTCTCTACTGCCAACCCCATCATATTAAATTTAATTTCAAATATGTTACAAACTCAACAGGTACAGCATGGTAGTAGTACCGAGGGAAAACGTTAAGTGCTTTGTGTCGTTTCTATGGCACTGAAAACTTTCATTGCAAGATTTGACAATGTACTATAATCTTAGTTTCACAAATAATTTCAGCAGTACCTTCACAGCATTCATGGGGAAAATTAGGTATTTCCATTAGGGAGTTAACACTGTACCACATACGGACTTGTGAGCATTCTCCTCAAACATACAGGAAGGCATTCCTTAAAAACTAATAAAGTAGAACCTCGATTATACTTTCCCGGAAAGTAAGTGTGACAGTTCATTACGATTTTTTTCACACAATTAACACCACGCTTCTGGTTTCCTTTTATAGATTCACTTCCGTTTCGACTAGAATGTCAATGAACCCACATTCTTAACAACACTTTGGCATTGCATCAAATTGAGATGGTCCATAAAGGTCCAATTTAAACATCGTTCTTCAACCTTCAACTACAACTTCGTATTTTTTCATCAGAGTGAACCACATCACCATATGCCATTGATTTTCGACTCTTGTCTGTTGTAAACAAATAATTGCAGGTCACTTCACCATCTTTCATCATTATTTTATTCAACATTATTTTTTATTAAATACGATTTTCATCGTCATTTTCATTGTAACCGCTGGTTGGCCAACATAATTTTATAGCAATCTTATCACTTGTTCATAACAGACTGTTGCTTTGTTCATTTTAATTATAATAGAAACCTTCTAATGTCAATATTAATAATACTTTCACCAATTGTATATTTCCTCACTCATTGTAATATCTTTAAAAACCAACTTCATTACAAGTCTTTTACCGTATGTTAATTTTAGTTCAAGTCTCTCCAAGGCTTTTTAAAAATTTGTTTTATTTCATGTACATGTAAATCAGGTGCCTGATTTTATTTGAAGGTTAAGATAATGGCTGATGATGCCTAAATACAAGACGAAACATGTACCATTTTAGTTAACATGCCAATGTAAATCAACTAAGACAAGACTTATTGTATTGATTAGGTGGTCAAATTTATAAATTAACTTATTGTCATTATTCCAATCAAATATCATCAATACGGATCAAAAATGATATTTATCACGTGTTCTTAATTCGTCTGAAATATCCTCAGGCCTTCTGTGCATCGTTTCAGTTGAAAATTTGTGATTCTTAAGAAGGGTGGTAATTTTATTCTTGTTCTCTGCATCTGTAATTTCAAGTCCAACTGTTTGGAGATCCTCTTGAATTTCTTTGATCCAATGCCCTCCTGTTTTCTTTCTCAGATTTCTCATCACTAGTTGTCGTAAAATCCTGTTTTCTGGTAATCGTAAGATGTGAAAGAAATAAGAGATTCTTTTCATCATCATGCTGGTAACTGGGTCAATTTCTCGATAGACAGTTCATTTGGGAGGATTCTTCAGACTCCTTCAACCCGGTACTTTTTATTTATGCAAGTTCTAATAATTCTTTTCCGGTTTGATGAGCTGATCCGTTCTTTCATTTTTAATTTGGAAGGTTTCGGAAGCATAAGTGGCTTCAGGCAAAGTTACAGTTTTGTAGTGTTGGATCTTAGGCCGCTATTAGCCGTGGGCGACTAGTTGCACCACTTGTTGCCAGAGGATTTAAGTACCGGGCGATCAGTGGCGCAACTTGTGAATAATTGCTTGGTTCATACCGGAGAATAGTCATTTGAGAGAATGGCGTCCTACAAAGAACTTCTTTTTGCTCTTCTATTAAGAAGGAAAAACAGAACTGTTAGGAAAATGTGGAAACATCCTATATTTGTTTCTCGACTGACTAGAGGTTTATATTGTACATTGTTTGACGATCTAAATGAGGATGACATTAAATTTTTCAATTACATGCACATGTCAGTCATTTTACGAATTGCTCGGCTACATAAAAGAAGAAATAATGGGAAACGACACAGAACTAAACAAGTGTTTCGGAGCTGAGCTGTAATTCACTAATATAGCCATATAATGGATCAGTGGTACTTGTAAACGATTATCAAATTTTTATGGGTATTATATATATTTCCATGTAAGAGGTAGTAGTAAACATTTTATAATACATACCGGGTGAGTTGGCCGTGCGGTTAGAAGCGCGCAGCTGTGAGCTTGCATCCGGGAGGTAGTGGGTTCGAATCCCACTGTCGGCAGCCCTGAAGATGGTTTTCCGTGGTTTCCCATTTTCACACCAGGCAAATTAATTAAAGCCACGGCTGCTTCCTTCCAACTCCTAGCCGTTTCCTATCCCATCGTCGCCATAAGACCTATCTGTGTCGGTGCGACGTAAAGCCACTATATATATATTTAATACCTAGAGTATTCTTCTCGCCTACAGGTTTTGCTTAGAATTCTGGAATTAAGTTCCTTAAAATGCTGTTCCAAGAATTCATTGTTTCTATTTTGCCAGTGTAAACTTCAGTTCTGGAATCCCAAGTGACTGGTTTTCATTCTGCTTCAAGAATGGTCTTCAGTATTTGACTTTCAAATAATTTTGCCATTTCCTTCATTTCCTGTTGTAGTTTATTTGATGTCTCCGTGTTCAATAAATAAACTATCTCAATAAATAAAATATTCACTTTACCACAGCACGAGACCAAACAAGGTAATGAAGAAAGATAGTGGTTAGGTGGATCGCTGACTCAATTGCGTTCTTATCTTCCGCATTACGTCAAGCTGGTGTGAGAACACAAACTTGAGTGACGTTTCCGTATGCGCGGGGAGGTACAGCGGGCAACTAGTTGCGCCACTAGTCGCCCACAGCTTATAGGTTACCTTTACTGCAATGCCCCGTCACGCATTTGAGCAACTAAAGGTCGCCAGAGCAGTTGCGGCCGGTAACTAGTTGCTCAGTTGCGTCAGTAGTCGCCCGCGGCTAATAGTCTCCATCTGATCCAGTGGTCCGTGACTCGCCAGAGCAACTAGTTGCGCCACTAGTCGCCCACGGCTAATAACGGCCGGCCTTAGTGTCTATTGACAAGCATTTTTTTTTATAAGTTGACCAGGTTAGAAATTGTGCGTTTTTCATTTTGTTGGTTCTCTTTATCCATGTTGCTTTCTAGCTTAAGTTGTGCATAATGATTTCTCCAAGGTATTTAAATTGTAGGACTATGTTAATTTTTTGATCATTTATGATAACTTTGTTTATGTCGAGGGGTTTCATTGGCATGATCTGATTTTTCTCAGAGGATATGTGTAATCCTATTTTTAATGCAATTTTCAGGAGACTGGTGATTGATCACGGGCTTCGTCCATGTCAAGGGCTAAAAGAGCTAAATCGTCTGCAAACGCTAAGCAGTTCGTCCTTATTGAGGGTTTTGCTCCAATTTTGATTTTAGGTGGTTTTTTTTTTTCCCCATGATGTAATCTAGAGCCACATTGAAGAGCAATGGGGATAATCCATCACCTTGTCGGAGGCCTGTATTTATAATACCAATATAAATGGTCCATTATTGGACATTATAAATTTTCCAGCTCATTCCTGTTGCCTGCGTTTCGCCCTCGTGTGCTAGGTTGGGCTCGTCAGTTGGTACCTAGCACACCTACCAAGACACATGGCTAGTGCATACCGTGGAGGCCAGTGCGTAGGCTACTTGAAAATTTATAATGTCCAATAACGGACTATTTATATTGGTATTATAAATTTACTCATTCAGGACAAAATTTCAGATTCCCTACGGGAATCAACATCTGTATCATCGGCCTGTATTTATTGTGAAAGCATTTGACTTTTCTCCCCTGAAATTTACCTTTGAAATTGTGTTTGTTAAAGTTAGTTCAATAAGGATTTTTTAAAAGAGTAGGTCTGTGTATACTATCATAAGTAATAAGTATACATATTGCTTTTTTACTTTTATTTATGTTCAGCCAAATTGTTGGTGGTTCATTCGTTTAAACCGGATTTTCAGTTTTCCCGTGCTGCAGGTTTTTTTTTCCAGGGTTCCTCCAAAAAATGTAGAATTGAGGTTCCACTGTATAACATACTGCTTCACATAGTCAGGCTACCAAAAGCACTATTATGTTCATTTTTGAAATGACAAATCTTAAGACTATCATTTAGAGAATCCGTCTCATCTTCTAGAAACTGTACGTGTACGAGGGTGAGTCAATAAATAAGTCGCAAAACTGAATTGAGGCAAAAATAATCAAAGTAACTTTCTGACATTTATTTCACTTTTCCACATATTCATCCTGTACATTCTGGCACTTATCCCATCTCTTTAACAAGTCCCTGAAAGCCAGCTTTGGTTACTGTCGCAAGCCAACGTGTAACCTCATATATTACGGCATGGGGCCGAAGACCTTCGATGTTAGGCCCCTTCAAACAACAAGCATAATCATCAGATTACGGCATCATCTGTATCAAAATGATGGTCACCCAAATGATTTTTTAGGGGCCCAAACAGATGAAAATACTGGGGGCTAAGTCAGGACTGTACAGTGGATGATCGAAATGCTCCCCATCTCTGATGCTTAACCTTCCATGGTTAAACTACTGGATCCAATTGAACACAGCTTTCCGTGAGCAACAGTTTTCACCATAGACGGGATGCATTTCGCGATGCACTTCTTATGTGGACAGTCCTTTGGCCTGCAAAAAACTCACAACTGCATGCTGTTCTCCTCATGTACAGTCATTTAACACATGTGCCATTGTGCACTAACAGCCTCTGACTGACTGACTGATTGCCTACGAGATGTACGACAAGCATACATATGCTGCCGTCTGCTGGCAAAACTTGTGCGCATAATTTCCAATGGTAAACGCACACTCACGTTTGCGACTTATTTATTGACTCGCCCTCGTATTACACAATCATGAATAGAAACTGTTTTAACAAGTAACCAGACACATAATTCATGCTATTTAACTCTCCAAAATATTTTGACAGTTCTGCATTCAGTACATCAATAATTGATTGAACATTAACACCAATGATGACAATTCAAGTTTATGAGCACTTTTTATGAACAACATTGTCCGGCTCCATGGCTAAATGGCTAGCGTGCTGGCCTTTGATCACAGGGGTCCCGGGTTCGATTCCTGGCATCATTGGTTATTTCCGCTGGCATGAGGGCTGGGTGTATGTCATCTTCATCATTTCATCCTCATCATGGCACACAGGTCGCCTACAAGCGTGAAATCAAAAGACTTGTCCTTGGGCACTCCCGGCACTAAAAGCCATACGCCTTTTTGTTGTTGTTGTTGTTGTTTGAGTCATCGGTCCATAGGCTGGTTTGATGCAGCCCTCCTTGCCACCCTATCCTTTGCTAAACTTTTCATTTCTACGTAACGTTTGCATCCTACATCTGCTCTAATCTGCTTGTCATATTCATACCTTGATCTACCCCTACCCTTCTTACCGCCAACACTTCCTTCAAAAACCAACTAGGGTGTCTTAAGATGTGTCCTATCGTGCTATCTCTTCTCGTCAAATTTTGACAAATCAATCTCCTCTCACCAATTCGATTCAGTATCTGTTCATTCATGATTCGATCTATCCATCTCACCTTCGGCATTCTTTTGTAACACCACATTTCAAAAGCTTCTATTCTCTTTCTGAGTTAGTTATCGCCCGTGTTTCACTTCCATTCAATGCCACGCTCCAGATGAATGTCTTCAGAAACATCTTTCTGATTCCTATATCAGTGAAGTAAGCAAATTTCTTTTCTTACGAAAGCATTTCCTTGGTTGTGCTATTCTGCATTTTATGTGCTTACTTTTGCCATCGTTAGTTATTTTACTAACCGAGTAACAATATACGTCTACTTCCTTCATTTCTTAATCTAATATTTCCTGCATCGCCTGTCTTCAACTGCACTCCATTACTTTTGTTTTGGACTTATTTATTTTATCTTGTACTTCTTACTCAAGACTTTGTCAATACCATTCAGCAACTTCTCAAGATCTTCTGCCTGCAGTTTCAGATAAAATAACAATATCGAAAAATCTCAAGGTTTTGATTTCCTCTCCTTGGATTGTGATTCCCTTTCCAAATTCCTCTTTGATTTCCTTTACGACCTGTTCTATGTAAACATTGAAAATGAGGGGGAACAAACTGCAGCCTTGCCTCATTCCTTTCTGGATTGCTTTTTATCCTTTCTGGATTGTTGCTTCTTTTTCAAAGCCCTCGGTTCTTATCACTCCCGACTGATTTTTTATACTGATTGTAGATAATTCTTTGTCCTCGGTATCTGATCCCAATCAACTTCAGAATCTTAAAGAGCTTGGTCCAATCACAGTTATCAAATGCCTTTTCTAGATCTATGAACGTCATGTACGAGGGCTTGTCCTTAATTCGATCCTCTAAGATCAGACGTAAAGTCAGGAGTACACCTCGGCGATCACAGAAAACTGTTGCCATGAGTTTCCTGGTGGACAGAACTGTTTTTAATTTTTTTTAATTTGGTGGGTGAATTAGCATGATGCCACTCTATTGACTTTCGTTTACTCTCAGTTGATGCATAACAAACCCATGTTTCGTCCCCAGTAATGATGCGAGTCAGGAAAGAGTCTCCTTCATCGGAATAACGTTCCAGAAACGTCAGTGCTGCAGCCATACGCTTGGTTTTGTGCTCATCGTAGCATGCGAGGGACCCACCTTGCACAGATTTTTTAATAATGCAGATGGTCTTTGACAATTTCATGAACAATTGTTCGAGACACATTAGGAAAATGTTCAGAGTTCATCAATTGTGACGCGGCGATCGTTCCTCACGCATTCGTCTCCTGCGCTCAGCAGTTGGTCTGTAATGACAGATGGTCTAAACGATCACAGACTCAACACAGGCAATGCTAGCATCACGCAACCTCGCACAGAGCAGGCAGACAAGCCACTTATGCTGTCTGACCTTGCCCAGCGGCTGCCCAAGTCGTCAGCGCTTCATGCGGTGTTAACGGGTACTACTTTCCGGATGGCCCTCGTACATTACCGTGGACTTTTGTTGCGCATATATCAACGTTGAGCTTTGCTGTCGTGGAGATATTGTTCAGTCGTGTTGACTGGCGATGGTTTTTGTCATAATTGTCTTACAGTGTAAGGATGCATGGTCTTCGCTCAATATCGACAAGGAAAATTGTGAAGATGATTATAAAAATGAAAACATTGTTGTAAAGGAATGATTGCTTGAAGAATAAGACAAGAGGAACTCGTGAAAGAAAGGACGACTTCCTTTACAGTAGAGCTGGCAGAAAACTAAATGTCGAAAGCTCATGAAATTGATCATCAATAACATTACATTGACCATTGCTTTTGTGATGTGCTTTCTCTGCTGTTGCCACTCATCTCCGATAGATGGGTGAGTAGCTGGGGAGTTAGATAACTTTCTTCTTTAGCATGCCGTTCCTCTGGTTAATAAATTTTCTGGTACTACTGGTAGATAACACACTGGTTCATGATAGTATTCCAGCTGTTCGATCCCTACTGAGGCACTGATTGGAATGAACCGTGTGCACACTTATCGGAATAATAGCAGAGGAGTGTCTGTCTGTCTACGGCCTGGTCATTGCAGCTCTGAAACGTTGGACTCTTAGATTGGCAGCATAGTACTGTTCATTAAAAGTGAGAAAAGTTTGTGATTTTTCATTTGATCGAGTATTTCACATGATGGCATTGCTTTTAATAGTAATATTCCTACTGCTGTCATTGTAATGACCTATGTTGATTTCAGTTGGGAAAATCCACAAAGTCAGTCTTTCTGAGGATGTAAAAAGGCAAGTTGAGAGTGAGTGTCTGCCATTATAATGAAAACTACCTGACCAGATTGTAACTCGCAGTAGGCAAGTGTGCCTGCCATCCTACGATGAGAATTTCCCGACTTGATTATGACTGATAGTAGGTAAGACGGCCTGCCATTACACTGAAAAATTCGTAACCCAGTTTTCACATGAGAAAAGACGTATGGTGACTTCCCCATCGCGTTTCTGGGGTAACGTTAAGAGCTATGCAATTTAATACAATCTTACGATACACTGCCTTATTTAGAATTCTGTATACACTCAACTACATTTAAGTAATACCAGTACTATCCTCCCCTGTAAACCACTTGACCTAGCCACGGTGGGGCGCTTGTGTTTCCCAATGAGGCAGATAGCCGAACCGTAGGTATAACCACATCGGAAGGATATCTGTTGAGAGACCAGACTAATGAATGGTTCATCGAAAGGGGATATCAGTCTTTCAGAAATTGCAGGAGCAGCAGTCTGGTTGATTGACAGATATGGCCTTGTAATAATATTTAGCATGACTTAACTGTATTGATACAGCTACACAGCTGAAAGCAATGGGAAACTACAGCTGGAACTACCTCCCGAGGATATGCAGCTCTTTCTGTATGAATGATGTACCGATGATGGCTTCATTCCAGGTAAAATGTGAAATTTTCCAAAATCAGATGTAGTTTGTATAAGTGAAGTACGCTGACATGAAGGGCAAGAGTTTTGGTCGGGCAGCTACAGAATTGTCAACGTAAATAAAAATATCCCTCGGTGATTGCTCCTTGCTCACTATTTGCATTAGCAACTCACAGCGCTAGACTGCACAGTACTCAGGGGAGTCCACTGGGGCACTTTGTATCTTGTGACTTCAACATTCCCCATACATATATTGTGTGTTATTGTAATTTATTCAGTGGTATATTACCGGACGAGTTGGTCGTGTGATTAGGGGCGCACAGCTGTGTTGTTGCATCCTGGATATAGTGGGTTCGAGTCCCACTGTCGGCAGCCCCGAAGATGGGTTTCCATGGTTTCGCATTTTTACATCAGGCAAATGCTGGGGCTGTACCTTAAGGCCACAGCCGATTCCAACTCCTAGCGCTTTCCTCTCCCATCATCGCCATAAGACCTCTCTGTGTCGGAGTGGCGTAAAATCTTTATTCCACAGTTATTATATCAACAGTGTTATTAAATGTTAAAATTTATATTTAAAGCGGATAACTTGAAATATCATAATGTTGAAATAAATACATATAATTTTACAAAGTTTATTCCACCTACTCACTACTGTACAATAATTGCAACGTCTATAAATACATAACAATATGTTAACAAGGGACTAGTTTCGACCCTGTGTGGGTCATCATCAGCCTAAGTAAGATACACTTTTGATTTGCCGATGACCTAAAACAAAATTACATTGTGGAAATAAAAATTAAGAGTGAACTGTGTGTGTGGTGCTGTAATATACATATGAAATGAAATGTTGATAGATAAAATTATGTTGTACTGATCAATGACAAATAAAATTTCAGGTTTGCATATGTTGCAATTAGACTGTAAGAATAGCATCAGAACGATTTTCTACAATGATGATTAAAATATTGCCCTTTTTTAGTGAATGCTCTAAAATTGCACATTAAAAGTATGGTTTTTTTTTGGTGACGCACGCTAGAGTTCGGGCCAGCTAGGAAGACATCCGGTGAGGGGAAGTGTGCGAGTGAGAAAGCACAGCCGTGGGAGCGAGAACGCTGACTTCCCCTTTTCGCTCAGTGTTGTGGCGACGTACAGTTGACCTGAAATATTTGTTATAACTGACATGTAACACTCCGCAGATTTCCAGTTAGTGGAATTCCCTTCCGGCTGTAAATTACAGACATACCTAGCCGAAATGAATGCATATAGAAGTGTTACAGATGACAGATAGATTGAAGGAGTTAGGACATAATTGAACCTCTTATTACATTAGCTGTCAATATCGTTTCCGTGTATCAATTTGCGTAGTCCTTATTTTTAAATTATAATTTGATGTAAAATAACGACGCTGTAAATGTACAGTGTAGAATATGGTTTGCTATAACACCAGGCTTCATAACCTGAACCACGTCATGTAAAATAACTCGATGATAATAATAATAATAATAATAAGCTACAAGAAAATTGAAAACTCTCAGATACTATGCGAAGAAGGAGGATAAATTTTTACGGTCATCTTCTCCTCAGAATGAACTCTATGATTAACCGAACAAATCTTGACTTCTTCCGTAACCCAAAACAAAACCAAACTGGTTTAAAGAAACTGAAAAAGACATGGTAGAATTAAAAATGACAGAAAATTCACTATTCGGTCGAACAGCTAAAGTAATAACTAAAGAAGAAAACATAACGTTCCAAAACAAATCTACATTAAAAGCCAAATCTATTATCTCGGAAGACGAGAAGAAACGACGATCAGAAAGAATGAAAAAATACTGGGCACTAAGAAAAAAACACACAGAGAAAATTGATTCAACATACCCCAAAGACGGTGAAACGAAATAATAATAATAAAAATAAAATGTCCGCCTCTGTGGTGTAGTGGTTAGCGTGATTAGCTGCCACCCCCAGAGGCCCGGGTTCGATTCCCGGCTCTGCCACGAAGTTTGAAAAGTGATACGAGGGCTCGAACGGGATCCACTCAGCGTCGAGGGGTCAACTGAGTAGAGGTGAGTTCGATTCCCACCTCAGCCATCCTGGAAGGTGTTTTACTCCAGGCAAATGCTGGGATGGTACCTAACTTAAGGCCACAGCTGCTTCCTTCCCTCTTCCTTGTCTATCCCTTCCAATCTTCCCATCTCCCACCAAGGCCCCTGTTCAGCATAGCAGGTGAGGCCGCCTGGACGAGGTACTGGTCATTCTCCCCAGTTGTATCCCCGACCCAGTGTCTCACGCTCCAGGACACTGCCCTTGAGGCGGTAGAGGTGGGATCCCTCGTTGAGTCTGAGGGAAAAACCTATCCTGGAGGGTAAGCAGATTAAGAAATAATAAAAATAACTTTTGCTTTAAGGCGAGAAAGCAGTGTTAGACGAAATGATCGTTTGTCACTAGCTCCTTAATGCCAATATTTTGTTACTTTCTTGTAAAATAAGAAATGTGAGTTAACGATATGACATATATAATTATATAATTGTTCTCAGGTACAGAAACAAAATATAATTCATAAAAGGAAACACCATAAAGGGTCTACATTTGCTGAGTAACAACGTATGCATATGAAAATAACTTAAATGGCACTAGAAGTAATAAATAATAAAATAATGACACTATAATTATTCACAAAATGAGCACATTCTTGTTTTATTATGTCCACTACATCTCTTCAATTCCACTGAGTCCTCCGTCATCACTTCTGTCGTCCTCACCGGATGACGTGTCGTCGGCTCCCAGCTAGATCGCAAAGGACTCCATAATGTCTTCAAAATGTTCCCCATCCCTTATGTTCTAGTCTTTGGCGGATATTGACGCGAATTTCTAAGTAGTGAGTTTCTCTACGTCGTCAGTAGTGAAGGTGACGTGAGAAGCTACCCAGTTCTTCACTTTTGCCCACATTATTTCAATACTGTTTAATTCATAGTGACATGGGGGCAGTCGAATTACCGAGTGGCCGTACTGTTCCATGAGTTCATCTAGGACGTAGGTTTTGTGTGCCGGCTTGTGCAATTTGATAAGCTCATAAAGCTTGTGTTTGTTCATCGTCTCACGGTGTGGAATGTTCCTATTCACTAGCCAGGAGATCGTCACTTTACGTGAGCTGGAGGTTGGAGCACGATCTACTTCCTTGTGATATGACGCGTAGTCAATTAGAGAACACTGCGAGGTGGAAGTTATCTTTCATATCTTTCATTCTCTTAAAAAAAGTAACTTCATGTCATCGTGGTAGTCGCCACTCTTGCTGCCAGACTTCCAGATTAGCAGACAGTTCTCTCGATGAAACTCATTTCACCGCCAGCATCTACAACTATCCTCCGCCCGATACTGGGAATTTTTTAAATAAACAAACCTTTTGTATTTTATCGTGTTTTTCCATTAGGATGCGCTTGTTAGTGTTAGTTTTTTTCTGATGATATTCTAATAATCGAAGAATTCGCTTGACACTAGTTATGGATCCTTTGAACTTTAAGTCTTTACCTAACTTTGCATGAATTTTTGAAACTGTGGGTAAACATTTTTCATCTAAATAAAAATTGCTAACAATACGACGTACGGCACCTTCGTCAAAGTCGTCCAATCCAGTTATATTCTTTGTGCGCGTTCTGTTTTTGTTTGGTGTTTCAAACAGACTATCCATAGGTGTTCCTAATTCTTTCGTTTTTCGCTCTTAATCCGTACCAAAGAACTTTCTGACACTCCAACAGCTGCTGCTACTCTTTCCTGCACATTTTTTACTATCTATCACGAACTTTTCTTCCATTGCCTCCCTTTCTATCAAGTCTATAACGTTCAAGATTGCTGCACGAGTCTGACTCTTTAGCACCTTACGATGCAGGCTACTTTTAACGCCTTCCATACTGTCACAGATAGGCCTAACGTACACCACCACTAACCATAGTCACTACTCAACGGGAAATTAGAAAGCAGAGCGCGGCAGCTGAGTGTAAACTTATGCACTGAACTGTCCTTGTATCAGGAGCTCTGTTAGGAGGGGATACGCAACGCGAGTTAGTCCAAAGTGCGCATGCGCTCCCAGATGTCTTCCTAGCTGGCCCGATCTCTACCAGGAGTGAGTTTTTTCTTGAACATTTTGAATTCATTTTAAGTCATTTTGATTCTAACTTTTCTCTTAATAATGTTACATAATTTACATTTACGGTACATAACTGATACCTTCAATTTAATTTAAATCAGTAGCGTAGAAAATAGAAGTCACTTTACCAAACATTGGGCTTTCGATCAATGTATTCGTTGGCCAATAGTCTTTTCATCCTTTTTTTTTTTCTTCACATGGCCCATCAACAAAACAGTTGCAAGGGAAACATTGTCTCCATGGTTATGCTTTGCTACTTATGTAACTTCGACTTTTTCTTTACGTCCGTATTTCCCGTAACAAATTAGTACTTATTTATTTCTGACACTATGGAGTTCATAATATTACGGTCAACAACTTCTTTGAAAATCAAAACTTCAAGTCTTGAATTATTGTAATTATCATTCAAATGAAGATTTTCAGTAACCCCTAAATTTGATGGATCAAAATAAGCAGAAAGTGTAGGAAGAAACTTACCTACAGAACTCCACTTTCTTCCTTCTGTTTGAGCCTTCTTTGCGACAGCGGAGCGCTGCACTTCGTCCCCAATTTCCATGTTGTAGTCTTCCAAGGAATTACCAATTTCACTCTCGTCGGGCACAATACAATCACTATCACCATCATAAATATCAATTTCATCGTCAGGCTCCTCATTAGTCAAAATATTACTTATATCTTGCAGAGCATCCTAAATTTGATTCCGCCATCACCACGTGTATTTGTTTACTATCAGACAGTGTTTGTTTCTGTGTAAACCAGAGATGAGGGAAGAGAAAAGTAATTTGCGTTGTCGAGGAATAATCGTGCAATGCACTCGCAGTAAACAGTAGAAAACTGTTCCGGGGTGTTGTCATAATTCGTAGCACAATCGTGTAAGAAGGTAGGTTACATAACTAGAAGGGATGCATTCTGCTATACATGGTGTATCTAAATTATGTCCAAAAATCAAGGATGCTCTTCGTGTTATATGAAGAATGATGGTGCGTTCGGATTAGCAAAGAATCTCGGGAATCTTGGCCGAAATTTATGTGGATTCTTTGGAAACGTACAATATGGAGAAAGACAAAGTTTTTGATAATATTTTGTTTTGGGCTAGATTTGTAGACGATACTTTAGTAATTTTGGACGAAAGTGTAGGAGATGCAAGGACTACTCTTGATTTACTTAATAATATTGACCCACAGATTAAGTTTACGTTGGAGTCTGAAAGTAATAAATCAATTAATTTCCTCGAGCTAAAAATCAACAGATCGGGTTCTACCTTTGAGTATAGTATTTTTAGAAAGCCTACACAAACTGCAGTCACTATTAGACAGGACTCAGAACTCCCACAGAGTCAAAAAGATCTACATACAATTGTTTAGTAGAACGGGCCTTTAAGATCCCCATGACAAAAGCTAATTTGAAAAAAAAACTTATTATAATACGTTCAATAGCTAAGGCTAATAGTTTTAGTGATTGCTTTATTGAACGTATTATTAACAAGTTTGGATTCCGTTTGCATACTACTTTGGTCAAGGACAAACGCAATCATAAGGCATTTGCAACTTATACTTATAAAAAAGATATTTATAAATTTACTAATATTTTCAAAAAGCATAACATGAAAATTTCATTTCGTACTGATAATAATAATACTGTAGTTTTGCACAATGCAACATCGGTTAATAGGTCGAACCCATATACCAAATCGGGAGTATATAGATTTAAATGCAATGACTGTAATTGCACATATCTAGGCCAGACAGGACGTAGTTTTAACATTAGATACACAGAACATGTCAATGCAATAAAATATAACAGATTTTCAGCGGTAGGCCAGCATGTACATGACCTAAAACATAAGTTCACATCTATAGAACAAGACATTGAAATTTTGGAGAGCTGTTATATACATTTAGATCAGTATTTTAATCCAAATTTTAATTTAAACGAAATTTCCAAAAAACCAAATATTCTCTTTGATTTTCTTATTGAGTTTTTTAAAAATGTACATATACTGGACAATAGGACAGTATTTCATATTATGCGCAGTAGCTTTACATACAGCCTTCCACGATCACACCCTTCGGAGCTCCAACAGGTTGCCGCCCCTCAGTTGCTCCTCCCTCCTTCCCCTAGTTCCTCTAGTTCCCCTCTTTGACTCAAAACAACCTTGGACACTGGATTGCTAATACAACAAGGTTCACTTAGCTACCCAGTGCTCTGCAAGGACAGCGATCTCACGAGGTGAGTCACATAAATGTTTGTTATAAGTAGACCTGGGATTTTAGGCTCTAAAAAAATTAGTTTTAGGCGTCTAAAATAGGCTTTTAAAACAAGTAAATAGGCTTTTAAAAGAGAAAATAGGCACTTAAAATATGTTTTAAAAATGTGTGGATAGGTAGGAAATAGTTTAAAATATTACACTATACACTTAAACTGTAACGTGATACTTTTTTACTTTAACAAACGTGGTATCCCTATTCTTAACCGAAATAACTGCAAAATTAAGACAGAATAAAAAAGACATTTATCAAAAACATTATAAAAAAGTCATGTGTCAAAAAAGTTCTGGATTATGATATACCATTATCAGTACTGATCTAAAACCTTAATACTAAAATCACTGTACACAATTACAGCACTGTAGGCATCCAATAACGGCGTAAACGCGAATGGAGTATGTGTTTATTATTTGTGAGGAACATTCCTACAGTACTTTCATTCGTAGTTTGCTTTACAGTACATAACAATAATCTTCTCTAAATTTTCCACAGTCAGGCTGTGTCTTTTGTCTGTTAAAATCATTTTGAAAGCAGAAAAAGAGCGCTCCACGCTCACAGATGTTAGAGGGACATAGGAAAATTTACCTACATTTTTCAATTCAATTTAACTTGGTAAGTCTACCTTTTCCCCATCCATTACCTGATGTACCCTTTTCAGCACTGAATAACCTGAGTTCTTCTGCAGTACACTAGACCACTTGTCTCTTATTTTGTCCCCTACCTTGCCCTTAGCACTTTGTATGTTATTCTCATCTTCCTCAATTACAGAAAATTGCTGTTTGAGACTGTTTCCTTTTTCCTCCATTTTTGTAATGGTGACTGGAAGAAATGAAAAATTTGCCTGAATTTACGCAATGTGTCTCTGAACACTGGAACAATCATTTAACAGCTCTTTGACAGACGACACATGCAGAGTAGTCCGTTAAAGGCAAATTGTCTATCACAGTCTTGATTTCCTCAAGATGTTCTGCATAATACAGGGCAGCTTCCATCCAGGAACCCCAACGGGTGATGATTGGCTGTGGTGGAAGGGGAATAGAGGGGAGTTTCTCTCGAAATATGGCTATTCTTGATGCAGCCTTACAGAACACTTTCTTCATTGTTGAAATGAGAGTATTTACTGCAGGAATCTCGGCCCTAACTGTTTCTGCGAGTCTATGCAAGGCATGGGCCATGCAAGTAACATGAATTAAAGGAGGATAGAAAGTTTTGAGGAGAGGTGCAGTGGCAATAAGGTAGGAAGCAGCATCGGAGACAAGGAGGAGGACTTTAGAATCATCAGCATTCCCAGGATACAACAATTGCAACCCCTTGTTGATGAAGTATGCAATGCTTTGACTATTGACTTTCTCAAGCTGTTTAGAGCAAAGAAGGTGAGCGGTAGATGCCTGACTGGGTTCCAGTTTTCCTACTATAAGGTTAGCAATGTACCTGCCCACAGAGTCGGTGGTTTCGTCCACACACAACCATATCCATACTCCCCAATATCCTCCCTGATTGACAAAATGACCTCATTGTAACAAATATCTAAGTAGTTCTTCTTTAATGTAGATGCTGATGGGATGTGCTGCTTGGTGTATTTCTCTAAAAAATCTCTGAAAACCGGATTATGCACAGCATTCCAGGGGATATTTGATGCAACAAGGGCTCTACACATATCAGCATAGAAACCATTATGGGTTGTAGGAGATATAGTTTGTGTGAGCAGAGTCTGTCTAATGTTACTTTTCATGGCTGCTTTCGCTTTGTGACTGGCAGTATCTGCATGCTGCTGAGGGTGGCATTTTTTCTCATGTGAAATCTAAAACACAATAAAGTGATGTGAATTAGAGACTAAGATGAGGAATAGAAAAGGTGAGCTATTGAATAAAATTTGTAATTTTGAACTATTTAAATTAAGCCATTATTACTCTAAAGTTAATTAAGAACAAGACCACTACAGTCCCTGAAAGGCCTTGGCTTTCAATAACAGTTGCTGCCCAGCTCATGGCCTGCAGATATTGGGTGGCGTGTGGTCAGCACTATACATCCCTCAGCCGTATTGCCCTGCCTCCGTGACACCTGCCCACTGTAGCTTCTCAATTGTCTTCACGATGCTGGGTAAACACCGTTCCAGACCTGATTTCTAAATTACTGCCGGTACTAGAAATCGAACCTAGGTCGTCGGGACTAGGTCTCTACAATTAATTTGAGGAGCCAATATCAAAACCTTAGTTTTAGATTAATATGAAATTTAAGATATATGCACATACCTGTTTATTGCAGTACTGGCAGAAAATAATCTTGCCATAAAAAGTCATCCCTGGAAATTGTACAAGCCATTGTTGTATAAGCGCACTCTTAGATGATTTCGTTTTAGGCATGATGAACTATATTCACTTAAACAGATGTTCTTTCACTGGTAACTTGACACAGAATGTCCCTTCTTACTACCTGCTCCGTGTTTTTCCTAGATAATCCCCCCACCCCCCTCGTCCGTCACTCAACACAGTACGTCCTTTACTACCTGCTCGTTCTTCTGAGCTAATCCTCCACCTCCACCCTTCACTCAGCATTCCTTTGGTGACAGTTGTCTGGGAAGAGCACATTTCTGTGAAAAACCCACCCTCTGCTGTTCTGCTCGTTCCAGGGATGTCCATTGTGTGATTGTAAAAATTACAGAAGTTGAATTTTATTTTAAATGTAGAAATTAGGCATTTTTAGGCACTAAAATAGTAAAATAGGCTCTAAAGGTCCAAATAGGCATTTTAGGGCACTATAAAACTCTGTTAATGTAAGGTATTTCTCATGAAACGGCAACATATTTTTTAAAAATCATGTTATTTCGTAAGGAACGAAGTAGGCATTTGCCTTAAAATCCCAGGTCTAGTTATAAGACGTAAAATTTCACTTTATCAGTTAAATGCGATGGTTTACTAGTTTCATATTATTTCAGGTCCGCATTGAACTGGGAATGAGATAATTGTTAACTTCCTTAAGCACCGGCTTCGCAATCCGCCTCTGAACGATCGCTACATTACAACAATTTGAAGATTTTATGGAATAGTTTCAATATGGTTTTACAAAATTTTCAAAGTGTCAAACAGAGATAATGTTTTTAAGAAGATTGTGCCTTCAGTGTTTGTTTAACCTTATTCCGATTCTTTATGATCACTACATTACAACAGCCGGAAGACTTTATTGAATAGTTTTAATACGGTTCTATATAAACATATTTTAAATGTGTCAAACAGAGCTTATGTTTTTAAGTAGATTGTGGTTTCAGTTTATTTTGGTTTAAATTATGATTATTTAAAACAAATTACATTGGATTTTATCAATTCAAAGTTTAATACTTGCAAGTCTTGGACAATATGGACTTGGAAATAGTATTATTATAACATGGTTTTAAATCTTCATTATGATTTTTATAATTTGTGTGACATAGATAAACTTACATATGTTTGCCAATATTTCCAATGCATATCAGCTGATGACGCAATATAAAGCGTGGAAACTAGTTCTGATAAAATAAATATACATGTTGAAATTTCATCTTAACAACATTTTAGTGTATTGAATAAGGTGGATACGAATTTTTAATAAATTGTAATGTTACTGTGTCACAGCACAAATCGCTGCTCACTGCTGTGCTTCGGGGGAGGGAGGGGAAGTGGGGGTATATGATAGAGGATGACAGAGATAATGCTCCCCCACGAATGCACAAGTTTCTTCGTTTGACTTGCGCAGGATATTGTCCTTGCTGTACAGACAATATCCTCATTTTGTTTATTCAGCAGCCGTAATCGTACAGAAAGTACAAGAACGCACAGTAATTAAGACACTTGTTAGTCGAGAATTACACTCAGTAGTTTTTCCTATCCGCTGTTGGTCCGAATAATTTGTATTATTATTTAATATGCGTTAAGTCTCAATGCTGCCTTTACATGACCGTGCATTCCTTAACTCACATCATTGTAAAAAGGAATGAAATACTGAACGAAAGGAACAATATGTCCAATGGTTTGATTTCAGTAAATCTTCACTACTGCCCCCTCCCTTTTGATCCTCACGTAACAGAAGTCCAACATCGGCCAAGCGCGGAGGACGTTTAACTAGCCCATTACAGCATACCCATATCCCAGGTTCACGATCATTTTAGTTCTGCTTGGCACTGTGAGAAATATGGTGGAGTGTCATTATGATAATGCTAAATTCTCGGCCAATAATCCAGGCAGTGGTTTTACCGAGAAGCTGTAACATCCCTCACCGTTTAGGCCAGGAAAAATGACATGCCAGCCCAGATACTGGCGCTAATTTGTGCACTGCTGTTGCGTGAGGGGTTTCTTCTACCCTCTCTCACACACCTAATGGATACAAAGGTGGAATGGTAAGGTTAACGAAGGTCAGGGTGCCAGACTCCATAAATCACTGCAGCTTCTCTCCTGTTGCCGTTTGCTGCACCATATTCTTGGTGCATATCAGCCATTTCTTCGTCATTGTACCAAAACTTAGCTGTTCTCACAAATTTATACCATGAACTTGGTAGCTAATACGAACGAAAGAGCAGGGCTGAGTGTCTCAGCCGGTTGAGGTGCTGGTTTTCTGTTCCCAACTTGGCAGGTTCAATACTGGCTTCGTCCAGTGGTATTTGAAGGTGCTTGAATACGTCAGCCCCGTGTCGATAGATTTACTGGCACATAAAAGAACGTCTGTGGGACTAAATACTGGCACCTCGGCGCCTCCGAAAACCGTAAAAGTAGTTAGTGTGACGTAAAGCAAATAACATTATTTCAAAAAAAATACACACTGCCTATTGGGGCTGGGAAGTGACTGCGCTAAATGAACTAGAAACTTGTGCATTTGCAGCAAGCATTATCCCTTGTATATCATACCCTTCCCTTAGCTTTGGCCAATGAGTTGCGCTTCGGCACAGCAAATACGGGAAGTTTATAGATTCGAATCACATGGTTGGAAGTAACAAAGTAACCTTATTTTATCGAAGAGAAAACTTTTCTCCGCCAGTCCAATTGCACCACCATTATATAGCATGAAGAGCATCCCTGTTTTTTTGCCTGTGTAATTTAGATACACCCTGTAGTATGTTTCTGTGATGGCTCACAGTGTAGTGCATTACAAGCAAACAAGTGTGTACTTAGACAAGTGCTAACACCTGTTTCCTGAGCTAAAGAAATTGGCATCTGACTTGTAATGCCTAAAGTCTCTTATCGAGATGGGATTTGAACTTGGAACCCTGCCTCTAACTTTCTATCTAAAATTTATATTGCTTATAATAGAAACTTTCTAATAAATGACTGGTGAGACACTCCAGCAATAGTTTATTTTTTTAGCTTTATAGGATATCAACTTTCTTATTAAGTACTTCTCTATTGGAATGATGAACTACACACCAGTGATAGGAATTGCCGTCTGATCGACAAATGGAGATGATTTGTTCTGACTATTTCATCTAAATTTGCATTTAATAGCTTGTTGTTTTTCCTCTTTTTCATTAAACAAAATTTTCTTTTATAGGCTCTAGTTGATGGACCGGAGACTGGGGTAACCAGAGGACAAATACGACTCAATCAATTACACCTCACCAAATTCCGAATTCAGTTCCCCTTCACTGCATCGACTCGTATTGTGAGGAAGGCATGGAAAAAGGGGGAGGTGGCTGAAAAATGGTCGTCTAGTTTGTGGGCTAAGAAATTGGATGCAAAGCGTAAGGTAAGTGACTTGTTTGTTCAAGAGAAATACTTAGTTTCATAATAAATGATGATCCATATTTGATAGGAATTGCCGTCTGATCGATATATGAAGCTATCAAATGATTCTGATGTATTGAAACATTGGCTCAAATAGTGACTTCATTATTCTTCTTTACTCATCTTTTGTATTCTGTCTTTACAGCGAAGCGAAATGAATGACTTCGACCGTTTCAAGTTAAGGAAAGCCAGGCAGTTGAGAAATAAAATTCGATCCCAAGCTTACTACAGACTGAAGAAGAGAGCTTCAAAAGAAGGAACCTTGTATGGAAGAAAAAAGCAAACCCAGGGGAAGGAACAAAAGGCCAAACCTAAGCCAGCTCCTAAAAAGTAAATTGTGTTTGTGCCACATGAAAATGTAAATTAAACCATACAATAATCTGTCTTCTTAAGTATTTCTTTCTGTGATTTTTCTCTTCAACTGCCCTATCTATCCCTGAATAAGAATTCAGTTTTTCTCAAGTAAAACATTTCTGACATATGAACTGGAGAGCAGGAAACAGGCAAATTCTGTCATCAGCAGAATTTTGTTTATGTCCATATTGAAACTTCATTTGCATGTTTTTAGGGACATGAGCATTAAACAAACATGTATGAAGAGACATCTAGAGCAGAGGTGCTCACATTGGGCTATTTGTCTTGCGGGTACACAGGATATTCTTTAGCGGGTGAGCGGTAGGTAGGTGTGAACACTTAAACAGCAGTGTTGTAGTTACACCATAGGCTGTCAAGGTTAAAGAACTTTGAAAAATTCCTTCGAGTATTACGGTGGTGGTAGTTTTTTTTTTAGTGAACAGAAATCTAAGTAATTTGCAGTAAAACTTGTATTGTAAGAAATTTATTTCTGTTCTGTTTACATTTATTGACCCCATACAATTTATTATTTAATTAGCTTATGACTAATACATAACTACATACAAACATTCAAAAAATATAACAAACAATATAACGCTTCAAACAATCGACTAATCTCAAAAACAGTTCACAAACTTGAACTGTTCAACCATTGTAAAACCCCATCAGAAGCACACGCAAACTCCTTCAGCTGACTGGAATATGACCTTGGACATTCTATGACAATATGACTGATGGTCTGTGTCTTCTCAACACAGTCGCACTGAGGGGAGGGGCGCATGCCCCACTTATGCAACAATAACCCGCATAGTCCATGATTGGCATGGACTCAGTTAAGAACCCAAGTTGATCTAGGGAAAAACCAGGTGGTGGATGTAGATGACTAAAGAGGGTCTGCCATAGTGATGGGCAATCTGAGACTAGGTCTCAGGATTTTCGGGACTACCGCAGGCACTATTTCTCGTAAGAAATCTCGAGCGTTATCCCTGCATTGTGCGGCGAGCAGTGTGTCGTGGGCCTACAGCAGTCGGAGCTGAATGTTGTTTGTGCCGAGTATGCGAATAGCCAACCACGGGCTTTCTCCATTTGGTAAATACGTGTCAACAAGCGACTAGGGCGTTCATTTCTACCGAGGTCTATTTTGACGCAGTATAACGTCATGAAGGATACGCATTCTGGAACTGTATTCGCTGGTAGGTACACGAATAAGTGGTTTAAGTACAGAAACTGTCGGCTACTGTAGGTACACGTACCTGGATACTAGAGGCGTGCATTCTTCGAACTCGAGACGAGCCAAGATGCGCCTTGCTGAATATGCAACCACCATTACGCATGAGTAGAATGTGTAATCTAAAATGCTTCAGTTTGCTCCAGTTCTTTCGATAGGTAGGTGTACATCGTTATCAGACCCCACATTCAATAACATATGACCACTGCTTGTGTTTACAGATATTTTGGTGACGAAGAAAATATTTCCGTACAATGTTATATAGTGTATTCACGTCATAATTAGGTACTTCGATATATGACGGAGCAATGTGAAATTGTGCCTAGTTGTACGTGAAAACTATGTACGAAACGCAACGTAAGTCGTGGATGTCGGTTACTTTGAAGAGATGTCACATAGCACAGCCTGCTGTGTTGCTTGTTCAAAAGAAGTAAAATACGTCGGCAGAAAGACTTCTGGGATGATCCGGCACTTGCAAACGCATAATATCAATGAAGAGGAATAGTCACAGAAAAGCTCTGGCCCGGTCTGAATCACAAGAAGCTACCATGCAGACAACGATTGTGAGGCATCCAGATACTAATAACAATCGTTAACAAATTATACAAGTTATTCAGCTAAGAAGTCCACTTGAAATAACTCGTGAACAGTTTAAGATACTGGCATTCTGTCTTCTTTCGTTAATGGTATTAACAAGCTCATAGTTCAACATGCAGTGCTTACCTAGGTTTTTGACAAAATTTATCGTCGCACACATTTCCATATGAGAACTGCTGATAACTATCAATCTTACACTCGTAGTTACTGGGACATCGTACAGCTCGCAGCACAGGAGAATCGGTCTCGAGCGTTTTCCATCACCCCTGCTGAAAGAATTTGGGAGCAAAGTCGGGCACTTGAGATTACGCGTTCCACTCTTGTAATCGGGGTTGCATATGTAGCAAAACGCTTCTTCCCCATCTCAAGTTTGAATAATGCCCACCTCTAGTATTCAAGTAGGTGTACATCCTATCTACAGTTATTCACAAATTATGCAGGATTACTGTATTCAGCTAAGATGTCCGCCCCAAATATGTTGTGAACAGTTTAAGATACTGACATTCTGTTATTACTTTCGTTAATGGTATTAAGGGGTTCATAGTTGAACATGCAGTTCTTCTCCAGGCTTTTGACAAAATGTATTGGCTCACACGTTTTCATATGAGAACATTATTTCAAGTAATAACTGCCAATGATATACTATCAAGTTTACAGTCTTAGTTACTGGTGCGTTGCACAGCTTGCACTACTGGAGGATCGGTCTTGAGATCTGCGACGTCAGTCTCAAGCGAGAGTGTTGCCCATCACTACCATGGAGAGACAGCATTACAAGAAATACTGCTAGTTCAACATTCTAATAAATCCAGCAGAAAGTCACAAATTCAGTGTCTGTTGTTTTAGCTTTTACTTTACAGTAGCACTAATCATCTTCAATGATTTGATACTGGAAGAGAATCTATCAGACTGCTGCAGGTAATTTATTCCAGTCCCTTATGGTCCTGTTTACAAAGGAAAACTTGCCCACATCAGTATGCTGGCTAACTACTGTAAGTGACCATTGCCATCGAGATATTCCGATTTGCGATGTATTTGTTATTAATAATATTATAAAGAGGAAACATTTGCATATTAATTTGTAACGAATAGATTCAAAAACTACTGAACCGATTTTAAAAATGACAACCTATAGAAAGCTACATTGCCAGTGAGTAACATGGGCTGTATTTTATTTTCAAAACAATTCGAGGAGGGTGGGCGATGGATGGGAGATATAAAAATGATGGGCAAAGTCGAATTTCAAAATCAAAATCTCTTTATTTGCAAATGAGGTGTCTACCTCGGTGGCAAATGGTACACTGATGATGCTTGTTTAAAAGGGCCTAACATCGAGGTCATCGGCCTCAAATGGTACACTAAAATACATTGTCAAGCACTAAATTTTAAATTAACAAGAGACGAAGAAAATGTTCCTCGCTAATATTTTTTTTCTATTAAACATGCACATCATCCTTAATAAATTTACACTGACTGACAGAGCAAATGCAACACCAAGAAGGAGTGGTCAGAACTTTATGCCAATTGCAGGGTAGACTGACGTCACTGAGGTATGCTCATGATGTGAAATGCGCCGCTGTGCTGCGCACGTAGCGAACGATAAATGGGACACGGCGTTGGCGAATGGCCCACTTTGTACCGTGATTTCTCAGCCGACAGTCATTGTAGAACGTGTCGTGTGCCACAGGACATGTGTATAGCTAAGAATGCCAGGCCGCCGTCAACGGAGGCATTTCCAGCAGACAGACGACTTTACGAGGGGTATGGTGATCGGGCTGAGAAGGGCAGGTTGGTCTCTTCGTCAAATCGCAGCCGATACCCATAGGGATGTGTCCACGGTGCAGCGCCTGTGGCGAAGATGGTTGGCGCAGGGACATGTGGCACGTGCGAGGGGTCCAGGCGCAGCCCGAGTGACGTCAGCACGCGAGGATCGGCGCATCCGCCGCCAAGCGGTGGCAGCCCCGCACTCCACGTCAACCGCCATTCTTCAGCATGTGCAAGACACCCTGGCTGTTCCAATATCGACCAGAACAATTTCCCGTCGATTGGTTGAAGGAGGCCTGCACTCCCGGCGTCCGCTCAGAAGACTACCATTGACTCCACAGCATAGACGTGCACGCCTGGCATGGTGCCGGGCTAGAGCGACTTGGATGAGGGAATGGCGGAACGTCGTGTTCTCCGATGAGTCACGCTTCTGTTCTGTCAGTGATAGTCACCGCAGACGAGTGTGGCGTCGGCGTGGAGAAAGGTCAAATCCGGCAGTAACTGTGGAGCGCCCTACCGCTAGACAACGCGGCATCATGGTTTGGGGCGCTATTGCGTATGATTCCACGTCACCTCTAGTGCGTATTCAAAGCACATTAAATGCCCACCGCTACGTGCAGCATGTGCTGCGGCCGGTGGCACTCCCGTACCTTCAGGGGCTGCCCAATGCTCTGTTTCAGCAGGATAATGCCCGCCCACACACTGCTCGCATCTCCCAACAGGCTCTACGAGGTGTACAGATGCTTCCGTGGCCAGCGTACTCTCCGGATCTCTCACCAATCGAACACGTGTGGGATCTCATTGGACGCCGTTTGCAAACTCTGCCCCAGCCTCGTACGGACGACCAACTGTGGCAAATGGTTGACAGAGAATGGAGAACCATCCCTCAGGACACCATCCGCACTCTTACTGACTCTGTACCTCGACGTGTTTCTGCGTGCATCGCCGCTCGCGGTGGTCCTACATCCTACTGAGTCGATGCCGTGCGCATTGTGTAACCTGCATATCGGTTTGAAATAAACATCAATTATTCGTACGTGCCGTCTCTGTTTTTTCCCCAACTTTCATCCCTTTCGAACCACTCCTTCTTGGTGTTGCATTTGCTCTGTCTACTTATATCTCCTGTACTTAAAAACATAGTAAACTTATATACAGTACGTGAAGTTGCTTCTAATTATACTACACGACTGGTATAACATTGAAATTAACATTGTTTTTATTTATATTTTACCCATTTTGGAACCTAAGTAGCATAACGACCTGCTGCGTCTTAAAAAGAGCCCCTTTTGCCACTACTTTTCAGAGTTCCTGAAGGGCCTTCACAGCTACCGTAGTGGTCCCAGGGCCCTCAAAGTCCCCACTGTACTTCACCCCTACAGGCAGTCCCCTACTTGGGCTGTCCAAACTCCATAGACCAGGGGATGGAATTAATCACATTTTTTATTTACAATATCCTGCACTGGTCGAATGCCCTCTAACATTCCATTTATTTTCTCTGTTGCTGTTTATTCTCTTCTTGAATATCTGTACAGATTTTGGAAAACGATCAAACACTACCCCTGGTAAACTGTTCCACTTCTTCACGCCCTTCCCAATGAATGAAAATTTACCCCAATCGCTTCTGCTAAAATTCCTTCTAATTTTGTACTTGTGGTCATTTCTGCCAATATAATTATTTTCCAACTGAAGCCTCTCATGGATTTCTCTCCATGCTGCTTCTCCTGTATAGGCTCTATATAATCCTATAAGTCTAGTTTTCTCCCTTCTCTTCCTTAAAGTTTCCCACCCAAGTCCCTTTAACATTTCTGATACACTACTCTTTCTCCTGAAATCCCCTGTTGCAAATCTTGCTGCTTTCCCCTGCACACAATCTAGTTCTTTTATTAGGTATTCTTGGTGAGGATCCCAAACACTGTTTGCATATTCCAATAATGGACGAACCATTATTAACCCTCCGTTACACGCGCCGCGGAGTGAGAGTCCGCACTTTATTATTCTTTGGTATCATAGGCCGAAAATGCAAGGCAGAACGAGCTGCCTTCTTGTAGCTTCCTTCTGCAGCAATACAAAGGCCGTGACGGCGTGAGAATGTCGGAGTAATCGCCGAGCTTCCGTTATTATTTATTATAAAATTATATACTTTTATTACCTACAAGTGGAGCAGTGGGCTCATTTTGATATATTTTCTACTTGTGATTATTTACAGTGAGAAAAACACGATATTACAAAATGAGCTATGAATAATTATTTTGTGTCCTCTTTCCAAGGAGTTGGTGCGATTTATTCCGAGAGTTATAAATCAAATCGAGCAGTCATTGGACGACGATGAAGTTAGTGCAATTGATGATAGTGATCGGGACGTCGTAAACGATAGTGATAATAATTCTGAGAGCAAACAGTCCACGTACGAAGAGAACGTGACTGAAAGTGAACAGCATGGAATATATGTTGGAAAGGACGGGGCCGAGTGGAATTATCGCCCTGCAATAGAAAGGTCAGGCAACCTGAACATAATATTATAAAACACTTAGGAGTTGCCGTGAATACTGAGACGCCAGTTGAAGCTCTGCAATTGTTCTTTACCGACGAAATGCTACAAGAAATCGTAACATGCCCAAATGACTATATATACCCTTGTGTCATACAAGTCAAGAAAAGACAAAGTTGTATTGGTTCTATCTACTTTCCAGGAAGACCATTCTATTGATGACGATTCAGATGGATCGAAACCCTCAATGATTACCTTCTATAATGACACGAAGTCGGGCGTTGATAAGGTGGATGAAATGAAATGCTCTTACTCCATGGCAAGAACATCACGACGTCGTGACTTCTTCCGTGCGATATACATCAACTAATAGAATGTAACGATTACAGTTTTATTCCAAGGAGTAAATTAATAACCAATTATTGTTAATTTACTATTAGTTTTGCCAAGTCCTGTGATTTCCAGTTGATAACTTCTAATTTATCCTAAAGGACTGAAATGTTCTTGTAAATGTAGATTGTATACACATTTATCAATATAAATAAAATCAAATAAAGTAATTACGATGTAAGACAGATTGAAAAAAGAGAGAAATAAGGAATTCTTGAAAAAAGAATTGAAATGAAAAGAATGGAAGCTTACAAACAATCGCGGACTGTCAGTCCGCGCGCGTGTAGTGGTGTTACAACAGAGCGCGCGTTTAACGGAGGGTTAAGTAACTTTTTGCTCTTAATTCTTTGTTGCATCCTTTAAGTAGCCTCATTATGACATGTAACGAACTGTGTGCTTTCCCAACAATGTCATCCACATGACCCTCCCAGTGCAAATTACTTTCAAATCTCACACCTAAGTATTTGCACTTCCCATCTTTTGGGATAACTACCTCATCCAACGTATATTCTAATTCAGTTTTAAAGCTCCTGTTGGTAAGTGATGTAACAGTTAATTTGCCTCCATTAACCTTCATATTATTTTCTTCAACCCATTCTTGGATACTCTCAAGATCCCTTTGTAATTCTGAGCAATCCTCAATGTTATTTCCCTGTAAACAATTATGTCATCTGCATACAATCTTATTTTCGATGTTATATTGTTCCCTAAATTATTTGCATATATTAAGAAAAGTAACAGACCGATTATACTACCCTGTGCAATTCCCTTCCAAACTTTCCCTTCCTGTTATATATTATTTCCTACTTTGACTTTCTGAACCCTTGAATTTAGAAATGTTCTTATCCAACGTATAACCCTTACGTCCAATCCTATTCCCACCAATTTCTTTAATAATATTCCATGTTCCACTCTATCAAAGGCTTTGGAAAGATCTATGGCTATGCAATCTAACTGGCCTCCTGAGTCTAACTGATCTGATATGTCCTGCTGAAATCCCACCACTTGTGCCTCACAAGAAAATTTCTTTCTAAATCCATACTGGCTCCTCATGAACCAATTTTTATCACCGCATATCCCTCTGATGTACTTCCTATTAAACTCTCCAGTATTTTACGAACTCTACTCGTAAGGCTGATTGGTCTGTAGTTCTCTGGTTTCCTTTTATCACCCTTTCCTTTATAAATTGGTATTGTAGATTCCTTCCATTCATTTGGTATTACACTATTATTTATGACACAGTCAAAGAGAAATTTTAAATAAGGCACTATGTACCACCCCATTGTCTTTAATACCTACCCAGTAATTCGATCACTTCCTGCTGCTTTTCCTTGCTGAAGCAGTTCGATTTCTCTGAAAATATCTTAATTTGTGAATGAGAAGGTTCTTGTTTCCCTATGCCTCCCTGCGGGTGAGGGACACACATCTAGAATACACCCGCGGTATCCCCTGCCTGTCGTAAGGGGCGACCAAGGGATGCTGGTATTAGAACCATGAAACTACTATTGATTATTACCATCACGCGGGGAACACCATGGGTCGCCTTTACTTACGAGTAGTACCACTATATTTGGTACACAATAGGTTTGCGATTAGTAGTAGCAGAGAGTGGTTCCCCTGTGGGTTTCCAGTACCCGTGATTAATACCATTGTGAGAAACACCATGGGTCTGGACGTTGCCTTTGAGTTTGTACCACTATATGAGCGACACCGTGGGTCTGCGTTGCCTGTCATTAGTACCCACTCTGTGAGGAATACCACGGGACCCGTGGGACCGGCACCTGTGCTTAGTACACCTAGGTGAAGAAACTCATCGGTTTGCGTTGGCTATGAGTGGCGCCATTGTGTGAGAAACACCATAGGTCTGCGTTACCTGTACGAAGTACAATACTTGTGATTAGTGCAATCTTGTGTGGAACACTGTGAGTCTTCGCTACTTTTGATTTAGTACCCCAACATGACAAATAGTATGGTTCTACTTTACTCGCAACATGTACCATTATGTGGGGCCTTAGACGTTGATTTTGCACGCCTTTAGACATCAAGCATCCTCGATTCAGGATTCTGCTTTATGAGTGGTCCCTTGGTCAGTAATAAATGATATACGATCCTTTTTTTTAAGTTGAATCGGCTAATTTTTTGTTTGCTTGTTTTCTTTCTTCATGTCTATCCATTCCTTCATGACGATTTTTTTTCTTTTGGTCAGTGGATGATTTTGAATTTTTTGTTATTTCACTTCGTACTATTAGGGACCGATGACCTCGATGTTAGGCCCCTTTAAACAACAATCATCATCATGTTTCCCTGTGTCTCTCCCTCTCTATCTTCTGTTACGGTTTCCAACTCCTGACAATCTTCTACTGAATCTGAATTCCCTACTAAATAGATTTGCTTTCTCAGTATCTGTTAAATGTTGTTCACCCCCTTCTCCCACCATTGTAGGAATATGGATTCCTTTTTGATTCCTAATATATGAATACAGCTTTTTCAATTTCCCTTTGTGGACATTACCCTCTAGAAGTATGCCATTCATATAATTCTCTTTTGCTTCCTTTTTCACTCTATTCAGTTCCCCCATTAGCTGTTTTCTAGTTTCTCTATTCTCCCTACCCTCTTTAATTTTCCTGTTTACTATTCTACTTTTTTAAAATTTTCTTATTTCCCTTGTATAAAAAACAGGGTCTGAGGTTATTTTATCCTTCTTAACAGGTACAAATATTTTCTCTCCTTCCCAAATGATTCCTTTGTTGTACAAGGATGAGACAAAGCTCATTTTAAGCCCCTTGGCGCAAAGAAAACTCGGTAAGTCCTACGGGCCCTGAAACCAACCGTTACGGAGATGTTGCCATCACACTACACCTGCTGTAGGAATCGGATAAAGAAATGAACTGCCGTAACCATGGCAACGTCAGCTCCACTATTCTTACAGCAGCGAGATTATCTACAATATATCACGAAAACCTACATGTTAGAGACATGAAAATTGGTATTTGGAATCTCCTTTAAAAATGAAAGAACACAAACTTTTGTTTTTCAGAAAATCCACTTAATGGGGGTGAGGGGGGGTGAAAAGAAATGAGGAAGGAGTTGAATTCTTTGTATGAGGATACATATATCTGAGCAACTGAAAATGTTACAGACGTTAAAACTGGTACTTGGATCTCTCTTTAAAATAAATGAACATTTTTTTAAAATCCACTTAAGCGGGTGAATTTTAAAAATGATTATCTTGTTCTACCGCTTTTCCCACACCTTTGCGGGTGCGAACTGTGGCGCACATGTGGATTTTACCCTGTTTTATGGATGGATGCCCTTCCTGACGCTTACCCCGTGTCTAGGGATGTAATTTCTATTGCGTGTGCCTGTTGGCAATGTGGTGTGTTCAGTAAATATGAAGAGAGTGTGACAAAAACAACCTGTTACCGAGCCAGATGAATTAATCACACGCGAACCCTGTGAACCGAAGGCCTCAACGCTGTCCACTCAGCCAAAGAGTGGGTCAGTTTTTAAAGTGAGTATATCTACATTATATCTCATAACTTCAGTTACAGACGTGAAAATTGGTATTTTAATCCCCTTTAAAACAAGCACGTACTTTTTGTTTTCGGAAAATCAGCTTCAGCTATCGAAAATAAGTGAAGGAGGAGTTGAATTCTATTTATCAAGTTCTTTAAAATGCTGTTCCGAGAATTCAGTGTTTCTATTTTGTCAGTGTAAACAGTTGTGGAATACCAAGTGAACGGTTTTCATTCTACCTCAAAAATGGTCTTCAGTATTTATTTGACTTTCAAATAATTTTGCCATCTCCTTCATTTGATGTCTCCATGTTCAATAAATAAACTATCACAATAAGTAAAATATTCACTCTACCACAGCATGAGACCAAACAAGGTAATGAAGAAAGGTAGGTAGATCGTTGACTCAATTGCGTTCCATCTTCCGCATTACGTCAAGCTGGTGTGAGAACACGAACTTCAGTGACGTTTCCGTATGCGCGGGGAGGTACAACGGGCGACTAGATGCGCCACTAGTCGCCCACGCCTAATGGGCTACATATACTGCAATGCCCCGTCACGCATTTGAACAACTAAAAGTCGCCAGAACAGCGGCCGGCAACTAGTTGCTCAGTTGCGCCTCTAGTCGCCCGCATTTTTTTTTTTCGGGAGGGGGCCCCCGAAGCCCGCTCCCTCCGCGTGACCATCGACTCAATCTACATGGCCTCCGACAACCTATTAATTTCTGAAAAGAAAAGAGATAGCAGGGAAGAGTGGGAAGTGATACAGGGAGTATATGCCGGTTTCCGATTTAGACTCATTACCACGGCTAGAGTTTGTGTTGGTGAGGTGGTGTTAAGTGTGTGGTATTAAGGGTCAGGGAAAAACCACATAGGCAGAAATGAGAAAGAGCCTACATGTAAAACCTGACATCTTTTGATAGCACATGCAAGGATGTGGGCTGGAAAAGTCCAGAGGTTGTGATAGTTAGGAATATGTGTCATGCAATCATAACCATTTCCTTGACATTGTCTATTATTATGGGGGTCGGTCCTTCTTGTCACTGCCGGATCGACTACGGTCCACTAGAGTCTGGGCTTTGGGCCACAGGTTCGTCCCATTGTCCAGCAGCTAGTAGCCCATGGTGCCAAGTCACCGTTTGAAGAAGGGGATTAAGAGCCAAGCCTTGCGTGGTGCAAGGGGCTATCTTCTTCCGCCTGGTGATGTCCCTCTTATGCGGTGCTGTTGAAGCACACTTGTCACTGCAGATTTGTAACTAAGCTAAGGTTATTAATACAATATATATACAGATGTTCGTTGGAGTGCCGACTTGCTTGCCTGCTCTCATGTCCAGAGTTCTACCTATATAAAGAGTGAAGTAACACAAATTACTTTCTATATTAGTACTGTTACTGCTGTCTTCGTTATAGGGCGCGGGCTGGTTTTTCCGCACCCGTGCCTCTGTCGGGAGCGGAGGTGGATTGATTCGTCCATGACCGCCTGGCTTCGTTCCCGTCGTCTTCTTGTGTTGTGTTCCTTATCAATCCTTCCTCGCCTGGGTCCCGGGGGTCAAGGCAGCTGTAAGCAAAGGAACATACGGTAATTACATAGATACATGGTGTCTGCAGTGTAGTGTATATTTGTGTGGTGTGTAGGTGTCAGCTTAGGTGGGGGGGAGGCAATCGGCCTCCTAACCCTGTGGCTGAACAGAATGTGTTTCGATGTGGGGTACTTGGTGTAGAGATCAACGTCGTAGCGTCCTATCCCACTTACTAGTGGGTTGATCTTGTTACCCCATGACTTGGTGTACATTCTTAGTGTTTGTTTGCGTATGTTATGCCTTATCGAGCTGAATTTCGCAAAAGCGCGTAGGTGGCGTGTTGGTGTGTCGAAAGGGTGTCTGGCCGCTGCTCGAATACATTTATTTTGTATTCGTTCCAGCTTATCTAAGTTCGTCATTGCAGTGGACCCCCACGCAGGGGCTGCATACATGATTATTGGCCTAATTAAGGCCTTGTACATGCTTATAGCTACGTTCGTGTTTATACTGGACTTCTTATTCAGTATTGGGTATAGCTGGCTGAGTCTTATGTGTGCTTTTCTCTGGATGTCTTATATGTGGTGGAGCATAGTAATGGGCAACGCTCTCGCTCGAGACTCTCGAGACTTACGTCGAAGATCTCGAGACTCTCGCGAGAATCTCGAGACCGATCCTCCTGTAGTGCAAGCTGTGCAACGTACCAGTAACTAAGACTGTAAACTTGATAGTATATCATTGGCAGTTATTAATTGAAATAACGTTCTCATATGAAAACATGTGAGCCAATACATTTTTTCAAAAGCCTGGAAAAGTACTGCGTGTTCAACTATGAACCCCTTAATCCACTAACGAAAGTGAAAACCGAATGTCAGTATCTTAAATTGTTCACGGCTCATTTGAGGTGGGTATCTTAGGTGAATAACCCTGCATAATTTGTGAATAACTGTAGATAGGATGTACACCTACTCGGAAACTAGGGGCCTGCATTATTCGAACTTGAGACGTGGAAGATGTGCTTTGCTACGTATGCAACCCCCATTGCACTAGAGTGGAACGTGTAATCTGAAATGCCCTACTTTGCTCCACTCAGCAATAAACTAATTCAGCAATAAATAAACCATCTACATACCAACTCCCGGATTCAGATACCACCTCTTATCCACAATTTCCATTCCAGATCCACCTCATATACCTTCCACAATACACCACTAAATCTAAATTTACAACATCTCAGATTTACAAAATAACACCGCTTAACACCGCTTCTCACCATATTTCAACCATAGTCCTCAATAACTGCGACCATTTTATAGTATTTAGTATTTATTTATGAACAAACAGGCTTTCCGCCCCATTACATGTTCACAAAGCAATAAGACACAATATTAATAATTATAATAAAAAAAAAATAATAATAATAAAAATAATAATAAAATAATGATAATAATAATATAATACATAAAAATAAAATAATGATAATAGAGATAATAGGAATAAATAATAACAAAAATGATAACAATTCTGTAGCAGTCCTCGGCTCGAGGATCCAGCAAACTCATCACTTGTCCTTATGCCTACAGCAACTTTCGTCACATTCCTTTTCCCTGACCTACTCCCGATCAATACCAAAACATCGACAGTCAGCACTTACATTCTAACCAGCCATAACACAAACAAAAGTCCTCCACGTTCACAACAATAAATAACACAATCCTAACCCAGCAGAAAATCATAATAACTTACAATCAAATTTCAACACTGGTCTCCCTCCACACTTACCTTAAATACCACTTTTATTTCAATGCATTACTACCTCTCATGTTGCAACTTGACCATTATTTAGCCATGCTTGATCTCATTTTAAAACCCAAGCCATGCTCAGCATTACATTTGCTATCGCAACCACCACTCATTCCGTGTCCTTGTGGATTCAGCACATACGTCATCTTCATTGTCCTCTAACTTACTCTCTGTCCAAACCATAACAACCAACATTCCGCAATTGCCCTTCAATCCATCATACACTACATTTACCAACCCGCACTTAATACAATCATCTCTCCAACTCCAAAAGTTTCAGCAATAAATTAAACCATCTCATTACCAAACCATCTTCGCCTATACCAACACTTCTCCCACACCACTTTTTTTTTTCGATAAATCTAAACTAATTCAGCAATAAATAAACCATCTACATACCAACTCCCGGATTCAGATACCACCTCTTATCCACAATTTCCATTCCAGATCCACCTCATATACCTTCCACAATACACCACTAAATCTAAATTTACAACATCTCAGATTTACAAAATAACACCGCTTAACACCGCTTCTCACCATATTTCAACCATAGTCCTCAATAACTGCGACCATTTTATACCACCACTTCTCCAACACCTCATTTCAGCAATATGACACATCTTACCTTAATCGTATCTAGATACCAGGCCATCTTCACCTTAAAATACCAAACACTCATATACCATCTCTTCACCAACACCACATTCCAATCTCTACCATCCAAAACTCTTGTCCCTCTTAACACTCACTTAGTTAGCATTAAATAAACCTCCTACCCAACCAAAAGCTAATACAGCTACCCTTCAATACCAACACATCGCTTCATATACCACCTCTCAATCTCATACCACACTATCATGCTATCCTCTCTCTTATATACATCAACAATAAATATACCACTTCACCATTGCCACATTTCGGCCTTCACAAATAATTACCATCATAACCTAATAAATTTACAGTGAATAACAATTACTGACATATCGTAAGACTTACCAATCAGCGTCCACTCCAAATATCACAATAAATATATCACTTCACCCTTACCACGTCTCAGCCTTCACAAATTATTTACCATATTTCAGTCTTCACAAATAGTTACCATCCTAGCCTAATAAAATTACAATGAATAACAATTACTGACATATCATAAAACAAACAGACCATGCCATCCTGTCCTCTTACCCAACTCCCCTAACTAAATACTCAGTCCCTATATACACTAAACCATTAAAATTTTAACCTACTATCTCCTTCCCTTATACAGATAACTATTCTACCCCCCTATTCCCCTGCCCACCCTCTAACTCACTCTCCTTCATTTTACTCTCGCAGGCCTTTTTTGTCGCACAAAAATACCTGTTCAATTCACCCCCTTTTTCCCCTTGTTTAAGAATCCATCTCAGTATTGCGTTCTCATCCCCTCTCCCCAGTACTTCCCGATTCTCGGCACTCAATAATCTATGTCTTAACCCCCTCGTTCCCTCACAGTCTCTTAGCAAGTGAAACTCATCATTCACATCTCCACAAAGTACACACCTTGTCTTATCCCTGCCCTGTAACCAGCCCTTATTCCTTGGCAGACCTAAAAGCCACCACATCATCCCATATCGATTTGACCTATCAACGTATCTAATATTCAACCCTGCTATCCCCTCTATTTTCGTCAAAACAATCAGCGAATTTCTTAGTCTGCTTTCCCCCATTAATTTCTGCCTATGGATATCCCTAATTCTCCTTTCTAGTATTTTCATCCCTCTCACTTCTGTCTTTGACCAAACCTCCCCCCACAGGTGCCCTAATCCTATCCTCTCTAAATATCCTTTTATTTTTTCTAACCATCCACCCTTATACATGCTCTTAAATTGCTGTACATATGCAGCCTGTAAAACTCTCCCACCTTCCTGTCTTTTTAAATTCATCCAATATCTAACTATTCTTTTCACACCCTCTGATTCCAAATCCTCCCCACACATTAATTCCGCCCCTACATTTGCTGTACACCTCGGTAAGCCCATCACTAACTTAGCAAAACTACTAACAATCTTTCTTAGTTCCTCTCTTTTTTCATCCAGCCCCCAAACTTCTGCTCCGTATAATACCCTCCCCACTATTACCGACCTGAACACGAGTCTCAGTGTTTTATAACTGATCCCCGGGAACTTGAGTAGCAAATTTCTGACTGAGGCTAAGGCTGCCAAGCCTCTATATTTCATTCTTTTGATCTGGTCACTCCAAGTTCCTTTATCATTAAAAATAACTCCTAGATATTCCAGCTTCCTTACCTGTTCCAGTCTTTCTCCCTGTATTACCCAATTCCCTTCCATCTTTCTTCTTTTGTTCACCTGTACTATCAATATTTTAGACTTATTTCCATTAATTTTCAATCCCCATTTCCTCGCAAATAGCATCACTGACTCTAAGGCCCTATTCATCGCCCCTGAAGTTAACGTCATCAATAACACATCATCCGCAAATATCAGTCCTGGCACTTCCAAACCATTAATTACCGGTACAGCCCAATTTCCTGCCCCAAACCCCTCTAAAATATCGTTTATAAATAAAATAAACAGTATGGGCGATAACTTGCAACCTTGTTTTAAACCCACCTTGGACTCCAATGGTCCACTCATTCTCTCTTCTCCCAATTTTACACAAAACCTGACGTCCCTGTATATTCCTTCCACTGCCCTCAACATCTTCTCCGAAATCCCTAGCCTACCTAATTTCTCTCGTAGGGCCTCTCTATTTACCTTATCAAAAGCTTTCTCAAAATCTATTGCTGCTACATAAACCGTACTTCTATTCATATTCTTATACTTTTCTAAAATAGTCTTTACTATCATTATATTATCCACTGTTCTTTTCTTTTTCCTAAATCCCCCTTGGTAATCTGTCAAAATTCCATTTTCTTCCGCCCACCCACTTATTCTGTTCGCTAGCACCCCCGTATATATTTTACTCAGAGAATCCAACAGAGATATACCCCTATAACTGTTCACATCGTTCCTACTACCCTTTCCCTTGTATATAGGGCATATAATTCCTGTTTCCCATTCCCTAGGGTAATTTCCTCCCTCGAATATCCTATTGAATAGTTTCACCATGCCCTCTATCATTATCTCATTTTTACTAATTTCCTTCCAAAACTTATTATTTATACCATTACACCCCCCGGCCGACTTCGCTCTGGCTCTACTTATCACTCCCCGGATTTCCTCTCTTGTGATTTCTTTATCCAAGTCATAAATTGCCACTCCCCTATTACTCCAAATTACTTCTTCTCCCGAACCTCTCCATCTATCACCCCCCTTTTTTCCTAGTAATTCCTCGAAGTGCCTGACCCATTGCACTTCCTCAATACTCGTTCTCTCCATATTCCTTCCACCCTTAATAATTCTATTAATCTTATCCCAGACTCTCTCAAAATTGTTAGTCTTGCAGTCATTATTTATGTCTTCCATTTGTTCCTCTAACCACGTCTTTTTTGTCTCAGAAATTTTCTTTTTATACTCCTTCCTCAATCTACAGAAAAACTCCCTTTCTTGGCTTCCACCTTTCCTTCTATATTCTCCTAAAGCGTCCATCACCCTCCTCCGCAATCCTTCACACTCCCTATTAAACCATTCTTCTCCCTCTTTCTTATTTCCTTTTCTAGCTTTCACCTTCTGCGCTATCATCTTTATTGGATGTAGCAACAATTCCAAGGCTTTATCAGTATCATTTTCTTCTAACGCCCCTTCCCACCCATATTTCAGAAGATGTAACTCCTCCTTTACTACCCTATTCCAATCCCGGCCTACCTTCTCTGTCCATTTGTACTTATTATAACCCCTCCCTCGTTTATCCTTTGTCTCATTTTCCTTCCTTGTACGCTTCTCTACCTCTCTTTTCAGCATAACCCTCACCGGGAAATGGTGTGACTCAATCCAATCTCCTATTTCCATACTTACAACTTCCTCAATCATCCCTTCCGAGCTCAGAACCATATCTATCACACTACCCCCTTTCTCCGTAACATATGTCAATTTCCCCGTCCTGTCACCCTCTATCCACCCATTCAGAATATACAAGTTTCCCACAGCACACATCTCTAGGAGCTTCTCTCCATAACTATTTGTAATTTTGTCCTCACTCCTTCTGCTTTCTAACAAACACATTCCATCCTCCCTACTATAAATTGGGCTCTGTTCTCCTATTCTCGCGTTCCAATCCCCAAATAACAACATATCCTCCTCCCCTGGATACATTCCCCTTATCCTACCAATATCCACCAATAAATCTTCAAAAAAATATTTATTTGCATATTCTGAATTACTAGGATGACAGTAAACAAAAGCTAGATTTATTTTCTTCCTCCGTCCCTCTCTCTCTCCCAAATTCAATCTCAGCCATATGGTTTCCATCATATCGGTCTCTATATCCTCTACTCTTTCACTAATTTCTTCCCTAATTAGAACTATCATCCCTCCTGGTGCTCGTCCCTTATTCCTCTCTTTTCTTCTATATTTATATTTTATCTCAAACCCCTTCCATGTAATCTCCCTCCCTGTTTCCAACCACGTCTCTAAGAGTGCCACAACATCGAAACTTTCAATTACTTCCCTAACTTTCTTGTTTCCTAATTTGCTCCTTACTCCTTCAATATTCACACATCCTATCTTCCAAAATTGTTATAACTTTCCCTCCCTCCCTTCTAGGTCTCCCACTCTATTCTTACTTCTAGTATTTATCGACCTCTCTCCCTCTGTATCCTCCATCCCTTTACGTACTTTTCCCCATATGTCTTTTAAGCTCTTACTCCTGACTTTACTCATAAGTTTTTTACCTTCTTGTCGATCTGTCTCCTCTTGACCTTTCTTTTTCGCTACACCACTGCACCCTGCACTCACCTCTTCTTGCTGCTCACCCCCACTCTCCCCCTCACTATTTTGGACTTCTGAATCCATCTCCCTTTGTCCTTTCTTACTCACTGCACCACTACACTCTCCTCTCCCAGTTTCTTGCGGTCCACTCTCACCGTCCACTTCACTATCTTGGTCTTCTGTCTCCCGGCTGCACTGCCCATTCTCTTCCGAGATGCCTTGCTCTCCTGCCACGTCCCTCCTCCTCTTCTTTTCTTCTTTCTTCTTCCCATCTTGCCTTGACCTCTCACCACTCTCAACCCTCTCGTTTTCGTCCATTTCCTTTAGCTTAGAAACTGAATGAACTCTGACCCATCGCCCGTTCGTCACCTCCAACCTCAGACCTCTTATTCGGGCCTTTAGCCCCTGGTTCCTCGCTCTCCAAAGGTGCCTATTCAAGATCTTCGCGTTTTCACTTCCTTCTCTTCCCATGTCTCCTTTCACCCCTATTTTCCGCCCTTGTAAATTCTTGCTGTTTCTTAACACAGAATCTGCCATTAGGGTTGAGAACAATGTAACCCTAATTGGCCTCCGACCTTTGATTCTACCAACACTCTCTACATCATCAATGTCTACCTCACTAAAGTTTACCTTCATAACATCACGTATAGCTTCCACCACCTTAAATATCAGCTCAATCTTGCTCTCTCTCGCCCCTTCCTCAATTCCATATAAAAATATGGCTTTTTTCAATCTCTCCTGCCTGTACCCCTCCGCTTCTTTCTTCATCTTCATCACCTCGTCTTTCAGATGCTTCACTTCCCCTCTCAATAACTCGATTTCTTTCTCGTTATTGACCACTCTCCTGCTCGATTCCTCTGTCTTCGTTTCAAGCCATTTCTTCATGTTCCCTATCTCCCTTGTCTGCTCCTCCATCATGTCCTTTATTTCCTGCACCTTATCCCATTGACACTTTTCCTGCATCACTTCACTTACAACCACCCTGAGTGCGGCCAAATCCTCTGCGCTAAATTTTCCACTGGTATTTGGGCCTGGGTTCACTTCCACCCCCCCAATAACCAGTAACACTGCTATCACTGTCACCACCAGCACCGCTTCACTCATTTTCAATCCATCCGTCACCAATCCATTCCTGACCTCCTTCTTCTGCCTTGCCTGCCATTTCCCAATAGCGGCCCGGTACTGTTCAATGCCAACCATGTTTACAGCACGCACTTCGCTACGCAACCTCTCTCCTCGACTGCTCGAGCTAGACTGGACCATTTTATACCACCACTTCTCCAACACCTCATTTCAGCAATATGACACATCTTACCTTAATCGTATCTAGATACCAGGCCATCATCACCTTAAAATACCAAACACTCATATACCATCTCTTCACCAACACCACATTCCAATCTCTACCATCCAAAACTCTTGTCCCTCTTAACACTCACTTAGTTAGCATTAAATAAACCTCCTACCCAACCAAAAGCTAATACAGCTACCCTTCAATACCAACACATCGCTTCATATACCACCTCTCAATCTCATACCACACTATCATGCTATCCTCTCTCTTATATACATCAACAATAAATATACCACTTCACCATTGCCACATTTCGGCCTTCACAAATAATTACCATCATAACCTAATAAATTTACAGTGAATAACAATTACTGACATATCGTAAGACTTACCAATCAGCGTCAACTCCAAATATCACAATAAATATATCACTTCACCCTTACCACGTCTCAGCCTTCACAAATTATTTACCATATTTCAGTCTTCACAAATAGTTACCATCCTAGCCTAATAAAATTACAATGAATAACAATTACTGACATATCATAAAACAAACAGACCATGCCATCCTGTCCTCTTACCCAACTCCCCTAACTAAATACTCAGTCCCTATATACACTAAACCATTAAAATTTTAACCTACTATCTCCTTCCCTTATACAGATAACTATTCTACCCCCCTATTCCCCTGCCCACCCTCTAACTCACTCTCCTTCATTTTACTCTCGCAGGCCTTTTTTGTCGCACAAAAATACCTGTTCAATTCACCCCCTTTTTCCCATTGTTTAAGAATCCATCTCAGTATTGCGTTCTCATCCCCTCTCCCCAGTACTTCCCGATTCTCGGCACTCAATAATCTATGTCTTAACCCCCTCGTTCCCTCACAGTCTCTTAGCAAGTGAAACTCATCATTCACATCTCCACAAAGTACACACCTTGTCTTATCCCTGCCCTGTAACCAGCCCTTATTCCTTGGCAGACCTAAAAGCCACCACATCATCCCATATCGATTTGACCTATCAACGTATCTAATATTCAACCCTGCTATCTCCTCTATTTTCGTCAAAACAATCAGCGAATTTCTTAGTCTGCTTTCCCCCAATAATTTCTGCCTATGGATATCCCTAATTCTCCTTTCTAGTATTTTCATCCCTCTCACTTCTGTCTTTGACCAAACCTCCCCCCACAGGTGCCCTAATCCTATCCTCTCTAAATATCCTTTTATTTTTTCTAACCATCCACCCTTATACATGCTCTTAAATTGCTGTACATATGCAGCCTGTAAAACTCTCCCACCTTCCTGTCTTTTTAAATTCATCCAATATCTAACTATTCTTTTCACACCCTCTGATTCCAAATCCTCCCCACACATTAATTCCGCCCCTACATTTGCTGTACACCTCGGTAAGCCCATCACTAACTTAGCAAAACTACTAACAATCTTTCTTAGTTCCTCTCTTTTTTCATCCAGCCCCCAAACTTCTGCTCCGTATAATACCCTCCCCACTATTACCGACCTGAACACGAGTCTCAGTGTTTTATAACTGATCCCCGGGAACTTGAGTAGCAAATTTCTGACTGAGGCTAAGGCTGCCAAGCCTCTATATTTCATTCTTTTGATCTGGTCACTCCAAGTTCCTTTATCATTAAAAATAACTCCTAGATATTCCAGCTTCCTTACCTGTTCCAATCTTTCTCCCTGTATTACCCAATTCCCTTCCATCTTTCTTCTTTTGTTCACCTGTACTACCAATATTTTAGACTTATTTCCATTAATTTTCAATCCCCATTTCCTCGCAAATAGCATCACTGACTCTAAGGCCCTATTCATCGCCCCTGAAGTTAACGTCATCAATAACACATCATCCGCAAATATCAGTCCTGGCACTTCCAAACCATTAATTACCGGTACAGCCCAATTTCCTGCCCCAAACCCCTCTAAAATATCGTTTATAAATAAAATAAACAGTATGGGCGATAACTTGCAACCTTGTTTTAAACCCACCTTGGACTCCAATGGTCCACTCATTCTCTCTTCTCCCAATTTTACACAAAACCTGACGTCCCTGTATATTCCTTCCACTGCCCTCAACATCTTCTCCGAAATCCCTAGCCTACCTAATTTCTCTCGTAGGGCCTCTCTATTTACCTTATCAAAAGCTTTCTCAAAATCTATTGCTGCTACATAAACCGTACTTCTATTCATATTCTTATACTTTTCTAAAATAGTCTTTACTATCATTATATTATCCACTGTTCTTTTCTTTTTCCTAAATCCCCCTTGGTAATCTGTCAAAATTCCATTTTCTTCCGCCCACCCACTTATTCTGTTCGCTAGCACCCCCGTATATATTTTACTCAGAGAATCCAACAGAGATATACCCCTATAACTGTTCACATCGTTCCTACTACCCTTTCCCTTGTATATAGGGCATATAATTCCTGTTTCCCATTCCCTAGGGTAATTTCCTCCCTCGAATATCCTATTGAATAGTTTCACCATGCCCTCTATCATTATCTCATTTTTACTAATTTCCTTCCAAAACTTATTATTTGTACCATTACACCCCCCGGCCGACTTCGCTCTGGCTCTACTTATCACTCCCCGGATTTCCTCTCTTGTGATTTCTTTATCCAAGTCATAAATTGCCACTCCCCTATTACTCCAAATTACTTCTTCTCCCGAACCTCTCCATCTATCACCCCCCTTTTTTCCTAGTAATTCCTCGAAGTGCCTGACCCATTGCACTTCCTCAATACTCGTTCTCTCCATATTCCTTCCACCCTTAATAATTCTATTAATCTTATCCCAGACTCTCTCAAAATTGTTAGTCTTGCAGTCATTATTTATGGCTTCCATTTGTTCCTCTAACCACGTCTTTTTTGTCTCAGAAATTTTCTTTTTATACTCCTTCCTCAATCTACAGAAAAACTCCCTTTCTTGGCTTCCACCTTTCCTTCTATATTCTCCTAAAGCGTCCATCACCCTCCTCCGCAATCCTTCACACTCCCTATTAAACCATTCTTCTCCCTCTTTCTTATTTCCTTTTCTAGCTTTCACCTTCTGCGCTATCATCTTTATTGGATGTAGCAACAATTCCAAGGCTTTATCAGTATCATTCTCTTCTAACGCCCCTTCCCACCCATATTTCAGAAGATGTAACTCCTCCTTTACTACCCTATTCCAATCCCGGCCTACCTTCTCTGTCCATTTGTACTTATTATAACCCCTCCCTCGTTTATCCTTTGTCTCATTTTCCTTCATTGTACGCTTCTCTACCTCTCTTTTCAGCATAACCCTCACCGGGAAATGGTGTGACTCAATCCAATCTCCTATTTCCATACTTACAACTTCCTCAATCATCCCTTCCGAGCTCAGAACCATATCTATCACACTACCCCCTTTCTCCGTAACATATGTCAATTTCCCCGTCCTGTCACCCTCTATCCACCCATTCAGAATATACAAGTTTCCCACAGCACACATCTCTAGGAGCTTCTCTCCATAACTATTTGTAATTTTGTCCTCACTCCTTCTGCTTTCTAACAAACACATTCCATCCTCCCTACTATAAATTGGGCTCTGTTCTCCTATTCTCGCGTTCCAATCCCCAAATAACAACATATCCTCCTCCCCTGGATACATTCCCCTTATCCTACCAATATCCACCAATAACTCTTCAAAAAAATATTTATTTGCATATTCTGAATTACTAGGATGACAGTAAACAAAAGCTAGATTTATTTTCTTCCTCCGTCCCTCTCTCTCTCCCAAATTCAATCTCAGCCATATGGTTTCCATCATATCGGTCTCTATATCCTCTACTCTTTCACTAATTTCTTCCCTAATTAGAACTATCATCCCTCCTGGTGCTCGTCCCTTATTCCTCTCTTTTCTTCTATATTTATATTTTATCTCAAACCCCTTCCATGTAATCTCCCTCCCTGTTTCCAACCACGTCTCTAAGAGTGCCACAACATCGAAACTTTCAATTACTTCCCTAACTTTCTTGTTTCCTAATTTGCTCCTTACTCCTTCAATATTCACACATCCTATCTTCCAAAATTGTTATAACTTTCCCTCCCTCCCTTCTAGGTCTCCCCCTCTATTCTTACTTCTAGTATTTATCGACCTCTCTCCCTCTGTATCCTCCATCCCTTTACGTACTTTTCCCCATATGTCTTTTAAGCTCTTACTCCTGACTTTACTCATAAGTTTTTTACCTTCTTGTCGATCTGTCTCCTCTTGACCTTTCTTTTTCGCTACACCACTGCACCCTGCACTCACCTCTTCTTGCTGCTCACCTCCACTCTCCCCCTCACTATTTTGGACTTCTGAATCCATCTCCCTTTGTCCTTTCTTACTCACTGCACCACTACACTCTCCTCTCCCAGTTTCTTGCGGTCCACTCTCACCGTCCACTTCACTATCTTGGTCTTCTGTCTCCCGGCTGCACTGCCCATTCTCTTCCGAGATGCCCTGCTCTCCTGCCACGTCCCTCCTCCTCTTCTTTTCTTCTTTCTTCTTCCCATCTTGCCTTGACCTCTCACCACTCTCAACCCTCTCGTTTTCGTCCATTTCCTTTAGCTTAGAAACTGAATGAACTCTGACCCATCGCCCGTTCGTCACCTCCAACCTCAGACCTCTTATTCGGGCCTTTAGCCCCTGGTTCCTCGCTCTCCAAAGGTGCCTATTCAAGATCTTCGCGTTTTCACTTCCTTCTCTTCCCATGTCTCCTTTCACCCCTATTTTCCGCCCTTGTAAATTCTTGCTGTTTCTTAACACAGAATCTGCCATTAGGGTTGAGAACAATGTAACCCTAATTGGCCTCCGACCTTTGATTCTACCAACTCTCTCTACATCATCAATGTCTACCTCACTAAAGTTTACCTTCATAACATCACGTATAGCTTCCACCACCTTAAATATCAACTCAATCTTGCTCTCTCTCGCCCCTTCCTCAATTCCATATAAAAATATGGCTTTTTTCAATCTCTCCTGCCTGTACCCCTCCGCTTCTTTCTTCATCTTCATCACCTCGTCTTTCAGATGCTTCACTTCCCCTCTCAATAACTCGATTTCTTTCTCGTTAATGACCACTCTCCTGCTCGATTCCTCTGTCTTCGTTTCAAGCCATTTCTTCATGTTCCCTATCTCCCTTCTCTGCTCCTCCATCATGTCCTTTATTTCCTGCACCTTATCCCATTGACACTTTTCCTGCATCACTTCACTTACAACCACCCTGAGTGCGGCCAAATCCTCTGCGCTAAATTTTCCACTGGTATTTGGGCCTGGGTTCACTTCCACCCCCCCAATAACCAGTAACACTGCTATCACTGTCACCACCAGCACCGCTTCACTCATTTTCAATCCGTCCGTCACCAATCCATTCCTGACCTCCTTCTTCTGCCTTGCCTGCCATTTCCCAATAGCGGCCCGGTACTGTTCAATGCCAACCATGTTTACAGCACGCACTTCGCTACGCAACCTCTCTCCTCGACTGCTCGAGCTAGCTCTTTGCTCCACTCCTTTCAGCAGGGGTGATGGACGACGCTCTTGAGACCGATTCTCGTGTGCTGCGAGCTGTGCGACGTGACGTCCCAGTAACTAAGAGTGTAAGCTTGATAGTTATCATCAGCAGTTCTCATAAGGAAACGTGTGTGACGATAAATTTTGTGAAAAGCATAGGAAAGCACTGCATGTTGAACCATGAGCTTCTTAATACCATTAAAGAAAGAAGACAGAATGCCAGTATCTTAAACTGTTCACGAGTTACCTCAGGCGGACTTCTTAGCTGAATGACCTGTATAATTTGTTAATAACTGTTATCAGGATGTAAACATACCTGGATGCCTCACAATCATTGTCGGCAGGGTAGCTTCTTGTGATTTAGACCGGGCCGGAGGTGTTCTGTGACTATTCCTCTTCATTTATATTATGTGTGTTTAAGTGTCGGATCATCTCAGAAGTATTTCTGCCGACGTATTTTACTTCTTTGAAATAAACAACACAGCGGGCTGTGCTATGTGCCATCTCTTCAAAATAACCGACATCCACGACTTACGTTGCATTTCGGACATCGTCTACAAGTTGTCGCGTACAACTAGACATAATTACACATTGCACTGTCAGTTTTTTTAATGACATTAGTTCGGGGCGTCGACCTAAAGAGATTTTTTGCCCCTACTTGCACCATGTGATAGGCCTATGAACCTGCGTGTAATTGGAATGGATGAAGTGTAGAGTGCTGAATGTGAGGAAAGGAGCGTTAAGGACGACAGAAGCACCCAGTCCCCGAGCCAGGGATATTAATCATTTACAATCAAAAATCCTGACCCAGCCAGGAATCGAACCCGCGGCCGTCGGGTGACAGACCGGACTGCACTGTCATATACCGAAGTACCTAATTATTATTATTAACAAATACATCTCAAATGGGAAATATACCGGTGGCAATTGTCACTTACAGTAGTGTAATAATAACCAGCATAGTGATGTAGGCAAGTTTTCCTTCGTAAACAGGACCATAAGGGATTGGAATAAATTACCTGCAGCAGTCTTTGATATATTCTCTTCCGGTATCAAATCCTTTAAGTGCTAGTGTAAAATGAAAAGTAAAAGCTGTAAACGATGGACACTGAATTCGTGATTTTCTGCTGGATTTAGAATGTTAAACTAGTAGTATTTCTTCTAATATTTTCTCTCCATGGAACTGCTTGTTGTAGTCTTGTTGTAGTTGTTGCGTAGTTATGTTTCACCTTTAATATCACTTGTAATGTTCAGCTAGTAGGAAGTTCAACCTATAGTATTGTAAGCCATAGTGTTAAGTAATGGACATACTTAAGTTGTGTGTGAATTTATGTATAATGATGCTGGATTTAGAAAGGTAAACTAGTAGTATTTCTTGCCATATTTTCTTTCGTTGTTGTTGTTGTTATAGTTCTATGGTAATGATGGTTTAACTTCACTTTATTATCACTTGTAATGTTAAGTTCAACCTATAGTATTGTAGGCGGTAGTGTTAAGCATTGGAAATACTGAATTTGTTTATGATGGAGCTGGATTTAGAATGTTAAATTAGTAGCACTTCTTGTATTATTTTATTTCCATGGAATTGCTAATTACTGAATTTGTTTATGATGATGCTGGATTTAGAATGTTCAATTAGTAGTACTTCTTGTAATATTTCCTTTCCATGGAATTGCTTGTTGTACTCTTGTTGTTGAATAATTATGCTAACTTTACATATGACGCGAATACTCTATAACATTGCAAGGAATTATTTCCTTCGTCACCAAAATATCGGTAAACACAAGCAGTGGTCATAATGTGATATTGAATGTGGGGTCTGATAACGATGTACACCTATCTGTCGAAAGAATTGGAGCAAACTGAAGCATTTTAGGTTACACATTCCACTCCTGCGTAATGGTGGTTGCATATGCAGCAAGGCGCATCTTGGCTCGTCTCGAGTTCGAATAATGCACGCCTCTGGTATCCAGGTACGTGTACCTACAGAAGCCGTCAGGTGAATACCAGTGAATACAGTTCCAGTTATGATGATGCTGGATTTAGAATGTTCAATTAGTAGTACTTCTTGTAATATTTCCTTTCCATGGAATTGCTTGTTGTACTCTTGTTGTTGAGTAATTATGCTAACTTTACATATGACGCGAATACTCTATAACATATTAAGGAATTATTTCCTTCGTCACCAAAATGATGCTAGTGATACTGCGTCAAAATAGACCTCGGTAGAAATGAACACCCTAGTAGCTTGTTGACACGTATTTACGGGAGAAGGCCCGTAGTTGGCTATTCGCATACTCGGCACACACAACATTCAGCTCCGAGCTCCGAGTACATGTAGGTCTACGACACGCTGCTCGCCGCACAATGCGGGGACAACGCTCTCGAGATATCTGGAAATTTCTCGCGAGAAATAGTGTCTGCTCTAGTCTCGAGAAATCTCGAGACCTAGTCTCAGACTCCCCATCACTAGTGCAGCATGGTAAGCTTTCTATCTAGGACAACGCCTAGGTATTTGGCTCTGTCGTGCCATGCTTTAGGAGTGTAATGTGGACTGGTCTGTGCGTGCGTCTGTCCTTTCTAGTGAATAGCACGGCTTGGCACTTGTCCACATTGACCTTCATGCGCTATTTTCTTAGCCATGGCTTGAGAGTTCGTAGTGCTACTTGTAGCCTCTTCCGAGTGCACGCTAATTGTGGGTGCTGGACTGTGATAGCAGTGTCATCTGCGTAGAGGTGTGTGGTAGTAAGTTCCGCAGTTGGCATGGCATTTGTATATAGGAAAAGAGGATTGGTCCAATAAGGGCCGCTCTAATCCTTCGGGTGCTTGACAGCGTGTTGTGTACGTCCACTTGGAACTCTCGGCCCTCCAGGTAGGATTTTATTAGTCTTATATAGCCTGGGTGGAATTCGGGGTCTATTAGTTTTGCTACTAGGCCTTAGTGCCAGACATTGTAGAATGCTTTCTGGATATCAAGGAAAACCGAACCCGTGTCCCTTCATTTATTGAAACCTATGGTAGCTTGTTCTGTGAATCACGTGAGTAATTGTGGGGAAGAATGCCAGTTCCTAAGGCCAAATTGCTTATTGCGAATTATTCCTTTTTTCATGATATGTCCTATTAACCTTTTCAGTAGTATTTTATCGAATACTTTACTGAGGGCGTCCAGAAGGCTTATGGGTCTGTCATTGTTTGGATCTGACTTGTCTTTGCCTGGTTTTCCAAATACGAGTATCCTAACCCTTTTCCATTGTTCAGGGTAGTAATGGAGCCTGAACATTGCATTGAAGATACTGGTGAGTAGTGTGAGGGCTTTGTGGGTTAGTTTCTTTATTATAATATTTTGGATCTCGTCTGGGCCAGGCGCCTTTTTTGGGTTAAGAAGACATATAATCAACTTAATTTCATGTATATTTGTCCTCTTAACCTCCGGCTTAGGTGCGTTTTCGAGGACTCTGCTACCTTTGCCTCAGTTTGCCTGATGAAGGCGGGGTCAGATGGTATTTCGTTCGGAGTGAATGCCGCCTCGACCGAGTCCGCTATGACTTCCGCTTTATCACGGTTCTCGTATACCGGGCCGTTAGGTCCCTTAATAGTAGGGATGCTGTGTGTTTCTCGAGTGAAGTGTCTCGCTAAGTTCCACACAGGCCCGGTGTTTGTGTCGAATAGACGAAGTTTATTGTTCCATTCTCGCGACCTGCATTCCTGTAGTTTTGTTTGTATTTCTGTGTTGTGTCTGTTGCGCTTACGTATTCACTCCTTAATGTGGGCTGGAATTTCGAAATGAGGGTATTCTTTGTGTTTGCTTACTAGTATGCTCGCTGCTGAGACAGCCTGAATTGCTTCTACAAGGGTTTTGACTGCTTCGTCGATTTAGGCTGTGCTGTTTAATAACATGCCCTCGCATCCCTGTAGAAGTGAGTCTAGTTTGTGTTCGAATTTACCCCATTTGGGTGCTTTATAGTTGAGCCGGAACTTGGGGCTGTTCTCATATTCTCTGGGTTCGCATTTAGTGTAAATGTCATTGGTTGGTGCCTCGACCCAAGGTCGTTCAGTACTGTTATGCTATGCCATTGAGGAAATTGTCGCAGTAGGGCTATGTCCAGAATGTCGGAGGTCTGTCCGTTAGGTGCAAGGAACAGCCCCAGCTGGCGTGTCTCGAATTTAGAACTCCTCCTAGGATCGTGTTTCGATTTAGCCTTAGTACTGCTTCTTTGTCTTGTGTCTTTAGGTTTTTCGGTTCTAGAGTATGCCGCTATGACATTTATGAGTGTTCCTTGCATTGGCATGGCAATTCCGCATGCCAGTTCGACCAGCTCGGGTATGTCCACCTCCATATGTTTGATGTCCTTTCTGACCAGAACTGCCACCCCTCCCACTCCGTTAGCCTTATTGCTTCTGTGTATTTTGTAGCCTCTTATGTTGAACTTCTTCCCCGGTGGGAGGAAAGTTTCTGTTAGGAGTGGTACATGTATAGTGTTCGCGGTTAGGAAAGGTTCGAGTTCGTATTTTCTTGTCCTGATGCCCTGGCAGTTCCATATTTTACTCGAAGCCCTTGTGTGTTGTTGTTATTATTATTATCTTCGTTGGGTTGTTCAACCTCTTAGTACAAGAACTAAATGCAACATCTGATTTCTGGAGTTGTACCCGTAAGTCAAGCGCTTTGAAACTATAACGTGATAGCAAGGTAAAACCCGCCCCAGAATCTACTTCAAATCTCTGGGGTATTCCTTCTATAAGAACTGTAGCATAAAATTTCTTCGCTTGTGGATAGTCGTGATATTGAAAAATGTCTATTATATGGCTAACACCGAATGTTTGAGTAATATCTTCTTCCTGAAGAAAATGATAGTCGATTTTGGAATTCCTTCTCGTTGCTAACAAGGTACGTATGCACACTTTCTTAATATGGCCGAGTTTTCCACATGAAGTGCATTTCAGATTGTTAAAATCAGTCCTACAGTCCTTCGCTAAATGATTGTCTCTACCACAACGTAAACACATATTTTGAAGTCCCAATTCCTTATAGTCAATTTTTGATCTGGCCTTGTTTACCGGTGTTGCTTGGCCTTCATCATCGTGAGATACGTCCTGCCTTGGTTTGTGATTGATTTTCTGAACAGAATCATTATAAGTAGCCTTGTATACAGCTGATGGTGATAGTTCCTTGCTGTCTAACTTACATGCTTCAAGAGTGATATATTTTGTTACAATTTCGTTGAATTCTTGAACATTAGCCTGGAGTAATTGTTCACGAATTGAACTGTCATACATTTCCATAATGAATTGTGCTCTTAGAAATACATCTGCAATGCTTACCTTACATTCACATGTAGAATTGAAGTCGCAGTCAATTGTAGCACGCCTTAATGTAGCAACATAGTCAGCAATAGGTTGATTTTCAAGCTGGTAAGTCACAAGTTAGAACCAGTGGTAGATCTGCATTATAAGGTGTCAGCACTCGATCACTTGCAATCTCGTCCGTTAGTCTGGCAAATGCTGATTCACAAGAACTAGTCCAATGAAACTTATTCTTGCGGAGAAGCTGCCTCAAAGGGTAGGTCATAGTTGAAGTATTTGGAATGAATCTTGAATAATATGTTATCATTCCAAGAAATCTTTCGAACATCATTATTGGTAGCCTATTCTGTACATGCAGCCTATACACTAGTGTTATATATTGTTCAAAATAAAACCTTTCCAATGTTGGAATGACTTGTGCAAAAAAAAAAAAAGTTCATTTCTCTGGACATTCACATTTACACTCCCCAAGAGAGTATACACAAATAAGTCACATAATCTGAGGTTGAAAACATATAATGACACTTGGATCTGTGTGTAATAAATGTGTGACTACAAGAACATTCTTCTCAGGACAAAGGTGTTTTTCTAGGGTTTCAATTAAATTGTCATAATCGAAATCACTAGGTGTTTTTGGTGCCATTAATGCGGATAATGTGTTATAACTCGTAGATCCGATCGAATTAAGTAGCACCTGAGCGGTGTATTTCTTGTTGGTGAACACATTTTTCAATTTTAGATAGTTTTCAAAACGTTGCCGGTAAGTTCTCTGCTTGTGGATTGAAACATTCGAAGGGTGGAATAAGAAATGTATTGGAATTAATAATAGGTTGAGTAGATTGAACTGGTGCTTGACTTCTCAGTTGATCTAAGAGTGCCTGTTGATTGGCATGCATTGCCGCCAAAAATTGCTCAAACTGGTCTGCATCTATGTAGGAATGTTTGAGTTATGTCTCCCACAAAAATAATTGAATGTTAGAAATATGATATTTACATAGTTAAGGTTATATACGTAACACGACAGTCGTATTCCCGTTCAGTCACTAATCGCAGAACATATTTGTATTCAGACACAATATTATCATTTTCCTCTGAAGTTTTAAAGTTTTCCTCGTCGCCAATTGTTATGACCATACACGAATTACATTTATAATTAAACACGAACACCTTGCTTACACAAATACTGTATTGAAAGTCTCTCATGATACACTGACATAAAACAACCTCAACAAAGAATAACACAGTTTCTATATAAATGGTGTGGTCGACATGCGCGCATTCTACTGGGATATAACACCTCTGAATGCAAGAACGTAAGATACCACTATGTTACCCCCAAGAATTCCGAAAGAATGAACACTGGACCATTAAGTTCACATCATCTCCCATGACCAACTAGCAAATGTATCTCCCTTACCAATAAAATATGTGCAGAATAGAACACAAATCACGTTCCCCTATTAAATCTAAAATTAAAGCCGATAACTCTTTCCAACTCAGCAGAGGCTACAAATATAATAGCAATGTAATACCCAGTCAGGTGAAAGAGAAGAAGACTGGGAAGGTGTCCACAGATTGTTGCTGAGAGATGAACTGAAAATGTTAAATGAAGAATGGGAGACACTAAAGAACGTTGTGGTATGTACAGCAGAATAATTAAGTGGACGCCGGAGTCAAATCTGAGAACCTAAAGAAACACCCTGGTGGAATGATATTAAAAAGGCAATCAGTGACAAAACTGTGCAAGAAGAGCCCTATATCTAGCAAGAACACTGGGAGATCAACATGTAATAGAGGAGAAGTTGTCAGTTTACAAGTCAAACAGTTGCTTGCAGCTGTAAAGCAGAAGTGTAAGGAAGATCTGCCTACAGAATAAGACAGGATGGGAATATGATACTGTTATACAGAATCGTTAAGAAAAAGGAACTGGAACTAATGGTGAGGTATCTAGGGATAAGACTAAAATATTACAGGAGTTCCAAAGGCACTCTGAAACTTTACTGAACTGTAATGGAAATGTCACTCCCTTAGATGACGAACCTTGTGATTTTGGCAATGCAAATACCAATAGTTTGACATGGTTGGAAGCGGAGACAGCAGTATTTAAACTGAAAAACAACAAGTCAACTGGATCAGATGAATACAGTGTTGAGATGATCAAAGCATTAGGAGAGGTTGGACAACAGTGGATGTACAGAATACTGAACAGAATTCGGAAAAAGAAGGTAATACCCAAAGACTGGAAGCAGGTAGTCACCATAAAATTGTTGAAAAAAGGTGATAGGAAGAAATTTACAAACTACAGAGGTGTAACTATACTGCCACATAGCCCTGAAATCTACGAATCCATTCTTGAGAGCAGGATTAGAAAATATGTTGAATCCACGCTTGAGGAGGAACAACGTGCATTTAGACTTCATAGTTAAACTATAGACTAGGGGGATGAAACTCTAATAGGGCTTTTGGTTCCAATCTGTAGCTAGCTTCAGGTAGTTTCAGTCTCTCCTCTTAGATGGCGCTGGAGGTCATTCATAACGTGTAAATAGTTATATACACGCTCTGTAGATGGCACGCAAGTAAGCATGAAATGACCGATGTTAATAATTAAAGGCAGTTTGGCTCGAAGTGAAGTATTTAAAGTATTTCAAGTCTAACCTCAATCAGTGGGCCCTTCTAACAAATTAATTAGTCATATAACGTCAAGCATTGTGGAGATAGTATTGCTGATTTGCATCGAATTCGACTTTACCCAATCGATTAACCTTGTTCGAACTTATATCGATTTTAATCGATAGTTCCCATGATGCTACAGTATTTGTGTTGTTTGAATTCCAAGTGTTCATGTGCTTCGCAGTCTCGTCCGCGACATCGTACCGTACGGTTCGTTGTGTTCGAGGTTTCGTGTTCGGTGTCTGAAGTTTCTAGAACTTACTCCTGCGTTCGAGTGCTAGCTTGCGTGTGATTGTGCAGTGGTGGCATGAGTTCTGATAGTGGAGGTACTCGGGACATTCATCCCGCGTCAAATAGTAATGTTGAACGGAAAGAAGAAGTGCAAATGGATACAAACGTGAATGATAGTTCTCCTCCTACCCCTTCGTTGAAAACTTCAACTCAATGCAATACTAACCCTCCCCCTTCTGTTCAACCTCCTAATTCTAGTGCATGTAATTTATACCCATTAAACCACCCAGGACCGTATCTTGTTTTTGTTTCATCCAAACAAGGTACCGGTAATAACATTGGCAACCTACACCCTATGGCTATAGGGCGTTTACTCCATGAAAGGAACTTTCCTGTTAAATCCATCCAGTATAAAGGCCGTAACAGGATTCAGGTAAACTTTCACTCTCCTAATCATGCTAATGACTTTCTGCAGAATAAGTTCCTTGATACACACAAGTTGCATGCCTTTATTCCTCACTCCAATATCTTCCGCGTAGGCACTATACGCGGTGTTGAGAAAGATCTAACTGAATCCGATATTCTTACTTTACTTCAGAGTGACGTCAAAGTTCATTCAGTTCATCGCCTACGCCGTAAATCCCTCCAAGATGGTCAGGCAGTATATCTACCAACCGGCTCCGTAAAGATTGTCTTTTGCTCCAAAACGTTGCCCAAATATGTTTCAATCTATCATGTAATGTTAGAAGTCAATCCCTTTATATTTTACCCCATTATTTGTTCCAGATGCCAGCGTTATGGCCACACCGTACGCAATTGCCAGTCCACTAACTTTCGCTGTCGCAACTGTGGTTTGAATCATCCTACCTCAGACTGCCTTGCTAATGTCAAATTATGTGTACATTGCAATCGGGAACACGAAACCGGTTCATCAGATTGTGCTGTTCATCAGAAGCAAGTGGAAATCAAAAAACTCATGTGCACTGATAACATCTCCTTCTCAGAAGCTTCTGCTCGACTATTTCCACCTACTTATTCTGAGTATAATAACATTCAACAATTTCCTCCCCTACCCTCTCAACATCCTTCTCCTATACCAGACGCCCCTCGCAAACGCAAATTCACACAAGTGATTGTTAAGGATTTGCCACCTAAACCTTCTCCCGGCTATGATAGAGCTGCGTATCTCCAGCTAGTGCAATCCACTACATCCTCTCGCCCCTCTCAATCTCTGAGTTATCAATGCCCCATTCAACCCAGTCAGCCCACTCCCTCAACATCGAGCCCGTCCATGCCTCTGCAACCCGCACAGCATCCTCAAACAGGTACTACACTCCCTCAGCGGGAACATGTCCATCAGTGTGTTCTCAATCTTCTCCTGCAGCTTACTCAACTAATTGGAGATCACCCCAATATCTTACCCGTTATTAGTCAACTTCGCGAAAGTTTACACCTTATCTTTAATAATGGTAGTACGCATCCTTCAATGGAATGCTAGGAGCCTACAAAATAAACAATACGAATTCAAAATTCTCATGCACGAAACGTCTCCTCATATAGTCGCTTTGCAAGAAACTTGGTTTTCTCATACAACTCACTTTTATTTTCCAGGATATTCTATCTAACGCCATGACGGACCAGGATTTGATGGTGTCGCACTTATGATACATACTTCGTTATCGTACACTCCATTACATCTCCAATACTTAATACCAAATACCTATTCCCTAGGTATTATATATCAGAACACGTATGTTATAAACTTGTATAATCCCCCTGATAACTACATCTCTTTTGCCCAATGGTTCAAATTTTTTAATCAGTTTCCACCTGATACCCAACTGTTGTTTTTGGGAGATGTCAATATTCATCATACTCAGTGGGGAGCCCCGATCAACACCTCCAAAGGCACACAGTTCTTACATGCTGTAACTCAACATAATCTCTTGCTTCTGAATGATGGTTCCCCTACCAGGCTCACTCCTCCTGGTTCGTTGCCTAGTGCAGTCGATCTATCACTTTGCCGCAACTCCATTGCCTCTATAACCACGTGGCGGGTACTCAGTGACACTCATACAAGTGATCACTTTCCTATCCTCATTACTTATGGCCACGGGTATATTACTAAAAACCCACTTAACGACCATTATATCGCTCCGCTACGTTCCCTGAAACAGTTCAATGCTTCGTGCTTTAACTCCTACATGGTAACCCAATTGGAGACCTTCCCTGTAACCGAATTATCCTATCACTCACTGCTCAAAATAATAACACAGTATCTGGACCTATACCATCCTTTTACACCGCCATCAAACTCCATGACAACTGGTGCCTCTCAATTAAAGTGGTGGGACAGTGAATGTCACCACTTAATCCTTAAACGCAAGAGGCTCTTCAAAATTTATCGTAAAACTCTAACCCCTTCACACTACTTTCACCTCAAACATCATATTGCTCATATCAAACGTGTATTCAATCAAAAACGACGACAGGCCTGGAAAAAATTTATATCCTCTTTCCATAACCATATTTCTGCATCTCAATTATGGAATGCTATCCGTGCTCTCACCCGAGCTTCCACTCACGTCCCACGCCCTCAAATCCCGCCGACTATTCTGAATGACTTTCTAAGGTCCCTCACTCCAGATCATGCACTTCCACCTTATACTCCAGCTATCTCTGCTTCCACTCGTCAGTGTTCAGTGCTTTCACGTCCCATCACTCTCCCTGAGCTCACGTCCGTTCTTAATTCCTGCAAATCATCCACTCCCGGTCCTGATTATATCTCTTATGCCATGTTACAACAGTTGCCGACCAAAGCCCTACACGTGCTTGTTCAGTACTTTAATTTTGTGTTACATACTACGACTCCTCCTCCCGAGTGGAACACTTTTTTCCTAGTTCCGGTTCCAAAGCCTCGACGTCCAATGACCTCCCCTCACAATATTAGGGGAATAATTTTGCCGTCTTGTGTACGCAAACTATTTCTTAAACTCCTGCTCCAAAGGTTTCTCTGGTACTTAGAATATTATTCCCTCCTTCACAAGTATCAGTATGCTTACTGTAAGGGTCGAAATGCTCAGGATGCCATCAATATGCTTATAATAGACATCTTATTAGCTAAATATCGAAAAGAACACACTATTGCTGTCTTCCTCGATATACGAGGTGCCTTTGATTCCGTCCCCCTGAATATGTTATGGGATGTGTTATCACGGAAAGGCATCCCAACCACTTTCATCACTCTTCTACGTCATCTGTTAACGTCTCGCACTCTAATCTTCAAACCTCCTCTCACTACGCCACCCCCTCGTCAAGCTACTGTCGGCGTCCCTCAAGGTGATATCTTCAGTGGAATACTGTTTGCTTTATATTTATCCGGCCTCGAACAACTTGCCCTTCAATCTGCCCGAATTCTTATGTATGCCGACGACATAGTTCTCTACTTTTCCCATAAAGACGTAGATGTTGCTCGCAAATGCATAACACGGCTGCTCATTCAAGTTCAGTCCTGGTTACACACTCATGGGTTCTCTTTATCACCCGATAAATGCTCTGCAGTAATCTTTACTACCAAGCGGGTTTACAACTCCGAGCCTTTACTGTTCGATACTTATGAAATTCCCATACGTTCGCACCATAAATATCTTGGCATTATCCTTGACCGTAAATTACAATTTTCCCAACATATACAACACCTACGCAACTGTACTACCACGTATATTAATCTCCTAAAATCCATTACACGTCGTTCGTGGGGAGCTGATCCTGCTACAGCAAAATTAGTCTACTGCTCCACCATCCGTGCACGTTTCGACTACTGCGCACATATAATTGATCTTGCATCACCATCTGCCCTTCAATCCCTCAACACAATTCAAAACCAAGCACAACGAGTTTGTTTTGGTGCGTTGTCTACCACGCCTACTAACGCCTTATTAGTTGAAACTGGTGACCCTCCTCTTCTCCTTCGACGCAGATTTCTAGCATCTAAGTATCTCCTCAAACGACTTCTCGTGCTCTCCAATAACCTTCTCCCCAAAATACAATTACTCGCTCAATCATTCTCAACACCTATCACCCCTCCTTGCCGAGCCCCTGCCTTAATTTGGGCATTCGAGTCTGTCTCCCCTTTTAAATCTACTATTATTCGTAGTCATGTGCTACCATACTATTCTGTAGCATACGACGTGATTCAATATACTCCTACTATTATTCATTCTAAAGAATCTTCTTTTGCTATGCTCCCTTACCGGCTTTCATTTTTTCCTCTACATTCTAAAAAAGTTCGCATTTCATCCACTAATGCCTGTCCCAATTTTTATACTGATGGATCAAAAAATTCTTGTGGTGTCGGCGCTGCTTTTTATTACGAACAGACTCAGTATTCTGAATTGTTTCACTTATCGTCCCACTTTTCTATTTTTTCGGCTGAACTCCTTGCCATACGACAAACATTACTGTACATCAAACATTCATCCATACAATCTGCTAATATATTCACTGAGTCTCTCTCCGTGCTCCAAACACTAAAATCTAACAAGTTTACGCTGGACTGGTATGTTTATAATGTCAAACACATCCTCTTCAATTTACACCAATCAGGTATCCAAATAACCCTCATATGGATACCTGCACATAAGAACATACCAGGCAATGAACGAGCCGATCGCTTAGCGAAAGAGGCTTCCCTCTTATCTACAACCCCAGCTACATTTTCTGTTCCAGCCACAGATTTCATATCTCTCCTCAAATCACAACAACGACAACTATGGCAAGACACATGGACAACATCTGCATGTCAGAAGGGCAAATTCTATCATAGTCTCCAACCCATACTACCTACTACTTTCTGGTATCAACACGCCACCTACACTCGTCGTCATATCATCAATATCATGCGTCTTCGCTTTAATCATTCCCTTACACCTCTCTATAAATTTCGATTTCGCTTACAACCGCATCCCCTATGCCATTGTGGATCTGTAGATGCTGATATCAATCATCTCTTTTTTCAATCAATCAATCAATACTGATCTGCATTTAGGGCAGTCGCCCAGGTGGCAGATTCCCTATCTGTTGCTTTCCTAGCCTTTTGCGAAATGATTTCAAAGAAATTGGAAATTTATTGAACATCTCCCTTGGTAAGTTATTCCAATCCCTAACTCCCCTTCCTATAAATGAATATTTGCCCCAATTTGTCCTCTTGAATTCCAACTTTATCTTCATATTGTGATCTTTCCTACTTTTATAGACGCCATTCAAACCTATTCGTCTACTAATGTCATTCCACGCCATCTCTCCGCTGACAGCTCGGAACATACCACTTAGTCGAGCAGCTCGTCTTCTTTCTCTCAATTCTTCCCAACCCAAACATTGCAACATTTTTGTAACGCTACTCTTTTGTCGGAAATCACCCAGAACAAATCGAGCTGCTTTTCTTTGGATTTTTTCCAGTTCTTGAATCAGGTAATCCTGGTGAGGGTCCCATACACTGGAACCATACTCTAGTTGGGGTCTTACCAGAGACTTATATGCACTCTCCTTTACATCCTTACTACAACCCCTAAACACCCTCATAACCATGTGCAGAGATCGGTACCCTTTATTTACAATCCCATTTATGTGATTACCCCAGTGAAGATCTTTCCTTATATTAACACCTAGGTACTTACAATGATCCCCGAAAGGAACTTTCACCCCATCAACGCAGTAATTAAAACCCAGAGGACTTTTCCTATTTGTGAAACTCACAACCTGACTTTTAGCCCCGTTTATCAACATACCATTGTCTGCTGTCCATCTCACAATATTTTCGAGGTCACGTTGCAGTTGCTCACAATCTTGTAACTTATTTATCACTCTATAGAGAATAACATCATCCGCAAAAAGCCTTACATCCGATTCCACTCCTTTACTCATATCATTTATATATATAAGAAAACATAAAGGTCCGATAACACTGCCCTGAGGAACTCCCCTCTCAACTATTACAGGGTCAGACAAAGCTTCACCTACTCTAACTCTCTGAGATCTATTTTCTAGAAATATAGCAACCCATTCAGTCACTCTTTTGTCTAGTCCAATTGCACTCATTTTTGCCAGTAGTCTCCCATGATCCACCCTATGTACAACTCTCCTCGCCGCTGCCTGTACTCCAACTTAATACAATACAATTATCCACTCCCCTCGTCAATTGCATGTCTCGTCTACAAGCCCTCTCCCACAATCATACGTATCTTAAATCAGTTCTTAGATCACTCTAATTTACAACTCTAACCCCACTTTCCCACAATACATTGACACTACTTACATATTTCATCATATTCTCATTTGCCTCCCGCCCTCCCTAACGCTTCCTCTTCACACAAGACACATAGCTACCGTTTATTCTCAACTCCCCCTCCACCGATCGCGTGTACATTTTCATTGATGTTCATATCAACACACTGTCGCACCTCTTCATCTTTTGTTTACGATTTCACTGACACTTTGCCCCCTCTACATCCCCCCATATACGTTGCTCAGATATTTCTTTCCATCTGTCCAAAGTCCTACACTCTCACATATATCCACCCCTCCGTAGTTCCCCTGCCCTCTCCTGCTTGTCCCTTATATGTTGGCCCGGTGTGTATGTTTTGTAGAAGTCGCTGAGACGGCCACTCTAGCGTGAAGATTAGTATACCTTGTGTCCCTGTGCTTTTCCTATATCTCCTAGTCTTGTATACGTATTTCCTCACTCTCAATTGTCTAGGTGATACGTCTTTTCCTGAACTACTTTGAAGTGCTTTGAACCCATATTGTGAGTCTGCTACATGGTCTACTTCCCTCAATCTTCAAGTACTTCGTACTCAGAAAACATTGTCGACTGCATTGGTGTACTACTTTGTTGAAATTTTGTGCGTGTGTAGAACTAGTACAAATATAATACAGTATTGTGTCTGGGTGAAATAACGAGCCCAAATCAACTTCACGAACAGAACAACAGAACAGTTCATGTGCTTGTACTGTAACTGTAAATCTTTGTTCCTTGTGCTTGTTTATTTGAAATATATCTTCGCCAGTCCTCCTGAAATCCTGTATTTCCTGCTTGAGTACACATCAGGGGCTGAAAGCTGAATGGTTCTATTAATGTAGTTCTATATATTTCCTGTCTCAGTGCATTTAATTATGTTATTTTAATTTTAACGTGGTACTTGGATATTGATGTGATACTCCATTGTCTTGCGTATGGTGTGCTCTGTTGTCTTGCTTTCGAAGGGTTTTTTTCATTTGTTAGGCCTATAATATCAGCTTTGTGTTAATGTGTCAATCATTCATTTGAAGTTAAAGCTGCCTTGAGGTGTGTGGTTATGTTCTCAGTAACATAGTATGCCATACGAACTAGGGGTATCAGATCATTATTTACAACGTAGTAAGTACTTGGAAATAAAAATATATGAATTACAATGTATCGGGCATGGAAGTAGTAGAACTGCATTATTATCGCCGTTGTGGGAGGGGGGTCGAGGGGCAGGGGAAAGGAGAGGGGAGGAGCCGTAAGCATACCCGGATTGCGTCACTGCGCCGGATGTCGCTTCTCTGCGCTATCTGTTGATAATAGAGGTAAGATAGTGTACAAAATGCGCACTGTGGCGCTATCTCGGATGAGAGACAAACTACTAGCGGCGAGTGGCTTGGTACCAAAATTCATCATTGAGTTTCATCTCTATTCCATCCTCTTTGCTATAGACCTCATTTTTGCCTTCCAAATCATTTCTATGAACTCTACATCCGTTTCTAGTTCTTTTGAATGTATTCTCCATTTTGCGTATAGAATTCCGAACGCATATTCAACGAATTTTCTAGCACTAGATAGTCTATTGTTAAAATTCCTCTTCCTGGAGTTCAATGTTTTCCTCTTGTAAGGTGTTACCAAATGAGGAAGAAGTGGATACGCCTCATCAGCCAACATGAGAAAAGGAGCTTGGGTATTTGTATTAGGCAACATTTTCGGTTCTTGAAATGTCATATTTCCTGATTCAATAAATTCGTGAAGTGGGACACAAGGAAAGTTCCGCCATCACTTTGTTTCCCATATCCTCCAACGTCAACAATAATAAACTTGCAGTTTGCATCCACTAAACCTTGTAGAATTATGGAACAGTATTCCTTATAATTGAAATATATTGAGGCCGAATTATCCGGGCACTTAATTCTCACATGTTTGCCATCAAGACACCCTATCACATGTGGGAAATACTAAATTTCAGCAGAATCCTTACTTACTCTCTCAAAATCTTCTGTAGATGTTGTTGGCACATAAATTGGTTGTAATAGCAGTAAGCGTCTCTTTTACTATCATAGCCACTGTCGATTTCCCCATTCTAAAGCTGAATGCCAACTCTCCAAATGACATACTGGTAGAGAAAAACCTGAAACAAATAGAAAAATGTTTAATTAAACCTGAGTCTACATCTATGTGGAAAAACTATAAATCTATGTGGAAAAGGTTTAAATCTAAGTGGAAAGAGTCTAAGTCAGTTCGGAAATTATATAATCATCGGAATATAATGAATATAATGTAATAATCGTAAATCTAGCTAATGAGTGTAATCGTCAATAATTGGTTTCAGGAGCTGTACTTCGAAAGAAATGGAAATACCTACGGGATCAGTTCAGCGTTGAATGCAGCAAAATAAAGACATCAAGATCAAGAGACGCTGCAGAAAGGGCTACTGAACTCAAATGGCCTTATTTTAAACAAATGTTACTTTTAAAAGACATAGTTACTCCTAGAGTTTCTTCAAGCAATCTGAAACCGAAAGCACCTATTGTTGCAGACGACGGAGATGCTGAACGAGAACATGACGTAAGCCTGTGTGCTGATGAACAAGAAACACACAGAATTGAAATGTAGCAGATACAGAAACTCCTAATGAGAATGTGACGGAAAACCAACCTTCCGAATTGAACCAGCGAGCCAACTCCCCTGCAAGTCAACCTAGAAAGAGAAGACGTGTGATGCCAACTAACACGTTGTCCGCCACTCAAGGAGCATTCCCACAAAATCAAGATGCATTTCCTAAAAGCGCGACCTTCTCACAGAATCAAAATTCATAATTTCTATAATTTTAGCCTGAGAAAATATTATTCCATTTTCAATAAAAATTAATTCATTATAATGATATTCAGTACAAGGATGGTCCTTAAAATCAAAAATCAGTCTACGTGAACTGTATCGATTTTTAGAACACGTTTAACGAATCTATAAAGAAACAAATAATAAAAAATAAAAAATATATAAAAGTGTTATTTGTTATTTAAAAAAAGAGTGTTTACTTACCGGAAAAATAGGGGTTTTATGGTAATTCGCCCAGTTCTTCGTAAGCCTGTGTTCAATTTTCGTCAAAATAAAATAGAACGTATCCGAACTCATTCGGAAATATTCGAAAAATTTGTTTCTGTCAGCAAGTAACTCTGGAAAAATATGTTTGTACTCACCGTAAATAGTTCTTAATTCATCACTTCTCATTCCTTTTAACTTGGTTGTAGCATTGTCACTTAGCAGCAATAGAGCTGCAGCCTGTTCTCTTGTTAGTTCCATGCTACACTGAACAGTTGTACCTGATATCTTTTCTTTTGTGGCAGTCAGCGCCGACTGTCTGATTCAGACAACCAGCGTGAATCTTGGACGTACCCTGAGGCAGATCAATAGCTGTTGGAGATCAACACAAAACAGAACACAGCTGTCACTTTCTCTGGCTAAGGCAATGTCCTCATTCATTGCTGAATAAGCCTTTTCGGCTTTACGATGGTGTAATTCACTGCCACGTCGTAGCTTTCCTTCCTCCTCCTCGGACTTTGCCCCTATTAACATTATGTGCAGTTTATATTATATATAATTCGCTGGGGCCATCAAGGACCACGTTAAGTCTTGTTGTATTTGACACTGAACTTGGCCTTCTTTAGAGCCCAAATTACCCTCATTCTTTGTGAGTGGGCCTGCTTACGCTCTTCTGTCCAAGGGGCACTGTGTCTTCTCTTCGGTTGCTCGTCTCGGTTTAGCCCGTTCGTCAATATTTTCTTGCGGAAGAGATCTCTGTTAAGGGCGTCTTCAGCTCAGATATGTAGCATTTGCAGGTCTTCTTTGGTATTTCTAAACCAGGGAATTATGGTTTTGGGGTTTGAATAAAAAAAGTGAAAGATTCCTTTAGTTAACTTTCTTCCGTCCATTCTTTTCAGATGACCGTAAAATCGTTCCCGTCTTTTCCTGATTGTGTCGGTAATTTTCTCTATTTTGCTGTAGACTTCCTTGTTGAATCTCTTTTGATGGATTCCATTTCTGTACTTTGATCCCAAGATTCCTCTCACAATTTAACGTTCTCTTTTCTCCAGTTCTTCAAGGAGTCCATTGTTGGCATTTAGAGACAGGGTTTCGGCTGCATATAGAACTACTGGCTTCAGAACTGTTTCAAAGTGACGTATCTTGGTGTTTTGGGAAAGGCTTTTTTTGTTGTAGATGTTTGGTAGGCTATTTCCAGTTTGCGTACACGCTCCTGAAGTGCTTCTTTGTCCAGTCCATTTTTCATGATGATCTCACCAAGGTATTTGAATTTGTCTACTCGGGTGATGTCCCCGTATTTTGTATGGAGTTTTGGTGTAGCCTCTTTGATGTTAGTCATTACTTCTGCTTTCTCAAACGATATCTGCAAACCAGTTTGTCCGGCAATTTCCTTTAAAATTTCAACTTGAGCTCTAGCGGTTTCTATGTCGTTTGAGAGAACAGCAATATCATCGGCAAATGCTAAGCAGTCTGTTGCGATCCCCTTGGATTTGGTTCCTATTCTCAATGGACTGTAGTTGGTGTCCTGTAATCTCACCCGCCAGGTTCTGATGATCTTTTCAAGAACACAGTTGAAGAGTATCGGGGATAGCCCATCACTTTGTCGGACTCCTGTTTTGATGTCAAAGGAATGCGAGAGACATCCATGGAACTTCACCTTGGATTTTGTATCGGTCAGGGTGGCTCTAATTAATGCCAGCAGTTTAAAATCAACTCCAAATTCATTTAAGATGTTTAGCAGGACTTCCCGGTCAATGGAGTCGTATTTGATTTATTGATTTATGCTTTATTAAAGTCCACAAAGACAGACACATACTGCTTGGACCTTAGTGTACAATATCTGATGATCGTTTTGAGATTTTGGATCTGTTCAGCTGTTGAGCGACCTTTTCTGAACTCTCCTTGGTATTCACCTATATGATGTTCGACTTGTGCTTCCAAACGCTCCAGGATGGCAAGTGATAGAATTTTGTAAGTCACGGGTAGCAAAGGTATTCCTCTGTAGTTGTTGATGTTCTTCATGCTGCCTTTTTTGTGTAATGGATGGATCAAAGCTATTTTCCAATCTTCGGGTAGGGTCTCCTTGTTCCAAATTTCTTCTATTTGCTTTTGCAAGATATCAAGTGATTCCTCTGGGGCATATTTCCATAGTTCTGCTACTACTGAGTCTTCCCCCGGCGCTTTGTTATTTTTGAGACGGGCAATGTGGCGCTTGATTTCATCTCTGTCGGGTGGTCTGGAATCTGGGTACCTGAGTAAGTGTTCCTTGGTCTCAATGGCGCTTTGCGGTTTAGAGCAATTAAGTAAATTCTTGAAGTAATCTGCCAGAATGCTGCAATTTTCTTCATTTGACGTCGCCAGTGTGCCGTCCTTTCGCTCAAAGCATAGAGATGGTGGTTTATAGCCAGTGAGTTTGCGTTTGAAGGCTCTGTAGTACTCTCTGCTTTCATTCTTCCTAAAGTTTTGTTCTATCTTTTCAATAAGAGATTTTTCGTATTTACGTTTCTCAGTTCTGAACACCCTAGCTGCTTGGGCACGTTGGGTTTTGTTGGTTTCCCAATCATTTTCTGATTTCGTAGAGTAGTACTGTTTCCACGCATTGTCTTTCTTGGAGGACTGTTTCGCAGGTACCATTCCACCAGGCATGCTTTTTGCTTCTCTTGATTTCTGCAACGTCTTTGGCGGCCTCAACAAGGAGACTTTTGGCGTTGTTAAAGTCACAGTCATTTGGTCTAGCCTTCTCCTGGAACTCCTCGACCCTTTGCCGAAGTTTATCATTGTCGAAGTGTGTGATCTGTTTGGTTGTCTTCCTTGTGTTTGTGGGAATTGGTTTGAATTTGATAAGAGACATATAATGATCTGAGGCCACATTGATGCCTTTTTTTACCTTGACATTCATAATCTCAGGGCTGTTTCTCCTGGAGATTGCAACATGATCAATTTGGAACTCTCCGAGAGCTTGGACGGGAGAACGCTAAGTCATTTACTTTCTGGGTAGATGGCGAAAGTGGGTCGACATAACCTGCAGGTTGTGATTTTCGCAAATGGACACCAGTCTTTTACCGTTAGGATTGGTTCTTTTGTGAGCAGGGTAATTTCCTATAACTTTCTTGTCCTTCTACTCACGACCTAGTTGGGCATTGAAGTCACCCAAAAGAAGCTTGACATGGTGTTTGGGGATTTTGTTTAATTTTTCATCCAGTAGGTCCCAGAAATTATCAACTTCGTCTGGATCAGACTTGTTCTTATCGTTTGTAGGAGCATGTGCGTTAACTAGGGCGTAGGTTTTGTTCGCGCATTTAATTGTGTATATAGACAATCTGTCATTCACAGGTTCGAAATTTGCAACCGATTTAAGGATCTTGGTTCTAACAGCAAACGCGGTTCCAAGCATCACAGCTCCATTGAGGATTCCTCTTTGCGCTTTGCTCTTGAAAAATCGGTAGCCTTCGGATTCAAAAATCTCTTCATCTGGGTTCCTTGTTTCCTGGAGGGCCATTATGGATATCTGATTTGCGTGAAGAGCTTTGGTGAGGGTTTTCAGCTTGCCAGTTTGTGTAAGTGAATTTATGTTGAAAGTTGCTAGAAAGGTTTTAGATTTTGGCCTAAGTTTTTGACTCTTCGGGGTACACCGAGACGCTCCGACTCGTCTCTTGAATGATGTCGAGTCTCCCCCAGAATCCGAACGAGACTCGTGCGCCGTGGCGTTCACGACGAGGGATTTATCCGAAGATTTACCCACTGTGGTATGTTTCTTGAAATGTTGTGCCATCATGCTTTTTGACTTGACTTTGCTTTGGGCGGGTACTCATCCTTTTACAACTAGGGTTGTTAGCCCTAGAGGTTGCCTCAAGATGTTTTCTGGCTTCTGGTCATTTACCGATCTTCGCCGTAACCCTGGCAAGGGACCATTTTTTTTCACGGTGATATTTTATTTCCCTACTACCCTCTGACTCTGCTGGCGGCAGAGCCAGCGACCTTCCCCAATTCCAATGGGACGCGCCCGATGGAGGTAACCGGTAAATCCCCACACGGGTATTATATTATATTATATTATATTATATTATATTATATTATATTATATTATATTATATTATATTATATTATATTATATTATATTATATTATATTATATTATATTATATTATATTATATTATAGAAGATATCAGGATAAAATGCAAAGACTCTTTTGAGGTTGGTTTTTTCGAAACAATCTGAACAGAGAATCAATACTTAAAACTGCACTTAGACATTTCTTATTGTTTTCTTTTCTGCTGCAGTGACTCTCTTGGAATGCAAGGCTTTTTATATGGTCATTTACTACTTGAGTGTCTTCCTCTGGGGTACAGTTCCTTCTGTTTTTGTGGGTGCCACGACGATATTTAAATTCCGTGTCTCCATTTTTTTATTTTCTCTTGAATCATCTGAATTCTCCTGGTTGTTATCTGTAATACATCACAAAATGTTTTCTGGCAGACATGAATTTTTTCTTCAACTACAATGTAATACTTGAAAGTACATGACCAATGTGAGATAGCTTCATCGATTTTCCGGCGCTGAGGTTCGATTATATCCATACTTTCTGCTAGAAACATTGACTGTCCATGATAATTCTTGCAGTAGACGTTATGGAAACTTTCCTCCTTTATTTCAATAGTGAGGTGTTTTCAATCAATACGCACACACGGGCAAACTCGGCTCTAAAAGGACAAAAAGAAACCTCTCTCACATACTAACCTAAAAATGCCTGAAAACATCATCTTGCTCTTCATCATGAAACTCTATTTGCTATTATCAGGGCATAGAGACACATGCGAAGGAGACATGTTACAGCATTCAAAAAGACCTCATTTGGTTATACAACGTTCTTGTTCTCACCTGAATGGAATGATATTTCTCAAGTTTGAGCACACCTTTTGTGGTTGTGTATGATTTTCACGGTTCCGCAGTGCTTTTTGCACATTGCCCTTCCAAGAGGTAACATAAATATACCTCCTCTACCTATATTTAAACGATTCGTTTGGCCATCTGGCACACTACTTACTCCCTCATCAGCCATTTTGGATGGATAAACAACGTTATCACACAGAGCTCGACTTTCAAGCTTCGAGTACAGCGACTACGCTGCCGATATCGATTCCTACATTCTGTGACGTGTGCAGCTTCGGATAAACAACGATCTTTCACTCTTAACTCAATTTTCGGAAGAATGGATTATAGAACGGTTTTGCGGGGAGCCCTTGAATTAAAGACTCTGAAGTGTATTTACTGTCCACAAGCAGAGCAGATACGTAGGCAGTACTAATTGTTAGGAACACGTGTACTACAGTTTGAAACCTAGGGAATGCCAGTTACGAAATTGTTCACTTTAAATATAACACTTTATACATTTAAAGATACATGCCATGTGAGATGTGACGTCAATTATCGTACTGATTTACTGCGTGTGGACTCAAACATAATATGATTTTGTGATAAAGTCAATAAAAATGGTGAAATAAACTGGATATAGAATACGGAGACCTACCACGAAATTGAATATTCTAATAAGTTTGAATTTTCATAGCTTTGCCCATTTCCTCACAGGCATTATTTTTTACGTTGTTGTTGCAGCAATGCTCGTGGGTCTTATTTTAGTGGAAATTATATTTTTGAACTGAACTGACCAGTTTCTCCGTGTCTAGCATTAATAAGTTGAAAGGTTATAGGGACCGTGCGTATAGCGAGTGCTGCCATCTGGTGGCTTAATCTGAAGTAACTGGTAGGAGCGGTAGGATCTTTTACACCTTCGATTTAGTAAAGAGTGTTTTTACTAGCTGTAAGTTTTGACTGTCCATATTGTTTACTGAGGTAGCCTACGTTTTGATTTGGTTCTTTTCAGCATATTCTCTAAGCATGAACGAAACTAATAGTACCAGTAAACGCAGTAAATGTCACGCGAACTGTTCCGTGTACGGTTGTAATTACACCTAAGAAAACATCCCACCAGGAAGAATTTTTTCCGTTTCCCAGCCGCAGCTGCCCATAAGATCAGAAGGGACGCATGGAATAACATCTTTAAAACGTTCAACAGTTGATGGAAATCTGCTTTGCTCATTTCCTCCCTGGTATTATTTTTACGTCGTTGTTGCAGTAATGCTCGTGGGTCTTATCTTAGTGGAAATCTGCAGCCAACACTTCATTGATAGAACACCTACCAGAGACCCTGATAGCCCTGGATATAAACCTACTTTGCATATGTTACCTGGAAGATCTAATGAGGACAAAATACAGAAGAATCTGACAGTCAGGTAGGTACAAAAGGGGGAAAGGGAGACAAAGTGAAATGCAAGAAAACATGAATTCTGTTCCTGTATTACAATCTCCCCAGACGGTTTGTAGTATAGATATTCAGACTGATAATTTACCATTTTCATATGACCAGGAAAATGTAAATGTACTATTTTGTAATTTATATTTACCCAGTGATAATTCAAAACGTGATTCAGAAACTCTGATAATTTTAACAGTATCTAACATTAATAATAATGTAATGACTGGTACTTGTTTCAAGAGAGACTGTGGTTTTGGAGTTGACCTCATACAAGTAAAAAACTCATTTTGCGAGTACAAGTCTGTAGAGGGCAATGAAAATAGTTTCCTTGACATAGCTGGTGTAAACATAACAGTCTTCCAGCTTTTGTTGTCCCTGTTACCCTTCAATAAGTCACAAATACACTCTTACCAAACAAAACATGTTACTACTTCTTTTGCTAGTGGCTTTACGTCGCACCGACACAGATAGGTCTTATGTCGACGATGGGATAGGAAACGCCTAGGAGTTGGAAGGTACATCCCCAGCATTTGCCTGGTGTGAAAAATGGGAAACCACGGGAAACCATCTTCAGGGCTGCCGACGGTGGGATTCGAACCTACCATCTCCCGGATGCAAGCTCACAGCTGCGCGCCCCCAACCGCACGGCCAACTCGCCCGGTACTACTTTTTCTAATTAAAATGAAACTTCGTTTGACTTTCTCTGATATTGCAGTTATTTTTAGGTGTTACAGAACCACAGCTTCAGCTAATTTTAAGTTTGTTCTGCACCACATCTATTAAAAAAATTGGTTGGATCTTCTGGACACAAAGGTTCAGTATCAGAAAGACTATACCTAATTCTTTCGAGACCCATTATGAAAATTGTACATGCATTATTGATTGCACTGAAATACTGTACATTGTGAGAGGCTAATGAGTATTCGGCAAATTCTAATGTTTTCACACTACAGAAATGTTTTCACTGTGAAATTTCTTGTGGCAGTTATACTTTCTGGTTTTGTTTTCTTTTTAGATGCTATGGAGGTAGAGCCACTGATAGCTATATTACAGTTAATTCTGATCTGCTTGGTCATATAGAGCCTGGTGATATTATAATATCTGAGAAAGTTTTCCCTCAGATAAAGACATGTATAGAAAGCAAAAATGCAATAATGTTGATGCCACCATTTCAATTTAACCCTCAGTTCTCTCCTGAAGAAATAGACACAACTTATAACATAGCATCAGTGCGTATTCATGTGGAGCGAGCAATTCAGAGACTGAAAATATACAAAATACTTTGTAATAAATTTACTATAGATTTATTGCCCCATGTGGACAAAATTGTTCATGTTGCTGGAATATTCATAAATTTAAGCTCTCCCACAATAAAATTACAAACACAGACACAAAGAAAACTATACAAAACATTATGTTACATTATTGGTAGCCAATTCTGTACATGCAGCCTATACACTAGTGTTATACAGTGTTCAAAATAAATCCTTTCCAATGTTGGAATGGCTTGTGCAAAAAAAGTTCATTTCTCCGGACATTCACATTTACACTTCCCAAGAGAATATACACAAATAAGTCACATAATCTGAGGTTGAAAATATATAATGACACTTGGATCTGTGTGTAATATTTGTGTGACTTCTTCAAGGTGACATCTCCCAATGGAGTTAACAAAAGGTAGGGCAAATTGCACATATTTCTAATAATAATTGCTTTTTCTGTGCCTGAAAATGGGCACTTAACTTCCAGCAATTTTAGTCCATCAGGTTCTTCCACAATGCCATCAGTACTACAGCCGGGCCATGGTTGTTTTCCATGAATAAACAGACCAACATGTTTTATACTGCACTTATACACATCACAATACTCTGCAATAGCAGTTTCTTCCTTAATTCTCCCATACTTAATTGCTGGCGTGTTTATGTCTTTAATCATAAATGATTTTGCAAGCTCTTCATACATTAAGGTTTCTAGTGTCTTCATTTTGTGTGGCTTTATACTGGCAGATATTACCAGGTTTCTCTGCTCGTGCCAAAGTTTACTTTGCGATTGAGATTTTGTAAACATTGCAATTTGAATTTTCTGTGTTTTGTTTAGTTTAATGTTCATCTCATAGAACTTTTGCACTCCCTTTGATAAATTATGCACATAATTAACTGGAAATAGTTTTGCTTTTAGATCTTATAGTCTTTGAATAAAATAACAATTGTGTATATTTTGATAATTCTGGGTATCTAATTCATTAATAATAACATTTAATCCTTCATTTTCACTTAAATAAACTGCATTATTTACAATAATATTTACCACTGACTCGCATATTGCAATATTTTCTTAATATAGGTGAGAAGGCACAGTCAACATTTTTAATTTTATAATAAAATACACTTTCATTTCTTTCACTATTAGGCCTACTTGCATTTTGATCAGAATGGGTAAGATCCTGAGCTGTATGGAATATTTCTGCAGAGCACTCCCCTTTGAATATAATTCCTTTGTATGCTGGTTTTGGACGCATGCTACTGCTGAAGAACTGAAGTTTGAGACTGCTGTCTTTCACTGTTAATATAAGCACATAATATATCTATGTGTTTAAATTAAATAAATAAATAAATAAATAAATAAATAAATAAATAAATAAATAAATAAATAAATAAATAAATAAATAAATAAATAAATAAATAAATAAATAAATAAATAAATAAGGAAGCTATCGAACAGGAAAAGTTAAACTGAACATTCATGTTATATAGTTATTAATAATGTTAAAACTAAGATTTTTACAAATTTATAAAATATTAAAAGTATCTAAATTAAGAAAACTCTTTATTCTTACCTTGATGTTAATATTATATGGGGTTTGACTAACATTTGTCTCTCTCAAACATAAACCAGGTACTTCTTTCGAAAGTTTTTCTTCCACCTGATATATGTGATGGCTATCATTAAGCTCTCTTCCTTTCCTCAGAGTAGAATTCCTAAAATCCTGAGAACTCCACATGATTTTCTGAAAACCCACAAGAACAACAGCATTCGACATAGGTGATTAATTCAAATTATAAGTATTCACAACACATTTCAATAAGTAAACAACGACAGCTGATGTTATTCTGGTGTTTCTCCTGCCTATGAATAATAGTCTCTTTCGCTAGGGGCGCTGCGGTCGAAAATGTGTTGTTACGCACCGTCCCTATTCACGAAAACGTTCCCGACCGTATCCTAGAAACAGCTGACTTTCCAGCTGAAGCTGATACACATTTGCCGCCAAATGGTCGCCGAAGGATCTCGATCCACCCTCTACGAAGTTGCAAAAATACTTATAATTCTATTCGATTCCGCTCCGCTAGTCGAAAAATATTCTTGGCAGAGACAAGACCGACTCCAAACCTCAGAGCGTAATTTAAAAAAGCATGGCGGCCGAAGCAGCCGGATTGCTGGTATTGGCTAACACGAAAATATCACGCACATATTATATAAACGGCGGTAAATTAACATGATAAATGTAACATCATAGGGAAAATCAATTTTACACGTATGGAAAAGCTTCCCCAACAAGAATCACATATATTCTACTAGAAAAGAGACCAAAAAGCTGATTATTTAGACATTTCAATTCGCCAAATAACGCTTTTTAGATTTCACTTCGCTGGATAGATGAAAATACATGATAAAACTATTAAAATGATCTTCTAATGTCATTTTGAATGTTTCAAAATAAATTAAGGTTCGAAATTCCTCGATTTATTCGCTCTCATGAGAACTGTGAAACACAATTTGTTGCCCTAGTTTTGAAGTGGTGGGCAATTTCTTAAATTTAGCAACCAACGTATAGGAGGTACATCCGAAATAATAATATTATTGGCTTTACGTCCCACTAACTACATTTGTTACGGTCTTCGGAGACGTCGAAGTGCCGAAACTTTGTCCTGCAGTAGTTCTTTTACATGTCTGTAAGCCTACCGACACGAGGCTGACGTATTTGAGCACCTTCAAATACCACCGGACTGAGCCAGAATCGACAGCTCGTTAACCGTCTGAGTCACTCAGCCCAAGTACACCCGAAATTATTATGTTAACCCAATGGTAATGCTAGCATAATGTTGACGTATGGCATGGCAGCACTTCACACAACGACAGTAACCTTAGTAATGAAACGTTCAGTCACACTAAAGATATAGGTTTTTACCCATTAAAGAGCATGAATGCAAAAAGTCTATTTACTAAACATTGATATTTAACCACATGCATGAGCTTCAGTTCAGCGCAGTCTGCTTGATAACAGATAACCACAGCATGAATCGGAAGGTGTTTGTAGTGTAAACCCCTACGTTACAAACCCAGCTAATCCCTCTAGGTCACTATTTCTTCTGTGTAACAGTATGCAGATTGCTCCAACTTTCACACTTATAAGTTTTGTTATACTTCAAGATCCACCTAAACATTTCTGCACGCAAAGCACAGATTATTGTAAATTAAACTTGCATCTAAATCACTCGACACTTTGAAGCACATAGACACTGACGGAATAACACAATATCATTTATATTCTATCTGAATTAATATTTTTCGAGGAACACGAAAAGATTAGAAGTAGAGAAATGGCTTCTCTAACCTCAGACGTGTCCTCAAAATGAAGTATGCAGGCTACAGTTTTGTCATGGACTTCAAAATAATCACGATGTACATTCCTAATCCATTTCTCTCTTAATGTTCTATTCCGTAGGAAACTTAAGAATAGTTGAATGAGAGGCATTGCCATAGTTATACTAAAACCTGGTCCAACTAGTGCACTCACGTTTTTGATGGGTAAAAACACGATCAAAACAAGCATATCTTCACATTACTGCGTATAATTACAGATCCTATGTGTCCACTGACTCATATAAATACACTCACATACTTATATTCTACAAAGAAACTTACATTTATCGTCGACTTTCATAAAATTACACCGACTACATACGATAACAACAAATCAAAACAAACCCACATTTCCAACAATTCCGTCTATTCGATTCGCCATCTTCGAACGATCGAGAGTAGCATTAAGGTCTGAGGATTGGAGTCGGTCTTGGCAGAGAATCCTGTTCCGTTCGGTTCGATTCGATTCGACTCGTGGCGATCGCCACTTCTATCTCCCGTTTACAAGCGCGTTAAAAACAAATTCTGTTCCGTTCGATTCCATTCCATTAGATGGGAGCGGGCTTTGAGTGTTGAAGAGGAGCATGACGCCCTGTTGTGTGAGATCAGTTAGTGTAACCTCTTTGATTCTTGTTACTCCTTAGATTTGTTTTCGAAGGCTTTGAAATAAGCAAAGAAACGCACTTCAAGAGAGTAGATTGGGATTTTTTTGTTGTTTTACAAAGAAAAACTACGAATCGTTATACGCTGCTAAATCAACATAAATACATATTGATATTGTGAGTATTAAATAGTATTTAGTAGCGAGAATAAAGGTAGTTTTTCCCACACGCCCCTTGTTTCGAAAAATCTTTTTACATACACAATGTCTGCAAAATAGTTCAGTTTCACTGTGTTTTGATGCAAATGTTGACAATAAATGACGATTGAGAACGTTTTTATGTAGCCAAACTGTTCTAAAATTGCACGTTGCCATTATTAACACTTCTGTTCACACATCAGCAGCCAACTATTTCAATATAACTCCTGAAAGGAAAAACAATAGAAAATGACAAAACGAAATTTCCAGAAAAGCTCTATTTTAAACCGTTCTGCTGAAAAAAAGTATTTCAAGTTTAATTTCTTCCGAGTATTACAAAGGACGCCAGAACAATTTCTGTGTTGATTATAATACGGAATTTCGGAAGGACGTTAGATATTGTTCGACCTTAAATATAATAAGACAAACCACATTATTATCTTATATTTTGGGAATAATACCTGACGCAATTCTTCTACTCCAACTCCATATTAACTTTTTCACTTGCTGGAAAACTAGGGAGAAAATACTTATTCTGAAAAGAAAGGGACTGAGAGACAAACCCCCAACTCCTAAGCCTGTATGGGGTTCCTCATTTTATAAAGACCTAATCTCTGGGCTAGACTTTCAGTGCAGATATTAACCTGGCTGTCACTGTCAAGAAGTGCTCGTCAGACGTCCGTTTGTCCTCCAGAATCTAACATCTTGACCAAGAAAGTGGACAGTAGAATCCCTATAGGTGTGCAGAGGCTCGCAGCATTTCGTGGGCAGGGAACCTACACCTCTCACCGTATCGGGGGAGCGTGTATCTCAGGGTACTAGGGGGGAGGTGTCCAGCGTTTGTAAAGTGGCCTCCGCAGCGTCAGCGCCGACTGCCATTTCAACCAAACGGCGCATCCCATGTGCTGGTGTGACCTATATGGTGATGTTACGTAGTATCGTAAATTAAGATACGCACCCCAGGTTGAACGTAACCCACACGGGTGCACTACGTGATATCGGAGTTCACACCCTCCACGCCGAATTCAAAACCCTTTTCGGATCCGCTGGCCACAGCGGGAGAACTTTTACCATTATTTCATTGTTCTCACTTATTCTTTTTAACAAATTCTTTGGGTTATCCCCCACAGTGAATAGCAGTGCTCTTGCTTGAGACTGACGTCACAGATCTCGAGATCGATTCTCCTATGTTGCGATCTGTAGGATGTTCCAGTAAATATGTGTGTAAGGTTGACATTATATCATCAGCAGTTATTGCATGATAAAGTTCTCATATGGAAATGTATGTGCCGATAAGTCTTGTCAAAAGTCTGGAAAAGTACTGCATGTTCAACTATGAGCCCCGTAATTCCATTAACAAAAGGAAAATAGAATATCAGTACCGGTATCTTACACCGTTCGAAAGTTATTTAAGGTGGATATCTTAGTTGAATAACCCTGTAAAGTTTTCTAATGACTATAGACAGTATATACACCTACCTGGATACTTCACAGCTGTTGTCGACATGTTAGCTTCTTGTGATGCAGACCGGACCGGAGGTGTTTTCTGTGACAATTATCCTTCACGGATATTAAAAAGACACGTATCATCCCAGAAGTTTTTCTGTTGATGTATTTGACTTCTTTTGCTATGTGGTATCTGTTCAAAATAATCCCACGTCCACGACTTACGTTGCATTTCAGACATCGTCTTAAAGTTGTTACGTTCTGCAATGGGCCAACACGTCAAGGATTTTAATCAATATTTCACCAATATTCAACAAGATTTATACATAATTAACCTCAGTCAGAACGGATTACTCCTCAGAATTACTGATGAGTGCTTCACACCCCTTGACCAGTTCACCAATCCTACCTTTAATATCAAACAATTATCTGAGAAAAATAATATTCTTTTTGAGACCATAATTCTCAACCACTACAATAAGAAATTCGACGAACATCATATTAGCAATCACCCACACGCATCTCGTAACTTCCCCCACCACTCGCTCTCCCTTACCACTTCTTGCAGTCGCGTAGGGCCTAAACCTCCACCAAGCTCTCGCAACACTACCAGACGTTAGCTTCCACCGGAACATCAAGAGGTAAGCTACTTACACTCTGTTTTCACTAACATCTCGCCTTCTGATCTTACTGTTTTATAAGCCCCGTCCATTTCGTCTCTTTCTAGATATCCTTTCACAAGCCTCGTTCAACGCACTGATCGAAATGACTATGTTTCAACATAACAACTAGGACAAGCCTTTGATACTTAACTTCTCCTCTTCCGCATTCAAAGGACTTCACGGACTTCAGGACAACTGTAGATTAAACGGAAGACCACCTTATTGCCAACATAGAAGTTTCCGTAATCAACTAGAGTCAAATTAGACACACGATCCTCATGTATTTCTTTGTTAGCAAATTACAACATTGTTTTTGTACTCCCATCTATTATCTATATGTTTTTATCCACATGTTTAATCTAGTGATCTTCAATGAACATTACTCAGGACAGCAATACCATTGCTCATTGCCACGTTTTATACTTTTATTCGATCCTATTGTGAATATTACCTTAGACGCTCAGTGTTTTCTTACTGACTGAAGAGTTGATACCACTTAATTTTAACCTTAGACATCAAGATATCAAGCTAACGTATTGCCATTAACACTATGGACTCTATACTCAAACTTTTATAATCATTTAACCCCATTGACTGCAATACTATATGCATTTTCTTTGTGTTCTTTTCTGATTGGACTTTCACAGTGCCATTTAGACTTGTTTTAACTACACCATTCACTTTCATGATTTAGATAATTTCATGTACTCAATTCTTAGGTGTGTTTTATCCAATTATTTAATCCTTTTCGATTTAGATGATCAGATTCTAGATCGAAACTAGCACTAAGACAATAAGAAATACACGAGTTAATTTTAAATATCTGAATTTTGATGTATTGATTAGGTGGATCTATAACTCTTATTTCTGTGTATGAAGTTACTGCAACATTGTACGGATATCGTTTCCTTCACCATAATGTCGCTAAAGACAAGCATTGATCAAATGGATATTGTATGTGGGATCCAACATTATGAGTGATAACGGTGTACACATAAAAAGCCGCCAGTTTCTATACTTAACCTATTCGTTCATGTACTTATGGCTGCATACAGTACGTATACTTTATAATTATTAATTCATCAATAATATACCTCGGTAGAAATCAACGGCCAAGGCACTTGTTGACACGTATTTATAGAATGGAGAAGGCCCATGGCTGGGTATTCGCATACTCGGCACAAACATCATTCTGCTCCATCTACCTGTAGATCTATGACACGCTGCTCGCCACACAATGCAGGAACAACGCTTTCGAGATTTCTCGAGACTAGCGCAAGCACCTGTTTCTCGCGAGAGATCTCGAGACCCCGTCTTAGACCAAGACCTACTCCAATTCTCAGACCGCAATATAAGAAAAACATGGCGGCCGAAGTAGCCGGATTGCTGGGATTGGCTAACGCGAAAATACCACGTACAATGGCGGTAATTTAACATGATTAATATAACATCACAGGGAAAAATCACTTTTTTACGTATGAAAACGCTTCGCCAACAAGTACGCACCACACAAACTCAAATGCAATCACATATATTCTACTAAAAAGAGAACAATAAGCTGATTATTTAGAAATTTCATTTAGCCAAATATTGTTTTCTCTTAATTTCAATTTGCTGGATACATGAAAATAAATCATAAAACTGATAAAATTATATGTATAACATCATTTTGATTGTCTTAGAATAAATTAAGGTGCGAGGTTCCTCAATTTATTCGCTCTCCTGAGAACTATGAAACATAATTTGTTGCCTTAGATTTGAAGTCGTGGACAATTTCTCGTATTCAGCACCCAATAAGAGGGAAGTACACCCGAAATAATAATGTAATTGGCTTTACATTGCACTAACTACTTTTATACGGCTTACGGAACGCCGAAGTCCCGAAATATAGTCCTGCAGTAGTTATTTTACGTGCCAGTAAATCTACCGACATGAGGCTGATGTATCTGAGCACCTTCAAATACCACCGGTCTGAGCCAGGTTTGAAGCTGCCAACCTGGGGTCAGAAGGCCAGCGCCTTAACCGTCTGAGCCACTCATCACAAGTACACCCGAAATGATTACATTAAGCCAAAGAATGGCCCTGGCAATGCTAACTTAACGTTGGCATATGGCATAGCAACACTTCTAACAATGATGGTCACCTCAGGAATGAAACATTCAGACACTAAATGTATAAGATATAAAGAATATGAGTGTAAAATCTGTATTGACTCTAAACATCGATTAGTCTCATGAACGTGTTTCAGTTCGGTGTAGTCTGCTGGATAACAGATAACCACAGCATGAATCGGAACGTGTTGATAGTGTTAAACCCAGCTAAGTCCTCTAAGTCACTATTTCTTCTGTGTAACAGTATACAGATTGATCCATCTGTCACTCAGATAAGTTTTGTTATACTCCAAGATCCAGCCAAACACATCCGCAGTCAAGGACAGATTATTGCAAAATACACTTGCATCTAAATCACTCAACACTTTAAAGCACGTAGACACTGACGGAATATCACAATATCAATTATATTCTACCTAAATTAATTTTTGAGGAACATGAATAGGTTCACCGTTTAGAATTAAAGAAAAGTCTTAATTTTGTCATCGACTTCAAAATAATTATGATGTGTATTCCTAATCCATTTCTCTCTTCATGTTTTTTTCGTAGAAAACTTAAGAACTGTTGTATGAGAGGCAATGCCATAGTTAGACTTAAGGCCGTCTCCACTGATTAACATTTAACAGCAACATGTTAAATGTTAACTGGTGACACCACCAACCTGTTAAACGTTAAATGTTGGATAGTATTTCATTTAACACTGTGTCTAGACTTAATACACATGTTAAAGTTGACTTCCTTTTTCTATCTACAGGTAGTTCATTATATCAATTTGTGGTAATATATTTAGGCGGTGTCTAGTATTTTCAAACAAGGGCAATGTACTCAGATGAAGAGGATTACCGGGCGAGTTAGCCGTGCGGTTAGGGGCATGCGGCTGTGAGCTTGTATCTGAAAGATAGTGCGTTCGAATCCCACTATCGGCAGCCCTGAAGAAGGTTTTCCATTGTTTCTCATTTTCACACCAGGCAAATGCTCGAGCTGTACCTTAATTAAGGCCACGGTCGCTCCCTTCCAAATCCTAGGCCGTTCCTATCCCATCGTCGTTATAAAACTTATCTTTGTCGGTGCGACGTAGAGCCACTAGCAAAAAGAAAAAGATGAAGAGTATTTGGTCTTTGATATTGCCACTGTTGTTTCTTGTTAAGATTTAGAAATGCAGTCTTATTAGGCACATTTCCTCCCCTCATCCTGCTCATTCTTTCAAAAGCAAACCACCTTGAAGTATAAACTTCGTCCGCTGCCCCCTCCCCCGACTTGTCTGTACTTTTTACAATTCTCGACTATACCGTACTGGGAGCGGAGGGACGCTAGTTTTTTCGACGCACTCGCGGAAACAATTTTAGATAATTTCGAGTTCCTGGAAACTGTCGGCTTTCTTCGCTTTAGCTCTGTATTCCTTTGATGAGGCATTCCACAAACAAGGCCTTTCTATTATATCATTAATTAAGTCTAGAGTAATCTCCTTGCTCCACTCCATTTCTGACTATAAATTTTAATATCGGTACCGGTATAGTGCAGAGGGAACGACATACGTGCGCGTACTGTACAGTATTTGTAGCTTATAACAAAGAGAATGAATATTGCGGAGTGTTGTAACTATAATCCTACTTCACGAGAAGTACGTCGTTTGTGTCGTTTAGGCTATCGGTTGGAATGGAAACAGCACGGAAGTTGCCGAAGCTGTGCCACCTGGAGCGGAAAACACGCCAACATTTTAAAAGTGTTAACCTCAAAATTCTGAGTTAACATGCAAAGTCAATTGGAAGACACAATCACAATATACATGTCAATGGTAACATGTTAAATTTAACATGTTGGTGTTAAATGTAAATCAGTGGAGACCGGCCTTTAAACCTGGTTCACAGCACGATCAAAACAAACATATTTTCACATTACTGTGCATGATTAAAGAGCCCAAGTGTCCACTGATTTATACAAATACACTTGCACACTTATATTCTACAAACAAACTAACATTTATCGATAGCGTTAATGAAAGTACACAAACTACAGTACATAAGATAACAACAAACCAAAATAAACCCACATTTCTAAACATACCCGGCTACTCGATTCGCCATCTTTGAACAATCGAGAGTAGCATGAAGGTCTAAGGATTGGAGTCGGTCTTGCTCAAACTGCCTATCACTGTTATAGCGATGCTTCCTACTACATAATTTACAGCCGCGTGATTTGCATTGTTTGATATAATGTTCTTGTACGCAAACAGTCGAAGCACAAGTTAATTTCTTCAACCTTCTTCAGTCTCTCTTCCACAATGAGAGCATCAAACCCTTCACATTTAAAGGACCAGTAAACTCAAGAATATTCCGTTAGTTTTCCAGGAGAAGAGTGGGATGCAGTAATCAGAACTTTAAAATCTCCCTTAGCTTGCGAGGTATAACCATCCTAAGTTTTAGGTAGGCGACAGCGTGACCTGACTGTTGCTTGATGACACGATATAATGCACCACTTCAGTCTACATACGAGTGTTAATCAGTGTCAGCATGTTGTTTTGAATGAATAGTCATGTCTAGAAAACTGAAGTCTTATCAGTTTGAACCAAAATAGAGTAGTGCGGAGTAGAAAATGAACTGCCGGCATCTGTTATTTCGGAAAAACTGAGAAACACCGACTGATGTAAGTACGAACATTGTGAAGCAATGTCCACTGCTGCTGTAAGTTTCTGCTGTTAAGACATTGAAACAATAAATAAAATGTGCGGAAATGAGACGTATATTATTTGGCACGAGGCCTTTTATTTGTTCAATAGCAAAATTTATCTTCCCTGCGTGAGGAAAAGGTCGCCATAGAAACTAATGGTACCTGGCGGTCCGTAGCCTATCGACCGTTTGTTAATTTAAATCTAAGAATTTCATTTTTGTCCGTATTGAACTGAGAATGGAAGATGGGAAACTTAAAAGGGTCCACCTTTTCAATACAAAAATGTTATAGTTTATTTACAACATATATTTACACTTGGAACTAGTTTCGACGCTGTTTGGTGTCATCTTCAGCCAAAATGTGGGAAATAGGCTAGCATGTAGACATTTATATTACACAAGGCGTTACATTAAACAATACACATCTTACGAGGAGATAAAAACAGGGACGAATATAGAAACAAATGAATCGTTGAGAAAGCAAAAGTTATACATATTAAAAATAACCTTAACCACACATCTTGCAGTGCGAAAATATTCGCCTTGAAAGATCCCTGAATACAAAACGCACGCGCACACATTTCTGATGAGCCAGCAGGCAGGAAAAAGTAAAGTGAAACCTTAAGAGTTCTTCTGAGAAGAGTTCATCATTTTTTCTATGTTCCGACTAAGTAATGAAGTCTCCCCTGAGTTCCTGATAAACATACACAACAGGAAATTCTCCTTCACTCTCAACAATAGCTATAAAGACCAACGGTAAATTGCATTTTAAATATTGTGCAGAGACGTGAAAGCATGATCTTGAGCATGATATAACTTCTTCATTTAACCCATTTTTTTACACGAGGTGTTACATTAAACAATACACATCTTACGAGGAGATAAAAACAGGGACGAATATAGAAACAAATGAATCGTTGAGAAAGCAAAAGTTATACATATTAAAAATAACCTTAAAAACACATCTTGCAGTGCGAAAATATTTGCCTTGAATGATTCCTGAATATAAAACGCACGCGCACACACTTCTGAAGAGCCAGCAGGCAGGAAAAAGTAAGGTGAAAACTTTAAGAGTTCTTCTGAGAAGAGTTCATCATTTTTTCTATGTTACGACTAACTAATGAAGTCTCCCTTGAGTTCCTGATAAACATACACAACAGGAAATTCTCCTTCACTCTCAACAATAGCTATAAAGACCAACGGTAAATTGTATTTTAAATACTGTGCAGAGACGTGAAAGCATGATCTTGTACATGATATAACTTCTTCATTTAACCACCTTTGAAAGTCTCTCTCTATATTACATAGCTTCATTAACACCACCATTCTGTAGATGCACAAAATAATCTTGTAATCTTCACAGGTCCGGTATTCAGCTCGACAAGAATATAAAATTGGTATTAAGGAATACGTTTTCTGAGAGTATGGAGGTTGACTGTGCCAGTATTTGTGGTGTATTGTTGCAGCGTTACGTGTAGGGTGGGGGCAGGTTCTATGATGTTTATTGCGGGACATAAGGCGGTAAAGCTATGGCGCGAGATGAAGAGGAACAGAGCGTGTTGGATAGTTTAGGTCTGGGGAGCGGCCATTGTTGGATTAGGATGGGAGAGGGAAGGAGCGGTAGGGGAGGAGGAGTGGAAGGAGGGGATATATGGAGGGTGATGTGGTGAAAGTGTGTGGCGTGACAAAGTATTATGCATAATGTGAAAGACAGATCTGTTTTTCGGGATATTCATGTTTTTGAAAAATTCAATGAGAAAGTCGAATAGGATCTTTGGTTTCTCTGAGATATCATTTAAGTTTAGGTTGGGATTGAAATATTGGTCTAAATGAATATAGAGGTTTTCAGTGACGTCTAGGAAAGAACCTTTGTTTAGAATATCTAATACCTCAAGATCTTGATTTATTTCAGTAAAGTTGTGCTTAAATTCTTTTATATGTAGGCCGACCGCGGAAAAACGGTTGTGTTTTATGGCATTGACATGTTCTGCATATCTGATTTTAAAGCTGCGTCCTGTTTGCCCTAGGTAAGAACTTTTGCAGTCTTGGCAAGAAAACCTATATACACCTGATTTAGAAAAAAGGACTACTTTTATTTATTGATGAAGAGTTGTGTAGGATCTCTGTGCTTCTATTGTTAGTACGAAAGGCTATTTTAACGTTGTGTTTTTAAGAACGTTAGTGACGTTGTAAATTTCTTTATTGAAGGTACATGTGGAAAACGTGGCAGTGTTAGTATTGCCTTTTATTAGGGTGGTTTTTGGGCGGTGTCTGAATTTATTGATTATTCTTTCAATAAAGGCTTCATTATATCCATTAAATTTTGCTATAGAGCGAATGGTATTCAATTCTTTATTTAAGTTTCTTCTTGACATCGGAATTTTGAATGCTCGGTCTACTAAGCTATTATATGTAGCCGCTTTGTGTGTTTGGGGGTGTAGTGAGTCATTTCTTATAGTAGTGGCCGTTTGAGTGGGTTTTCTATAGATACTATATGTGAACGAAGAGGGGTGCCTATTGATTGTTAGGTCTAGGAAGTTGATGGAGTTGTTTATCTCTGATTCTAAGGTAAATTTAATGTCATGATCAATGTTATTAAGGTTTTTGAGGGTGGATGGCGCGTCTATGGAGCGTTCATCTAGGATTATAAATGTGTCATCTACGTACCTAGCCCAGAATTGGATATTAGCAAATTTGATGTTATTGTCGATGGCGGTGTGCTGTAGGAAATCAAGGTAGATCTCTGCTAAAATTCCTGAGGCTGGTGAACCCATAGACAAACCATCTTGTTTGTAAATGATCTTATCGAATGTGAAATAGTTATTGTTAATTAGTAATCTTAATATGGTCATAAAGTCTTGAACTTCTAGTTTACTTAGTTGATTGTTAGCAAGTAAGTTCTTTTCGATGATCGGGAATAATGAGTTGGTTTTTATATTGGGATACATGTTGACTATATCAAAGGAGTGCATTGAATGATATGGTTGAAGCTTGAAACTGTTTAGTTTGTTCACTAATTCTACAGTGTTCCTGGTGGATTTATTTGATGAGAATTTATAATGTTTATTAAGAAATTGTTGGATAAATTGAGATAATTTATATAAGGGGCTTGGTCTGTAGTTTATTATGAGTCGAATAGGGACACCGGTTTTGTGGATTTTGGGTAGTGCTTTAGCTGTTGGTAGGCCTGGGTTCATAGTAATTAACTTTTGTTTTTCTTGCTCAGTGAGGAGAAAAGATGTGCTCTTTAGAATTTGTTTCAATTGTCTTTGAATTGATTGTGTTGTGTCCTTCTTAACTATCGAAATGGAGTCATTATCTAAGAAATTTTTGGTTTTTTGAATGTAATCTTTTTTATCCATAATGACTATTGTGTTGCCTTTGTCGGCCATTGTAATGATGAGTTGGTTGTCTTTGACTTTCTTTTTAAGATTGAGAATTTGTTTTCTTTCAGTAAGGGAATCTTTGTTGATTTTGGTGATGGGGGTCGCAGTGCGATTTTTTGAGAAAAAACTTTTGTTTAATTGTTTTTTACGTCCATTCTGAGTTCGTCTTGTAGTTCATATGGCATTTTGCTGATAGCAACTTCTGATTCAACTACGAGTTTGGAGGCTGTAAGGGCCGAGTTGAAACAGGGCCAGTTGTGCTTTGGACCTTTGGGAAGAATTCTTATATCGTCCTCATCTAAGTTGGTGGTGGAAAGATTAATTACTGGTGGGTGGAATTGTTGTAGAGTGTCATTAGCGAGTTTAGGCTTGCTGTTAGGTTTTGGAGGGGAGTTGCTGTGTTTTACCTCATTTTTAAGTGCTTCAAGTTTTTTCTCTAGTGTTATCTGTTTTTTGGACAAAATACTGAACAACTTGATTTGGACTTCGTCTTGAAAAAGATTCCACTGAGCACTTGAGAGTAAGGTGGCTGCCTCTAAGTGAGTTTCATATAAGCGATGATTTAAAAACGACTTTTTCTTATAAAGAAATTTTAGTTCATTCTCTAACCAAAGTTTCTTTGTCCTAACCTGAACATCGTGTTGATGGGGAGGAACAAAACGTTGTTTCGTGACGCTTTTCAAAAAATTAGGGGTTAAATTCAGTGTAATGCACTGTTTGAAAAATGCTATATCCTTGCCTATTTTCCCAATTTTGATTTTTAAGCCCAAGTAATGATAGGCTACCGACTTTGCCTGGTTGGCTGCTTCATTTAAATCTAAGAATTTAATTTTTGTCCGTATTGAACTGAGAATGGAAGATAGGAATCTTAAAAGGGTCCACATTTTCAATACAAAAATGTTATAGTTTATTTACAACATATATTTACACTTGGAACTAGTTTCGACGCTGTTTGGCGTCATCTTCATCCAAAATGTGGGAAATAGGCTAGCATGTAGACATTTATATTACACAAGGCGTTACATTAAACAATACACATCTTACGAGGAGATAAAAACAGGGACGAATCTAGAAACAAATGAATCGTTGAGAAAGCAAATGTTATACATATTAAAAATAACCTTAACCACACATCTTGCAGTGCGAAAATATTCGCCTTGAAAGATTCCTGAATACTAAACGCACGCGCAAACATTTCTGATGAGCCAGCAGGCAGGAAAAAGTAAAGTGAAACCTTAAGAGTTCTTCTGAGAAGAGTTCATCATTTTTTCTATGTTCCGACTAACTAATGAAGTCTCCCTTGAGTTCCTGATAAACATACACAACAGGAAATTCTCCTTCACTCTCAACAATAGCTATAAAGACAAACGGTAAATTGCATTTTAAATATTGTGCAAAGACGTGAAAGCATGATCTTGAACATGATATAACTTCTTTATTTAACCCAATTTTTTTACACAAGGTGTTACATTAAACAATACACATCTTACGAGGAGATAAAAACAGGGACGAATATAGAAACAAATGAATCGTTGAGAAAGCAAAAGTTATACATATTAAAAATAACCTTAAAAACACATCTTGCAGTGCGAAAATATTTGCCTTGAATGATTCCTTAATATAAAACGCACGCGCACACACTTCTGAAGAGCCAGCAGGCAGGAAAAAGTAAGGTGAAAACTTTAAGAGTTCTTCTGAGAAGAGTTCCTCATTTTTTCTATGTTACGACTAACTAATGAAGTCTCCCTTGAGTTTCTGATAAACATACACAACAGGAAATTCTCCTTCACTCTCAACAATAGCTATAAAGACCAACGGTAAATTGTCTTTCAAATACTGTGCAGAGGCGTGAAAGCATGATCTTGAACACGATATAAATTCTTCATTTAACCACCTTTGAAAGTCTCTCTCTATATTACATAGCTTCATTAACACCACCATTCTGTAGATGCACAAAATAATCTTGTAATCTTCACAGGTCCGGTATTCAGCTCGACAAGAATATAAAATTGGTATTAAGGAATACGTTTTCTGAGTGTATGGAGGTTGACTGTGCCAGTATTTGTGGTGTATTGTTGCAGCGTTACGTGTAGAGTGGGGGCAGGTTTCTATGATGTTTATTGCGGGACTTAAGGCGGTAAAGCTATGACCCGAGATGAAGAGGAACAGAGCGTGTTGGATAGTTTAGGTCTGGGGAGCGGCCATTGTTGGATTAGGAGGGGAGAGGGAAGGAGCGGCAGGGGAGGAGGAGTGGAAGGAGGGGAAATATGGAGGGTGATGTGGTGAAAGTGTGTGGCGTGACAAAGTATTATGCATAATGTGAAAGACAGATCTGTTTTTCGGGATATTCATGTTTTTGAAAAACTCAATGAGAAAGTCGAATAGGATCTTTGGTTTCTCTGAGATATCATTTAAGTTTAGGTTGGGATTGAAATATTGGTCTAAATGAATATAGATGTTTTCAGTGACTGTTGGATGACGAATTGAATGCTGTAGCACACATGTTGTATTACTAAACAGCGATGATTACTCTGGTAGTGGACTGTAGTTTGGTTAAGCACGTGATAAGACCATAGGGCCGAGTCATGTATCAATATTACACGTAAATAAAACATTTATTACAATTAAACATGATTAACAAACTGCGTAGAAATTATTTACACATTAACAATAACTGAAATGCCTGGATGGCTATTGATTAAGTTAGAGGCCATGTGGCCGTGAATGCTTCTCTCGCCAACATGTTGTCTTGTACTAGTCTGTCTCGTTTTCTTGCCGGAAACCAGATGCATTCTGGACACTCAATAGAGACGCGGACAAGAGCGCGCTCTGTATAAATTTTCTGAGAGGACGGAACATTCTCCCCTCTGTTGATTGCATTCAATCAAGACAAAATACACTTTCAATGAAAATAACACTAACATAAAACAAAATGTCATCAGAATACAAATACATAATAATAAATGTTGCAATTAAATGAACGTCAATCACTAATTAACATAGATAAAATGAAACAGAACTGTACACTGGTGTGCAGGCTGATGCATTGTTTTGTTTACAGCTGCACAATGAGAGTTTTTGAATTGTTCATTTGTTAAATGACTGTACAATATAACTACAAATACAACTTTATACACCAATCAACTCACTGACACTGTAAGGAATCATATTGTCATTAAAAAGAAAACACTACTCGATGTGAAGGGGACACAACTTCACTACTGGTCTCTTGAAATTTCCATGAGCAGTTTTTATGGTGACTGCTCGCACAAGTCCATCGAGACCTGGGTGAAGTTCCTCAACCACACCTAGTCTCCACTGAAGCGGGGGTAAATTGTCCTCCTTGATAACCACCACTGCTCCAAGTTGTATACAAGGTTGCTGGGAGGCCCACTTTGGCCTGTTTTGTAGTTGGGTTAAGTATTCCTTATGCCATCTTGTCCAAAAGTGTTGTACCATTTGCTGCAACCGTTTCCATGCTGAAAGTTTATTGCTGGGTACAAGTGTCAGATTGGATTCAGGGATGGAATTCAAACTGTTACCAGTAAGAAAATGACCTGGAGTCAAGGGTTGAGGGTCAGTCGGATCTGAGGATAGGACTGTAAGTGGACGAGAATTTAAACAGGCTTCAATTTGTGTGAGCACAGTATTAAGCTCTTCAAATGTTAATGATGAGTTTCCAACAACTCGATGCAAATGATATTTAACTGACTTGATGCCAGCTTCCCATAATCCTCCAAAATGGGGTGAACGAGGTGGAATGTAATGCCAGTTGATACCCTTGTTTGCCAGATTGCTTACAACTTCCTCTTGATGCTGCGGTGATGCCATGAATTGGTGAAGATCCTTTAATTCTCTATCGGCTCCAATAAACGTAGTAGCATTGTCACTGTAGATATCTGCGGGCTTTCCTCTTCTGGCTATGAAACGGCGAAGTGCGGCTAAGAAGGCATCTGTAGTAAGACTGCTGACTACTTCCAAATGTACAGCCTTTGTCGTGAAGCAAACAAATAGTGCGATGTATGCCTTGATACGGACATTGCTCCTCTTGTTAATTGGGCGAAGTAGAATAGGACCTCCATAATCAATGCCACAAACACTGAATGGACGTGCTGGTTGAACTCTATGCTCAGGATAGTCAGCCATGAGTTGATGACTAGTTACGCCTTTCAATTTGTAACATGTTACGCATTTGTGCACTTGCTGTCTGGCTACATTTCTGCCATTCAGAATCCAATAACGTTGACGAAGGGTTGCTAACAACAATCCTGGTTCTGCATGAGCTTGTTGTAAGTGTTCATGTTTGACAATTAGAGTCGTCAGGTGATGTTTTGATGGTAACAGTATTGGATGTTTGGATGAAAACGGAATCGATGCATTCTTCAACCTGCCTCCGACCCTTAGAATATTATTGTGTAAGAAGGGACATAGGTTCCTTGTCTGGCTCTTCTTAGAGACTACGCCTCCGTTTTTCAGGTCTGCAATCTCTTCTGAGAAGGCTGCATTTTGTGCAATACGAATGCAGACTTCTAATGAATGTTCCAATTCTTCAACATTTAAAGGTCCAATTTTCTTGTCCCTGGCATGCTTAGTGTTATGCAAAAATCTGTAACAATAAGCTATTACTCGTTGCAGTCTTATTAATGATGAGAATTTCTCAATAATAGTTTCAGCTTGTGTCACTACTAATAGTGTGGATGATTGTCGCTGCTCTGCTATGGCGAGCGAATCCTCAACATTGTTGTTCTGCAGCCAATTTAACTCAGAAGTGGACAACCAGGCGGGTCCTGACCACCAAATGGTTGAGTTTTGCAGATCTGCTGGTCTGACGCCTCGAGAAATCAAGTCCGCTGGATTATCTTGTGATGGTATATGATGCCAGTCACTAGTGTTCGTTGATTGTTGAATGTGAGCTACCCTATTTGCTACAAAGGTCTTCCAACGTGATGCTGGTGATGCTAACCATGACAGTACGATAGTGGTGTCTGTCCATAAATGTGTTTCATTAATGGCCAAGTTTAAGACTGGCATGGTTTTGTGTACCAACTGAGCTAATAATGCTGCACCGAGAAGTTCTAGACGAGGAAGAGTGACTCGTTTAACCGGAGCTACGCGCGATTTAGAGCATAGCAGTTTGACTGATACTTCACCCTCCTGATTCACTGACCGAAGGTAGATGCATGCGCCATAAGCTCGCTCGGAAGCGTCTGAAAATCCATGAACTTGAATATTTGCCAAGTCACCCTCAATTAATACGTGGCGTTCTACTTGTATATTGTCAATGTGTGCTAGCTGCATTTGTAATTTTGCCCAGTCTGATGCTAATGGATCTGGCAGTGGGTCGTCCCAGTGAAGTTGATGTAACCATAAGTCCTGCAAAAATATCTTGTATAGTATCACTAATGGGCTGATCAATCCTAATGGGTCAAATATAGATGCTACAACTGACGTAGTGGTGCGTTTAGTAATGTTACTGTTCCCTGGAATGGGTTTGATTCTGTTTGCCACTAAGAATTTGTCTGACGTAGGATGCCATGATAATCTTAAAGCTTGTATGGTGTCAAGTAGTATAATTGGATGGTTCGGCCGCCTCCTCCTCCTCCCGCCGCCTCCTCCGCCTCCGCCGCCGCCCGCGGGAAATTTGAATTTTGGCGGGAAATTTGAATTTTGGCGGGAGATTTGAATTTGTAAACAAAGCCACGTGCTTTTTGACAACTGTCATCGACAACAACGCATCGCTAACCTCACTGCTGCCATCTTGACGGGCCTAAACCTCACTAGTGCCAACTTAACCTAACTAGCGTGAGGTAAACAAAGCCACGTGTTTTTTGACAACCACGTGCTTTTTGACAGACAACAACGCATCGCTAACCTCAGTACTGCCATCTTGACGGACCTAAACCTCAGTAGTGCCAACTTAACCTCACTAGCGCGAGGTAAACAAATCCACGTGCTTTTTGACAGCCACGTGCTTTTTGACAGATTTGTAAACAAAGCCACGTGCTTTTTGACAGACAACAACGCATCGCTAACCTCAGTACTGCCATCTTGACGGGCCTAAACCTTAGTGGTACCAACTTAACCTCACTAGCGCGAGGTAAACAAAGCCACGTGCTTTTTGACAGCCACGTGCTTTTTGACAGATTTGTAAACAAAGCCACGTGCTTTTTGACAGACAACAACGCATCGCTAACCTCAGTACTGCCATCTTGACGGGAATAAACCTTAGTGGTACCAACTTAACCTAACTAGCTCGAGATAAACAAAGCCACGTGCTTTTTGACAGCCACGTGCTTTTTTGACAGCTGTCATCCGCCATCTTTAAACTACAGAGCGCTGTGCTGCCCTCTTTCGTCACCTGTCATCGGCAGTGCTGCCATCTTGGCGGGCCTAAACCTTAGTGCTACCAACTTAACCTCACTAGCTCGAGATAAACAAATCCACGTGCTTTTTGACAGCCACGTGCTTTTTTGACAGCTGTCATCCGCCATCTTTAATCCATAGAGCACAGTGCTGCCCTCTTTAGCTACTTACCTTTGAAATGTGGTGGCGGATAATTTGAAAAAATGCTTTTTTGACAGCAGCCATCTTTGAGCACCGTGCTACACTCTTTAGCTAGTTACCTGTGGTGGCAGACAATTCCACGTGACAGCAGCCATCTTTAATCAAGAGAGCACCGTGCTGCCCTCTATGTGGTGGCGGCAAATTGAAAAATTCCACGTGCTCTTGTTTGGAAACAAACTCACGTGCTTTTTTGACAGCTGTCATCTGCCATCTTTAATCAACAGAGCACAGTGCTGTACTCTTTAGCTAGATACCTTTGAAATGTGGTGGTGGCAATTTGAAAAATTCTATGTGCTCTTGTTGGGAAACAAAGCCACGTGCTTTTTTGACAGCTGTCATCCGCCATCTTTAATCAATAGAGCACTGTGCTGCTATCATGCGGGCAATTTCGTCAGCTGTCATCCGCCATCTTTAATCCAGAGAGAACAGTGCTGCACTCTATGTGGTGGCGGTAAATTCCACGTGCTTTACAAACCCATGTGCTTTTCTGACAGCTGTCATCCGCCATCTTTAATCTAGAGAGAACAGTGCTGCACTCTATGTGGTGGCGGCAAATTCCACGTGCTTTACATACCTATGCGCTTTTCTGTCATCCACCATCTTTAATCTAGAGAGAACAGTGCTGCACTCTATGCGGTGGCGGCAAATTCCACGTGCTTTACAAACCTATGCGCTTTTCTGTCATCCACCATCTTTAATCTAGAGAGAACAGTGCTGCACTCTATGTGGTGGCGGCAAATTCTACGTGCTCTTATTTGGAAACAAATTCTACTCGCTCTTCAGCTGTCATCCACCATCTTTAATCAAGAGAGCACCGTGCTGCCCTCTTTGTGGTGGCGGATAATTTGAAAAAATTCTTTTCGACAAGCAGCCATCTTTAATCCAGAGAGAACAGTGCTGCCCTCTTTAGCTACTTACCTTTGAGGCGGTTAATTTGAAAAATTCTTTTCGACAAGCTGCCATCTTTAATCCAGAGAGAACAGTGCTGCCCTCTTTAGCTACTTACCTTTGAGGCGGTTAATTTGAAATATTCTATTTAACAAGCTGCCATCTTTAATGAAAAGAGCATCGTGGTGCTATCTTGCGGGTAATATTTTACGTCACAGCTGTCATCCACTATCTTGCATTGCTAACCTTAGTGCTGCCCTCTTTAGCTACTTACCTTTGAAACAAAAAATCTATTTGACAAGCGGTCATCCGCCATCTTTAATCCAGAGAGAACAGTGCTGCACTCTATGTGGTGGCGGATAACTTGAAAAAATCTTTTTGACAAGCAGCCATCTTTAATCAACAGAGCACCGTGCTGACATCTTTAGCTACCGCCATCTTACATCGCTTACCTCGCTGCTGCACTCTATGTGGTGGCGGTAAATTCGAACAAGTTTAATCACGCATCGGGAAAGCTAGAGTAAGCACGTGCTGCAGTGATGACGTCATCATGCATGTTTAAACCCGTTCGTTGACTAAAAGCTTTAGTCTTCGGGAAACAGTGATAGAGTGTGGAGTGCAAACATGACGAAAACATTAATAGTTGATGTGCAAGGCTTTAAAGTAAACGGAAACAAGTTTGTGTTTAAAGAGGTGGCTGTGTTAGATTGCTGTGTGTTGTGGGCACCAAAACTTGTTAGTTTAGTATTTAGTCCACCGTTCCCTTACTGTTTGCAAACAGATGAAGATAAAAAGCAGACTCAGTGGATTGAAAACAATTTAGGTTTGAAGTGGGAAGAAAAAGGAATACCTTATCGTTTTCTACCTTTAATGATGAATGCACATTTGTCAAGAGCAGATCTTGTTCTTTTAAAGGGTTGTGAAAAGAAAGAATGGTTGCGTGATTTTCTACCATCATCATGTGAAGTTATCGACATGCATGAATTGGGGTGCCCATCATTTAAAACTCTTCCGAAAGAGCATAGTAGAGAAACAACTAAACAGTCTTTACAACATGTATGCATGCTCTTTGATTGGTTGTGTCGCAGTGCATGCCGGGAAGTGAACAACATATGTAAACTGCAGTGTCGAAATAACCTTAGTGTAAAAGAAACATTTGTAGAGTAAAGACATCATGTCATTTCTAACAGATACTAAGTGTAACGCAGTTGAAAAGGCGATCGTAAAGTTTTATGCATGCAAAAAGAAACTAAACACTTTTACTGAAGAAGAGTTAAATGCATTACCAAAGGCATTTTTGGTCAATGTAGCTGCGAATGCTGTAAAGAAGATTTGGGATAAGGTGCCTCGTGAGTGGACTCAAGATCCTGTTTTGTCAGAGCTTCAAACGTGTAGTTTACATCATGAACACGTGAGTTTAGCTAGAAGACCTTCTGTGAGACAGTGCCATACATGTCAACTAATTAAACTGTATCACGGACCTAAAACTAACGAGTTGTCTTCGCTTATAAACACTTATCATGGCTGTGGAGAGAGTAAACAAGGAAAAGGTGAAGAAACGTGCTGGGAGAAAGATGAGGAAGCATGTTGGGCGTGGACTCATCAATAGAGTGATTGATCTTCTTTTCTTCTTGCTTCATCTCCCCTGCGGCCCTAGAACACGTTCGCCTGACATGTAGTTACATGCTGCCTGCATAGAGTATGTCGTGTAGCTGTTAAAATCTGCTTCGTAAAGTTATGCTGTGTGTTATTACCTAGTGCTTTAGCTGCTCAGAAGAATATAGCAGCACTTGTCGTTGTTGGTGTAATAAAACGAAAACTGAGTGTCAAAGACCGTAACATGAACAAAGGATAAAAATGTATGTATATAGTCTAAAATAAATATGAATTGTCAAAACATATTACAGGTGTTGTTTAATCCTACAGCATGTCCTAGTGAATTAGAAGAAAGGAAACGTAGAGGATTAAAAGAAAACACACATAAGATTTAAAGTACATCCTCTTTATTAATCCATGAATTAAAGCTGTTATTAAAACCAAGCCATTTAACATACAGTTTATTACCACGACGTCGAATAACACGTTCAACTAAATAGTGATCAGGATATTTTGTTTTCTGCAGTTCTTCGATGTAGAATCCTCCTTCAATAGGCTGTCCTCTGAGATCGCGAAGTAAATACGTAACTGGATTAGTAAGCTTAACACTTCTGATTTGAAAAATTTCAGTGCTCCAGTTAGGTGTGTATCCTTTTGCAAAGATAGACTTGTGTTTGCTGATGCGAACGAAATCACCTTCTTTAAAGCGATAGCGACGTGGATCAGCTGTTTTGATTACAAGATGAATAGCATCTAGACGAGGTGTATTCTTTGTAACAAGACGTGGCTTTGTTCCGATAGTGCGATGAGGTGTATCGTTGTAGGTAGATAAAAGTCTAGGTAGCAGACCAATCCAACGATATGAACCTTGCGCTGTAAATTCTCGCCACATCATTGTTTTGAGTGTACGATTAAAGCGTTCTACAACACTTGCCTTGAGATTACTGAACGTAGAGTAGTGTTGAATGCCAAGTAACTTGAGGTAAGAAGAAAAATCCTTGTTGTAAAACTCTTTACCTTGATCAGTTTGAAGAAGCCTTGGGCAGCGTTTCGATTCTTCAACAATATGTTTAAATGCTTCTTTAACTTGAGCTGCTGTTTTAGAACGCACGGGTTGTGCAAAAGCAAACTTTGAGTACACATCGATAACAGTAAGTAGATACTTATAGCCCTTATTACTAGAAGCATATGGAATCATTTCTACTAAGTCTGCTTGCCAGAGATCATCTTTTCCTCGTGTAATAACGCGTCTGCGACAGTAGGTGCGACGTGCTGGTTTATGTAACTCATGTGCGATGTTTACCTTTACAGGTGAGATCTTCTCTTGACGAGCCTTTACAAAATAATACCGGCATAACGTAGTTCTCTTTCTATTTCTAGAATTTCTGATCCGTGACCAGTGTGACCAGCCTCTTGCGATGCTCTTAAAAGTTGTAATCGTTCAACGAGTAAGTTTGGGTCATTCCAGTATCTTACATCCACATACGGCAACAAAGGCTTGTAGATAACGTCTAGACTACGTGCAGTCGGAAACAGCTTAGAAATAAACTCACGATACTTGTAACTCTTATTCGCATTTACAGCTTCTGTTCTCTTGTAATTACGTCGTGTTGCATCGGTAGCAAAAAGTATTGCTTTATACTTTTTAAGATCATCTTGTAAAATTATATCCTTGTCAGGTATTCGTGAGAAAAGAAGTTCTAAGAGTGCTTTCGTAGGTTTATAGGTAACACCTTTTACAATGAGTTTGTTGCTATTAATCTTAACATTTGAATTTCCTATCCGGAAACAGTCATCTTCGTAGCGAATACCATAGGTAGTGTCAGTTTGTCCTGTAAAAAGTTTTTCTATATAAGGTGCAAAGAGAGATCCATAGGTATCTTGAATAAAAGTTCTAAACTGATTGCGATACTCTGGTGTAATCATAACCTCAGACAAAGATGGTAGATTTTGCGTCGATGTAGTAGGTGTTTCTGCAATAACATCTGTAGTTAAAAACTCAACACGCTTAGATGGTGATGCATCATTAAGTTCTTCTTCTTCTTCTTCCTTATCTTCCTCTTCTTGATCTACATCCTGCTTCTTCTCTTCCGTATCTTCTTCATGCTTTTCTTCTTCATGCTTCTCTTTATGATATGATGTTTGCATAGAAGCAAAACTTGAAGTAGACTGCGGTAATGAAGTAGAATTAAAAATTTCTTTGAGTGGTGTACTTAGTTGTGTTTTTAAAAATAAATCCGTGTCTGCTTGAATACGTTTAAGCTCTTTAAATTTCCGTCGAATATTGTTTCGAGCTTGGATGATATGTTTTGTGATCTCCTTGCTAGATGTTAACATGATGGTGGTTTTTAATCAAGTAGTTACTGTAATTCTGTGTTAATGCATATAAAATGATCGAAACCCATGCGATATCGTCCATGCTGTACATCACTTTCTTTATCAATAACTAAAAAGCTGTAACGGTGTAATGACCAACATTTAGCACACATACGTTTGAAGTCATCGAATGTCATATCAGTGTTAACATGATCGTTATACACATGTCGCATGTTGCGCTCATCTTGCCGGAAAAGCACAATAACATTTGCGTTGTCGCGTATCAACTGCTTGGGCACACGAGAATAGGTTTGGCACAAATAGATGCAATCAACATATTTATGTCGACCCATACTAAAGAATGCACGAATAACGTTTTGCTGTTCTGTTGCGACATCATCAAAGATCATTAGAGAATTAGGAAGCACATCGTCTGGTGATGGTACTTGCTCATGTGAATTAAATTTAAAATATCTTATTCCATCTTTAACTAGATCGTGCATTACAGTTTGTAGAATAGTATATAGCGGCTGATAGAGTGACTTTGCGAAAACGTAAATATTCTCGAAGCGTACACCATTTACAGAAGTAATAAGTGTGAGTAAAAGATTTGTTTTACCGCATCCCGACGGACCTGATATAATACATCGAACAGTAAAAGGAAACAACGTTCCATGACGTTTTCTTGTAGTTGTACTAGAACTAGGTAAGAGATGTGGTACAATGTCGGTAACAGGTAGCGTGTCTTGCTGCTTTATAATCTTCATGATAACTGAATCATAAAGTACGTAATAGTAATATATATATTAAACGAAACAAGAGGCAACGGTTAGTTTATGATTTGCTCTTGACTAGTAAAGTCGTGTCCAGCATGGTGAAACAACGATATCCAAACGACATGAAGAAGAAGAAGAAAGTAAAAACTGTTGGATGGAAAGATGTTATAAAGGCTGCGCAAAAAGCTATTCGAGGGGAATACAATCCTCGTGTAGCTATTACTACGGCGTTACGCGCAGCAAGAGCGAGAATTTCTCCAAAGTGCAGAGCAATATTTAGTAAACGTGCGCGAATTATTCCTGTACCAAAACGAGGAGGATTTCTTCCTGCGCTGTTTGCTGGCTTAGCAGCTTTAGGGTCATTGCTAGGTGGTGCTAGTGCTGTAGCGAGAACTGTCAAAGCTGTAGAAGAAGCGAAACAACAGTTGAAAGAGAGTGAACGTCATAACAAGACGATGGAGGCAATTGCGTTACGAGGCAAAGGTGTGAACATGAAGCTAGCGCCATACAAGAAAGGGCTTGGTATCTACATTTCTCCAAAAAACGTCTACTGAATGCACTGCCATATCGAGCTCTAACGCATGATGAAGTTTTTACGTTTGCTAAACAACTAGGAATTCATTATTTTCGAGGAGTGTATATGCGCGATCAACTACCAGCACGTCCACGTGAACGTGAAAGTGCCGTAATTAACTTGGACGACAGTCGTGGACCTGGAACTCATTACGTTGCTTATGTAAAACGTAAATCTAAAGTATGGTATTTTGATAGCTATGGAGATTTACCTCCTCCTTTTGAGCTCATACGTTATTTCGGAAGCAGTGCAGACATTGTTTACAATAAAAACCGTGTGCAAAACTTTAATACACGCATGTGCGGACGATTGTGTCTTATGTTCTTATATCAAACCCAGACAGTAGAGAAAGTGTATTAGTATCTACGTGATGACGAACAGTGAAAGAACGTTTGCTGTACGTGGAGAAGGACCTGAAACAACCATCTATTTTAATCCACCAATCGAACTTGGTTATCAGCCGCATAGTCTTGGACTAGTATCGTTTGAAAGCTACAATAAAATCTATAATGTGCGTGATGGTTTAAACAAGTTCTATTACGATGAGTATGTGCTAACACTACCCTCAGGTAGTTATACAGTAGATGATATTCACGACTATATTGAAAGTACGTTAATTGATCAGTTTGGGGAAGATAGTTTTAGTAATCATAATTACAAGTTCTCAATCACTATAAGCAACATTACACATAAATGTGTTATTGAATCATCATTTAAGATTGACTTCAAATCACAACCTGATTCGATTGGATCACTGCTTGGATTTTCATCGAGGGAGCTCCTACCGAACGTACGTTACGAGTCTGATCAACCTATAAAACTCTTCGATGATTATAATGTGAACATTACTTGTAATATTATTACAGACTTGAATAGTAATCTACAACCTTCGCACGTCCTGCACGACTTTATTGTTACAGAGGAACGTGGATATACTATTTGTGAGAAACCAGCAGTAGTTCTTTATCATCCTGTGTCTGTAAAACACATTAGCAACATTACTCTTAGACTTGTAAATAAACATAATCAGCTTATTCATTTAGATCAGCACGCGTACGTAGCTTACAAACTACATCTTAAACCAGTATGAAAACCATCTATAAAACACGGTGTACATTCCGAAGACATACTACATGTGTGCAGAGACTCATCGAGTTAACAGATACCCATAAGCAGATACTCCAAGATTTAGGATATACACTACTACAACAGAATGGAAGAAATGCTAGACATTACGAATACAGTAGAAAGTCGTGAAGGTGTAGTACGAAGTGAGCTTCATTCCTATCAACCTTTTACGTTTGGATTAAATAACAATGATGAAATTCATTTTATTATTAATCAACAAGATGTTTACACCTTACCACACGAAAGCTACCTCTATATTGAAGGACGATTAGAAAAGTCTGATGGAAGTGGACCAAGCACTTCACAACTAAACAACCATGCTCTAGCTTTTCTCTTTTCTGAAGCGCGATATGAAGTAAATAATGTTGAAATAGATCGAACGAAGAATGTTGGTATTACAAGCGCAATGAAACTCTACCCTTCTTTCTGTGATGAAGAAAGTAATCTTTTGCGGATGGCTGGATGGTGTCCAAAAGCTACTAACAACTGGATGATTAATGAGGATGGAACTTTTACGGGTATGTTATCACTGAAACATATTTTTGGATTCGCAGAAGACTTTACACGTATTATAATCAACGTAAAACAAGAGCTTATTCTAATCCGTGATCGAAGTGATTACAATTCTCTTAAAGCAGTAGAAACACCTGTAGAATCGAAAATAACACTGCATCGTATACTGTGGCGGATCCCACATGTAACCTTATCTGATCGTGAAAAACTTCGATTGCTCAAGATTGTAGAAAATGATACACCATTACCTATACGTTTTAGAAGTTGGGAGCTGCATGAATATCCTGTGTTACCACCTACAAACAAGCATAGCTGGGCTGTTAAAACATCACGTTTTACTGAGAAGCCCTTGTACATTATTTTTGGATTTCAAACTAATCGTAAATTCAATCACGAAAAAGATAGCTCGCTGTTTGATCACTGCAAATTAAGACACGTTAGACTATATCTCAATGGAATTACGTATCCCTACGAAAACATCGACATTAACTTTGAGAAAAATAAGTTTGGGATGCTCTATGACATGTTTTGTAAATTTCAATCATCGTATTATCAGAAAGAAGATCGTCCGCTATTTACACCTCAAGAATTTAAAAATAAAGCACCGATTGTAGTTATAGACTGCTCTTATCACGAAGAATCTATAAAAGAATCTCCAGTTGATATTCGTTTAGAATTTGAAACATCTGAAAACATTCCTGCTAACACAGCAGCCTATTGTCTTATTATTCATATGAGTGATGTTACTTACCATCCGCTAACGAATATTGTTACGAGACTATAAATAAGAATAGATCTTTATCATTTTTATTAGTGTGTGCTTCTACATCGTACGCTATGGAACAAAACTGTAAATGTGCATGCTGTTTGCATGCTCATACGCAACATCTTATTTATGTTTCACGAGTGAGTGAGGCTATTAAGATGTTCTATAAACGTAGATCGTCGATGCCGAAACATCTTATTCAATACTTACCACCAGGATTTTTATATACGTACGCTGCCTCTTACGTACATAATTTTTGGGACATCCTTCCTCTACACAGTAAGATGTCAATCGAAGTAGCTTTATGCAGAACTTGTGAACGACATTACAAGCATCGAGGAGAAAATGGTGATGATGATTGGGATGGACCAAATCCGAGGATTGAACACTGTACACAGTGTATGAATGAACTTTCTCTAGTACCTCATGATGATGATGATGATGATTCCGAAAAGGAATAACAGCAAGGTAAGAAGTATATGATCTTCTCTGTAAAGCATAACATACTTAGTATAATATATTTCTAAATGCTTTGTTTAATTTGAATGTTGCAGGAGGCATTTCAGAAGCATACGTTGTTAAGAAGCAGACCAACCTTGTCAGCAGCAAAAACGAACACTGTTGTAGTACATTTGTAAATAAATATTTGATCGCATTCAAAAAATGTTGTACTTATTGCATTGCTTTACTCCGACTTACTCTTAAGAAAAACGATCAGGTCTAAACATGCACAATGACGTCATCACAACAGCACGTGCTTACTCTAGCTTTCCCGATGCATGTTTAAACTTGTTCGAATTTACCGCTACCACATTCCTTTACATCGACTTACTCTTAAGAAAACGGACAAGTCTAAACATGCACAATGACGTCATCACAACAGCACGTGCTTACTCTAGCTTGCCCGATGCGTGTTCGAATTAACCGCCACCAGCAGCGAGGTAAGCGATGTAAGATGGCGGTAGCTAAAGATAGCAGCACTGTTCTCTCTGGATTAAAGATGGCTGCTTGTCAAAAAGATTTTTTCAAATTATCCGCCACCACATAGAGTGCAGCACTGAGGTTTGCGATGCAAGATGGCGGGTGACAGCTTGTCAAATAGATTTTTTGTTTCAAAGGTAAGTAGCTAAAGAGGGCAGCACTAAGGTTAGCAATGCAAGATGGTGGATGACAGCTGTGACGTAAAATATTACCCGCAAGATAGCACCACGATGCCCTTTTCATTAAAGATGGCAGCTAGAATTTTTCAAATTAACCGCCTCAAAGGTAAGTAGCTAAAGAGGGCAGCACTGTTCTCTCTGGATTAAAGATGGCAGCTTGTTAAATAGAATTTTTCAAATTAACCGCCTCAAAGGTAAGTAGCTAAAGAGGGCAGCACTGTTCTCTCTGGATTAAAGATGGCTGCTTGTCGAAAAGAATTTTTCAAATTAACCGCCTCAAAGGTAAGTAGCTAAAGAGGGCAGCACTGTTCTCTCTGGATTAAAGATGGCTGCTTGTCGAAAATAATTTTTTCAAATTATCCGCCACCACAAAGAGGGCAGCACGGTGCTCTTTTGATTAAAGATGGTGGATGACAGCTGAAGAGCGAGTAGAATTTGTTTCCAAATAAGAGCACGTAGAATTTGCCGCCACCACATAGAGTGCAGCACTGTTCTCTCTAGATTAAAGATGGCGGATGACAGAAAAGCGCATAGGTTTGTAAAGCACGTAGAATTTGCCGCTACTACATAGAGTGCAGCACTGTTCTCTCTGGATTAAAGATGGCGGATGACAGCTGTCAGAAAAGCACATGGGTTTGTAAAGCACGTGGAATTTACCACCACCACATAGAGTGCAGCACTGTTCTCTCTGGATTAAAGATGGCGGATGACAGCTGTCAGAAAAGCACATAGGTTTGTAAAGCACATGGAATTTACCGCCACCACATAGAGTGCAGCACTGTTCTCTCTGGATTAAAGATGGCGGATGACAGCTGACGAAATTGCCCGCAGCACAGTGCTCTATTGATTAAAGATGGCGGATGACAGCTGTCAAAAAAGCACGTGGCTTTGTTTCCCAACAAGAGCACATAGAATTTTTCAAATTGCCGCCACCACATTTCAAAGGTATCTAGCTAAAGATTACAGCACTGTGCTCTGTTGATTAAAGATGGTGGATGACGGCTGTCAAAAAAGCGCGTGAGTTTGTTTCCAAACAAGAGCATGTAGAATTTTTCTATTTGCCGCCACCACATAGAGGGCAGCACGGTGCTCTCTTGATTAAAGATGGCTGCTGTCACGTGGAATTGTCTGCCACCACAGGTAACTAGCTAAAGTGTGTAGCACGGTGCTCAAAGATGGCTGCTGTCAAAAAAGCATTTTTTCAAATTATCCGCCACCACATTTCAAAGGTAAGAAGCTAAAGAGGGCAGCACTGTGCTCTATGGATTAAAGATGGCGGATGACAGCTGTCAAAAAAGCACGTGGCTGTCAAAAAGCACGTGGATTTGTTTATCTCGAGCTAGTGAGGTTAAGTTGGTAGCACTAAGGTTTAGGCCCGCCAAGATAGCAGCACTGCCGATGACAGGTGACGAAAGAGGGCAGCACAGCGCTCTGTAGTTTAAAGATGGCGGATGACAGCTGTCAAAAAAGCACGTGGCTGTCAAAAAGCACGTGGCTTTGTTTATCTCGAGCTAGTTAGGTTAAGTTGGTACCACCGAGGTTTATTCCCGTCAAGATGGCAGTACTGAGGTTAGCGATGCGTTGTTGTCTGTCAAAAAGCACGTGGCTTTGTTTACAAATCTGTCAAAAAGCACGTGGCTGTCAAAAAACACGTGGCTTTGTTTACCTCATGCTAGTTAGGTTAAGTTGGCACTACTGGGGTTTAGGCCCGTCAAGATGGTAGTACTGAGGTTTGCGATGCGTTGTTGTCGATGACAGCTGTCAAAAAGCACGTGGCTTTGTTTACAAATCTGTCAAAAAGCACGTGGTTGTCAAAAAGCACGTGGCTTTGTTTACCTTATGCTAGTGAGGTTAAGTTGGCACTACTGAGGTTTAGGCCCGTCAAGATGGCAGTACTGAGGTTAGCGATGCGTTGTTGTCTGTCAAAAAGCACGTGGCTGTCAAAAAACACGTGGCTTTGTTTACCTCGCGCTAGTTAGGTTAAGTTGGCACTAGTGAGGTTTAGTCCCGTCAAGATGGCAGCAGTGAGGTTAGCGTTGCGTTGTTGGCGATGGCAGCTGTCAAAAAGCACGTGGCTTTGTTTACAAATTCAAATCTAGCGCCAAAATTAAAATTTCCCGCCAAAATTCAAATTTCCCGCGGGCGGCGGCGGAGGCGGCGGCGGAGGAGGAGGCGGAGGAGGCGGCCGAACCATCCAATTATACTACTGTGTCATCATTATCAAACTGGAAAGGTAAGTTAATTTCTCTGTCTTCAGGTGGAACAGCGGCAAGTATAGCTTGATGATTTGAGCACCATTTCCTGATGGGAAAACCACCTTTATTGAGTAAGGCTATGAGTTCACTTTGCAATTTTAATGCTTCAGCGATGTTGGACGCACCACACAGGGCATCATCAACATAAAAATCCCTTTGTAAAACCGTTGATGCCAGTGGAAATGAAGTTGCTTCATCTTCTGCCAATTGTTTGAGGCACTGTGTTGCCAAATATGGAGCTGAAGCTGTACCATACGTGACAGTCAATAGTTCGTAAGTCTTGATAGCTGTTTGTGGCGATTCCCTCCAAATAATTCTTTGCAACTGCGTGTCATTTTCATGAACCCGAACTTGTCTGTACATTTTCGTGATGTCTCCCGTAAATGCAATGTTGTGTGTCCTGAATCTCAACACAATGGAATAAAGGTCTTGTTGTATAGTAGGCCCTACTAACAATGTATCATTAAGCGACACTCCAGTAGTAGTTTTGGCTGATGCGTCAAAAACTACTCTGACTGATGTAGTTGTGCTTTGTTTAAATACTGCGTGGTGTGGCAAGTAATAATGTTCAGAATCATTTGTTGCATGTAGGCCTACCTCCCTCATGTGAGATAACTGTTCATACTCTGACATGAAGTTCGCATACTGTTCATGCAATACTGGATTTTTCTTGAATTTTGCTTCCAGTTGTTGAAATCGTTGGGTTGCCATATCACGAGAATTGCCCAAGGGTGATCGAGTTTCTTTACGAGGTAACCTGACAACGAATCTTCCTTCAGGAGTGCGTGTGGTGTTTTCCTTGAAGTGCTGTAAACACTGTTGTTCATCCTGAGTTTTAGGTTTAGTGTGCAATTCTTCTATTTCCCAAAATTTACGAAGTTGCGTGTCGAGTTGATCTTCCTTTTTGACAAAGAGAGAAGTGACTGTGTTGCATGCAGGATGGCTGTTTGACTGAGGGCATTTACCAGAAATTATCCAACCCAGATGAGTGTCCTGCAATACCGGGTAATCACCTGCACGTTTTTCCCATCTGTCTTTAAAATGTTAAAGAACATCTCTGCACCAATGATTAAATCTACCTTGCCTGGACTGTAGAATTTAGGATCTGCTAGTGTGATGTCATTAGGTAGGTTCCACGATTTGTAGTCTAACTCCATGGAAGGCATTTCTCCTGTGATGGCAGGAACCACTAAACAATTTATGTTAGTGTTAAAATCTGATGTTGTGGACTGGAGGTGAATATCCACACTGTGTTTCAGAGTTGACGAAGAATTGTTAATGCCTACAATAGAAGTGGTGTCTTCTTTACATTTTAAATTTAGTCTGCTGACAGTGTCTGTAGTAATGAGATGAGTCTGACTGCCGCTGTCCAAGAGTCCTCGAACCTTGCGAAATTTACCACTGTGATCCTTGATTTTGACAATAACTGTGGATAACAACACATATGGTTTGTTTCGAGTACATGGATGTTCATTCTTGGTGGTTGTGTGAACGCTGGCAAATACCACCTTGTTGTTAGAAGTAGTTTCGTTAGTTGTACTAGACTTGTGATTTTCAAGATGTAGTAATGTGTTGTGGGCCTTGTTGCATTTGCGACAGTGACTGGATGTACACTCTGATGTTTTATGTGATGCTCGAAGACAATTTAAACAGAGTTTGTTGTCACGAGCATACTGAATGCGATTTGACACAGTTAACTTGAGAAATGCTTCACATGCAAAAAGTCCTGGTGTATGACCTTGTTTACAATAAGAGCACTGATTGTTAATGCATGCAACATGTGTATAGGACGACGGTTTTTTCTTGTGTGAGCTTTCTTTACTACCGCGCACCTTGACTTGACTGACAGATGTTTGCATGCTTTCAAGGACTTGGCAGCGATGTTCAATGTAAGATGTTAATTGTTTGAGGGAGGAATGTTTGTTGGCGTTTGTTTCTAGTTCCCAGCCCCTCCTGGTTTCATAATCAAGATGATCAACAATATGTTGTGATAATATTACTTCTTCGAGAGGAGTATCTAATTTCAATGCTTTAAGTGCTTGTAAGTTGCTTGAGAATGTGCCGATGAACTGCCTGAGGTCTTCAGCGGTTTCATTCTCCACTGTTGCAATGTTTAAGATTTCTCTAACATGCTTTGCTGCTATTAATCTCTTGTTTTGAAACCGATCACATAATAGGTTCCAAGCTACCGTATAGTTTGTTTCAGTAGTTGGAAGGTTCTGAATTAATGCTTTAGCTGAACCTTGAACTGCTCCTAGTAAGTAGTGAAATTTCTGAATGGTTACTAGACTGGAATTTTCATGCACCAATAGTTTGAAATTATCTTCAAACGACATCCAATCTTCATAGTTACCACTAAACATGGGTAGTTTAATCGCGGGTAATTTGATGTTGATATTTTCATGCGACGAATTGGAAGTGTTACTTCTGGTACTACCAGCATTTTCGTGTTGGTCTGGCGACAATAATACCTGCATTTTTGCCTTCAAACTGTACACAATGTCATCTACTTCATCTCTATCTACCCCATGATCTCGTTTACTATCCTCCACCTCAAGCTGCGATTGAACTAAATCGTATTTGCTTTCTAAATCAATAAGTGCATCATATCTAACCCTAATGTCTGCTAGGTTTTGAGTAGTGTCGTACTTTTCGACGAAAGTTTTGATTTTTGTGATTCTACCTTTCAGATAACCCCGTTGCTTGATCAGCTTTGCGATTTCGTTCTCGTCCATCGTAAAGCACTGGCTCACACAAATGTAAATAATGCAAGGAAAAGGTAATTAAAGGGAATCTGACCTTGTAAACTGAAGAGTCCCACGTTGCATTGTATGTTTCCAATCTTGCGGATATTTCACACGCATACTTTTACCGTGTAATATCGGGCCCGGAAATGGACCAAAATGTTGGATGACGAATTGAATGCTGTAGCACACATGTTGTATGACTAAACAGCGATGATTACTCTGGTAGTGGACTGTAGTTTGGTTAAGCACGTGATAAGACCATAGGGCCGAGTCATGTATCAATATTACACGTAAATAAAACATTTATTACAATTAAACATGATTAACAAACTGCGTAGAAATAATAATAATAATAATCGTATGGCCTCAGCTACCTTGTGCAGACATTTCAATTTGACGCCATCTGGCTGTCTGCTCGTCAATTTCGACGTTCCGTTTTTACTCTAGGCCCCCACTAGATGGCAGACCGAGTAAACCGAAACTCTCTTGGGCGTCTATGGCTGAGATTTAATGAATTTTGTCGGGTAAACACCAAATGTGTCACCAGAGATCTTTTACATGCCGACATCGTACGACATGGAGTGTCGAATGGACTTTTTTCCGCCCTTCAAAAATCCGACTACCTCTGCCGGGTTTGAACCCGCTATCTTGGGATCCGGAGGCCGACACTCTACCGCTGATCCACAGAGGCAGCTTGCGTAGAAATTATTTACACATTAACAATAACTGAAATGCCTGGATGGCTATTGATTAAGTTAGAGGCCATGTGGCCGTGAATGCTTCTCTCGCCAACATGTTGTCTTGTACTAGTCTGTCTCGTTTTCTTGCCGGAAACCAGATGCATTCTGGACACTCAATAGAGACGCGGACAAGAGCGCGCTCTGTATAAATTTTCTGAGAGGACGGAACAGTGACGTCTAGGAAAGAACCTTTGTTTAGAATATCTAATACCTCAAGAGCTTGATTTATTTCAGTAAAGTTGTGCTTAAATTCTTTTATATGTAGGCCGACCGCGGAAAAACGGCTGTGTTTTATGGCATTGACATGTTCTGCATATCTGATTTTAAAGCTGCGTCCTGTTTGCCCTAGGTAAGAACTTTTGCAGTCTTGGCAAGAAAACCTATATACACCTGATTTAGAAAAAAGGACTACTTTTATTTATTGATGAAGAGTTGTGTAGGATCTCTGTGCTTCTATTGTTAGTACGAAAGGCTATTTTAACGTTGTGTTTTTTTAAGAACGTTAGTGACGTTGTAAATTTCTTTATTGAAGGTAAATGTGGAAAACGTGGCAGTGTTAGTATTGTCTTTTATTAGGGTGGTTTTTGGGCGGTGTCTGAATTTATTGATTATTCTTTCAATAAAGGCTTCATTATATCCATTAAATTTTGCTATAGAGCGAATGGTATTCAATTCTTTATTTAAGTTTTTTCTTGACATCGGAATTTTGAATGCTCGGTCTACTAAGCTATTATATGTAGCCGCTTTGTGTGTTTGGGGGTGTAGTGAGTCATTTCTTATAGTAGTGGCCGTTTGAGTGGGTTTTCTATAGATACTATATGTGAACGAAGAGGGGTGCCTATTGATTGTTAGGTCTAGGAAGTTGATGGAGTTGTTTATCTCTGATTCTAAGCTAAATTTAATGTCATGATCAATGTTATTAAGGTTTTTGAGGATGGATGGCGCGTCTATGGAGCGTTCATCTAGGATTATAAATGTGTCATCTACGTACCTAGCCCAGAATTGGATATTAGCAAATTTGATGTTATTGTCGATGGCGGTGTGCTGTAGGAAATCAAGGTAGATCTCTGCTAAAATTCCTGAGGCTGGTGAACCCATAGACAAACCATCTTGTTTGTAAATGATCTTATCGAATGTGAAATAGTTATTGTTAATTAGTAATCTTAATATGGTCATGAAGTCTTGAACTTCTAGTTTACTTAGTTGATTGTTAGCAAGTAAGTTCTTTTCGATGATCGGGAATAATGAGTTGGTTTTTATACTGGGATACATGTTGACTATATCAAAGGAGTGCATTGAATGATATGGTTGAAGCTTGAAACTGTTTAGTTTGTTCACTAATTCTACAGTGTTCCTGATGGATTTATTTGATGAGAATTTATAATGTTTATTAAGAAATTGTTGGATAAATTGAGATAATTTATATAAGGGGCTTGGTCTGTAGTTTATTATGGTTCGAATAGGGACACCGGTTTTGTGGATTTTGGGTAGTGCTTTAGCTGTTGGTAGGCCTGGGTTCATAGTAATTAACTTTTGTTTTTCTTGCTCAGTGAGGAGAAAAGATGTGCTCTTTAGAATTTGTTTCAATTGTCTTTGAATTGATTGTGTTGTGTCCTTCTTAACTATCGAAATGGAGTCATTATCTAAGAAATTTTTGGTTTTTTGAATGTAATCTGTTTTATCCATAATGACTATTGTGTTGCCTTTGTCGGCCTTTGTAATGATGAGTTGGTTGTCTTTGACTTTCTTTTTAAGATTGAGAATTTGTTTTCTTTCAGTAAGGGAATCTTTGTATTTTGGTGATAGGGGTCGCAGTGCGATTTTTTGAGAAAAAACTTTTGTTTAATTGTTTTTTTACGTCCATTCTGAGTTCGTCTTGTAGTTCATATGGCATTTTGCTGATAGCAACTTCTGATTCAACTACGAGTTTGGAGGCTGTAAGGGCCGAGTTGAAACAGGGCCAGTTGTGCTTTGGACTTTTGGGAAGAATTCTTATATCGTCCCCATCTAAGTTGGTGGTGGAAAGATTAATTACTGGTGGGTGGAATTGTTGTAGAGTGTCATTAGCGAGTTTAGGCTTGCTGTTAGGTTTTGGAGGGGAGTTGCTGTGTTTTACCTTATTTTTAAGTGCTTCAAGTTTTTTCTCTAGTGTTATCTGTTTTTTGGACAAAATACTGAACAACTTGATTTGGACTTAGTCTTGAAAAAGATTCCACTGAGTACTTGAGAGTAAGGTGGCTGCCTCTAAGTGAGTTTCATATAAGCGATGATTTAAAAACGACTTTTTCTTATAGAGAAATTTTAGTTCATTTTCTAACCAAAGTTTGTTTGTCCTAACCTGAACATCGTGTTGATGGGGAGGAACAAAACGTTGTTTCGTGACGCTTGTCAAAAAATTAGGGGTTAAATTCAGTGTAATGCACTGTTTGAAAAATGCTATATCCTTGCCTATTTTCCCAATTTTGATTTTAAAGCCCAAGTAATGATAGGCTACCGACTTTGCCTGGTTGGCTGCTTCATTTAAATCTAAGAATTTAATTTTTGTCCGTATTGAACTGAGAATGGAAGATAGGAATCTTAAAAGGGTCCACCTTCTCAATACAAAAATGTTATAGTTTATTTACAACATTTATTTACACTTGGAACTAGTTTCGACGCTGTTTGGTGTCATCTTCAGCCAAAATGTGGGAAAGAGGCTAGCATGTAGACATTTATATTACACAAGGCGTTACATTAAACAATACACATCTTACGAGGAGATAAAAACAGGGACGAATATAGAAACAAATGAATCGTTGAGAAAGCAAAAGTTATACATATTAAAAATAACCTTAACCACACATCTTGCAGTGTGAAAATATTCGCCTTGAAAGATTCCTGAATACTAAACGCACGCGCAAACATTTCTGATGAGCCAGCAGGCAGGAAAAAGTAAAGTGAAACCTTAAGAGTTCTTCTGAGAAGAGTTCATCATTTTTTCTATGTTCCGACTAACTAATGAAGTCTCCCTTGAGTTCCTGATAAACATACACAACAGGAAATTCTCCTTCACTCTCAACAATAGCTATAAAGACAAACGGTAAATTGCATTTTAAATATTGTGCAAAGACGTGAAAGCATGATCTTGAACATGATATAACTTCTTTACTTAACCCAATTTTTTTACACAAGGTGTTACATTAAACAATACACATCTTACGAGGAGATAAAAACAGGGACGAATATAGAAACAAATGAATCGTTGAGAAAGCAAAAGTTATACATATTAAAATAACCTTAAAAACACATCTTGCAGTGCGAAAATATTTGCCTTGAATGATTCCTGAATATAAAACGCACGCGCACACACTTCTGAAGAGCCAGCAGGCAGGAAAAAGTACGGTGAAAACTTTAAGAGTTCTTCTGAGAAGAGTTCATCATTTTTTCTATGTTACGACTAACTAATGAAGTCTCCCTTGAGTTTCTGATAAACATACACAACAGGAAATTCTCCTTCACTCTCAACAATAGCTATAAAGACCAACGGTAAATTGTATTTCAAATACTGTGCAGAGGCGTGAAAGCATGATCTTGAACATGATATAACGTCTTCACTTAACCACCTTTGAAAGTCTCTCTCTATATTACATAGCTTCATTAACACCACCATTCTGTAGATGCACAAAATAATCTTGTAATTTTCACAGGTCCGGTATTCAGCTCGACAAGAATATAGAATTGGTATTAAGGAATACGTTTTCTGAGTGTATGGAGGTTGACTGTGCCAGTATTTGTGGTGTATTGTTGCAGCGTTACTTGTAGGGTGGGGGCAGGTTTCTATGATGTTTATTGCGGGACTTAAGGCGGTAAAGCTATGACTCGAGATGAAGAAGAACAGAGCGTGTTGGATAGTTTAGGTCTGGGGAGCGGCCATTGTTGGATTAGGAGGGGAGAGGGAAGGAGCGGCAGGGGAGGAGGAGTGGAAGGAGGGGAAATATGGAGGGTGATGTGGTGAAAGTGTGTGGCGTGACAAAGTATTATGCATAATGTGAAAGACAGATCTGTTTTTCGGGATATTCATGTTTTTGAAAAATTCAATGAGAAAGTCGAATAGGATCTTTGGTTTCTCTGAGATATCATTTAAGTTTAGGTTGGGATTGAAATATTGGTCTAAATGAATATAGAGGTTTTCAGTGACGTCTATTAAAGAACCTTTTTTGGAATATCTAATACCTCAAGATCTTGATTTATTTCAGTACAATTGTGCTTAAATTCTTTTATATGTAGGCCGACCGCGGAAAAACGGTTGTGTTTTATGGCATTGACATGTTCTGCATATCTGATTTTAAAGCTGCGTCCTGTTTGCCCTAGGTAAGAACGTTTGCAGTCTTGGCAAGAAAACCTATATACACCTGATTTAGAAAAAGGACTACTTTTATTTATTGATGAAGAGTTGTGTAGGATCTCTGTGCTTCTATTGTTAGTACGAAAGGCAATTTTAACGTTGTGTTTTTAAGAACGTTTGTGACGTAAATTTCTTTATTGAAGGTAAATGTGGAAAACGTGGCATTGTTAGTATTGTCTTTTATTAGGGTGGTTTTTGTGCGGTGTCTGAATTTATTGATTATTCTTACAACAAAGGCTTCATTATATCCATTAAATTTTGCTATAGAGCGGATGGAGTTCAATACTTTATTTAAGTTTTTTCTTGACATCGGAATTTTGAATGCTCGGTCTACTAAGCTATTATATGTAGCCGCTTTGTGTGTTTGGGGGTGTAGTGAGTCATTTCTTATAGTAGTGGCCGTTTGAGTGGGCTTTCTATAGATACTATATGTGAACGAAGAGGGGTGCCTATTGATTGTTAGGTCTAGGAAGTTGATGGAGTTGTTTATCTCTGATTCTAAGGTAAATTTAATGTCATGATCAATGTTATTAAGGTTTTTGAGGGTGTACGGCGCACCTATGGAGCGTTCATCTAGGATTATAAATGTGTCATCTACGTACCTAGCCCAGAACTGGATATTAGCAAATTTGATGTTATTGTCGATGGCGGTGTGCTGTAGGAAATCAAGGTAGCTCTCTGCTAAAATTCCTGAGGCTGGTGAACCCATAGACAAACCATCTTGTTTGTAAATGATCTTATCGAATGTGAAGTAGTTATTGTTAATTAGTAATCTTAATATGGTCATAAAGTCTTGAACTTCTAGTTTACTTAGTTGATTGTTAGCAAGTAAGTTCTTTTCGATAATCGGGAATAATGAGTTGTTTTTATACTGGGATACATGTTGATTATATCAAAGGAGTGCATTGAATGATATGGTTGAAGCTTGAAACTGTTTAGTTTGTTCACTAATTCTACAGTGTTCCTGATGGATTTATTTGATGAGAATTTATAATGTTTAATAAGAAATTGTTGGATAAATTGAGATAATTTATATAAGGGTTTTGGTCTGTAGTTTATTATGGGTCGAATAGGGACACCGGTTTTGTGGATTTTGGGTAGTGCTTTAGCTATTGGTAGGCCTGGGTTCATAGTAATTAACTTTTGTTTTTCTTACTCAGTGAGGGGAAAAGATGTGCTCTTTAGAATTTGTTTCAATTGTCTTTGAATTGATTGTGTTGGGTCCTTCTTAACTATCGAAAAGGAGTCATTATCTAAGAAATTTTTGGTTTTTTGAATGTAATCTGTTTTATCCATAATGACTGTTGTGTTGCCTTTGTCGGCCTTTGTAATGATGAGTTGGTTGTCTTTGATTTACAGCCTCCAAACTCGTAGTTGAATCAGAAGTTGCTATCAGCAAAATGCCATATGAACTACAAGACGAACTCAGAATGGACGTAAAGAAACAATTAAACAAAAGTTTTTCTCAAAAAATCGCACTGCGACCCCTATCACCAAAATACAAAGATTCCCTTACTGAAAGAAAACAAATTCTCAATCTTAAAAAGAAAGTCAAAGACAACCAACTCATCATTACAAAGGCCGACCCAGGCAACACAACAGTCATTATGGATAAAAAAGATTACATTCAAAAAACCAAACATTTCTTAGATAATGACTCCATTTCGATAGTTAAGAAGGACCCAACACAATCAATTCAAAGACCATTGAAACAAATTCTAAAGAGCACATCTTTTCTCCTCACTGAGCAAGAAAAACAAAAGTTAATTACTATGAACCCAGGCCTACCAACAGCTAAAGCACTACCCAAAATCCACAAACCCGGTGTCCCTATTCGACCCATAATAATCTACAGACCAAGCCCCATATATAAATTATCTCAATTTATCCAACAATTTCTTAATAAACATTATAAATTCTCATCAAATAAATCCATCAGGAACACTGTAGAATTAGTGAACAAACTAAACAGTTTCAAGCTTCAACCATATCATTCAATGCACTCCTTTGATATAGTCAACATGTATCCCAGTATAAAAACCAACTCATTATTCCCGATCATCGAAAAGAACTTACTTGCTAACAATCAACTAAGTAAACTAGAAGTTCAAGACTTTATGACCATATTAAGACTACTAATTAACAATAACTATTTCACATTCGATAAGATCATTTACAAACAAGATGGTTTGTCTATGGGTTCACCAGCCTCAGGAATTTTAGCAGAGAGCTACCTTGATTTCCTGCAGCACACCGCCATCGACAATAACATCAAATTTGCTAATATCCAATTCTGGGCTAGGTACGTAGATGACACATTTATAATCCTAGATGAACGCTTCATAGACGCGCCATCCACCCTCAAAAACCTTAATAACATTGATCATGACATTAAATTTACCTTAGAATCAGAGATAAACAACTCCATCAACTTCCTAGTCCTAACAATCAATAGGCACCCCTCTTCGTTCACATATAGTATCTATAGAAAACCCACTCAAACGGCCACTACTATAAGAAATGACTCACTACACCCCCAAACACACAAAGCGGCTACATATAATAGCTTAGTAGACCGAGCATTCAAAATTCCGATTTCAAGAAAAAACTTAAATAAAGAATTGAACACCATTCGCTCTATAGCAAAATTTAATGGATATAATGAAGCCTTTATTGAAAGAATAATCAATAAATTTAGACACCGCCCAAAAACCACCCTAATAAAAGACAATACTAACACTGCCACGTTTTCCACATTTACCTTCAATAAAGAAATTTACAACGTCACTAACGTTCTTAAAAAACACAACGTTAAAATAGCCTTCGTACTAACAATATAAGCACAGAGATCCTACACAACTCTTCATCAATAAATAAAAGTAGTCCTTTTTCTAAATCAGGTGTATATAGGTTTTCTTGCCAAGACTGCAAAAGTTCTTACCTAGGGCAAACAGGACGCAGCTTTAAAATCAGATATGCAGAACATGTCAATGCCATAAAACACAACCGTTTTCTCCGCGGTCGGCCTACATATAAAAGAATTTAAGCACAACATTACTGAAATAAATCAAGATCTTGAGGTACTAGATATTCTAAACAAAGGTTCTTTCCTAGACGTCACTGAAAACATCTATATTCATTTAGACCCATATTTCAATCCCAACCTAAACTTAAATGATATCTCAGAGAAACCAAAGATCCTATTCGACTTTCTCATTGAATTTTTCAAAAACATGAATATCCCGAAAAACAGATCTGTCTTTCACATTATGCATAATACTTTGTCACGCCACACACTTTCACCACATCACCCTCCATATTTCCCCTCCTTCCACTTCTCCTCCCCTACCGCTCCTTCCCTCTCCCCTCCTAATCCAACAATGGCCGCTCCCCAGACCTAAACTCTCCAACACGCTCTGTTCCTCTTCATCTCGCGCCATAGCTTTACCGCCTTATGTCCCGCAATAAACATCATAGAAACCTGCCCCCACCCTACACGTAACGCTGCAACAATACACCACAAATACTGGCACAGTCAACCTCCATACTCTCAGAAAACGTATTCCTTAATACCAATTTTATATTCTTGTCGAGCTGAATACCGGACCTGTGAAAATTACAAGATTATTTTGTGCGTCTGCAGAATGGTGGTGTTAATGAAGCTATGTAATATAGAGAGAGACTTTCAAAGGTGGTTAAATGAAGAAGTTATATCATGTTCAAGATCATGCTTTCACGTCTCTGCACAGTATTTAAAATACAATTTACCGTTGGTCTTTATAGCTATTGTTGAGAGTGAAGGAGAATTTCTTGTTGTGTATGTTTATCAGGAACTCAAGGGAGACTTCATTAGTTAGTCGTAACATAGAAAAAATGATGAACTCTTCTCAGAAGAACTCTTAAAGTTTTCACCTTACTTCTTCCTGCCTGCTGGCTCTTCAGAATTGTGTGCGCGTGCGTTTTATATTCAGGAATCATTCAAGGCAAATATGTTCGAACTGCAAGATGTGTGTGGTTAAGGTTATTTTTAATATGTATAACTTTTGCTTTCTCAACGATTCATTTGTTTCTATATTCGTCCCTGTTTTTATCTCCTCGTAAGATGTGTATTGTTTAATGTAACACTTTGTGTAAAAAATTGGGTTAAATGAAGAAGTTATATAATGTTCAAGATCATGCTTTCACGTCTCTGCACAATATTTAAAATGCAATTTACCGTTGGTCTTTATAGCTATTGTTGAGAGTGAAGGAGAATTTCCTGTTGTGTATGTTTATCAGGAACTCAAGGGAGACTTCATTAGTTAGTCGGAACATAGAAAAAAATGATGAACTCTTCTCAGAAGAACTCTTAAGGTTTCACTTTACTTTGTCCTGCCTGCTGGCTCATCAGAAATGTTTGCGCGTGCGTTTAGTATTCAGGAATCTTTCAAGGCGAATATTTTCGCACTGCAAGATGTGTGGTTATGGTTATTTTTAATATGTATAACTTTTGCTTTCTCAACGATTCATTTGTTTCTATATTCGTCCCTGTTTTTATCTCCTCGTAAGATGTGTATTGTTTAATGTAACACCTTGTGTAAAAAATTGGGTTAAATGAAGAAGTTATACCATGTTCAAGATCATGCTTTCACGTCTCTGCACAATATTTAAAATGCAATTTACCGTTGGTCTTTATAGCTATTGTTGAGAGTGAAGGAGAATTTCCTGTTGTGTATGTTTATCAGGAACTCAAGGGAGACTTCATTAGTTAGTCGGAACATAGAAAAAAATGATGAACTCTTCTCAGAAGAACTCTTAAGGTTTCACTTTACTTTTTCCTGCCTGCTGGCTCATCAGAAATGTGTGCGCGTGCGTTTTGTATTCAGGAATCATTCAAGGCGAATATTTTCGCACTGCAAGATGTGTGGTTAAGGTTATTTTTAATATGTATAACTTTTGCTTTCTCAACGATTCATTTGTTTCTATATTCGTCCCTGTTTTTATCTCCTCGTAAGATGTGTACTGTTTAATGTAACTCCTTGTGTAAAAAATTGGGTTAAATGAAGAAGTTATATCATGTTCAAGATCATGCTTTCACGTCTCTGCACAATATTTAAAATGCAATTTACCGTTGGTCTTTATAGCTATTGTTGAGAGTGAAGGAGAATTTCCTGTTGTGTATGTTTATCAGGAACTCAAGGGAGACTTCATTAGTTAGTCGGAACATAGAAAAAATGATGAACTCTTCTCAGAAGAACTCTTAAGGTTTCACTTTACTTTTTCCTGCCTGCTGGCTCATCAGAAATGTGTGCGCGTGCGTTTTGTATTCAGGAATCATTCAAGGCGAATATTTTTGCACTGCAAGATGTGTGGTTAAGGTTATTTTTAATATATATAACTTTTGCTTTCTCAACGATTCACATGTTTCTATATTCGTCCCTGTTTTTATCTCGTCGTAAGATGTGTATTGTTTAATGTAACGCCTTGTGTAATATAAATGTCTACATGCTAGCCTATTTCCCACATTTTGGCTGAAGATGACGCCAAACAGCGTCGAAACTAGTTCCAAGTGTAAATATATGTTGTAAATGAACTATAACATTTTTGTATTGACCGTTTTTTAACACAGGCAGCAAACCAAATCAAAGTAGTCTCCGTACAGGTCATGAAAGCCCTTGGAGGGGTGGAAGGTAAAGGGTTCCACTACCCGTAACCTCGGCACTTGATGGGGTAGAGTGGTTAGCTCTACGTCCGGGTACTCAGGCAGGGGTAGAAAAAATAGATATGTCAGTAGCCAGTCCCTTTTAATCAAGAGCCAGCACATTTTTTCAAATAAGCATTATGAGAACCACAGGTTATACTGGAATAAAGCTACGTATTGTTTTTGAAATGTGTCCTTCAGTAGTCTAGTCTATCAATTCATATAAGAAAGGAAAGAAAAATTATTTTAAGGGATTTATTTTTATTTCATTTAGCGTATGGCCCATACAATCAAGTTGAGTTCAGAAATCTATCTATATATATATAAATGGATGTATGTGTGTGTGTGTAAATGACACATCTCCTCCTAAACCACTGCAGCAATTACAATCAAATTTTGAACACTTATTATTTGCTATCCGGAGACGAGCACTGTGGGGGTAAGCCACCTCGAGCCCCCTTAGGAGTGGAGGGATAGGGGGGTCAGGTAAAAGAATAATCTAAATAGTGTCGAATCCGTAGTTTCTGGGGTCGCTGAGGTGAATAGTGACACTCCCAATTTTTTAAAAGTCAAATTTCTTCTCCCATTTGGGTGGGGGCGAGGGGGGACTGATGATGGATGTATGTGTGTAAATGACACATCCCTCCTAAACCACTGCAGCAATTACAATCAAAATTTGAACACTTATTTTTTGCTATCTGGAGACGAGCACTGAGGGGGTAAGCCACCTCTATCCCCCTTAGTAGTGGGGGATTAGGGGGGTTATGTAAAAATAATCGAAAATAGTGCCGAATCCGTAGGTTTTGGGGTCGCTGAGGTGAGTAGTGACACTCCCGATTTTTTAAGAATCAAATTTCAGCTCCCATTTCGGTGGGGGGCGAGGGGGGACTGACATATCAAATTAAAGGAAAATAGTGTCGAATACATAGTTTTCGGGGCGTCGAGGTGAATTGTACACTCCGGATTTTTAGTATCAGGAGACAAACCACGTGGGGGTAAGACAGCCCAGGAAAACTTAGGGGCGGGGGGGAGTAAGGGGGCCAGATATACAAATTGAAGAAAATAGTGTCGAATCCATACTTTTTGGGGTCGTTGAGATGAATAGTGACACTCCGGTTTTTTTTGAAGTCCAAGGTCAGCTCCCTTTGAGGGTTAGGGGGAGTGATATATAAAAATAAGCGAAAATGGATGAATGTATGTGTGTAAATGACACTTCTCCTCCTAAACCACTGGAGCAATTTCAATCAAATTTTGAACACTTATTATTTGCTATCCGGAGACGAGCACTGTGGGGGTAAGCCACCTCTAGACCCCTTAGGAGTTGGTGGTTAGGGGATCAGGTAAAAAAAGAATCGAGAATAGTGTCGAATCCGTAGTTTTGGGGTCGCTGAGGTGAATAGTGACACTCCCGACTTTTTAAAAGTCAAATTTATGCTCCCATTTTGGGTGGGGGATGAGGGGGGACTGATGATGGATGGATGTGTGTAAATGATCCATCTCCTCCTAAACCAATGGAGCAATTTCAATCAAATTTTGAATGCTTATTATTTGCTATCTGAAGACGAGCACTGTGGGGGTAAGCCACCACTAGCCCCCTTAGGGGTGGGGGTTAGGGGGTCCAGGTAACAACATAATCGAAAATAGTGGCGAATACGCAGTTTTTGGGGTCGCTGAGGTAAATAGTGGCACTCCCGATATTTTAAAAGTCAAATTTCTGCACCCATTTGGGTGGGGGGCGAGGGGGGCCTGATGGTGGATGTATGTGTGTAAATGACACATCTTTCCTAAACCACTACAGCAATTTTAATCAAAATTTGAACACTTATTATTTGCTATCTGGAGACGAGCACTGTGGGGGTAAGCCACCTCTATCCCCCTTAGGAGTGGGGGTTTAGGGGTTCAGGTAAAAAATAATAGAAAATAGTGTCGAATACGTAGTTTTTGGGGGTCGTTGAGGTGAATAGTGACACTCCCGATTTTCCAAAAGTCAAATTTCTCCTCCCATTTGGGTGCGGGGCGAGGGGGGACTGATGATGGATGTATGTGTGTAAATGTCACATCTCTCCTAAACCACTGCAGCAATTACAATCAAAATTTGAACACTTATTATTTTCTATCTGGAGACGAGCACTGTGGGGGTAAGCCACCTCTACCCCCCTCAGGAGTGGGGGTTTAGGGGGTCAGGTAAAAAATAATAGAAAGTAGTGTCGAATACGTAGTTTTTGGGGTCGTTGAGGTGAATAGTGACAATCCCGATTTTTTAAAAGTCAAATTTCTTCTCCCATTTGGGTGGGGGCGAGGGGGGACTGATGATGGGTGTATGTGTGTAAATGACACACCTCCTCCTAAACCACTGCAGCAATTACAATCGGAATTTGAACACTTATTACTTGCTATCTGGAGACGAGCACTGTGGGGGTAAGCCACCTCTATCCCCCTTAGGAGTGGAGGATTAGGGGGTCAGGTAAAAAATAATCGGAAATTGTGTCGAATCCGTTGTTTTTGGGGTCGCTGAGATGAATAGTGACACTCCCGATTTTTTAAGAGTCAAATTTCATCTCCCATTTTGGTGGGGGGCGAGGGGGGACTGACATATAAAATTAAAGGAAAAAAGTGTCGAATACATAGTTTTCGGGGTCGTCGAGGTGAATTGTACACTCCGGATTTTTAGTATCAGGAGACAAACCACGTGGTGGTAAGACAGCCCAGGAAACCTTAGGGGTGGCGGGGGGGTAAGGGGGTCAGATATACAAATTGAAGAAAATAGCGTCGAATCCATACTTTTTGGGGTCGCTGAGATGAATAGTGACACTCCGGGTTTTTAAAAGTCCAAGGTCAGCTCCCTTTGAGGGTTAGGGGGGAGTGATATATAAAAATAAGCGAAAATGGATGAATGTATGTGTGTAAATGACACTTCTCCTCCTAAACCACTGGAGCAATTTCAATCAAATTTTGAACATTTATTATTTGCTATCCGGAGACGAGCACTGTGGGGGTAAGCCACCTCTAGCCCCCTTAGGAGTTGGTGGTTAGGGGGTCAGGTAAAAAAAGAATCGAGAATAGTGTCGAATCCGTAGTTTTGGGGTCGCTGAGGTGAATAGTGACACTCCCGACTTTTTAAAAGTCAAATTTTTTCTCCCATTTGGGTGGGGGGCCAGGGGGGACTGATGATGGATGGATGTGTGTAAATGACACACCTCCTCCTAAAACCACTGGAGCAATTTCAATTAAATTTTGAAACTTATTGTTTGCTATCTGGAGACGAGCTCTGTGGGGGTAAGCCACCACTAGCCAAAGTCAAATTTCTGCTCCCATCTGGGTGGGGGACGAGGGGGACTGATAATGGATGTATGCGTGTAAATGACACAACTCCTCCTAAAACCACTGGAGCAATTTCAATTAAATTTTGAAACTTATTGTTTGCTATCTGGAGACGAGCTCTGTGGGGATGAGCCACCTCTAGCCCCCTTAGGGGTGGGGGTTAGGGGTTCAGGTAAAAAAATCGAAAACAGTGTCGAATCCATAGTTTCTGGGGTCGCTGAGATGAATAGTGACACTCCCGATTTTTAAAAGTCAAATTTCTGCTCCCATTTGGGCGGGGGCGAGGGGTGACTGATATATAAAATTAAGGGGAAATAGTGTCGAATACATAGTTTTCGGGGGCATCGAGGTGAATTGTACACTCCGAATTTTTAGTATCAGGAGACAAACCAGGTGGGGGTAAGACAGCCCAGGAAACCTTAGGGACGGGGGGTAAGGGGGTCAGATATACAAATTGACGAAAATAGTGTCGAATCCATACTTTTGGGGTCGCTGAGATGAACAGTGACACTCCGGGTTTTTTAAAGTCCAATTTCAGCCCCCTTTGGGGGTGTGGTGTGGGGGATTGATTTATAAAAATAAAGAAAATAGTGTCGAATACATAGTTTTCGGGGTCGCCGAGGTGAATTGTACACTTCGGATTTTTAGTATCAGGAGATAAACCACGTGGGGGTAAGACAGCACAGGAACCCTTAGGGGCGGGGGGTAAGGGGGGTCAGATATACAAATTAACGAAAATAGTGTGGAATCCATACTTTTCGGGGTCGCTGGGATGAATAGTGACACTCCGGATTTTTAGTATCAGGAGACAAACCACGTGGGGGTAATACACCCCAAGAAAAGTTAGAATCAGGGGGGCAAGGGGCTCAGATACAAAAATCATCAAAAGTAGTGTTGAATCCGTACTTTTCGTGGTCGCTGAGATGAATAGCCACACTCCGGAATTTTTTTAAGTCCAAGTTCAGCCCCCTTCGTAGTAGGGGGCGATAGGAGAGTGATATATGAAAATAATCGGAAAGAGTGTCGAATCCATAGTTGTCGGGGTCGCTGAGATGAATAGTGAGACTCCGGATATTTTATAAGTTCATCCCCCTTTGGGGGGGCGAGAGGGGAGTGATATATAAAATTAATAGAAAATAGTGTCGAATATATAGTTTTCGTGGTCGCCGAGGTTAATTGTACGCTTCGGATTTTTAGTATCAGATGACAAACCACGTGGAGGTAGGACACCACAGGAACGCTTAGGGGCAGGGGGCGAGGGGGTGAGACTTATATATCATCGAAAGTAGTGTCGAATCAATACTTTTCAGGCTCGCTGAAATGAATAGCAACACTCCAGAATTTTTTAATGTCCAAGTTCAGCCCTCTTCGTTGGGGGTGATGGGGGAGTGATATATAGAAATAATAGAAAATACTGTCGAATACGTAGTATTCGGGGTCGCTGAGATGAACAGTGACACTCCGAAATTTTAGTATCAGGAGACAAACCACGTGGGGGTAATACACCCCAGGAACCCTTAGGGGCGTGGGGGGGGGCGAAGGGGCTGTGATATAAAAATCATCGAAAGTAGTGTCGAATCCATACTTTTTGGGGTCGCTGAGATGAATAATGGCACTCCGGAATTTTTAAAGTTCAGCCCCATTCGTGGTGGGTGGCAATTGGAGAGTGATGTATAAAATAAACGAAAATAATGTTGAATCCATAGTTGTCGGGGTCGCTGAGATGAATGGTGAGACCCCGGATAATTTACAAGTCCAAGTTAATCCCCCTTTCTGGTGAGGGGGATTCAGATTTTAAAATAATCGAAAATAGTGTCGAAGCCATAGTTTTCGGGGTCGCTGAGATGAATAGTATCACTCCCGATTTTTAAAACTCAAAGTTTAACCCCCTTTAGGGGGAGGGGGAGTGAGATATAATAATAATCGAATATACTGCCTAACCCATAGTTTTCCGAGTCGCTGAAATGAATAGTAACATTCCGGATTTTTAAAGTCCAGCTTCAAAAATGCCCCCCTTTGGCATAGAGGGTAAGAAGGGGTGAAAAAAGAAATGGTCAAGAATGCCCAAGGTAATAGACGTGTGTATGTTCCAGTATGACTTTCAAGTATGACTTACTACCCGGAAAGCATGCTGTGGGAGTAAGACGCCCCTAGAGCCACTTCGGAAGCGGGTGAAATATATAATCCATATTAATAAATAGAAGTCAGTTTGGCGCGATCTATATATACTGTACTATACATATATAAATTAAGGCATAAAAATGAAAACAGACGTGAATTAATGAGACCATTCTAGGCATCCTAGAAACTTAAAACTTGGTACCAGACAACCTGATGACTTCGGGATCCCTAGAAAAATCTAAAATTCTCAAAATTCTCTGAGAAGGACACGTTGGGAGTTTCAAATCTGCATAAGAACACAGTCGGTGATATTTATCCTGAACGATAACCTATAGGTTTCATGGGCTTAAAAGTTTCCTGAAAGTCCTAATTTTTTTACCCCCTCCCCTATATCAAGATGGCAGCACTATCTCCCAGACGAGTTAGAAAACAGAAATTTGGCAAAATTATAGCTTTTTGTCTGTAACCGATAGAAATTTTATGAGATGTTTAAACATTTTACATTTTAACCCCGGAAAATATCGAAATATGGAGGCAATTTTAATGACGGTGCAGACCTTCCTTTCGAGGTATTTGGTGGCTAAACGGTAAGTCGTATCACAAAACGGGTACACGTATAATTGATGGTTTGATTCACTTATAGGAAAGATGGGATCATCAGATTCTACACGAATATTGGCCCACCCAGACAAATGCTATGTTTGAAGCTGTCGCATAAGTCTCTGAAAAGTAATTCACTGTGTGAAAACCTTACACAAATTTCACCCTATTCAACGTTTCTAAAATAATCTAACCTTTAAGAAGATGAGATACGAGGAAATATCATAGGGCCAGCCATTTAGATCGCTAAATGAGGCCTGAGGCGTCTTTTCATACAATCCATTTTTCAATATGAAAGCACCGTTTAGCAGCAGTTATTCTGTAAATGAAGGTTAACATGCATATACTTCCGTATGTCGATCTACGTTTATTAATTTAAGTCGATTTGTAGCGATCTAGAAGGGGGTGTGTCTTACATTGAAATTAATACTTTACAAATCAATAGTGACTCTCAGCAGGAGGGCGTTTGCTGTTGTAATCAGTACTCCTCACATCGACTTTAACTAGGAATAGGAATGGGGTCCTTCTCCAGCGCCTGCGTACCGTTGTAATGTATAATTCCCTTCTTGATTTGACTAGCAGAAGGCAAGGGAGCGTGAAATTAAAAAAAAACTCTTTTACCTGATTCTCTATAACATTAGATATAGGTGCCCCGATTATAAACAAAAAATCGTATTCACTTCATGTACATGAGAATGTTTGAGTTTTTGGTGGTATACACTTAAGTTATTATTATCAAGCATTATTTTGCATAAACTCCAGGACTTAGGGTCAAACATTTCCCACCTTCACAAATAGGGCTGTGATGGTGGTGTTAATATATCAGGAAACATTTTTGTGGTGTCCAAGGCTGAATTTCAAAAGAGCAACCACTTGCGCTATATATATACTGTGCCTCACATGGTTTGATCTGTCACTTCCAAAATTGTGTTCTGTTCCCTGTGTTAGACAGAGTCTAGACACAGTAGATGAAACAGCTGTTAGAGGGTCTAGCAAGAGGTCAATCGTGAGGAAAGAAAAACAAAGTCAGTCAAATAGGTCATCAACAAACCTTGTGTGAAACAGGGTGGGTTGAACTACATGATGCACAACGCCACAATTCCTTCACATTTCCTCAGCAATTTTGTTATTTCTCAAAGAAGCTGAATTCTAAGGCACAAAAGTATATTTGATGTTTAAATCTATATATATATAAATGAATGTTTGTATGTTTGTATGTATGTAAATGACACATCTCCTCCTAAACCACTGAAGCAATTTCAACCAAACTTGGTACACTTATGAATTAGTATCTGGAGACGAGCACTGTAGGGGTAAGCCATCTGTAGCTCCCTTAGGGGTGGAGGGTCAGGGGGGTCAGTATATAAAAATAACCGAAAAATGTATCGAATCCTTAGTTTTCAGGGTCGCTGAGATGAATAATGACACTCCCAATTTTTTAAAAGTCAAAGGTCAGCTCCCCTTTGGGTGGGGGACGAACGGGGAGTGAAATATAAAATTTAACGAAAATAGTGTCGAATACATAGTTTTCAGGGTCGCCGAGGTGAATTGTACACTCCGGATTTTTAGTATCAGGAAACAAACCACGTGGGGGTAAGACAGCCCAGGAACCCTTAGAGCGGGGGGGGGGGGGCGAGGTGGTGAGATATTAAAATCATCGAAAGTAGTGCCGAATCTATACTTTTCTGGCTCGCTGAAATGAATAGTGATACTCCGGAATTTTTTAATGTCCAAGTTCAGCCCCCTTTGGGGTGGGGGTCGATGGGGGAGTAATATATAAAAATAATAGAAAACAGTGTCGAATCCATAGTTTTCGGGGTCGTTGAGATAAATAGTGACACTCCGGATTTCTAGTATCAGGAGACAAACCACGTGGGGTAATACACCCCAGGAACCCTTTGGGGCAGGAGGGGGCGAGGGGACTGAGATATAAAATTCATCGAAAGTAGGCCTAGTGTTGAATTCATACTTTTCGTGGTCGCTGAGATGAATAGTGACACTCCGGTATTTTTTAAAGTCCAAGTTCAGTCCCCTTCGTGGTGGGGGGCGATGGGAGTGTGATATATAAAAATAATCGAAAATAGTGTCGAGTACATAGTTTTTGGGGTCGCCGAGGTGAATTGTACATTCCGGATTTTTAGTATCAGGAGACATATCACGTGGGGGTAAGACAGAACAGGAACCATTAGCGGGGGCGAGGGGGGTCAGATTTACAAATTAACGAAAATAGTGCCGAATCCATATTTTTCGGGGTCGCTGAGATGGATAGAGATACTCCGGATTATTTTAAAGTCCAAGTTCAGCCCCCATTGTGGTGGGGGCTAGGGGGGATTGATATATATAAAAAGAAAAGTGTCGAATACATATTTTTCGGAGTCGCCGAGGTGAATTGTACACTCCGGATTTTTAATATCAGGAGACAAACCATGTAGGGGTAAGACAGCCCAGGAACCCTTAGGAGCGGGCGGACGAGGGGTGAGATATTAAAATCATCGAAAGTAGTGTCGAATCCATACTTTTCGGGTTCGCTAAAATGAATAGTGACACTCCGGAATTTTTTAATGTTCAAGTTCAGCCCCCTTCGGGTTGGGGGCGATGGGGTTAATATATAAAAATAATAGAAAATAGTGTCGAATCCATAGTTTTCGGTCCGAGCTCGATAGCTGCAGTCGCTTAAGTGCGGCCAGTATCCGGTATTCGGGTGACCGTGGGTTCGAACCCCACTGTCGGCAGCCCTGAAAATGGTTTTCCGTGGTTTCCCATTTTCACACCAGGCAAATGCTGGGGCTGTACCTTAATTAAGGCCACGGCCGCTTCCTTCCAACTCCTAGCCCCTTCCTGCCCCACCGTCGCCGTAAGACCTATCTGTGACGGTGTGACGTAAAGCAAATAACAAAAAAAACATAGTTTTCGGGGTCTCTGAGATGAATAGTGACACTCCGAAATTTTAGTATCAGGAGACAAACCACGTGGGGGTAATACACCCAGGAACCCTTAGGGGGGGCGAGGGGGCTGAGATATCAAAATCACCGAAAGTACTGTCGAATCCATACTTTTCGGGGTCGCTGAGATGGAAAGTGACACTCCGGAATTTTTTTAAGTCCTAGTTCAGCCCATTCTTGGTGGGGGCTGTGGGAGAGTGTAATATAGAAATAATAGAAAATAGTATGGAAAACATAGTTTTTGGGGTCGCTGAGATGAATAGTGACACTCCGGATTTTTAGTATCAGGTGGCAAACCACGTGGGGGTAATTCACCCCCGGGAACCCTTAGGGGCGGGGGAGGGGCGAGGGGCTGAGATACAAAAATAATCGAAAGTAGTTGCGAATCCATACTTTCGGGATCACTGAGACGAATAGCGACACTCCGGAATTTTTTAAAGTCCGAGTTCAGCCCCCTTCGTGGTGGGGACGATGGGAGAGTGATATACTGTACACAAATAATCGAAAATAGTGTCGAATCCATAGTTGTCGGGGTCGCTGAGATGAATAGTGTGACTCCAGATATTTTGTAAGCCCAAGTTTATCCGCCTTTGTGATGGGGGGGCGAGGGGGTGCGATATATAAAAATTAATCGAAAATAGTGTCGAATACATAGTTTTCAGGGTCGCCGGGGTGAATTGTACACTTAGAATTTTTAGTATCAGGAGACAAACCACGTGGGGATAAGACACCCCAGGAACCCATAGGGGCGGGAACCGAGGGGCTGAGATATAAAAATGATCGAAAGTAGCGTCAAATCCATACGTTTTGGGGTAGCTGAGATGAATAGTGACACTCCAGATATTTTATAAGTCCAAGTTCATCCCCCTTTGTGGTGGGGGGCGAGGGGTATTGCGTCATAAAAATCGAAAATAGTGTCGAATCCATAGTTATTGCTGTCGCTGAGATGAATACTAACACTCCCGATTTTTTAAGAATCGAAGTTTGGCCCCCTTTAGAGTGGGGAAGGGGGAGTGAGATATAAAAATATATAAATTAAGACATAAAAATGAAAACAGGCGTGAATTAATGAGACCATTCTAGAAATCTTAGAAAAAACTTGGTACCAGACAAGCTGATGACTTCAGGAGGGGGACACGCTGGGAGTTTCAAATCTGCAAAAGAACACAGTCGGTGATATTTATCCTAAAGGATAACTTATAGGTTTCATGGGCTTAAACGTTTCCTCAAAATCCTAATTTTAACCCACTCTCCATATGAAGATGGCGGCACAATCTCCCAGACGAGTTAGAAAATTGAAATTTGGCAAAAATTATAGCTTTTTGTATGTTAAATTTGGCTGTATTTCTGAATTTACTTAATTTTTCCACTTTGTACACGTATAATTGATGGTTTGATTCAATTATAGGAAAGATGGGATCATCAAATTCCACACGAATATTGGCCCACCCAGTAGCCGTATGTGAGCCAAATTCTATGTTTGAAGCTGTCGCATAAGTACGTGGAAAGTAATTCATTGTGTGAAAATCTTACACAAATTTCACCCTATTCAACTTGTATACAACAATCTTACCTTTAAATAGATGTGATACAAGGAAATATCATAGGGCCAGCCATTTAGATCGCTAAATGAGGCCAGAGGCGTTTTACCGTACAATCCGCTTTTCGATATCGTGCGCCGATTTGCAGCAGTTATTCTGTAAATGAAGGTGAACATGCATACTGTACCTTTCCAAGGCATCAGTACATGAATCAGTTACCATTGTTCATAAATATGACATTGGAATGGAGCACCGTCGGTGAGCCTCGAACTCAGCCCGGTTTGTCGAAGCCTCACCCTCCCCTACTAGAATAATTCGCTAGCCGAGCCGGTATCGCATTTTCGGGTCTGTGGACTGTCCGATGGGGCGGTAAGTTCTTTAGTAATAGTCTCTATAGTAGGGGAAAAAGTTAATTATGAGAGGAATACCATTTCATTACTATTGAGAAGAGAGACAATATCTTGTATAACAAATTTTTACTTATACTAGTGAAACACATTATTTACATGGGTATGCCATACAAACACCTTACATACAGTAACTTGGGTGATCTTGACGTTTAAATGTTCGGTAGTCTTTTTCTACACTTCATTATACGTTTAAATACTCAAACTTAAGAAGGCGTTCCCTCTCGAACTATTACACTACCTCAGACTTAGAGAGGCGTTTTCTCTCTAATTATTTCACTCTACACTAATATTAAATCACACACATATTTAATCATTATGGACACACCCCGCTGTAAATCTGTTTACCTGCCAAGAATTAATATATTCAATTTGCATCAAATTATGATATAAGTTTGCTAGTATCGTATGAACTGAAATAGGCAATTTACACTCCCAATCCTTTGAAAGTCGCGTTACAACCCTTCCTTAAGTTAAACGTTGCCAAATATGCAGTATAATAAACACGCTCATTTCATTAGGATTTTATCAACACATATATCAGGACATTATTTACTCAACGATGTTACCTATGGACAAGCATTTAGCGACTTCAATACCAAAACATTATAAACATATCATTATAACACTTCCTGCAAGAAAAGGACAAGAATATATACATTTCACATACACACAATGGACCGCAGGTGGCCTTAGTCACCTGCCGCTTGTGACAGTAAGCTTTACTGTCTCCTGCAATGAACTCAGGACCTTCTGAGACAGGGTATATCTGACCTGGAATTCCCTACACGCTGTGAATAATTAAAGAAATAAATTGGAGGGATCCTTCATTTAATGCTCATCTGGAATCACCGCGACGTTGATAATACTTAAATCAATGCACGTAATCGTAGCACCGAGAGGCACGAAATAGCTACTTGTATCTGTTTACTTTCAGTGTAGAAAACACTTTTCTTCGTCCCTACAGCCAGGCTCGTAAATCTATTCAGCTGATAGCCTTCCAAGACCCATTTCTAAAGGTCGGGCGCTGGGCCGCCTTCATACAATGACTTCGCGGTAAACGACCTTGCTTTCTTTTTCTTGAGCCACAATGGCCTCACATTCAATATCGGCTATGTCCGGCCGTAATTAACATATTCACAACACGAGATCCACTTCGTGTACATTACTAAAGAGTTCCAAGGGAACTTCACACTTTCATTTCACACTATATATTATGGCTACAGCCTGTTCACCCATTTCATTTCTCCTCTCGGTACATTGACTACGATGCAGATTTATTGATGATCTCCTGCCACCAGGGTCCAAATTAACTTGCGCATTCGCGAACTAATTAGCGATGTAAGATACCCACTGTCTCGATGCCTTGTTCCAGGTGCCTTAGTTACTAATTAGGATGGATCTCTACCAGGTGAAGCGCACACAAAAAAAATGAATTACTGATAAATCTTGATGACTCGTACATACTATGGAAAGACGATAATTGGAGTCATTTTTACAGAATATTTTAGCCTTCTCTACTTGACAGCGCTTCACACTTAATTAAGCCAAGGTCCTTATAATTACGTCATGCATTATCGAACCCTTATACAAGGATGGAAGTAAAATATGGTCGTCCCAAAACCATGATGAAAGTATTCTATAAAAGACTGAAATAAAAATGAAATTATAATTATTATCCCTCTGAAATGGCGTGCTTGCAGTCTACGTTACATCTAAGTGGAAAATCTACATATTTACAATGGGACACGACCTTCAAAGATATAAATACTTGGAAATGTACTCAGCCTTCTGGATACCACGTTCACAGCTTTACAGGAGGGCACACCATGGGCTTAAGCTGCTTGCATTACGTCATCGGCGATGTGAAGACCTTTGATGACCTCCCGGCAAATCACGAACATGACGGCTTGATCTGGTATGACGTTCTCGACGTTCTCTGCTACACCAGGCGAAGACAGCTATGCGTCTGGCTCTCTCTAATATACAGGCAAAATTCTGGCATTCAGTTGGACGTCGGCGTTCACTCCGGCGTTCTCGTAGACATGTAAATGAGGGGAAAATATCTCAAGTGAATGCGTTAGTTTATTACACATCACAATTTGAATATATGGTTGGATCTGCTCAATAGCACGAGCATTCCAACCCAATGCCTGTATTGTATCTGTAGCCCGACACTGCTCCCTTCTCATGTACCTATTCTTTTATAAACAGCATACAGCTATTCTAGGTCCTGAATAAAGAATGTCACTGGTTAGGCCACTACTGGGTTAAAATTTCTCGTCTCACACGACCACACTTCAAGCATATTCTATTTCGCCTAGTCATGCGTAAGTCAGGCTCTCAACTGCATTATGGATTTATAGACGTGACACTACCCTTAATTATGCCGACAATGAGCCGTTCACGCACTTTCTTTGTATCTCTCATTTATGTCGAGAATACACACACAACTCCACGCACTGAGATACCTGGCTATTGAGGTTAATTGAGCCGTACTAGTATAGGCACATATGAGGCTCGACGCACGACCTCTTCGACACACGGACAGCGGTCATTACGGTTTCGTGCTGCTCCTACTATATTAATTAGCGACACGCTGTACTTGCAAAAAGCTTACTTAGATTGTGGGTATTTTCGCAGATGTTCACAGGCTTTAATGAATCACTGCATTACACTGCTCAATTTACAAGATTATTTCTTCACAAACGACTCACACACAAACCACGACGAAATACTACCCTACTGGCGCTACACTGAAAATGCACTGGGTAGTGTCTCCTTCTCAGCTCTTGAATATATAGGCGCGCTACGCTAGAGACCCGAATGCTGAGGGTGGGGAAAAAATGCAATCCTTTCTCACACATTGGTCCGTTAATATGCAACCTAGAGTAACGAACAGGGTATCAAAATGTAGCTCCTGTATTCCCATCTCCACTGAGTGACTGTTTTTGAAATAGCTTCGTAGATTCTCAAGCAATCTCAAAAGCGTCCTTTTGTCTCTGGCGGTGAATGATGACGAGCACAGGGGATTCCTTGTGTTCGCTGTCACGGTTGGGGTCCAACATCTGTTAGTCATTAAGACGCGCCCTTGTTTACAGCGTAGTTACCGCTCTGTCAGTTAAGTAGAGCACTTTTGGGTCTCATAATTATGCGTAAAATTCCCTGATTCAAATGAATGTATGCGCTTAATTATCCATTGGGTATTTTGCGATTTATAAATATTAACAGAAATAAAACAGCTGAACGCGATAAGTTGGCAGTGGTGGATGAGCGAGGAAAACAGGGTATAATGTTAGTTTTCACGTTGGATATACTCTCTGGGCTCAGCTAGTGGCCTCGATTCTTTGTCACGTGATAACGCGTCTCTTTCATCTCGCTCGTGGTTGGAGTGTGAAAACATCGAGTACAAAGCGCTCTTGCACCGCCTTGCTGCTAATTACCGGCAACTAGAGCTCGGTCGCGCGACTCTGGATACTGCAAATCGAGTCTTGGAGCGGATGGAAAAATTCTAACTTGGGCAGTTTTTATCGTAGAATGACGCGGAAAACGGCATATTCCATCTCCTGGATATCATGACACACCATAGGTGACGTTGTGAACGGTCACAATACACTTCCGTATGTCGATCTACGTTTATTCACTGAAGTCGATTTGTAACGATCTAGAAGGCAGTGTGTCTGACATTGTAATTAATACTTTACAAATCAATAGTGACTGTCAGCTGGAGAGCGTCTGCTGTTGTAATCAGTACTCCCCACATTTAATTTTAAATGGCAGTAGGAATGGGGTCCTCCTCCTACGCCTATGTGCCATTGTAATGAATAATTCCCTTCTCTATTTGACTAGCAGACGACAAGGGAGCGTACATTTTTTCAAAACTCTTTTAGCTGATTCTCTTTATCATTTGGAATAGGTGCACCCTTGCGAGGGTGACCCCGATTATTAAAAAATTTACCCATCAATATGTGACTGACGTTACGCATAGTGAATTGCGGTGTACAAGTGGACCTGTCGCTATCATCACAACTACATTGGAAACAACGTCTGCGGACCTCCCTATGCTGTTTCTTGGATAACGTCAAGAGACATGCAATGTGAAATATCTTATTCACTTCATGTACAGTAATTTACTTTGATATCCGTATACAATGTAGAAAACCGTAGCGAAGAACGGGTACATTTGCTAGTAAATTATATACATATTTACATAACAAGAAAAGATCAACAAGAAAAGGCTCCTTACAACTGAATGTCAAGAATATTAATCCACTCTATTGCTTCTGGAGTTGCCATCAGAAAATCCACTTTGCTGCCTCTGTATGCCCGCGTTTCACACTCTCTGACAAAATGATGTATGGTTTGTCGTGCAGCTCCACAGTCACACGCGGGTGTCGGCAACTTGTTCCATTTAAATAACATGTCTCTGCATCTGCCATGGCCTGTTCTTATTCTGTTCAGAGCAGACCATGTTTTACGTGGTAGTGGGAATCCACTTGGAAGTATGTCATTCCAGAACGTACTGTGCAGGTGCATCTCCGTTGCTGCTTCCCACCGTCTTTTCCACTCTGTAGTTGGGTTGTAGCCGCTAGCAATCATGTCTAAGGCGTTACGTAAAGTCGGACGGCGCGAACGTAATCTGTTTTGGTTGATAGTTCGTAGATCTTCATGTACAGGTAGATCGGGGTTCCTTAAGATTTTATTGAATTCCTTGATGAGAGCGGTGGATCTGCGTAAATCAGATGGCATTATTGCAGATAGAAGCGGGAGCCAATGAGTTGGTGTAGATCGAATTGTGCCAGTTATTATGCGCATAGTGGAATTCAATTCAGTATCAATGAGTCTTGTGTGATGACTGTTCATTCATACTGGAGCACAGTACTCAGCACTTGAATACACCAAGCCTAAAACTGAAGACCGTAAAATGCTTGCCGAAGAACCACAGGTAGTTCCACAAAGCTTCTGAATGATGTTGTTACGTGTTTCCAGTTTCTGTGCGGTGTTCAGCAGATGTTGCTTGTAGGGTAGCGTTAGATCCAAGGTTACTCCAAGATATGTTTGGTTCCAGTTGTTGTGAAGTATCCTGTCACAGAAACTTACATTCAATTTAGTATTTGCTAAGTGATTGTTTAAATGGAAACAAGACATCTCCGTTTTATTGTTGTTGGGCTTAAGTCTCCAGTTTCTGAAGTAAGTTTCCAAAATGGGCAAATCCCTTGTTAACATTTCTTCAGTTCTCTCCAGTTCTTTGCGTTGCACAGCTAATGCTATATCATCAGCGTAGCAGAATTTCCGTGATGCAACTTCAGGAAGATCAGATATATATATAAGCTGAACAGGAGTGGCGATAGGACTGAACCTTAAGGCAAACCATTTTAAGCTTCCTCTCCTTGCTCACATTGTTCCCGATGATAACCTGAAGTCTCCTATCACTCAATATATTGTTAATATAAGTCTTGATATCTTTATGCATGGTATGACCCAGAGAAGTTTATAGACCATACCTCCCCACCACACGGTACCAAATGCAGCAGTGAGATCAACAGAAGCAACAGATGTTTTCAATTTTCTTTGGAACCCCATTTCTATGAATGCTGTAAGTGCTAAAACTTGATCACAACAGCTGAGACATTGTCTGAAGCCTGCCTGATCCATAGGAATGTGCTGTAAAATGGTGCTGCTTATTCTGTTTAATATGAGTCTTTCAAACAGTTTGTAGCAAAAGCTAAAGAGGGATATGGGGCGATAATTTTCCGGCATATCAAACACGTCTCAACAGTTCTTTTAAGAGCTCCCTAACAAGAAACATTGGACCAACGATTCGACTCCTCCAACTAAATGTCGAAATTATCAGCAAAGCAAAGTGTGACTATCTATCTAAACTTTATTGGACAACAGTATCGATATTGTCGCCATTCAGGAAACGCATGTTTCTAATGCAGATCAGTTTCGAAGCAGAGGTCGTATCCCTGGTTATACTGTTCTTGGAGTGACATACTACGATGTGTATGGAATAGCCACCTACATCCGTAACAACATAAATGAAGCCTCGCATAATTCTGAAAATACGGATGGAAATATACATAAAATTGTCACACAGTTGCATGGCATTGCTATAACAAATGTCTATAAACCACCTAACATTCTTTGGCCTAAACATGTCTTACATACTGCAAAGCAAGTTGGGGATTTTAACAGGCACCATGGACTCTGGAAGTGCTCCGAAAATGATTAAAATGGTAGAATGCTCGTAAAATGGGCAGAGGAAAATGACCTCCATTTAATTTTTGATGCTAAAGACAAGGGCACATTTAGATCAGCTGCATGGATCAAAGATACAAATCCAGACCTCTGTTTTGTAAGCTGCAATGAAAGTGGTTTTCCTGAAAACATCGCGAGAAAAGTGACTGGTGAATTTCCACATAGCCAACATAAGCCCATCCTAATTGAAATTAGTATCACAATCCCTCTAATTAGATCAACACCACATTCTCGCTGGAGTTTTCGTAAAGCTGACTGGACCAATTTCACAGCAGAACTTGATAAGTGCATCCGATGGATTCCTCCTACATATAACAACTATAGGCGTTTTGCTGTTGTAGTTATAGAAACAGCTAAGAAGTTCATTCCAAGAGATTACCGCAAAGAATATATCCCTGGATTGAATGAAGAAAGTGAAGCACTATATCAAGACTTTCAACGATATCGAGATCCTAACATAGCAACCGAGCTTCTGTCCAGTCTGGATTCATGTCGAAGGCATAAGTGGATAGAAGCAGTTGAGAGGATAGATTTTATTCGCTTTTAGAAGCTTGCAGTCTTCTCAGAAAATTAGGAGGAAGTCCACCAGTATGCAGAGAACAGGCTGAAGTTACACCAGATCAACTTGCCTCTCACATCATTGCAACGTCATGAGTTCCAGGTGACAAGAAACATACCAAACATTTTAGACAACAACTTCAAGTCTTGAAGTCAACAGCACATCAGTCTTCAGTATATGCATATCCCTTCACAGTATCCGAGATTGATACAGCACTGAAAGATGTAAAAACATTTAAAGCTTCTGGCTTCGCTGGAATTCATCCCGAGTTCTTGATCAATCTGGGACAAAATGCGAAGAAATTGCTGGCAACATTTTTCACAGACATCTTACTAACTGGACACATGCCTTTGGAGTTCATTTTAAGGGACACTAATCTAAATAGTCACCAGTCGTCATCAAGGTCAGCGTCTTTTGAAATTGCACTACATATGCCTGATTGACTTCCCACCAAAATACCAACGATCAATACATTTTGTTGCATCAAAATACTTTATAGTTGTTCCATTCAAAGATATCTTCATGAGATCACTTATGTTCTTCACGGCAAGCTTGGTTCATTGTTACGGTTTAATAATACTCATTGTGCTTAACCCTCGCTCACATGGTGAGGTCGATGCAGGAATTATTGCCACTATACCGAGGAGCTTTCCTAAAATCGGAAATCGTCCTTTCACAGTCCGAAATTTTTCAAGTAGATCATTCAGTGGAAGACATTTCCCGACTACTTTGAACTCGTACCACTCGCTCAATATGTCTTCTATGTTGTTCGCAATTTGAAGGTGTTTTGAAAAATGAGTGCCATGACGCTGTATTTTACTGTTGCCATAATTTTCCAATTGTTTTCGTGTTGGCCAGGAATATGTGTCAAAAACACCAGTGGCACTTTGAATATCCTCATTTTGAAGAAATGTCTTTCAGAAAATTTATCCCATTTGCCAACATATGTACCTTGTCACTCGTGAAATCCTTATCCGACAGGCCTGATAACTATATTCCACAGAAAACTACTGAAAATGTCTTAGCAGAAACAAATGTTTCTGCCATTGGGCCCTTGGTGTTCTGAAGTTGCTGCAATGCATTTATTGCATTATTTACATGCACTCCTACATCACTTAAAATCAGATCATGCCTCTGACATACAAGTTAAATTCCTTTGAATATACTCAGGTAGCCATACAAGAAGTAAATTGTGATGACGAATTTAAAGTCCTTCATCATCTTTAGAAGACATTTAGCCACAATTCCTTCTTCACATTTCCTTTCAGAAATCATCTCTGAATGCATCACTAGGTATTCGAAGTCTTTGACAACTGCGTGCAAAGCATTTCATTTGCTTGCTACCCACCTAACTTGGTGTAAGTACTGCAGCTTAGATATTTCACATTCCAGCATCTCCAAAATTTTCTTCAGTTCGCGAAGTCGTTTTGGCTAATGTCGATACAACTTATATAGTTTCCTGCTGTCGAGTCAATTTCATCAATGATTTTAAGTTTCACATTTTTCAGTGAGTGAAGTTAGATAATTGGATTTGATGTGCAACACAATGAACGTTTACTAAGTTCTCAGGTTTTTCATATATTTTTGTTACCGGTACCAAACCATTACGGACACCAATCACACATGGTGCTCCATCAGTCCCTATACCTATTAGTTCTGTACCCGTAAAGAATTCTCCAAGACCTAACTGAAGCAATTGTGTTTCTAGAGATTCCATATAGCCATCACGTTTTGCATACTCCAATGACACAATAGAAAGAAATGCCTCCTTCACCTAATTTTCTTTTAAAATCGAATGTTAAGTATCAGCTCCTCATCATACTGACATATTATTTACTTTCCTTAATTTCACATATCATATCTTCACGAAGATCTGAGGCAATGTGTGAAATACATTCTCTGCATTGTTTACCATTCAATCAGCAACATTCAACTTGCTTAACAATGCAACCAAACCTTCAAGATAAGTGTAGTGTCTGTTATTTTTGCAATATTAAAATATGCCATGAACAATGCATTCATATGCTGTAATATATTAGCATCCACTTTCTTTACGCACTTAGCTAAAGGTGCACTTTCGGGATTATTTTTGAATCTCTCAGCCTCCTGACACTTCGAGTGAGGATAGGATTTTTCGTGTTTTTTAAATGTTTCCAGTTAAATCGTCCTGAAAATCCGAATACAACTCCATAATTTTCGTCAGCAATACTAGAAAGGTTAGTGCATCATTCACACTTCGCAATTCCTTCTTAATGGTGCAGCCACGGTAGTAATTAAAGCCACGATTGCTGAAATTTCCGCTTGCCTGAAAATTGACATTTCCACGTATTTTTAATGTTTGACTTATCATTGTCTTGAACACCATAAATTTCACCCTGGTCATTGTCATCCTGAACACTACAATCGGCACTACAATCAAGTCTTTTCTCACATTCACTCGCTTCTTTATCACTTTGTGTTACATGTATTTCATACGAAGAAATCTTTAAGAGTACACATTTTTTACTCCCATCAGTCAATTTGTGCGGCTTTGTTCGTTTCATTTTGCCCATTTTCTCAAGTATAACACAAAACGTAAAACACGTAATATACTACAATAAATCACCAGAGATAAATGGCTTCCGAGTTCGCGGGTTTCGATGTCTGATGCAACGTTGCCAATTTTCCATTAACGCACAGGAATGAGAACAACCAAATTTCTAAAGTGCAGACCGTTCAATAACAAGATGCTTTAATTAAATTAAAAGTATAAATTATATCCAGTGTAAGTACAAGAATAAACATGTCATTCCGAATGTTTTAAATGCAAAGAATGAATTCCACGGGAATTTATCAGCATTGCTTTGGCAGCATTAGTTTAGGAACGGCTAGTCACGGAAAGGAAGGCGGTAACGTGGTGTTTGTGGAATTATTTAACGTACGGTAGTATTTCTCTGCATTTCTCCACAACTCTGGTCCGATCCTTGTACTCGGCTACCGATAACTGATCATCTGTAATGGAACTCGATTTGGTATGATATGTCCACATGAAAGACTACTTGTTTGACGGGTTACAACTTTGTCTCTCATGACCGCTAGGCAGCTCTCGTGCAGAACGGAAACGTCAATTTCTTAAGTACGAAGCGCCAATTACAGACTTCAAGACTTTGCCAAAAGCAGTGAAAATGCTTGTTGCACATATCAGAATATATGAGCTACAGAAAACACGCGAAACACCATACCACTTGTTGCTTTTGTGGTGGGGACGTACATGTAAGTGAACACCGAATTTCGAAAAATAAATTTTCAACATCGAATTTGAAAATTCAGTCGCCAGGTACAAATTTTCAGGTGCCACAGCCAGTAGCTCCACTTTGTGGAGAATATTTTTTAAATTCCATTTTAGCCACCTGATTATTTTTTAACTTTCGACAGACTGAAGAACCTAACAGTTATTTAAAATTTGCCTGAAACTAAACAGTAAAAAAAGCAATTTGTATAATTCCTGCTAATTTCTTCCTTTAATGTCTTTAATTATTAAGACAAATGCTTAGCGGAAATGCAAAATGCGTTCGTTGCGGCTAACCGATTCATACAGCGCAGCAGCGTGTATTAAATAGCACATGCTGTGACGAAGGGTAGCAGGGGTATATTCTTGCCAAGGTCATGGGCACAGGTATGATTCACCCGCTTGCCGCTCGCATTCGTCATTCTGGCATCTCGCTCAGTAAATGTGTGTGTGTAGTTCTATCTAGTGTCTGTAACTTTGTTAGTGTTGAGTCCTTATTGAAGTGCTCATTTGATTAATCATTCATTTGTTCGAATGCACAGAGTATATTTCATTTTTATTGAATACTAGTAACTGGCAGGTAACGTCTACATTCAGCAGCACATGTCGCAATTTCTGCAGGGAGCTTAAAGCTCGGGTTTGTTTGCTCGCCACCTGAGTTTAGAGGGTGGAATTTCGACATGACGTACACAAAGCAGAACAGGGAAACAATAGAACTCCAACGGACAACATTTCGGAAGCCCGGCGAGAGGCTAGAGAAGCCTGCTATATACGTTTGAAGTAAGCATCACGAGCGCGTTATGCTGGTCCAATCATTTGATAGCGTCACGGTCATCTTGGCTAGGCATTGGTCTATGGAAGTGATGGCCCCGGTCGAGGATACAACGGCGTCTTAGAGGACGAATTAATAAAAACGATGACCGTATGGGCTAGCTACGCTGTTATTTGGCGAGCAACTGTGCAGGTAACATCGTGAGAAGAAGTTTTCTATTACGCGAGTGATCGTGCGGGGACTTGTAAATTTGGTTATAAGACGCTCAGTCTAACATTTAAACTATTGAAGTTTTCTAAAATGGGAGAATGGCATTTAACTTTCGATTTCCAGAGGGAGAGAACAATTTCATTTAATCATTTCGAATGCATAGTAGCCTGCATGTGTAAATAGTTTCCAACTTTACTATTTCTAGTCCAGCTTGTAAATGGGAAATATTTGACCTAGTTACGGGATTATGTAAGAAAAGTTGTTCCGCGACCGAATGGGAAATGGTTTCATGGCCAGTTGAAATTACTCCGGCTGTAGTATTCTAGTAACTGGCTGGATTAATCTTGAATTAGTTTCTACATGGTGAACGGGGGGATGTTTTAGACGATATCCAAAAGCAAAAGCAGCGACGGAAAATACAACATCACTTTTGGACGCCAGAATGGAGACCAAAACACTTATCCCCAAGCCTTTTCTGAAGGTATCATCATCGATATGGCTGGCTAAAACCCTATGGGGCTGGCTGTTTCCTGAAAGGCTGGCGGCGATAAGTCAACGAAATAGATAAGTACAGAATTTTCAATGTAAATATAGAGTGTGAGAGTGTTTTAATATTGCAAAAGGGGATAGGTTAGTTTTAATATATAATTACAGTAAATTTTGCTTTTTCCGGAACGACTACGTCCTGTTTAAAGTAAATGAAGGAAGCTTGTTAATGTAAATATAATTGTAACGTAAATGTGGACCGTTTGCATGAAGTCGCAGCCTTCTTTCTTACATTTTATTCTGATTTATTTAGCTGAGTGGTTAGCGTCATTTTTTACGAGTTAGTTTCTTATTTTAGCCTCACATTTGATTTATTTTGCTTTGATGTTTGAGACACAGAGGACGTCTCGGGGCTTATATCTAAATGTAAGTAAGGATTCAAATTAAAGTCAAGAAGGACTAGATTAAAGTATTATTAATGAGAGCTCAAACCGTACGGAAACATGCCATCACGTTTTCTGGGATTTATTGCAAGATGTATGAATGAGAGTGTGTGAGACGTTGGAGTTTGGATCCACAAATTTGGATAGTGTCATCTTCACGATTATTTTGTATATCAATACTGTAAATTAGTAATTGATTCACGGGTACCGCGAACGCAGCTTCGTTTTTCGAGTTCGGAATATTAGAATACATTTTCTGTAAAATTTATTATTATTATTATTATTATTATTATTATTATTATTATTATTATTATTATTATTATTATTATTATTATTAACAATGCGATTTTCTCGATTTGTAGGATTGAGATATTTCAGTAGCTTTCCGATGTTCGGACATGATCGATTGTCAATATGGCAATTTCTTAGTTTCAGTTTATCATATTTATTACAGAGTTGGCCACTTTATTGTTCATGTTTAACTTTGAGCGCGAGTGCTTTTATTTGTGTCCAGCGCGGTCTTGTTTCTTTTCATGCGAGCATATGTTAGACGACGTCATTTTATATACTTTTCCAGATCTGCAACTTTAGGACATGAGATTCTATTTAGTGTGATTTTGAGTAAGAGGACGCGTTCCTCATCTGAAAGGCCTGCATTTTTCTTGATTGTGTGACTTGCCTCGGGTAGACTGTTGAGCAGAATGTGTAAAGGGTTGGACCCCGTGTGTTTTGATGTTTGCTGCATTAATTTGGGAGACATGAATCTCCGCTTTTGAATCACTCCGCCGTGTGTTGGCGAGGGAGATATGTTTGTCTACCGAGGAGAGTTTTATTTGAGCGGCCTACACTTCGTAAGATTTTATTGATTTTTGTCCATGTCGCTACTTGTTGAAGATATAACTGCGCTGAGGAATATTTTTGTCATATAATCTTTTTCAGGATACTGCGTTGAATTATTTATTGAAAGTTAAAGCCTACTCTGTTATTTTTTAATTTGCGTCATATCATTTATTTCAGATACAATGCTGAATTATGTGTTAAAAGTTAAAGGCTACTCTGTTCTTTTTTGAATTTGTGCCATGTAATTTATTTCCGGAACCTGCGTTGAATAAGAAGTGTTGCTTAAAGTGTAATTTGTTTCCTAATATTTTCCATCGAGGATTTGAGTGAATGAGAATTGCGTGAATGCAGCATGCTTTTCTTGGTGAGCCCTGGAAAATATGACATAATGTTTTTGTTTCCTTGAATGTGTATATTTGTCATTGATGTGTTTTTTCTGTGGTTCCGATCCACAGAGTTTGTTGTGCTCATGAGATTGCTCATGATTCGGGATGTATATATTTGTGGTAGGATGTATTACCTCTCAGCGTGTTACATTTTGTACATTTAGATTACTTTTTGTCTCTCATTTTTGTGCATTAAATCTCGTATTTTCTTAAGGTTAGGGACCCCACGGCAGTGTCAAGTGTGCAGGAAACGGGAACGTACTCATCTACAGTTCAAAGTGTTAACAAATGTAAAGTCAGGAACGTGGTGCGATCCACACAAATTAATGAAACTTCAAAATTTGATTTGATATGTTAAGTATGTGTGTCGGCATACATTGTACATTTGTAATTTTTTTATTCTCAAGATGGACTTTATCAACCTGAAAGTAAAATTAAGTCATGTAAAAATTTAGATCATTTGTTACCGTTGTCTTTTACACATTCTTGTTTATTTTAATAAACAGATTTCCTCCAAAAACTGACGTCATACTTCCCCTTGCTTTATTTGTACTGTAGTTTTTTTGTTGACCTCACCGTGTGCATATTTAGTTATATGTTCCCATCAAATCCACGGTGTATGTAATTTTAGGGCAATTTTATCATAGTTCGAACTGAGCACCCCCGGGAGCGGGTGACTAGTATGGGGCAAATTACCTTGATGGTAGAAACGGGGACAGTGTGTAGTCAAATACTAAATTATATTTTAATAGTATAATTACGCCGAACTTCTATTTAATTGTAATACATCTGTAATTGTTGTCCCTTTGGTGAAAGTTTCATTGTATAGTACTATTATTACCGCACTAAATTTGGTAGACTCAACCTTTACGTCTCTATCGAAATTCACCCAGGTAACATTAAAAAGGCTGTGGTTTTTTCAATTTGCATGCCGTGCACCCCCTTCCCTTCCCTTCTCTGCTCTGCTCTAGCCTCTAAACCCGGGTACATTTTGTAATCTATACATTTTTGTGCCCCCCACTTCTAACTCCCATTCGCCGCTACTGGCTATGGTGACTGGACGTCCCGAAATTTTCGACCCGTGGCTCAGGGATTCCTTCAGGAAGAGAGAAGGAAAGTGTTATACCATCTATCGAAATTCACCCAGGGAACATTAAAAAGGCTGTGGTTTTTTCAATTTGTATGCCGTACACCCCGCTTCCCTTCCCTTCTCTGCTCTGCTCTAGCCCCTAAACCCGGGTACATTTTGCTATCTATACATTTTTGTGCCCCTCACTTCCAACTCCCATTCGCCGCTACTTTCCATGGTGACAGGGCGCCCGAAATATTTCGACCCCTGACTCAGGGATTCCTTCAGAAAGAGAGAAGGGAAGAGTTATACCATCTTGTGCAATGAAAGCAATCCGAGAACAATATCCCCAATGGGGAGGTTCATACGTTGGATTCCAGGCTGCTGAGGGGCAAGGAATAATTTGATTAATAACAAATTAAAAATATATTTAGAGCGTTTTATGGCAGACCTTTTGAAGATGTGATGAAACAAACTGCAACATCTACGTCTGTTGCGCGCCCCATCGGATGGATGATGAGTCCCATACATTCAGGGTCTTGACGGGTTCTTCTCGTTGTGAGGACTATTTCAGAGAGCCGCAATACTTCGATTAGTTAGGGTGTCCGGATTGGTACATAACTTTGATGGTGCGAGTTCCAGAACTCTGATAGAGGTGATTTGCGTCGTTTGCGGGATGTCGAGTTGGGAATCCTATCAGGCGATCAGGTTTCTCGAATCTAATTTGTGGCGTATCTCTCCGGTTTCCCGTCGTGCCTGTGTAATGTGATTTCCAATTCATCGATGTCTGGCCTATACTCCCTATTATCGTAACTCATGCGATGCATGTAACAAGACTGACCTTGTACTAAGGATAGAACTATTTTATAATTCATTGTGACCATGAGGTTGGAATTTAATTTACAGGTAAGGTTGTTTACAGCTAATTACCAATGAAAGAATGGAGATATTCTGGATTGGATTCCGTTTATTCAATGAAATATCCCTATCTAAGCTAAGACGAAACCAAAGCGTGCGTTTAACTTTCCGACATATGTAATCATTGCAATCGAATTCACTGATCTTACTCTACCTCAACATAATTCAGTGATATCAATTTTGTTAAATTCCCAGTTCCCAAAGAGCTAGTTGTGAATACAAACACAAGTTCACAATAACAATTTAATTTACATTAACCTTGAAATTGATAACCATTTTTGAGATCTCATTGTAAATGTTCTATCTGAATGGAATAACCTCATTGGTAATATTCTATGCTTAATTACGTTGTCTTAAATAACTCTGTGTCATATTTTATACTCTTCATGTCGTACATTTTTCAAAAGTTTTACATTTATTTACGGCGAATGGGATCAGCCAATAATGCCTTTTCATGGGTCACCTAACCTAATCTGAACTCAAATGATCACTACTACATCCTCCTCAAATTATGTTGTCCTGAGGGTGCTCGCCTTAACGTAACAATAACTGCACATCTATCCTCACACATACCTTCGAGGACCATTTTAACCTAGCACTAGTGGATGATATGAATGATGAGGAGACAACACCTGTATCATCAATAAATATTTACACTCATATATCAAATCAAAGCATCACATGATATCTACACTGCATATAATTAATTACTATGTCCATGAAGTGCTGCTCTTAACCTAACAGATATCATGGAACGTATCCTCGTACCATGTGTGTGGTCAGTTCCCTACGTGTCGCAAGCGTATCGTTGCCGTATTGGTCGAAAAGCACAATAACGAAACGTGAATCTCGAATACGGTATTCATAATGGACGACATAGCCTCGCAATTAATAATCATCAGCATTACAATTTCCATATACACTTACATATGTAACATACATATCCATTTACATTATTGATTCTATAGTAAACACTACACACCTGAATGGCACGCTCTTCGTGACGAATTATCTGGTGAACTTTCACTATCACATCTCAGACTCACTTCATGACTTTCATTACACAGCACATTTCACTACAACAATCATTTAAGTACGCATGAGCTCATCACAAGTCCCGTTAGCATATCACGATATCATACCACACTGAATTATTAATTATCGTCATAACTATCAACATTGCAGGCACTTAATATTAACTTGTCACACACCATTATTTATATATTCATATCACATCATTTCGCATTATTTTTATCACTCGTAGCTTCACATTTATTGTATTACTAACCTGCGCGACATCTTCTCTAATACCACGATATGCCGTAGTTTCTTGCTTATCATCATCATAATAACATGCTGTGATCAACTACTCGAAGAACAACTCGCCCTTGAAATTCCCGAAGTTCACTATCACAATATACGCAACGAATCACATATCCATTACCCATGTGTTACCAGCGTTTACATCACACCTCAGATATGGCTAGATTATAACTTAACACGTGTCACATATGCTCGCATAAGCCTATAAACCTCGCAGTAATTATGATACAACATAATGTAAACAACGCCGAAGTCGACTCTTTTCTATACATAATCTACACGCACATGATACCGTGAAATTTATATTTGTGGACATCCGTATCTTCTGGTCGCTAAATTAATAGGCCCCCTGCTGTGAGGCAGCTCTCTACACATTGTGACAAGCTAATCTCCCAGGCTCCAGTCTGTCCCGTCCTTAGCTCATGTTTCAACACTACACAGATTAAATATCGTCAACTAAAATTCTGTACTTCAATAAATGTACCCTATATTCTTTCATATATCAAATCATGATTAAATTATGACCCCGATCATGCGGGTTCAGTATGTGTTGGTATAATACGTATAGTGAAATATTGGAGTAAGTTGTAAGTTGTAAGTGGTATATAGTAAGATAATTTAGAGTTGATTGGGAATGTTAAGTGTAAGTGAATGATTGCGCTGTGGGATGGAGTTTTTGGTAGGTAATGAAGTGTGTTTATTTATTGTAGAAATGTGGAGATGGAGAAGTTTTGGTATATGTTATGGCAGAATTTAAATGTTGAGAGGGATGAGAATTGAGAAGTGGTGTTTGTTTGAATAATTGTCCTGAGGTGTGTTATGAGGTGGAGTTGAAGTTGTAATTGGTATGTAGTAATGTAATTTGGAATTGATCTGGAGTGTTAAGTCTAAGTGAAAGGTTGTGGAGTTGAATGTTGATATAATAGGTATAGTCAATTAATGGAGTAAGTTGTAATTGGTGTGTAGTAAGGTAATTTGGAATAGATTTGGAGTGTTAAGTGTGAATTGGCGGTAGGAGATTGGCAAGTTGATGTAGTATTGGTGTCTGTATAGTGAATTTGGAGTGTAAATGAATGATTGTGGAGTGGGATGGAGTTTTTGGTAAGTAATGATGTATGTGTTTGTATAGGGAAGTTAATGGTGAAATGTGTTTGGAGGTATGTGGAGTTGGAGGTAGGTGTCTGTATAGTGAACTTGATGGTGATGGTGGTATGTGTTGGTATAATAGGTATAGTGAAATAATGGAGTAAGTTGTAAATGGTATACAGTAAGATAATTTAGAGTTGATTGGAAATGTGAAGTGTAAGTGAATGAATGCGGAGTTGGATGGAGTTTTCGGTAGGTAATGAAGTGTGTGCATTTATTGCTGAAATGTGGAGATGGAGAAGTAATAATAATAATATTACTTGCTTTACGTCCCAATAACTAATTTTACGGTCTTCGGAGACGCCGAGGTGCCGGAATTTAAACCCGCAGGAGTTCTTTTACGTGCCAGTAAATCTACCGACACGAAGCTGTCGTATTTGAGCACCTTCAAATACCACCAGACAGAGCCAGGATAGAACCTGCCAAGTTGGGGTTAGAAGGCCAGCGCCTTAACCGTCTGAGCCACTCAGCCCGGCAGATGGAGAAGTGGTGGTATATGTAATGGCAGAATTTAAATGTTGAGAGGGATGAGAATTGAGAAGTGGTGTTTGTTTGTAAATTTTGGTTTGGTGGACGTGATGGAAAATTTAATGTGGAGTATGGCTTGGTATTTCAACTTATTAATCACGGTTGAATATGGGAGCAGGAACAGATAAGTAGTACAAGGATAAAGTTGCAACGTGAGCAGAATACGTAATGGCAGAATGTAAGTGTAGCGAAGACATTATGATGAGGTACACATACCCGGCTGGTGATGTAACGTAAGAGGAATGGAATGTGCAAGGGTTTGCGTGTCTAGTTAAGACGGGCACGAAGGTCTTTGACATTCCTAGTACCGCTTATTTTATTTGAACCTTATTATGTCTTTTAATTATATTTTATTTAAACTGCACATTCTGGAAAGACAATAGAAATGTTCAGGGAAAACGTTGAACGTGGCATGAAAGGGCCGAGGATGACTGCCGTGGTGACCCTCACTTTGGGGGTTACGTTTCCGGAGTTTCCCAGAAATTTCATGGCATGTCCAAGGAGTGCGTTTGATTCTTCTTCTTGTTATTAATATTATTTAGTTTGTTCATTTCTGTTTATTGCGTGTATTATTTTTCTTTTGTTTTTTCTGTACAGTATGTGGAGTTTGAAAGAGTGAATTTTGGCATAGGCTGGACATAGTTATTTTTCTCATTTAACGGATCAAATGCGTATTTGCTACTGTAGATCTAGAGAAAAATAATAAAGTATCATAAAGAGTATCACACATCTCCGCGCTTAATATTGAGTATAAAGCCTCTATCTTCACGTTCACTCTCTTGCGTTCTCAACGTATATAGATGGATGCATGTCCAGATTGTTCTGGCGCCATGTTTCCGGGCCTCGTGTTCTTCATCTTCACTCGCGCTGTCGCCCTCGTTCCAAATGGAAATGGCACAAAACTTCCTGTAGGAACTGCATACCGGTAGATATAAAATAAATACCTGCATTAAGTTGCATATTTTACATATCTATTTTTAACAGGGGACAGTATTACACAGCTTATAGCTAATGAAAGCAGATGAAATGTGGGAATGCTCCATCCAGGAGCCTAGGATCGGAGGCAATGTTTGGTGTTAGCTCCGGGTCATAGTAGGGATCTTCTTCTAAGGGAGTGATGTCGAGTTAGTGAGAAATTAGCATGACTAATTTTTGATAGCCAAGCTGGGTATCTCTGGAGATTTCTCTTTATTGGGAAATCCGCGAAAACCTACACCTTCTTCCTTTGAAGTGCTTGTGTATTTGCACACATACACAACTCAGTAAGCTGTTCTCCAGTGCTTGCTGTTTGTGGTCAACAGATGACGCAAGTCATCAAGTGATTGAACTGAGTGTCTGCCTGTGATGATTTCCAGTATCATCTAGTGCAAACATCAACACTTAGGTATCATTTACAGTAGTTAAATATGCCGAACCAACAATTGCATTATCTGGTTCTGCTACGCGTACTGTTGGTGGGCAGAAGGCGGCTTGTCAAGAGAAATGTCACTCACTCAACTACTGTGATTGTTTTCCGCTTATATCTCCTGAACAAAATAAAATAATGCAATAGGGTTTTCAGCACATTGATTAACGTTTAAAATTGCACTCAATGAGTTAAGAAAATCAAACTCCAAAATAAGTTGCCAGGGCCATTCAATAGAGGGAGGGCAGCAGGGCTTGAGTATCCCCTTCAGGTTTAGGCTTATTCCTATCAGCTTGTTGCCTGTGCGATGATCCAGCGTACTGTAAGGTAGGGCAGTTCTCCAGTGCTTGCTGTTTGTGTTCAATGAATGACGCAAGTCATCAAATAATTGAACCTGTGTGTCTGCCTGTGATAATTTCCAGTCTCATCTAGTACAAGCATTAAGTCCTGGAGCATACCAGTTTTTTACATCTGATATATTTACATATAATAGTTAATACATAAAATTATTTCAACTGTTTACAAATGAACACACAATTAGATAGGGAAGAACACAAGCAGAAACCGTCTTTACAACTTCTTATTGACTAATGTTCATGAATTATTTGAAGTCTCAAAATATCACAATAATGCCTATCTGTAGATGACGAGAATTAACAAATAAAAATGAATGAATCATACAAATGTATATCACAATTTTATACAGTGTATCTTGATATTTTTTAATTTACCCTTGGCACTTCCAGCACTTCACACTTACAGAACACTACTTAGCTACTCTACATATTCTCTCAACCATCTTTTCCTTTTCGGACACTGAATGCACATTGAAACATAATCACTTATCTCGGACAATCTTTCGAGTTAATTGTAAAGCTCAGAAGATTTCAGTACATAGTAGGCAGAACAATCTAACAGTAACAGCGAAAACACTGTTCAGTTGCGGTGGTTGTAAACTAAATGCAGGGCGAATCATCCACTCAGGTGTGATAAATGTTTTCGGACGTCCGATGATACACTTCAGCATCTGTTTAAATTTATTCCATGTCGGTCGAGTCTTCGCACAAGTTGAAAATCGATGTTGGATTTTATCTTCATGTTGACAGAAATTGCACAAATCCGTCTCCATCATATGAATATGATGAAATCTGCTGTTTATCGGTATAATGCCATGGATTAATTGACACAAACTTTCTTTTACTACGTCTGGAAGTATGTGATTGGAGATATTCCTCTATACTCGATTCCAGTTGATTATCATAGCTGCTTTCGTTATGTTAGGGCTAAAAATGCTGAGACAGTATACAGTTATAAACTTTTTTCGTTGAGACATATGGAGATGTGACGACGTCCTTTGGCATATAACTTAACTCGACTCTCAGATGTCTTGCGCGAGGTGCATGATGATGAAGGTCATAATAAGCTGGTGTGTTAATGCATTGTTGAATACTGCACCATTTCGTGAGTAAATTCTTCGATTTCCGATCCCCTGCTTTGTGAAACAGATGTAGGTTTCTTGTTAGAAACAAGGTTTTTGCTTTCTCTTTGACGTCGATGTAAGGTGAGTGTACTTCTGGCAAGTCGTATTAATGATCCTTGCGAAATGAACCAACCAACAACCGAAATTTATACATTACATTACATCTTTATTACTCCACCATAGATACAAACCATCGGTACAATGAAATAAAGAAAATAGTACATGGCTTGCTAACTGCTTAACTACAACTAAATCTATAACTAATTTAATCTAAATCTTCTATGTCTAAATTACAATCTATTAATCTACTCTGTAGCATCCCACACATGCGCGGATCTCCATCACCACATGTAAAATGCTACCTGAACTACAATCTACACTAACGTCCTAACTAGGTATTCTACTGCCTAAAACTAATTAAAACACTGGCTGGTCGTGGTATCTCCCCTTGTAAGGAAAACTGCCCGTCCAGCCAGTGACACCACTCCCAGTCCCGCCTCGTGGGTCAAATATCAACCCCACCGACAACTAGCTGACAATGTGTTTTCTTCCCATTCTTTGCGTGGCAGATCACATGAGGTGGAAGCCAATCCATCATGTGACCCGTCACGTTCTTATCTACTGTCCAGCCTGTGGTATACGAGTCACCTTTCTTTCACATTGCCAGCACCCATCCTTGCTTCTCCTGTTTCCCCACGTGCGGACATGTAAATCTTTTTAGCCTTGGGATGGGTCAATACCACCCCACCCTTTCACCTTTTATACCTCCCGCTCCCCATCCCGTGTCTTCCAATCTGCTCTTTCTCTCTTACATCATACAATTCTTCTACATTATTTAGATCTTGTCCTCTACAATCCACACACTAATTGTTCATTTTCTTCAACTATGCCATAAATTTAATATTTACCCACCTTTCTACATTTGTTCTCTCAGCATCCCTTGTCCTTTCCACTTTCTACTTTTACAAAGTCTTTCACATCCTCCCGCACAAAATATTACCGTTAGACACTTAATCAATTCCATTACCAATATTACAAATGTTTTCTTATAATATTTACCTTGTATAAATATAACACTCATTCTGCTGACTATCATCTTGCTCAGAGCGTATCACAATTCCTCTGGGACAGATACCCTACCTCCTTTATCAAAGTCTTGCTCAATCAATCTTCCTAGTCGACTACTCTAGATACACATCCAACATTTCTCGTCCTCCCTCTACAGTTCACAACACCGACTTTACAAACATACGAATAGTTTCCTTACTTCTCTACTAATTTACACCATCTTCATACAGTTCTTCCACCTTATTTACATCTCATACTCTACAATCCACTCACTAATTGCACTTTTCCTTAAACAGCGCCATAAAGTTATTATTTATACAACCTCTTTACAGTTACTCTATCAACCTTCTTTCTCCTACCTAATTCCTCTTTACAACAAGGTTTCTTCCATTCCCACCCCTATCTAGATATTACCTACTCGTATCTTAATACATTATTTTACCAATATATACAAATCTCTTCTTATTGTATCTACATTACATTTAATATAACACATTCGTCTAAATCTTATTACCTCTTCTCTGAAGACTCCATTTTCATTCACAACACCGACCTTACAAACATACCGATAGTTTCCTTATTCTCTACTCATTTAAACCGTCTTCATACAGTTCTTCCACCTTGTTTACATCTTATATACTCTACAATCCACTCACTAATTCCACATTTCCTTAAACTTAATATTTATACAACCTCTTTACAGTTACTCTCTCAGCCTTCTTTCTCCTCCCTAATTCCTCTTTATAAGAAGATTTTCCATCCTCACCCCTACCTAGATATTACCTACTCGTCCCATAATACATTCTTTTACCAATATATACAAATCTTTTCTTATTGTATCTACAGTACATTATATATAATATGACACATTCGTCTAAATCGTACTACCTCTTCTCGGAAGACTTAATTTTCATTCACAACACCGACCTTACAAACATACCAAGAGTCTCCTTATTTCTCTAATAATTTACACCGTCTTCATACAGTTATTACACCTTGTTTACATCTTATACTCTACAATCCACTCACTAATTGCATATTTCCTTAAATCTAACATTTATACAACCTCTTTACAGTTACTCCCCCGGCCTTCTTTCTCCTACCTAATTCCTCTTTATAATAGGACTTTCCATCCTCACCCCTGTCTAGATATTACCTACTCGTCTCTTAATACATTCTTTTGCCAATATATGTAAATCTCTTCGTATTTTATCTACATTATATATAACACATTCGTCTAAATCTTAATACCTATTTCTCTGAAGACTTCATTTTCATATTCAACTCGTCATTTCGCCTATCTCCTTCTATCTTCCTCGCATCTCTCCCTGCTTCTCTCACCTGCTATCCCTTTTTCTAAACATAGCTCCAGCCCTACCTTCTCCTTCTTTCTTTCTTTCTTTCCTCTTATCCCTATCTTGTCTCTCTCCTCCTTTTATTTTCCCCTTTTCGTTCTCACCATTATACATGTTATTCCCTCAATTTCTTTAAAAATCTGGATCTAACCGCATTTAAATATTGTGCTATATTTATTCCTCTCTCCCACTCTCTACACAACCATGCTGTCATCTTATGGCTCCTTTCTACTTTTTCTATCTATTTTATTCAGCACTTTAATCCCCTCTAAGGTACTGCATTGTTTAAATATATGCAGGTCCGACCAACCCTCCCCACACAAAATACATCTATCCTTATTTTCTCGTCCTACCCACCCCATGTTTTTCGGAACTCCTATTACCCACCAACATAAACCTCTTTTATCCCTTCTGCCCTCAAATTTGGTTTTCGGGTTCGTTGTTTCCACCAATTTGTTTAATACTGATAGCGAGTATCTCTCCCTACATTCCATTATTAAACTCTGTCTTTCTATATCTGATAATCTCCCCTTTACCCTTTTCCAAGCCCATTCTTTCCTCTCTCCCCATCCCGCACACCATAACTCCCTTAACCGAAAATTTTGTAATCTTTTTTTACACTTATTCACCTAGTATTCTTCGTTCTCCATACTTTTCTGGAACCTATACGCTGTTCGTAGTAATTCCCCTCCCTTCCCTTCTTCTAATCTTATCCAATAATCACCCTCTTAGCTATTGTAATTTCCATCGAATCTTTACACACTAATCTAGCTCCCACATTTGCAGTACAGTCTGGAATGCCCATCATACTCTTGCTAAATTTCGCCATCACTTGGTTTAGTTCTTTCCTACACTCCTCCAATCCGTATACTTCTACCCCAAATAACATTTTGACTTTTACCATTTTCGGAATACCATTTTCTGAATTTTGTACTTTATACCCGGGAATTTTTCTAATACCCCGCTGCTGCAAGTGCTCCCTTCCCTTTAATTTGGCCCACCTACATTGATCTTTCCATGATCCGTTATTACTAATTATTACACATAAATACTCAATTTTTCCAGGTCTGATTTCTTCCTCCTCTACATCCAGAATTTCTTTCCTTTTCTGGCTCTCCTGTCCCTATATACCATTATCTGAGTCTTCCTTACATTTACTCAAAGTGACCATCTTCTAGTATATTCTACGACCTCTTTGCAACCCACTTGCTGTTAGTGCCAAGATCAATAGATCATCTGCAAATAGCAGGCCCGGTACCTCCCGCTTCCATATCCAAGGACATTGCCACCTCCTCCATGTCTCTCTAAAATGTTATTTATAAACAATAAAAATGATATCGGAGAAATCTTACAATCTTGTCTCACTTCACTCTTCGACTTAATACATTTACTCAACCCTCCCCCCTGTAATTTAATCATCACCAGTATTTTCCCATAAATTCCTTCTATTGCCGCCGTCATTTTCTTCGACAGCCCTATCTCCCTTAATCTAGTAAATAGCGCATACCGACGCACTGCATCAAAGGCTTTTTCTAAATCAATCGCTGCTAAATATAATCTCATCCCTGCTATCCTCACATACTTCGTAATCAAAGTATCCAAAATCCACACATTGTCTACCGTGTTCCTCCCTTTCATTAACCCATTCTGATATTCCGAAATCCTCTCATACTGCTCTGCCTATTTTAAATCCTATTGGCAAAGATCCCTGTATACTCCTTCGACAACGAGTCAAGGAGTGTTATTCCTCTATAATTATTAGGATCACTTCTCACCCCTTCATTCTTATAAATTGAACATAAAACCCCTTTTCTCCACTCACTAGGAAATTTCGCCGTTTCCAACATCCCGTTAAAAAATTTAACCATCACCTTTAACATCGGTTCATTTCCCCCACTTCCTTCCATATCCTGTTTCTAATACTGTTCACATCACCTGCTGCATTTGTTCTTGCCTTACTTAACACCCTAATCACTTCCTGGCTTGTTATCTCTTCATCTAATATCTAGATTCCTACTTCTAGTTCTCTTACGATATATCTTTTGCCCATTTCCCCATGCCAGTTTTCTCCTCCTCCCAAAAGACCTATATCCTACCCATTCATTTTCCCCTATATGTGTTTCCTTCCCCATTGGTCTCGTTCTATTTATCTTATTTATATATTCCCAAATCCTCGTAAACATCTTCTCTTTGTAATATCCGTTTACTATTTCTGCTTCCGCCTCTTTTCAGCCTTTTTCTCATTCAGTAACTTCTTGTAATCCCTTCTTAATTTACAATATACCTCCCTCTTTTCTTGTTTCCCTCCCTTCTTAAACTCCGCTAGAGCTGTCATTACAACCTCTCGTTTCCTCCTACAGTCTTCATAAACCACCCCGTGATTCTGTTACTATTTCTCCCTTCTCTTATTTTCACTTTCTTTCCCACCCTCCATACTGGGAGTTCTATTAATTTTAGAACCTTATCCATGCCATTTCCTTCCAACGCCTTTTAAATGTCTACCCTTAAAATATCCCCCTCCCTTTTAGCTCTAATCTCATTTCCGTAGTATCGTTCCAGATATACTTCCATCCCTCCTTCTTATACCTCTCCATTTTTCTTACCCTTCTCATCTCTTCATCATCCTCACCTCTTAGTTTGATCTTAATGAGCATGTGCTCTGTTGCCCCACATTCTTCCACCTCAAAACTTATCATTCTCCTTAACGCTGTCTCCGTGCTTACTCCTATATCTACTACACTCCCTCCATTCGATGTGATGTACGTCAGTTCCCCCTTACTATCTCCCTTCATCCACCCGTTTTAATATATAAATTTTCTACAGTACATAACTCTAATAACCTATTCCATAACTAGTTTTACATTTGTCTTCACTCCTTCTGTACCCTCTCACTTCGGTATCCTCTCTCCAATAATCTGGTATTCTATTGCTCACTCTTGCATTCCAACACCCATTAAAATCATTCGATCTTCCACATACAGCCACTTAATTGTGTTTATTTCTTCAAGCAGTTCCTCAAAAATAATTTATTCGCATAAACTGAATCCTTAGGATGATTATATAATAGAGCCAGACAAATTGCCTCCATTGCGTCTCTTCCCATTTTAATTCTAAACCACACTACCCCCTCTAACTCATACTGTATCCTCTCTACCCTCCCCGCTATCTCATTTTTTTAATTAAAACTGCTATCCCCCTGGGTTTCCTCCATCCTCCCCATTTTTTCTTTCCCTAACCACGTCTCCATTAAGGCAATTATCTCAAAATCCTTTATTAATTCCATAATTTCTTCCCTACGAATCCCTCAATATTCCACAGCCCTAACGTCATACCTAGTTATTTATTCTCTCTCCTCCCCTCTCTGCTTTTGTGTTTCTCCACTTCCACCCCTACTTCTTGTCACTCTTCCTTGCAAGCCTTTCCCATCTCTCTCCTCTTCCTTTTCTTTCCTCTTCTCCTCCTCCTTTCCTTCCTCCATGCCTGAGCATTTCCCCCCATAAATATATCAGTCTTACTGATCTTCCCTTATTTAGTGCCTGTCTCCTCTCCATTTTACTTTCTGTATTCCCTTTACTCGGTGAGTTGAATCATTACCCTGTCTACTGTTGTCTTCCCTCACCCCTTTCACTTCACTCTGCACCACTCGTGACATACTTGTTTCTTCACTCACCTCTGCGCTGCCCTCGCTCGCCAAGATCTCTGCATTCCTCACCATCTGTTTGCTGACATTACTATTCAGCAGTTCTCCACTCCCCGATCTTGGTGTGTTGTGGACTTCGCTCAATTCCGTAATTTCACTGTCCTCTACGTCATTGCTACATCTCCTTCGCCAATTATCCCTCTGCCGTCGGGGTCAGCTTCTGCTGATGTTGATGTTCTTTACCTAATTTCTTTAGCCGGTCCACCACCCGTAAACGATTTCAAAGAAGAAGTTAGAAATCTATCAAACATCTCCATCTCAGCGTACTAGCTTCACTTTGGGGAGTACCAGGTTCGATTTCTGGCCAGTCCGAGGATTTTAGTTGCAAATAGTTCATTCCTATGGCATGAGGACTGGGTATTTGTGTCAGTCTTTAAAAAGAACTTTTCTTGATCTGCATACAACACACCACACCACACTACAAACCACCACATCAGGATGCAATAGTAAATACTGAGCCATCCCCTAGAAGCCTCAATATATATAATATGGTTATCATATCAACGCATCGATTAATCGTATGCAAGAAGCAGGGTACGAACTCTGAAGGTCCGTTATAGCCGAGCTAGGTACAGCGAGGCATGGAATTTTCCAGAGGGTAGCTGCCAGTTTGAATTCAAAGCGAGTCGTTGCCTTGGTTACTAGGCACGCCACCCTCACTCCAACTTTCAAATTCAAGTGATTTGTGTGTGAGAGTGGTTAGATTTGATTGAAGGGAACTCCACAAGATTTCAGGATGACTAAATTCGAATTCACAGTAACGCATCTCGAGATTTACAACGATCATTTCGCCACTAATTAGTTTTCACTCCTGGATCACAATAATGTTTAGTTGAGTCCTTATTTAACAATTTTATTTGCATGAAAATTCGTTGAGAAGGCGAAAGCCAGTCAACCGTCACGCAGCCAGTGTTAGGCTAGGAAGTACCTCGTGCTACAAAGAGACAGACAGTTTATTTAAGGACCCCTGGAGGGAGAAAACTTTCAATTCTTCTGAAGTTGTTGGTGCGAGTAGCACGTAGTGCGCGGATGTGAAACTTTATTTGTGTTAACAAAAACCAATACGCCTGTGCGCGTTTATGATTATTTCTTTACTTACCCCGAGCAAGACAATTGCAGGATAATTATCATGTCCTAAATTTTATTCGCAGTTATTGATAACCACGATCTGATCACGCGAATTTTGACTGTTAATTTCAATTGATTATAGCTCGAGAGCCGCGCGTGAGATTGGTGTACATTCGAACTGAGACCGGTATCTCACAACGGCTCGTGTACGCGAGTTATTTGTGAATCGTGCGCGTCTCGTACGTATATTAGTCGCTGTAAGAACTAATGTCGATTGGGTCTGAACCTTTGACCTGATGACACGCATTTCGAACTAATACATGTGTGTAGATTGAGCCAATTAAATTACAGCCTAACGTCAGGGTCGACATTGTGTAATCCTATACATTAAGCGGCGAAGAAGCTGGTGCTATTATACTACCTTTCTACAGAATCCCAGGAATAAAGGAGACCCAATGGATGGACGTGGTATCAACGCCAGGACCTGCCAACCAACGTTATTTTTGGAGTTATGAGCAGCTAAGCAGCCTAAGACATGTGGCTGTGGACCCCGGGATGAGTGACTACTGATTGGAAAAGATGAGTACTAAAATCCAAATTAAATGGCATGAATTTAGAGTAGGCTAATACATTTAGGTAAGGGAAATTAGTCTCTATCTTGTAAAATTAAATGTCAGCTATTATGGCTGCAGTTTTTGTTTTTCACGTTACGATAAATGTTTGGCAGATGTGTGGTGTGCATGTTTGAGCCCAGGCCATTTTTACATATATTTTACTTAAAGGGAATAGAGGGTCACACCATAGGATTACATAGTCTGTTTGTTTTATTTTGCTTGTATGTATTATATGCTATTCCATGTTTTTCTTGTAGTCGTTTGGGGATGAGAGTCATTGTTATGAACACAGGTCATACGCCATCAGTGTTGGTTAATTTCACGTAATTAGCAGCATAATGTTAGTTAGATATATCTATGCATGCAATATTAATATTATTTCAGCTGTTACGGGAGTAGCTGTGGCAACCTGTCCTTCATTGAGAAAGTTTAGTCTTTTTTTTATTTAGTGAGAAGGTGAGTCAGGGATATAGCTTGGGAATGAACCCACGATGTTTGAAATGAGAGGCTTAATAGGCCAGAGAGATGAAATGAGGCCTAGTGTTTGTGTTAAGGTATGATATGCCATTATTAATTGAGGGAGCATTATGTATTTAACTGCTAATTAGTCAGCTGGTAGATGCGAAGCATGAATCCGCTGAACAGAGAATGTGAGTTGTTCATTTGTTTACCTCGAGGAAGGTTTTTTGTAACAGGCTGAAGACCTGGCTATTTGAGGACCCGTTAGTCAATGGACCGACTGGCAGAGAACATGTCTCCCCCTCTCAGTGAAAGTGAATGCTACCCCGAGACCGTCTTCCCTCGCCAGCCAAGTATTTGTGTATTTCCTTACAGCTGATATCTTAAAGATATACTTACAACTTTGTGTCTGTAAAGTCGCAATCTGACGCAGCCGACAGACAACGAGTTCAATTACCTATATATCATCATTTGTGATATATATATATATATATATATATATTTATGTGTGTTTCTTTCCACAGGTGTGATCTATTTTGTATGTTACGTATGTCTATTGTTGTGTCATGTGCTAATTTGGGTATGTCAGCTCGTCATTTGACTGTGTTGTCACTCAGTTCTGCCTGGACTGTTTTTGTGTGAGCCCGCGAGCTCATAGTCGAGTCTGTGTTAGTATATAAGTGATAATTAGGGAACTACCTTATGCAATAGTGTTTGTTTTACTGTTTGCATCCGAAGTTGGACGGATTGTAAATATTTTGTGTTAGCTATTTTACGAATGTATTAGTCCTACCGGTTCATCACAGAGACATTGTTTACGACGATGCGTGCGGGCAATAATATTGGATTTGTTGTACGCATCTGGAGTAATCAATCATTCAAATACTACGGATAAAATTTTCTTTCAGTCGTCAATTTTAGTCGTCATCTTTTTAAGTTGACAACCGTTAATATGTCAGACGCTGAATCGTCAGCGTAAAATTAATCAACTTGTAAATGTTCAAATTTTAATTACTCAGCGTAATAATGCTGACGACTAATCCTCTGTATAAATACGATGAATTGACTGTAATTTAACGGGCCGTTACCCGAGTTGGTTTTGTTTGTTTGTAATTGTAATATTTCCTTGTAAGCGATTTCGGCAGTTTATTGTATTTTAACGACTAATTTGAGGTCGATTTCTGATATTTTTTAAATATAAACTGCATTTAGCATGGCCCATTTCTATGTTTTCAGGATTAATAAATCCATTTTACCCTATACATGTTTCTCATTTCAAGGTATATGTCCATTCTTCCTGTCAATATACGCATTGTTATACGTGTAGATTAGTTTTTGATTCGCCCATATTTAACGAACAGGACCACAGCTTTACCGAACCCTGAGTCTAGTCGGCGCAAAGGACAGGAAATGGCACAATACATCCCTCCACATAGGGTTGGTAGCAGGAAAGGCATCCCGCTGTAAAACCCAGATAAATTCTCATCAAGGGCCAACTCCAATAAATTGGGAAAGGGGACAGACATGTTGTTGTTTGGGTCATCAGTTTGATGTAGCTTTCCATGCCACCCTATCCTCTGCTAACTTTTCATTTTCACGTAACTGCATCTACTCTAATCCATTTATCATATTCACACCTCGGCCTACACTTGCCCTTCTTACCGCTAACAGTTCTCTCAAAACTGAACAAGTCCTGGAAGTCTTACGACGTGTACTATCATTCTATACCTTCTTCTGGTCAAATTTTGCCAAATCGTTCTCCTCTCACCAATTTGATTCAGTATCTTACCATTCATGATTTGATCTTCTCACCAAATTTCAGAGTACAGAGTAATAAATAAGTTACAAGATTGTGAGTAACTGCAAAATGACCTCGATAATGTTGTGAGATGGACAGTAGGCAATGGTATGATGATAAACGGGGTTAAAAGTCAGGTTGTGAGTTTCACAAATAGGAAAAGTCCTCTCAGTTTTAATTACTGCGTTGATGGGGTGAACGTTCCCTTTGGGGATCATTGTAAATACCTAGGTATAAATATAAAGAAAGATCTTCACTGGGGGTAATCACATAAATATGATTGTAAATAAAGGGTACAGATCTCCGCACATTGTTACGAGAGTATTTAGGGGTTGTAGTAAGGATGTAAAGGGGAGATCATATTTGTCTCTGGTGGGACCTCAACTTGAGGATTACTTGATTCAGAAACTGGAAAAATCCAAAGAAAAGCAACTCGATTTGTTCTGGGCGATTTCCGACAAAAGAGTAGCGTTACAAAAATGTTGCAAAGTTTGGGCTGGGAAGACTTGGGAGAAAGGAGACGAGCTGCTCGACTAAGGGGTATAATCCGAGCAGTTAGTGGAGAGATGGCGTGGGAGGACATAAGTAGACGAATAAGTTTGGATGGTATCTTTAAAAGTAGGAAAGATCACAATATGAAGATAAAGTTGGAATTCAAGAGGACAAATTAGAGCAAATATTCGTTTATAGGAAGGGGAGTTAGGGATTGGAATAACTTGTTAAGGGAAATGTTCAATAAATTTCCAATTTCTTTGCAATCATTTAAGAAAAGGCTAGGAAAACAACAGATAGGGAATCTGCCACCTGGGCGACTGCCCTAAATGCAGATCAGTAGTGATTGAATGATGAAAGGTTCTATTCTTTTTCTTCCTGAGTTAGTTATTGTCCAAGTTTCACTTCCGTACAATGCCACACTCCAGATGAAAGTCTTCAAAAGCAGCTTTCTAATGCCTATATCAATATTTGGAGTGAGCAAATTTCTTTTCTTAAGAAAGGCCTTCCTTGCTTGTGCTAGTCAGCATTTTATGTCCTCCGTACTCTGCCATAATTAGTTATTCTACTATCCAAGTAGCAATAATCATCTACCAGGTGTATGCATAAGTTAGTGCCGCTTTTTGTGGTAAAGAAAACATGTAATTTTCAAGGCAAATTCATTTTTGTTCATTCAAAATATTGACCATCAGCTTCTACACACTCTGTCCATCTTTCAGGTAAGTTATGAATACTGTACCAGTAGTACCAGCAATTACTGGTACAATTAAACAAAGGTCAACAGAGAGCAAATATCCTTTTTAAAAAGGAAAACAGCAAATACTCACCGAATAGTCAAGTAACAGGCCATAAACCAGACGCAAATCAGATCGAACCAAAAGATTTGCACAGTAGAAAACATCACAAACCATGAAAGAAAAACACTGTGACTTTTTCAAAAAGAACTAAATAAATTGATTACTGTCATAAGAGAAAATTACATATGATAGTAAAGCAAAACCTCCCTTGAATTTAACAGGTGCACCTTTATAAAGATTATCAGATTAACTACTTAAAATGGTATATTGATTAATTAAATAAATTCTGAATTAAGATAACGAATTAATAAATTGGTTAATTAAATAAATCTGAATTGAAAACAAATGTATACCTAGAGTCGAGTCGAGGGACGCCCTCTAATCTGAAACAATTAATTAAAGGCAGACTTAAATCAAGATTAATTTACAAGGTAATTGGTTGTCAAAAATGTCCATGGACTAATTTTGCTGCCTGCCTGATGGGCTAAAAGCAAGTACCTTAAACATTCAAAGATTTGTTTGTATACTAATAAATTAAAAAAAACATCCTATCACCAGGAATTATTTGTACATTAGGTGAAAATATGCTAAGTGAGGCCGCGAGATTCTCCCATGAACCAGAAAACAACAGGCACGACAGGAAAACTAATTAACGTACACAGAAAGCTCATCCAAAACCGAAGGCGCTCACAAAATAGATAGACACAAAACACGTCACTAAATGACCCCAAAAATTCACCACGCATCGAAATGCAAGAACAAAATAGCACCAAGGGTGGTAATACGCCCACCAAAAATTAGAATTCGATCATTAATTATCATAACAAGCAGCACTAATTATTACAGAGCGTGCACACATGAAATCAAATCAGCATGAAGAACAATGCAGCTCAAACCATCAGAGAGAACTCCCACATTCAAATCATAAATCAATTAAGGTGAAGAATCAAGAGCCAACAGCTCCCAACTTGAAGACACGCACAGCACAAAATTTATTAATTCTCAAAACACCGTCAATTCTATTTATTCATCCAAAACAATAGTTCCCATGGGCACCACAAGTGAACTATGTAGTGCAAGTGGAAAGCGCTTTTTAAGTCTTTATTTGTGAAGTACAATATAATGTTTTATTTATTATGACCTAACCTGTGTTGTTATTTGTAAAGCATGATATAACGTAATGACCTAACCTGTACTGTGTAAGATTGGTCACATGTGCATTTGTAAATAGTAGAATTCTGTTCTATATTTCCTGGAAGGATCCAGAAAGTTACATGAATTATGGAACAGGGTGTGTTGTTTTGTGGGTAATGTATTCTAGAAAATATTTCTGACTGTTCTGGAAATACCACATTCGCGATCAGGCGTATTCTAGAATGTTAGTCAAAGTTCGCGACCGAAAGTAAGTCTGTGATTGGTGAGTCTAGGTGGCGATAGGGAACTCGTGCACGCTGATTGGCTGCTCCAAGGCCGGAATTTCCTATACATAGAGAGCGAGGTAGTGTTCGAATTCATTCGGTACTCTGGATTCTGTCGGTCTTGGTCTATCTGTCTGTCTGTGAGCAGCCTATCTGGTCGACGTCGCCCGGTTTCCGGGATAGCACTCTCCTCGGGTAAGCACTCTTGAATTCCGTTCCTGCTAAAATTTCCGTAATGTTCCGATTTGCTTTTCATACAGGAGTTTGCCCTAACCTCGCCTAGATTCGCCAAATTAGTTACTTATGACGCCTTAGTTTTTCAGCTGGGCTTATCTAAGCCATGTCCACGCCTTTGGTAGGTTCCCAGCCCTTTTCATCTTCCCGGTTTGTTGTCCACTAGTTGGCCCTACTGATAGTTACGTACATGTTTTCGTTGGAGATCCGCGTAATGCCAGCTACTGTTCTTCCGAGTGTGTAGTGATTTCTGATATTGTGTAGTTTGCTCTTACCTTCCCCTTTTAACTGTGTTTGTGCCTTGTTTTGTGTTACCACTGTAGTAGAGGTAACATATGGTAGCAGAGGCAAGCGCTAGATTGCGGAGGAAGAAAAGTGAACCGTGATCATACCTAACCTATAACCTCGTAAGAGTTGTGGTTCGTATACCGTTTGAAATCTCGTTTCAACCTGTCAGGATGGCTCGTGCTATTCCTTTCCATTTGAGAAAGGAAGAACTGATTTACGAGCTAAAAATTCGCAAAATTAGTTCAACAGGCAATGTCAGAGATGATACTAACCTGTAGAAAAAGTCGCTTAACCTACCTATAACCATAACTGACTAAACTACAGACGAGTTGCGTGAGTCTTTGACCGTGATTAAAGATAAGTTACTTGAATTTAACGCCATTCTTGTGTCATTTGGTGCTTCTAAGCCCTCGCATGGCCAATTAGCCCGGGTTAAGGGGAAGTTATTACATTATTTAGACAGAATAAGGATTTTTTGTCTCTCGAATTGCCGGAAGTTGAGCGGCAGAAATGTCAAGCCTTACTAGAACAGTTTTCCACACTTTTCAACAGAATCAGTGGTTTGCTTGAAGGCAATAAGTTAAATAACACCGATTATCAGATTCAAGTGTCGATCCCATCTGGAATGAGTGAGAGTGTTAATTGTGGTGAGGCATCTGTTGCTGCTGAAGTGTGCGATCTGACACCTAGTGCTGGTGTTAGGCCTATTCAGGAGTCTGAGGTGACTAATGATGCCCTGGGATCTTCTGTTTCATTGTCTGGAACTAGGACACCTGTACGTCATTCTAATGATACATCTCTTTCGCATGTTGGCACCCTTACAAGTTTTCCTGTGGTTCCTGCTAATTCTGTTGTAGCTCAGGGTTTGCCCTCTGTTCCTAATCAACCCGGTTCTGATTCAATGGTGCAAAACCACCCCCCTGCCTTAGGGCCACCGGTATCAAGTTCCATAACCTCTACACAACCGGTTAATGCCCAAATGGTCTCTCAGCTTAGTGAGAATCTTCCTCAAATGAGGTTGTCTGAGCCCGTAACGTTGCAGGCTAACGTTAGTCCTAACCTATCCTGTACTCCGTCCTTTTCACAAGGGCACCCGAATCAAAGGCACGAGGCCTCACTAAAACCTCTGGACTATTCTAAGCCTTCCCAAGCACCCCCTACACCTGTCTTTCCCCAGATTTTCTCCAATCTGCCTCACCCGTTGACCACTGTGTTTAAGGGTGTCTCTAAATTTTCAGCTAACTCCGTTGATGAAGTTATTTCCTTCCTTCGTTTTCTAACCGAGTACAAGAATCAGTCAATAGTGTATAGTCTCAGTAACGACAACGTATTCCAAATTCTATACCCGCATGTCTCTGGAGCTCTTTCTGCGCACATTGTCAGGGCCATTGCTGAAAGATGGTCAGTAGATCAATTTCATGCCCATGTACTTGAATATTTCATTCCTGCTCGTGCCTTGTCGGCATTAGTGCAGAAGCACTATTTTAGAGTACAACATCTTATTATCTGAATATGTTCAAGACATTAAGCTCCAAGCTAAGATTTTCCGGCTCCACTATTCTGAGGCTCAGATGGTTGCCAACATAATTGAAGGTCTCGCCCCGAACTATAGATCATATCTGGCCCTTTCACCCCGACCAGCAACGTTCGCCCAGTTGGGAGGAATTACAGTGTCCGCCGAAGGCATTCGATATGCAGACCAGCTACGCCTTGCATTAGCCCCACCTCCTATAACCATACCCCCTCCTCAGGATTCTAAGACCACTCCGTCACCTGCTTCCAACTCGTGTAATCCTCGTTCGTGCTTCAATTGTGGCTCCACGGCTCATCTCAAGCGGGATTGTTCTAAGGCTGGGACATTAGGCAATGCGAAACCTGCAATGGGTAGAGGCTTTTCCACCTATTCTTCTTGCCGTAACTGTGGATCAACTAGGCATTTCTCTAGGCAGTGCCCACGTAACATTTCTGGCTCTGGGCCCCCATGCCATAGTAGTGCTAGATGACTAACCGCCAGTTCTGATGTTAAATCCCAAAACATGGCTTCTTGTCTTGTCGATCATGACTGCACCTTGGTTGATTTATTTAATTCTGAGGCTAATGAATATTCCCAGTCTGACTTTGGTGTGCATTTCTTGCAATCTTGTAGGATTTCTTCCATACCTTCTTGTAAACCACCATATTTATGTATAGAGGTAAATAATGAACCTGTCTGTGCGTTACTAGTCTCTGGGAGTAGTGTCAGCTTGATGAGTGAGACCTGGTACGACTCTATGAAAACTGTTTGCAAGTTACCTACATTACAACCAGTGCCCTTAACCTGCCATACTGCTAATTCCAATTCATTGAATATTGTAAGATCACTAGAGGTCAAGTTTAGAGTCCATGATTTCACCTGGAAAATGCCAGTACTAGTGGCAAAATATTTATCCTGCCAATTCATATTGTGTGCAAATTTTGTTGCTAAAACAGGCATGATTTTGGACCTCCAGTTCAACAGATTCCATTTTAAATTTTGTGCAAGAACCTTTGAGCTGTGTGATCGCTCCCCTATTCTGCCTAGTCACGTTAACGCTGTTCCTGAAGATTCTGATGGACCCAAGGCTTTTGATTTTAATCACTTACCCGAAGAGTAGGCCAATCAACTTAGGAAACCCTGTGATAAGTTCCCTGATGTCTTCACCGATAGGTTAGGCGTCACCAATGTATTAGAATACAAAACTGAGGTTACAGACAACATACCTCTTCGCTCTCCTCCGTACCGGTTGTCACCTCCCAAAATGTAAGCCCTGAAGGCTATCATTGATCAAATGCTCGCTGATGGAGTGATACGGCCTTCCAAGTCAGCCTATTCTTCTCCATTGTTTCTGGTTCCCAAACCGCAAGGTGATTATCGGCCTGTAGACGACTGTCGGATGTTGAACCGTAAGGTAGTCCTCCAATCTGTCCCACTTCCTGATTTGTACTCTTGTTTTCCCTTGTTCGCTAATACAAAAATTTTCACCACTTTCGACCTAAATTAGGCTTATCACCAGATACCCCTTGCCGAAGGATCCAAGCATCTCACTGCATTTGCAACCGATTGGAACCTATATGAATTCGAACGCGCCCCTTTTGGGCTGGCAACTGGAGCGGCCGTCCTTACACGGTTACTAGATTATGTCTTATCGGACATTAAGTTCAAGTTCGATTATAATTACCTTGATGATCTGGTAATTTTTAGCGAAACCTTCGAGGAACACCTACTCCATCTCAACGAAGTGCTGGAAAGACTGCGTAAAGCAGGTCTAACCCTGAAGGCATCCAAGGTTTCCTTCGCACAACCCCAGATGTCCTTTTTAGGACATATTGTGTCGGGGAGGGGTGTCTCAATCGATCAGTCTCGTACTGCCGCCATCCAGAATTTTTCCCCTCCAAAGGACGTCAAGGCTGTAGCCAGATTCATTGGAATGGTGAATTTCTTTCGCAAATTCATTCCTAATTTTGCTGAACGTGCAGCTCCATTAAATGAGTTGAGAAGAAAGGATGCCAAATTTGTGTGGGGTGAAGCCCAACGTGAAGCCTTCATGGACTTGAAAGCTGCCTTATGTAACGCTCCTGTACTGGCTATGCCAGACTTTTCTAAACGCTTCATCCTTCAGACTGACGCCTCTTCCTCAGGCATATCCGGAGTTCTTCTACAGGAATTTCAAGAAGGGCGTCGTCCTATTTCTTATGCTTCCCGTGCCCTGAATCCTGCTGAGGGCAATTATTCCATTTATGAGTTGGAAGCCCTGGCTGTTGTCTTCTCCTTAGAACGCTTCAGAATGTACCTGGAACATCTTCCCTTCGATCTGGAACCTGACAATCAGGCGTTGAGTTGGGTACTGGCCAAGCCGCGAAAGACCGGTCGTCTAGCACGTTGGGCAGTGCGCATCTCTACCTTCCAATTTGAAGCCCGCCACATTCGTGGCACGGAAAACTTTGTGGCTGATGGCCTCAGTAGGATGTTCCATCCAGACAGCTCTGACCCTCAATCCGAGCCAGTAGACTCATCTCCCGAACAAGTATCAGCATTTGTCAATGTAGTTCTCACTGACCCTCCCTTCCTCTTCAAGGATATTGCCAAACATCAAGAGGACGATGCTGAGTTAAAAGCCATTGTCGACAGGATTAAATTCCGGTGAGCATGTTTCTGCCCTATATTCTGAAGAATGGTGCCTTATGTTGTACTGCTCGTGGTCGCAGACACTCCAAAATCGAAGTCTCAACTAACCTGGTCCCGGCTCTCTTCAAATACTTTCATGAATCCCCAGTGGGCGGTTATCTGGGCGTTTTCAAAACAAGAGAAAAAATCCGTAACCATTTCATTTGGAAATCCATGGATAATGAGATCCGTGCCCTTGTCAAGTCCTGTAAGATTTGCAACATCAGTAAACCTGCCCCGAATACTCGTCTAGGTCTCTTGTCTTCTGAGCAAGCTTCTCGCCCCATGGAAAAACTGTTCATAGACTATATTGGGCCTTTCCCGAGATCTCGGAATGGTCATCGTTTCATACTCGTGTGTGTTGACGCCTTTTCGCATTTTACGTGGCTTCCCCACTCGGATGGCTAACGCCAACACCACCATCTCGTGCTTGAAACAGATATTCGCCTCGTTTGGACCCTGTCAATTCTTGGTAAGTGATAACGCGAGAGCCTTTACTTCTGCCTAGTTCCGGAATTTCTGTTTTGATCTATCCATTGCTAATGTAAACACTACCCCTTATTACCCGAAGCCAAATTATGTTGAGAGAGTGAATCGTAACCTGCGATCTGCCCTCATCGCTTATCACTCCTCAGACCACTCCAAGTGGGATTCCTCACTGAACAGGTTGTCATTTGCATTTAATACTGCTGTCCATGAAAGCCACAAGCAAACCCCTGCTTCGTTGATGTTGGCTTTTACCCGAAATTCTCCTCTATCTAACCTATGGTCAATTAATGATCTTCTGCCCGACGATGCCAGCCCAGAAAAGATCCGAGCTAATTGGCACCGTGCACGAAAGAACTTGAAGGTTTATTACGCTAAGGTCCAGCGTAATTACAACCACGGGCGAAGGCCGCACGAGCTCTCTGTGGGTGACCAGGTGTTTATTAAAACACATCCGGTCAGTAGTGCTGCGGACCATGTTATCAGTAAGTTGGCCCCCAGATTTCGAGGTCCCTGCACCATCTTAAAGTTCCTTACCCCGGTGACATTACACTAGCCTGCAAAATAAAACTTTTTTGTGCGGAAAAAACGAAACTAGGTGGGTTTTATGAATTTCTTAACGCAGAATTCGAGAAAAAATATTAGTTTTGGTGAATCACGTCTGGTTTCGTGGCAATTTTACAAAATATTATTTTGTTCTTACGTAAAATTGTTGATACTTAGTATTGATTAAATTTGATGTATTAGTGTAAATTTCAGCTTGCAAAACGTAATCATATTTTTCATGCATTGAATACACATAAATGCTGCTTTGTAAGCAAGTAGATAGTATGTATTATATTTTTAATGTATATTGAAATTCGTGAAACTGAAGCATAAAGCGCCGATTTAGTTTCGACTGTACAGTTGCTTTTAAATTAATATAACCGTACCTTGGATAAAAAGTACATGGTTAAACATACATAGTTTTGTTACATTATGTGCTGTTTAGATTCACACTTCCGTCTTTTCCCGTTTTCCATGGAATTTCCGGGTTTTTGAAGTTCTTGAATGATCTCTAGAAAGGTCGTCTCGTGCAGTCGACCAACAGTAATCGGCCATTATATTCACATTCAAACGTCCCTGATAGCGTCGTTCTGCATCTTTGAGAACCTGGTGAAACCTTTCACCTTGTTCTTCACTGACAGCTCCTAAATTTAGAGGGAAATAATCCAGATGCGAAGCTAAGGAATGAAGCTTAAGGCTCATATTACAACCGAGTTCCTTAAACTTTACCAACATTTTCCTTACAATTTCTTTGTATTGAGGGTCCTTAATGTGGCCAAGGAATTTAGTTACTACATCTTTGAATGCGTTCCATGCCTCTTTTTTCAGTTTTGGTCATCGTGTCTGTGAAAATTTTATCCTTCATCTGTTTACGAAATGTGGTCCATCAAATACGCCTTCTTTGATTTTTGCATCTAATAATGAGGGAAATTTAGTGGATAAATATTGGAAGCATAGGCTACTTTTATCTAATGCCTCGACATACAGTTTCATCAATCGAAATTTGATGTGCAAGGGTGAAAGTAGAATTTTTTTCACGGTCAATAAGACTTACATTCAAGACATTTTTGGATTATGGTTGTAGTTGTTTCCTTTCTGTCCAATTCACTGTATCCCAATGTTTATCCCGTGCCCTGCTATCCCATTCGCATAGGAAACAAGGGACATTTTGTATAGCCTTTTTGTTGTCCCAGCAACAATATAATGATCTTCAAATCAGCGCAAATTTGCCACCCATGCTCATGATATTTAATTTTTTCAAGCACCAACTTTGTGGTCTCGTATGTTTCAGACATTTTTGTGGAGTATGCAAGTGGACGGATGCCAGAACATTTGTATTATGAAGCAGAACAGCCTTTAAACTCATTTTGGAATAAAAACACGCCAGTTACTAGGACATACTCTTTCTCTCCCAATCGACGTAGAAGATTTGAAACATCCGTACAAAATACAAGTTCATCTTCTTGAGTATAATACTTTCGGACTGTTATCTTTGAAAAGAAACTGCTTTATCAGTCCATCATAAACATTGCACAAGGGCTTAGGCTTTTAACACGTCTGATTATTCAAGTGGTGTAAGATGAAAGGCAAACTCTCAACTGTCTTATCTTCAATCCTACATAACTCGCGGTATATTGCGTATCTGGAGGAGTTTGTTATGAATTTACCAGGAAATCCCCAACTACAAAATGAAAATTTAGACAGCAAAAAACCTATAATAAAATGCAAACAATAACAAATCAAATCACATAATTGTATTCTAAAAAAAGGTTGCGCGAGAACATCTCTCAACATTACATCTTACGAATTCATGCAGATACTAAAACACCGAATTGCGTCAAAACTAGACGTGATAGGAAAGAAATAGCATAATTTTCGGAATCAGGGCAGCGATTTCCATATGAATTACATATTTTCTATTTTACCGCAAAATCATATTGGCTAGTTATTGGTGAGCAATCCCGCAAGGAAAGGGATCAGCAGGGTACATCTCTCCCAGATCAAGGTACTTTAAGTCTGGTAGGGAAAGGGTAAATACCATTGTTGGTAACCTTGTAGATTTAGTTGTAAACTATTTATAAGGTTTTAGTTATAAGATAATAATAAGTTTTATTGTAAATTAGTTGTAAGTTATTGTGTAAGTGAATACTTTAGGTATCCTCTAGTGTAATTGATTTAGTATTATAAGTTAGGTACGTTTTAGTTTAGGGTCACTCCTTGGGATTTTCCCCTTACTGTCAGGTTTAGGGCACCCGCCTGTAGTTTCTTTTTACGCCCACCATAATCTTGTCACGTGAATTGTAGATAGCAGTGCTTACCCCTGGGCTAGTGCCCTAATATCCCTGGTGTGCGAGGGGGAGTCCCTACTGCATATTTATTAAGCCACCCATCGGGTGACTCTACGCGAGATCTTGAGCCCAGCAGCATATTTTTACCCCAAAGTATTCCCCTGTCTGCTGCGGTTTGTGTATGTTACAGCGGCTGCAGTGACCAGCTTCTTCGGACAGCAACCTGAAGTGCCAAATTGGGAGGCACAGTGTGTGCCTTGCGCGTTATCATCCGGCACCACTATCCTGCGGCGAACATCCTATTGGTGGCAGGCGGACTGGACGGTGTCTCACTCCTGCTTATTTGGTGCAAGAGACCACTGAACTGCATCTCACCTAGGTGTCGGGTTTGGACTGACATTGAATGGAGGCTGGCAGCAAACGGCCGTGTCGGCAGCCGCATCATCAGCAAGAACCTGTGGCCTAGCTGTGCTGTGACTGGTGTGGGAAAGTAGTGCAAAATACTTAGTCCATGACTCGCCTAATAGGAGGCTTTGAACGCTGTTTAGCAAGAAGTGAGAAGCTCTGTATTTCTAACATTTGGCAGAAAGAATGGTGTACGTGATTTGGTGGACAGAGCACAAATTGGATAATCATCTGACTATCCGTGTCGATTTTTTGATATTTGTTGCAGAGGTGGATCTATATTATTTTTGAAAATTATGTGACTGTTTGTGTTGTTGTTATCAGAAAGTCTACTTCAAGAAATCGTGTGTTTTAGAGTGAGGTATCTTTACTATCTGTACTGTGTGAGAACGTTTTATCGCTTGCTCCCCAGTGAGGTTATATTAATGGTCGAGCATGGCTCGAATTTCCGGGGGAGGAAGATGTCACAAGTGAACTATGTAGTGCAAGTGGAAAGCGTTTTTTAAGACTTTATTTGTGAAGTACAATATGATGTTTTATTTATTATGACCTAACCTGTACTGTTATTTGTAAAGCATGATATAACGTAATGACCTAAACTGTACTGTGTAAGATTGGTCACATGTGCATTTGTAAATAGTAGAATTCTGTTCTATATTTCCTGGAAGAATCCAGAAAGTTACATGAATTATGGAACAGGGTGTGTTGTTTTGTGGGTAATGTATTCTAGAAAATATTTCTGACTGTTCTGGAAATACCACATTCGCGATCAGGCGTATTCTAGAATGTTTGTCAAAGTTCGCGACCGAAAGTTAGGTTGTGATTGGTGAGTCTAGGTGGCTATAGGGAACTCGTGCACGCTGATTGGCTGCTCCAAGGCCGGAATTTCCTATACATAGAGAGCGAGGTAGTGTTCGAATTCATTCGGTACTCTGGATTCTGTCGGTCTTGGTCTATCTATCTGTCTGTGAGCAGCCTATGTGGCTGACGTCGCCCGGTTTCCGGAATGGCACTCTCCTCGGGTAAGCACACTCGAATTCCGTTCCTGCTAAAATTTCCGTAATGTTCCGATTTGCTTTTCATACAGGATTTTGCCCTAACCTCGCCTATATTCGCCAAGTTAGTTACTTATGACACCTTAGTTTTTCAGCTGGGCTTACCTGTTCGTTTCCAAGGCATTCCCATTTCTTGTTTCACCTAGATATGTAGGTTGTAGTTTAATATTATTTCCCTTGGGGTTTGCCTCTGGTAGTTCTGTAACATTAAAGTATGAAGGCTTTCACGGCCGGTGTCAATATAATAAAATTCTTCCGGGCTGTTATGCCGTGGTCCACTCCTCTCGCTTCTCCCAGACGTTTCGACTACTGCTGCGGTAGTCATCTTCTGTGGCGTCGTGTAGATACGCTCTCCTGAATCCCGCTGGCGACTGCAAAAGTTGTTTGGGAAGCAGCTGTATTTATATGTAAGTGTGTGGCCTCCAATTGGTTCGCGCTGTGCAAACCGACATCTGATTGACTATCTGAAAGCACGACCTCCGATTGGGTCGCCCCGAGCAGCTTGACGTTTGGTTGGCTATTTGAACACACGACCTCTGATCGGTTCGCGCCGGGCATGGATTCTGACTGGGTCGCTCCGAGAAGTCTGTCGTCTGATTGGATCTCGGAGTGCACGACCTCCGATTGCGTCGTGCCGAGCAATGGATCCTCTGGTTGGTTGACTGTAATGTCCCTGATCTTAGTAAACTTCGGCCTACGTTATATAAAGGGGTGTACCAGGCCTTGCTGAGTTTCAGTCCTTCCTCCTTTCTATTAAAGTTATCTGGATGTTTATGTATTTCGATTGCTTCCCTGTATAGACGGGCGTGAAAGTGGGATGTTGTGGCCAGTATGTCAGTATCCTCGTAACGGATCTCATGATTTCCGTCAAGCAGTGCATGCTCCGCTACTGCTGATTTGTCGTATTGTCCCAAGCGACAATTCCTTTTGTGCTCCGTCAGGCGAGTATTGACACTTCTGCCAGTCGTGCCAATATAAACAGCTCCACAGCTGCAAGGTATCCTATAGACCCCAGTAGATGTTAAAGGGTCACGTGGATCTTTGGCAGAACGTAACATGTTCCGTAGCTGTTGGGTCGGCTGAAAAATGGTTTTAACTTCGTGACGTTCAAGGAGCCTTCCAATACGATCCGTGACGTCCCGTATATACGGCAAATAAGCGATACCTTTCTTCCTGGGTTCTTCTCGCTTACTATTCGCTGGCTGTCTTCTGGGATGGAGTGCACTCCTGACCTCTTGTACCGTGTAGCCATTGGTTTGTAAGGCTAGATCAAAATGCCGTAGTTCCTTCTCGATGTACTCTGGTTCACAGACACGAAGGGCGCGATCCACCAAAGTCTTCATCATGGCGCGCTTCTGCCCAGGATGGTGATTCGAATTTTTGTTTAAATATCGGTCTGTGTGTGTTGGTTTTCGGTATACTTGATGCCCTAAGGATCCATCATTCTTCCTCTTCACCAGCACGTCCAGGAAAGCTAATTCTCCATCCTTTTCCTTCTCCACAGTGAATTGTATACGAGGATGAATACTGTTCAGATGTGTAAGAAAACCGTCAAGTGCCTCCTCTCCATGTCCCCATATTACAAAAGTGTCATCAACAAAGCGGAACCAACAGCTGGGTTTATTTACAGCAGTCTGCAGGGCTTCCTCTTCAAAGAACTCCATATAAAAATTAGCAATAACAGGGCTAAGTGGGCTTCCCATGGCAACACCGTCTGTCTGTTCATAAAATTCATGTTTCCATTGGAAAAATGTCGTCGTAAGTACATGTTCAAATAAAACAATTGTCTCCTCTGCAAAGAGATGTTGAATATGTTCAAGAGTATCCTTGATTGGTACCATAGTGAACAGCGAGACGACGTCAAAACTAACAAGTATATCCCCCGGTTGTACTCGCAAGTGTCGCAATCTGTTTATGAAATGGGCCGAGTCTTTGATGTGTGAGTCCTTAGTTCCTACGTAAGGTTTCAGTAAATTGCTTAAATATTTTGCGACTTCATAAGTTGGAGAGCCAATGGTACTAACGATGGGACGAAGAGGGACGTCTGGCTTATGGACCTTAGGAAGACCATATAGTCTTGGACACAAGGCTTCTGATTTCTTCAGCTTCTTCTGTTCTTCTGCTGAAATAGAAGATTTCTTAATCAGAGTATTGGTCTTGCGCAGGATACTCATAGTCGGGTCACGGGGAAGTTTTTTGTAGATCGATGGATCAAGAAGTTCTTTGATCTTATGTTCATAATCCATGGTGTTCAAGATAACAGTAGCATTACCTTTGTCAGCTGCTAATATGATAATACTTTCGTCGGCTTTTAAATCCTTTAGAGCAAGCCCCTCCTTCTTGCTAAGATTACGTTTTGGTAACTTGGCCTTGCAGAGTATCTTGGAACAGTCGTGACGTATTTCCTCGGAAACCTCTGGCGGCAACTGACGTATTCCTGATTCTATGTTGGAAATAATATCTTCTATTGGGATGGTCGCCGGTGTAACAGCAAAATTGCGTCCTTTTGCAAGAACAGGAGTTTCATCTTCTGTTAAAGAACGGTTAGATAAATTAACGACTGTCCGAGCAGTGTCCACTCTGTCGATCGGATCCCTCGTCCTCATATTGCCACTTACGCGTTCGTACTTTTTCTTCTGCCGTAGCGTATCCTTCTTCTCCTGATGTTCCATGGTGTTGTAAGTAATCCTGTCAATTCGGTCCCAGTCACTCCAGTGCATCGAGTTGCCTGTCGTCAAATGTAGTGATAAAAGCCGTTCATCATTGAGGGCCAGTTCTTTACGAGTAAAATGAATACGTTCCCTAAGAAGGGCTTGTTCAGTCTTGTTATATAGTTATATAGTTCTGTAACACTTGAGGTACGCTAGATTGTAGAGAATCTGTTTCGCTTCACTGTAAATTGCATTGTACAACTGCATTGGTAACTAGATGTATAGTTGATTTGAAAATTGAATTTACACTGCTACGAAAGTATTATCAAAGAACCTCTAAGCTATGTATATCACTGAACTTATAGCTCGTAACTTGGAATTGTATTCGAAATGTATTTGTAAAATTATTTTGTAAATAATATTTTTCAATTCTAAGGATCACGGCGATTTATTTCAGAATCCGCAATCTAAGCCATGTCCATGCCTTTGGTAGGATCCCAGCCCTTTTCATCTTCCCGGTTTGTTGTCCACTAGTTGGCCCTGCTGATAGTTACGTACATGTTTTTGCTGGAGATCCGCGTAATGCCAGCTACTGTTCTTCCGAGTTTGTAGTGATTTCTGATATTGTGTAGTTTGTTCTTACCTTCCCCTTTTAACTGTATTTGTGCCTTGTTTTGTGTTACCACTGTAGTAGAGGTAACACAATTAAGGTGAAGAATTAAGAGCCAACAGCTCCCAACTTGAAGACACGCTCAGCACAAAATTTATTAATTCTCAAAACACCGTCAATTCTATTTATTCATCCAAAACAACAGTTCTCATGGGCGACGGTTGCCACGGAGACAACAACAAGAGTGAGCGTTACCGAAGCATAAAAGAAAAATTTACATTAAGAAAAGGAAGTCAGAAAAGATAAAAATTTTAAGAAATAAATAAATTCCGATCCACGGAGATAATCTCGCGATCCCAGGGGCCGATGACCTTCGATGTTAGGCCCCTTTAAACAACAAGCATCATCAATCTCGCGATCTCGATACTTTTTATGGATGACTTTATATTATTAAATATTTCACTCCTAACTTCTTTAACATAATCCAAAACAGAAATATCCTTTAGCACCAAGAGACATCGTGCCGAAATGTTTTCTTCCACTCATAATAGGTTGAAACCGTGCAGTCAATAATCCGAATTCCAACACATGTTACAAAATTTTAAAGTTTATCAGAACAGAAGAACCATCAATTTGGTATTTTTCACTGCAAGCAACCGCTAAATTGTCCCAGACGAATTCATCCAGCTCCAGGAGCTAAGAAAAATAACAATAATCTTGAAAGCAACTTACGTGTTCCATAATCCATGGGCAGGAGTTAAAGTTTGGCGTCGGCTGGGAACACCAAATACTTACAATTACGTAGAGATAAAATTAGGTAGAATAAGCAGCGGACGTTTACTCCAGGTAAGAAAATAATAAGCAAACAGGTCTGGACTTTAGCCCTGATCTACATGTTATCCAGGCATGCTGAGGTAGGTAGATGCTCTTACAAGGAGCCACCACATAAAGCTTCCAACCATCATGGTGCTCGACATTTAACCAACATCACGCTACAAAAGCGATATTCACCAGAATAATGTAGGACGGCGAGTGGGTCAAACATGAGACTCGCTCTCAGGCTGGCCCGACGGCAGACCAGTAGATAACAGGAAATAATAGTGAAACACATCGTATTTAAACGATGGAAAGTTACTCCGCTGACGGAGAAGATGCAATTACAATAGGTGACATAAGTTACACAGGAAATAAAATTAAAAGCGAGTTAGAATAAAATTCCAAAGTGATACAAATTTCAATGGCGAGTCACCCAGGCCAAATAAGTGGTGGAGGGAGGCTTAAAAACGAGTCCCCACTGGGACAAATACCATGTCAGAAAAACTGCTTGTCTTTTGCGGTAAACCATTCGTCGAGCCATTTTCCAACTTCCTCGAAATTGATGAAGTTTTGCTCTGCAAGCATGTGTCTCATTGATGCGAAGACGTGATTGTCAGATGGCGCCAGACTGGGAAAGTACGGAGGGTGCGAAAGGATGTCCCATCCAAGCGATTTAAAGGTGTCTTTCACTGGTTTTGCTGTGTGAGACGGCATATTGTCATGTAAAATTATCACTTTGCCATGTCTTCTGACTCATTCCAGTCATCTTTCGATCAATGCATGATTTAAATGAATCATTTGTTGGCAATAGCGTTGTGCATTGACGGTTTTGCAGGATTGAAGATTTCATAACACACAATACCGCTCTGTTACCACCAGACACACAGCATGATTTTCTTGCCGAATTGATTTGGCCTTGGTGTTAAGGACCGGCTTTGCCAGGTGACAGCCACGATTTTCTCCGCTTCTGGTTTTCAAAATAAATCCACTTTTCGTCACCTGTCACAATTCGGTACAGAAATGATTTTCTTTCGTGGCGTTGAAGCAGTATTTCACAAGCGACTTTGCGATATACCATTTGACATTCATTTAAATCCTGTGGGACCCATTTACCAAGTTTACAGATCTTCCCCATTGCTCCTAAACATCTGCTGATTGTTTCTTGTGACACATTTAATGCTTGTGCCAATTAGGTCATCATCCAGTAACACTTGCAATTGCTTGTCTTCGCACCTTTGTGGTCTACCAGAGCGCGCATTACCTTTCACATTGAAATCACCACGTTTAAATTGTCGAAACCATGTCTCGCATGTTCTAATCGATGGAGCGTGTTCACCATATGTTTCTACCAGCAAACGATGACCTTCCACAGCCTTTTCCTTTTTATTAAATATGAAAAGCAATGAGTGCCGCAAGTGTTCTTTTTCAGGTACAGACATTGACATGATCTCTGAACAATACAACACAGATGCTAGAGTTTGGCGGACTCAACTTTTGTGTGTTAGTAGGTTAATGTCAGACGAACAAACTGACGTACGTGTGAAATTTATGTGCTGCGTACTGTTCGCTGGCGCCATCTCTTATTGAAACCAGAAAAGACTCATGCATACACCTGGTACTTCCTTTAAGATTTAATTTCGTATTCTAATATATCCTGCATCACCTGATTTCCTCCGATGCACTCCATTACTTTCGTTTGGGATTTATTTATTTTCATCTTGCCTCCAAGATTGTGGCCATTCTATTCAGCAATTTTTCTAGATCATCTGCAGACTCAGATAAAATAACAGTATCATTGGCAAATCTCAGTTTTGATTTCCTCCCGAATTACTCTTTGATTACTTTTACCGCCTGTTCTACATAAACAGCAATAAGGAGAGGGGGCAGACTGCAGCCCTGTCTCACTCCTTTCTGCATTGCTGCTTCTTTTTCACAGCCCTCGATTCTTATCACTGAAGACTGATTTTTGTACAGACTGTAGATAATTTATCTGTATACAATCCTGATCTTCTTCAGAATCGAATGCCTTTTCTATATCCATGAATGGCATGCATGCATGACCCTCTAAGATTAGAGGTAAAATTAGGATTGCTACATTTTTTGTTTACAAATTTGCTTTGCGTCGCACCAATAGAGATAGGTCACATGTTTGACAATGGGATAGTAGTGGGAAGGAAGCGACCATGGCCTTAATTAACGTATAGCCCCAGCATTTACCTGGTGTGAAAACCGCAGAAAACCACCTACAGGGCTGCCGACAGTGGGGCTCGAACCCACTATCTCCCGGATGCAAGCTCATAGCTATGCGCCCCTATCCGCATGACCAACTCACCCAGTCACATGTTCTTACATTTCTTCTAAAGCCAAAGTAATCTTCATCTAAATCACTTTCAACTTATCTTTCCATTCTTCTGTAAATAATAATCACCATCATCATCGTTGATCATTTCCAGTTGCCCGGGTGTAGTGTACAAGACCCCTCCATTTTTGTCCATCAATAAATAATAATAATGTCATTTGCTTTACGTCCCACTAACTACATTTTTATGGTGTTCGAAGACGCCCAGGCACCGGAATTTAGTTCCCGCGGGAGTTATTTTACTGTACGTGCCAGCAAATCTACCGACACGAAGCTGACGTGTTTGAGCACCTTCAAATACCACCGGACTGAGCCAGGATCGAACCTGCCAAGTTGGGGTCAGAAGACCAGCGCCTCAAATATCTGAGCCAGCTGTCCATAAGTAATATGTGTAAAAAGTTTGCAACCATGATGCTGAACTAATGGTGTGGTAGTTTTCACACTTGTCAGCACCTGTTTTCTTTGAATAGATATGATACCATTCTGTCTAAAATTGGATGGTACTTCTGCTGTATCATACATCTATCACACTAAGTGGAATAACCTCCTTTTGCTGGTTTCTACTAAGGCAGTCAGTAATTCTAAGGTGCCTTGTACCTATTTATATCTCTCAAGGTCTGTTGAATTCTGACCTCATAATTGGGTCACCCATTTTATCAGTATCAACACCCTATTCTCGTTCCAGAATCTTATCATCTATTTCTTTCCCTTGATACAAGTGTTGGCCAGGAATAATAATAATAATAATAATATTAATTTTAAAATGTGATATTCATTAGGGTTTATGTCATGTGAAATGAGACGAACTACAAGGAATCACATCAATCATCAATGATCTGTATTTAGGGCGGTTGACCAGGTGGCAGGTCCCTATCATTTGTTAATCTCATATTTACATTTATTTATAGTTCTTCACCTAGCCTTTTCTTAAATCTAACAAACTTGGATATTTATCAAACATTTCCCTTGATAATTTATTCCAATACCTTACTCCTCGTCCTATAAATGAATGTTTGTCCCAATCTGCCAGCTCCATGGCTAAATGTTTAGCGCGCTGGCCTTCGGTCACAGGGGTTCCGGGTTCGATTCCCTGCAAGATAGGGAATTTTAACCAGCACTGGTTAATTTCGCTGGCATGGGGCCTGGGTGTCTGTGTTGTCTTCATCATCATTTCATCCTCATCACAACGCGCAGGTCACCTACGTCCGTCAAATAAAAACCTGCACCTGGGCGAGCTGAATGTGTCCTCGGACACTCCCGGTACTAGAAGCCACACGCCATTTCATTTCATTATGTTCCAATCTGTCCTCTTGGATTCTAACTTTATCTTCATATTATGATCTCCCCTACTTTTAAAAGCTCCACTCAAGCTTATTCTTCTATTTATGTCACTCCAACTCACTAATCTTCTTCTTCTTCATGTGTCATGTCCTCGCAGAACCTTGGCGATCTGTGGTTTGTTCATAGCTGTTCTGAACAGAGTAAGCTTCGTCACCCCAAACCACTGGCTCAAGTTGCCGATCCATGATGTCCTACTTCTCCCCGGACCACGGTTTCCATTAATTTTCACCTGGAATATTACTTGTAGAAGGTGGTATTTACAGTTCCGCATCATATGACCAAAGTATTCTAGTTTCCTTCTCTTGATGGTAGTGAGAATTTCTGGTTCTTTGTTCATACGGTGCAAAACGTCTATATTGGTCATTTTAGCTGTCCAAGGTATCTTCAGCATCCTTCGGTACGTCCACATTTCAAATGCTTGCAATCTCTTGCACATGGTCTCAGTTAGTGTCCATGCCTCAACGCCGTATAATAAAATGCTGAAAACGTAGCACCGGAGTAGTCGTGTCCGTAGTGAAATGGAAAGGTCACGGCTTGTCAAAAGTTTCCTAAGTCTCTGAAAAGAAGTTCTGGCCTGCTCAATTCTGCATCGGATCTCGTGAGTAAGGTCCCAGTCATCATTGATGTGACATTCCAGGTATTTAAATGTTGCCACTCTCGCGATCTGTTCTTTCTTGTTGTGAGATTACCTCGAATGCCATCTTTTTTCCTACTTATAACCATCCACTTGGTCTTCTTTACATTAAGCTTCAAGCCCATTGCGCTGCTGGCTTCAGTGACAGCATTAAGTAGTTCCTGTAGATCTTGGAGATTGGTTGCAAGTAGCACAGTGTCATCGGCGTACCTGATGTTATTTATGATGAAACCATTAACCACAATTCCTTGAGTCTTTCAGTAAAGAGCATCTCGAAAAATCTTTTCTGAATAGATGTTGAAAAGCATGGGCAAAAGAATACAGCCTTGGCGAACTCCTTTCATAATTGAGACATCTTTCGAGACACGACCATCAACTCTTATGCCAGCACACTGGTTCCAGTAGAGATTACCAATAATACGAATGTCCCGTCCATCAAGTCCTAATTCCCGAAGAATGTTCATAAGTTCATCATGGCGGACTGTATCGAAAGCCTTTTCGTAATAGATGAAACAAGCAAAAACATCGACATTGACATCTCGGCACCGTTGGACTAATACCTGCAGACTAAATAATGCCTCTCTAGTACTAAAATCATGTCTGAAGCCAAATTGCGAGGTTCCGATATTCTCCTCACATTTATGATAAATTCTCGCATGCAAGACTTTTAGGAATACTTTCAGAACGTGGCTCATCAAACTAATTGTTCTATATTCATTGCAGAATTTTGCATTGGCTCTCTTAGGCAATATTACGAAAGTCGATTTGAGCCAGTCTCGAGGAATGGTTCCACTGCGGTGAATACTGTTGAATAGGTCAACTAATAATGAAAGGGATTTTTCTTTCTCAAGGAGTTTCAGTATCTCAGCATACATCTCATCAGGGCCTGGAGCCTTCCCATTCTTCGCTGTTCTTATGGCATATTCTACTTCTGCACGTGTGATATCCACACCATCGTCTGCCCAAGCACCATGATCCACATTTCTGCGATCCAAGAAGTGATTTTGTACATATTCCATCCATTCCTTCAGTTTCTCTTCTGTGCTCGCTAAGATGTCCATTTTTATTAAGGAGGACCTCACTACCCTTCCTGTTATATGCACCAGTTACTTGTTTTACTTTCTTGTACATGTTGAAAAAATCATGTTTGGAATTCATTAATATTCTATTTCGTTGCATTCCTCAGAGAGTTGTTGTACTTTTGCATTCCTTATTCTTTGTCGTATTAAATTCTGCAAACTTTTGTACTTTACAGGATCTATATTTTTAAAAGACCTTCTTTGATCCATCAGCTTCAGGATTTCTTCTGTCATCCACGGCTTGTTTTTCCTTCTTCCAGCATTCATTAATTTTACTTGACTTACGTCGTTAATTGCACATTTGATGTGATTCTAAGTCCCTTCAACATCATTTATATTAATGCTGTTTTGAACTTCCGCAAGTTTTACACGTAGAGCTGACTGAACTTCATCCTTCAGTGCTTGATCTTGAAGCTTCTGAATCTCAATCCGAATAAAAACCCCCTTTAAATGACATTTCTTCAGCCTGAGGTTCATGGAAGCAAACAGTAGGCTATGGTCTGAGTTGATATCAGCACCTGGGTATGTTTTCACACATTTGATGGAATTTCTGAACCGCTTGTTAATTGTGATGTAATCAATCTGGTTCCTAATACTGTTGTCAGCATTAGAGGTCCACGTATAGAGGCGACGAGGAGGTAGCTGGAAATACGTGTTTGCTATAATAAGGCCCTGCTCTTGGCACATCTGGACCAGTCGATCACCTCGAGTATTGCTTGTTCCTAATCCGTAGTCACCGACTACATCAGCCCGTCGACCATGGCCGACTTTAGCATTGAAATCGCCCATCACAATGTTTATCTCAGATGGTTTGGTATATGACAGGGCTGCTTCGATTTTCGTGTAAAAATCTTCGACATCAACGTCTGACGCATCACATGTTGGAGCATACACTTGGATGATATTCACTAAAATTGGTCGTGCATTAAGCTGTAATAAACATACCCTATCTGATACTGGTATAAAACTTTTCACAGACTTACTGATATCTCGATGTACAATGAAACCCACGCCATTAAGATGGCGAGGATCGTCATTACCAGAATAGTATACTTGATAACCACTGACCACACTCTTTCCTGAATGGGGCCAACGCATTTCGCTAATGCCAAGGACGTCGATCTTGAGTCTCTCCATCTCTCTGATGGCGTTACGAGTCTTTCCACTTTGAAACAAGCTGCGAACATTCCACGTTGCTATCCTTCTCATGACTGGCCCGGAAATTCTTAGCATCCCCTGCCCACTGAAGGGCTGCCGGTGACTGGGGGCCTTGGTTTCATGTTTTCCAGTCATGCTAAAGATTTTCCTGGGGATTAAATACGAGGTGGTTTCCCGTTGCCTTCCTCGCGCAGTTTTGAGACCGCTTACACCACTATGGTTACGCTCCGAAATGTGTGTCACATCACCGTATCAGCCGATACCTTGGCTGACGCCAACGTGCACTAATGGCGAAGCTGCTGCCCTCCGTCATTATGGATGACAGCTCAAAACATACAACATACTGTATATAACAAATTCCACCTTTTAAAGTGGTGGAAAGGTGGAACTTCCCAAAACGTACTAGTTGGAATTTGTTATATATAATAATCCCACCACGGATCAAGGTGAAATTTATTACTTATAACCTACCGCATAGTCAAGCATCTCGCCTCCTTACTCACAAATCTTCCGAGCCCAATGCTCGCAACATTTTAGTAACACTACTCCTTTGTCAGACACCCAGGACAAATCGTGCTGCTTTCCTTTGAAGTATCAAGTAGTCCTGGTGAGGGTCCCATACACTGGAGCTATACTCTAACCATGACGAATAGAATATCAAGTGTGATCACTCCAATCTCTTAACATTGCAGTTGGTGGTCCTGCTGGAGTGTGGTGCAGCAGTCTCAACGATCCAACTGCAACAACACGTGCGCCCAATTGCCGGAAAAGGTATAGTGAGCGTGCGTGAAGTTGGTGATATTTTTAACGCCTATTAGTTTGTTTTAATATTTTCTGAAAGTCTGTATTAGTATCTGTGCAGTGCTTTGTGTGTGCAATCAACTAGTTCTCTATTATTTCAAGAAAATGTTGTACTGTTTCGTTCGTGGTTGTAAATCGGGTTACAGAAGGAAGCGTGATGGTAGACGATATTTTACACCACCAAAGGGAAATAATTTGTTTGCGAAGTGGGCTAGAGTTATTCCGCAGAAAGATAAGCAATTGTCGGCCAAAAGCAGAATATGTGACCTGCATTTTTCGGCAATTTAATTATAACGGTGGACTGTTTCTTTGTGAATGGTGAGAACGTTGAACTTCCTCTGTGAGGTGGAAAATAAAACCAGGAGCGGTGCTTCATATATTTTCAAATTTACCGAAATACCTATCCAGTGAGGTAAAATCGCGAAAGGTACCCAGTAACAAAACGAGTGAGGACAGTATCAAGAGGATAAGGAACGAGAATCACGAAGTGAGTGAAGCAGTGATGACAACAGGACTTAAATGTCCCTATGGTGTAAATCATCATTGCTTAAGTGCTGTTTCAGATTATTTTTAGGATGAAAGAACTAGAATAAACGGCACGGGATAGTTATATTCGATGAGGTTAAACTAAGGGAAGAGATTCAATTTAATGTGGGGCGATATTTTTTACGAGTGTCTTGACTAGATTGAGGCGATTTCAGTTGTGCCATCAGGAGCTGGCTGTTGTATTGAACACACTTTGGACATTATTCCAAAACTGGTCTCCCACTATAATGCTGATTCTTCTTCAGAGCAGGAGAAATCTGCAGAGAAATGCAAGCTCGACAATCTGCTAAGTCTACTCGTAAACTACCGAAAGTGGCCTCAAACTAGTTTTGGTGAGTAATTTACTTCATTTAATTTATTTGAGAAAAGTGTCAGTGTTATTTACAGCCTGGCGTATGTTTAATTTGCTCTGTTTAAAAATGATTCTTAAAGTATGTAAAGCACAATATGCTTTCGCTTTTCGTAATGTTTCATTTTATTTAGTGTGTTCTCTTATTAAAGTTGCGGACTGATAATATTATAAAGTTCAAAGATATTTCTTCATGCAGACTGATAATATTATTTATAACTCTCTGACAGTATTATTAACGTGTTGTATTTCATTATTTGCGTATCATTGTAATTTCCATTAAATCAGCTGATCGTGTAGCATTGGTGTTAGGCTCCACTAGCGCCGTTCTGCGGGAGAGGGCTTGAAATCGGTGAGTGATCTCACTTGGTATTCTATTCATCATGCTCTAACTGTGGTCTTACCAGAGACTAATACGCCCTATCCTTTATATCCTTACTACAATCCCTAAATACTCTTATAACCATATGAAGAGACCTGTAACCTTTCTTAACTACTTCGTTAATTATTTCACTCCGGTTGACTGCTGTATCAGTCGGGAGGAAGCTGTCCCACACATCCGGTGGACTGCTATAGCAGTCGCGCTGGAGCTGTGCCTCATAGCTGGTCGACTGCTGTAGAAGTCGCATGTTTTTCAGCTGTTTTCCGTTTCACTACGATCAAGACCAACTACAATCAAATACAGTAGAGACAATACACGACACTTACGGATTTCGCCTTGCTAAAATGGGAGACAATTCGACGGTGGCGCTCCTAGTGACTTGACCTGAACAAATCGCGCTAAATTCAAATATCAATGGAAATGTATATACGGAAATGGATAAATAAATTACGTCTAGAAAGAAAGTGGTATTGAGATATTAACTTCGAAGTTGCTAAAGCAATTCTGGATAAATGAATGAAGAATTATTTAAAAGGTTATTATTCAAAGACTGAAATTAGACCCATGAACAAGATATGAAATGGGCTGCTGTCAAATGGCTTGATCTTTCATTTATGCATTACTTTTTTAGCTTTAGCATTCCTGCCTGAACTCTTACGGTTGGATTTGTCTTTTTTCTCATTTGAAAACATTGTATCATCACATTAAGACACTTGCCAATAAAAATATCAGCACATTCCTTACACATATGATGCAATGAATTAACATTTAATAATAATAATAATAATAATAATAATAATAATAATAATGTTTTTTGTTTTACGTCCCACTAACTACTCTTTTACGGTTTTCAGAGACGCCGAAGTGCCGGAATTCAGTCCCGCAGGAGTTCTTTTACGTGCCAGTAAATCTACCGACACGAGGCTGACGTATTTGAGCCCTTGTCTTTCCTTGGCCGATACCTTCATTTTTCGAACTGAGAAGAGGAATAAAGAAAGAAAAGTATGAAAATGTTGTCGATAGTGATGTTTTAAGGAATATTTACGTACAATTAGAGCAAAAATGTAACATACCCTTGGCTGTATTGTCGAGGATTTCTAAAGTTGCTGGCCTGGAAATGATCAGAACAGATCTTATAATACTTATATAAGCGTAACGTCCCTTCTTTCTTGTACACCTTATTATCCAAATCGCTTCTGTGACATTTCAAAACCCACAGATCACACCTACAACACATCGGTATTGAAGGCTAACTGCTGCACTATAGAATAAAATATGCGTATTACATTTTATGCCAGTTAAAATATGGGTCGAGCAGGTCAGAAGATTATGAAGTACTATAAAAATCTCTGTCACTGGAAGAATATATATGCAAACACAATATTACTTACATGTTCTTGTCACGAGGGAACCTGAAGAACGACCGCGCATTTTTCACTACTTCATAATTACTGCAGCCAAACACAGCACATACCTTTCCCCTCATGTTGAGAGGAGATATCAAGGAATGACACACGCTACTATTTAATTATGTCAACTCACTGAAAACGCATAAATAACACCAAAAACTTCACACAAAAATACACGTGCTCTTATGACAGAATCAGTACCGTTCAGGTCTATCCGCTAGAGTGTGCTCCAATAGTTGTCCCTCGATATCTCGCTCAGTGTCGTGTATTGTCTCTACTGTATTTGCTACAATATATCAGACCTTAATGCAGCTATTAGAGGTGTGACGGTCCAGAGAAAATGTGTCACTGCTCCAACTGCTCCAGTGACACGACTGGAGCAGTGACACGTTGCCGGTCCAGTGACAAACCGGTCCAACCACAGATGGAGCTGAGGAGCATGGGATAGCATGCAGAGCGCGGTGACACGCTGCCGGTCCAGTGACAAACCGGTCCAGCAACAGATGGAGCTGAGGATCATGGCTCCGCGGTGACACGCTACCGGTCCAGTGACAACCGGTACAAGCACAAATGGAGCTGAGGAACACTGTTGCCAGCCCATAAATATTTTCTCCACCAATTTTTAGTTCAAAATCTGCTAAATTTCGAACTGAAGTAAAAGAGCATATATCAACTGTGTTAATAGAGGGGATTAACTCAACACTCACCGCACTATATGCTCTGAAACAGATCTGCAGATCTGACGTCCTGTGGTTGCATATGAAGCCACATGGTACTACTCTCTTTCAAAATATATGCTGGCAGTTCAAAGTGCAAAGCACATCCGGAAATTCTCAAATCTGTTTCGAAAGTTACTTTCACTTTCATTACTGTTTTCATTGGTTTTGATAAGTACGGAAAAAAATAATGTCTAACACTTTCGCATTTATATTGCACTACCAATAGGTGCACCGTCCGTGTTTGGGATTACTAGGATGCTTAACCAACTAGTCTTTTAAAGTTTAATTCTTTAACCACTTTTTACGAAATATCTGACTGTACATTTAACCTTTTCTTTTGACATATTGACATACCAAACATAACCTGACGTCAAAAGAAACACGATATCAAACACGACACTACCCGTCTCCTCTCATCAAGAGCACAGTAACGATTGCAACCAATTCTGGCTAAGGTTGTGGGCCAGAGCTGCTCTCATTGTGTTATACGGGCCCGCCTGAAAAAATTACAACTCGGACCCTGTCAAATAAAATGTAAAATGTATGAATAAAACCAAACTCCATTGCGCAACAGCGCCGAAGGGTCATGACCTACCAAGCGAAAGCAAACCTATGAATAACTACTGCAAATTAAATCACCGAGCTTGATAGCTGCAGTTGCTTAAGTGCGGCCAGTATCCAGTATTCGGGAGATAGTGGGTTCGAACCCCACTGTCGGCAGCCCTGAAGATGGTCTTCCGTGGTTTCCCATTTTCACACCAGGCAAATTTAATTAATTAAGACCACGGCCGCTTCCTTCCCACTCCTAGCCCTTTCCTGTCCCATCGTCGCCGTAAGACCTATCTGTGTCGGTGCGACGTAAAGCAACTTGCAAATGAAATCACAACAGGAAGATGTAATGCAATACATTGTCAATTTATGTAAGCAAATGAATTATTCATTACTGTAAGATTTCGAACAAAATATTTAAAGGTTCTTTAAGTTGATGCCATCCTGGTGGGAACATCCAAATGTTGTCCATCGATAACATCACAGGGAAATTAAATTAAAATTACCAATCTCTATTCCCTGACAGGTTTACAGGACGCGTGTGCGTCTCCGATAACCCTTCCAAAAATATGAATTCATGCTCCGCACGTGTGAATGAGTCATGCACTCAAATGCTATTACTTAGGAAATGTATACATGGCATCACGCACCCACACGATTACGCGAAGCGCTGTGCTAGTATTTACTTGACTCACATAATTTACCAAATGATAAATTAAAATCCACCAGAATGATATTATTATTATTATTATTATTATTATTATTATTATTATTATTATTATTATTATTATTATTATTATTATTGCTGGCCCCGTGATGTAGGGTTAGCGTGCCTGCCTCTTACCCGGAGGCCCCGGGTTCGATTCCCGGCCAGGTCAGGATTTTTACCTGAACCTGAGGGCTGATTCGAGGTCCACTCAGCCTACGTGATTAGAATTGAGGAGCTATATGACGGTGAGATAGCGGCCCCGGTCTAGAAAGCCAAGAATAACGGCCGAGGGGAATCGTCGTGCTGACCACACGACACCTCGTAATCTGCATGCCTTCGGGCTGAGCAGCGGTCACTTGGTAGGCCAAGGCCCTTCGAGGGCTGTAGTGCCATGGAGTTTGGTTTATTATTATTATTATTATTATTATTATTATTATTATTATTATTATTATTATTATTATTATTTGTAGAAATGTTTTAGTGATGAAGTAGATTACTGTGGATTTCTTTCGTTCACATTAAATAATGAACACCGTACCGGTATGTCTCCGTCCTGTTCTTGTCACATCCTCCCTAACGGTACGGGACGACGACGGCTGTGTCGCTGGACCGTTTGCGGATAGCAGTAGCAACACTGTCACAGCAGTGGACCGGTACAGGACGCTGTGAGTCGCAGCGCAAGACCGTCACAGTTTGGTCACAGTAGCAGACAGCAGTGGACCGGTAGCAGCAAACTGCGAGTCGCAGCGCAAGACTGTCACAGTAGCAGTGGACCGGTAGCAGCCAACTGCGAGTCGCAGCGCAAGACTGTCACAGTAGCAGTGGACCGGTAGCAGCCAACTGTGAGTCGCAGCGCAAGACTGTCACAGTAGCAGTGGACCGGTAGAGAAGAGGCTCCTGGAGCAGGTTGTCACTGCTCCATTCGGAGAATAGGTGACGCGTACCGGTACAGCAGTACCGACTCACCTCTAGCAGCTATCGATAATAGCAAAAATGGCGGCCCGATCGGTTTGTTCAAATGTAAACATGAGCATGTGCGAAGCATCTGTTTAGTTCTTTCTGTTGGTTTGGTTTGATTAGAAAACGTTAGTTTAGAGATGTTTTTATTGAAATTTGGTTTTAAAACTATTTTGATATATTAGGACGTGTCGATCGTATTGCATGCCTGGATGTAATTCATATTACAGCAGATGCACTCACATTCAGAACAAGTGTTCTTAATGCATCGTGACGATTTCGTAGTTACAAGTATTTTATTAGTGCATTAAAACATTCGAGGATAAATTTGTCAATAGAGTGGATGCGTTCCGCGTGCTTGATGAGCTGTTTTTCCGGATAAGTCCAAAACTCTGTGTTGGTGCCAATCCATTTTAAAAGTGAGGTTATTAAAAGTGATTAAAGCTGTTTATTTTATCTGTGAATGAAGAAGATTATATTCACCTTGTTAAATTAGAGGACAAGGTATCAACTGATATACTGTCACTTACAGTACGTTATTACGTTGCCAACGATTTGGGTGTTAAAGTGCTTTATACGAAAATGCACATGCTACCAGAGAACTTCAAATAGATTCTCCTATTGATTATCTGAAGTGAAATTGATATAACAGTTTCGTGGATCATTGTCAGAATCATTGTTATGAGATAATTGAAATTCGCCAAAGGTTATGTTTCTAATAAATTTCTTGAACGAGGTAGGCTATTATACTTAAAAGTATATGGTAACAGAAAGGTCATTCAAATAAATGTATTTCTAAAACAAGTATTGATTTATAGGAAGAATTTACCAAGGGTACTCCCTACTATATCTACACCAGTTCGAAAAATTTCCAATTTCTTTGAAATCACTTAAGAAAATACGGTACTAAGTAGACAATTGATACGTAATCTGCCACTTGGATGACAGCTCTAAATTCAGATCATCGGTGAGTGATTAATTAATTAATTAATTGACTGAATTGAAACGCGTCAAATATTCCCCCAGGACTGTTATTTTAGAATGCAATCCTGTATTACCTATTTTCTTTACCCTAGTAGCTCGTAGAAAATATATATTTTTTTTAATTATCCACATATTGCTTACCTAAATATAGGCTATTTCTAGTTAGTGCTGGTCTATTACCCAAAGTAAATTTTCTGTTCGTTATTATTGACAGCTTAGCAATTCAGTGCGATAATCCAAAGGTTATGTTTATGTATCACATGCGTGTTTTCATGGAACCGATGCGTCGGCCATGTTGTTTTTGTATTAAGGTCTGATATTATTGTAGATGGTCTTGCTACGATAGACTGCTGTGGAAGTTTGCCCTTGGAGGTCTCTTGTGGCAGTCTTGGGAGTCTGTAGCTACGGCTATGATCACCAGATGACAGGAGCAACCAGTTTGAAGACAAAAGCAATGTGTCTGATATGCTACTCACTTTGAGCCTAGTTGCTCCCCTGTGCTGACGTGCTTGTGCTCCTTGACTTAGATTTCAATCGCTTTAAAATTGTGAAAGGCCTGATGACGGAGGAGAGATATACTGTGGAGGAACACTGTCATCCGATTCTGGTGACGGAACGATTTCAATCACACCTACTTCAGGCACGTTTACTACTTCAGTCACCGCTTCAGTCGTCTAAAAGGTCGGCCTACTTCGATGATTTGCCTGAAGATGATGATAGTGAAGATGAAGATCAGGTGCCTGAACCACCAAGCAGACTACTAAATTGAGAAAAGTTGAAATTGAATCCGAGGAAACAAGTTTGACGCAGCTAATTCTGGATTGAAAAGTTTAGTGGACAATGGTAGCATGTTAAGTTTTTTCAGTTTTTAACATGAGTATCGTAACTCTCCTGTGCGAGGAGGATGAAAAGTGCTAAAAAATATAGTCATAAGCATTTTGGCGAATATGCATTACAAAATGAAATACTTTTAAACTTCGCCTGTCCTCTCCTCACGTCACAAGTCGATTGAGGACTGGAGAGCGGAGCGAGACAAGTATCCTGTACAGCGGGCTCAGTGAACTACCTGCTGCTCGCGCCCAGAAGTTCACGCCACCATACTTGCTACGTTGGAATGAAAGGGTTAATATGATTACCCTAATGAAGATCATTCCTTATATTAACACCTAGGAACTGAACCCATCATTTAGATGTCTCGGGAAAGGAGAAATTAAATATTTATTTACTTTAATGTATAGGTCTCGGGAGGGCGCCATTTTGGTGGTTTTGTGTGTCTGGCCTTGACACGTGGAGATAATTTCTGGAAGAGGGTAGGGAGAACTTGTAGATACGTATATAGTAGGGATACACATTGTTAATTTTACATTAATTACCCGTCCAAAATGCGGACTATTAGAGGAACTGGTAATTTATAATAAAAGAAGCAAATTCTTTTCTGTACATTTTGATTGTATTTCACAGCCTAGAGTCCCTCAATGAAGAAGTGGTCAAGTTATGAAGTATTGTGCCATAGAAGTCCATGTTAAAACAGCAAATGTTCTAGTTGACATCTCTCACTGGGGAGATTTTGATGGGAGGAACATATTAACCCATAGTAGCTCCTCAAGTATCAGTTGTATTTAGAATGAGTTGTTTATATTTTAATGCAAAGTGATTTTTAAATAGTGGAGTAGATACTGTACTGTTCTAAATTATCTCTTTTCCATTTTTACTCAGAAGGAAGGTAGGAGAGAAATAAATACGCTAGACATTGTCATTTGCTGCACTGTAACGGTCTGTCTGTCATTAGTAGAGCCCGGACGTTCAGGCGTTGATTTTTGCTAAAATAGGCAGGCAAATAAGCACTTAACATTTATCAATCAATCAATCAATCAATCAATCAATCAATCAATCAATCAATCAATACTGATCTGCATTTAGGGCAGTCGCCCAGGTGGCAGATTCCCTATCTGTTGCTTTCCTAGCCTTTTCCTAAATGATTTCAAAGAAATTGGAAATTTATTGAACATCTCCCTTGGTAAGTTATTCCAATCCCTAACTCCCCTTCCTATAAATGAATATTTGCCCCAGTTTGTCCTCTTGAATTCCAACTTTATCTTCATATTGTGATCTTTCCTACTTTTATAAACGCCATTCAAACTTATTCGTCTACTAATGTCATTCCACGCCATTTCTCCGCTGACAGCTCGGAACATACCACTTAGTCGAGCAGCTCTTCTTCTTTCTCTCAATTCTTCCCAACCCAAACATTGCAACATTTTTGTAACGCTACTCTTTTGTCGGAAATCCCCCAGAACAAATCGAGCTGCCTTTCTTTGGATTTTTTCCAGTTCTTGAATCAGGTAATCCTGGTGAGGGTCCCATACACTGGAACCATACTATAGTTGGGGTCTTACCAGAGACTTATATGCACTCTCCTTTACATCCTTACTACAACCCCTAAACACCCTCATAGCCATGTGCAGAGATCTGTACCCTTTATTTACAATCCCTTTTATGTGATTACCCCAATGAAGATCTTTCCGTATATTAACACCCAGATACTTACAATGATCCCCAAAAGGAACTTTCACCCCATCAACACAGTAATTAAAACTGAGAGGACTTTTCCTATTTGTGAAACTCACAACCTGACTTTTAACCCCGTTTATCAACATACCATTGCCTGCTGTCCATCTCACAACATTTTCGAGGTCACGTTGCAGTTGCTCACAATCTTGTAATTTATTTATCACTCTATAGAGAATAACATCATCCGCAAAAAGCCTTACCTCCGATTCCACTCCTTTACTCATATCATTAATATATATAAGAAAACATAAAGGTCCGATAATACTGCCTTGAGGAATTCCCCTCTTAATTTTTACAGGGTCAGATAAAGCTTCACCTACTCTGATTCTCTGAGATCTATTTTCTAGAAATATAGCAACCCATTCAGTCACTCTTTTGTCAAGTCTAATTGCACTCATTTTTGCCAGTAGTCTCCCATGATCCACCCTATCAAATGCTTTAGACAGGTCAATCGCGATACAATCCATTTTACCTCCAGAATCCAAGATATCTGCTATATCTTGCTGGAATCCTACAAGTTGAGCTTCAGTGGAATAACCGTTCCTAAAACCGAATTGCCTACTATCGAACCAGTTATTAATTTCACAAACATGTCTAATATAATCAGAAAGAATGCCTTCCCAAAGCTTACATACAATGCATGTCAAACTTACTGGCCTGTAATTTTCTTTATGTCTATCACCCTTTCCTTTATACACAGGGGCTACTATAGCAACTCTCCATTCATCTGGTATAGCTCCTCCGACCAAACAATAATCAAATAAGTACTTCAGATATGGTACTATATCCCAACCCATTGTCTTTAGTATATCCCCGGAAATCTGATCAATTCCAGCCGCTATTCTAGTTTTCAACTTTTGTATCTTATTGTAAATGTCATTGTTATCATATGTAAATTTTATTACTTCTTTGGCCTTAGTCTCCTCCTCTATCTCGACATTATCCTTGTAACCAACTATCTTTACATACTGCTAACTGAATACTTCTGCTTTTTGAAGATCCTCACATACACACTCCCCTTGTTCATTAGTTATTTCTGGAATGTCCTCTATGGAACCTGTTTCTGCCTTAAAATACCTATACATACCCTTCCATTTTTCACTAAAATTCGTATGACTGCCAATTATGCTTGCCATCATGTTATCCTTAGCTGCCGTCTTTGCTAGATTCAATTTTCTAGTAAGTTCCTTCAATTTCTCCTTACTTCCACAGCCATTTCTAACTCTATTTCTTTCCAGTCTGCACCTCCTTCTTAGTCTCTTTATTTCTCTATTATAATAAGGTGGGTCTTTACCATTCCTTACCACCCTTAAAGGTACAAACCTGTTTTCGCATTCCTCAACATTTAGGACCTAGGCAGTAAAGCAATTAAAATATGCATTTATAATGACAAAATGGGCACTAAAATAACAAAGATGCTTTAATGTAAGCTATATAACACACATCGGCATCACGTTTTAGTACTTAATCTTACATCCCCGCGGGTGGTGATGATAGAATGATGTCAACGGTATCCCCTGTTTGTCGTAAGAAGAGGCGACTAAAAGGGGGATCAGGGCCTCTCAACTTGGGAGTGTGGGTTGGCGACCACGGCTCTCTTAGCTGAGTCTGACATTGTTTTTCACTCACTTGTGGTAAGTTCCATGCTCTTATCTTTCCTGTCTGACCTCCCTCAGTCAACTCTTATTTTCTTACTGACCCCAACTGTAATAGATTTGCAAGGCCTCGGGAGTCTTTCATTTTCACGCCCTTAGTGGCACTTGTCTTTCTTTTGCAGATAGCTTAATTTTTTAAGTATTGGACCTCTTCCATTTTCCTTCTGATTAGTGTAAGTGGAGGATGGTTACCACGTTGTTCTTCCTCCTAAAACAAGAATCACGACCACAACTTAATTTTACGTAGCAAGGACTGGACCTGGCAACCCTCTCGATCATTTGACTTGTGGAGCTTTCAGTAGAGATTTGTTTAATATGAAAATATTGTTTGTGTAAATGTTATTTTTTATCTGTTAAGTTAAAATGAAATTTTTCTTTATTATCTAGTATCTCTTGAGTTATCCATTGATTCTTAGTTGCTCTTTCCTTTCTTCCTAATAGATCTTCAGCAGCCCTACTGATCTCATTCTTCATCAGTGTCTATTTTTCTCATACTGTGTTTCCTTTAGCTTTTCCATTCGGTCCTTTATTATCTTCCACATCCTCTCCTCTTCCATCCCTTCCCTCTCCCCTACCTACTCTATACAGTTCATTGATTGAGAGAGACTTATTTTCATTCCTGTCCTCCGTTACAAGTCTAATTATCCCCCTCTAGCTTGCTGTTTCTCCTCATCTTCCTTAGTTCCCACTCACACCCACAGACCTTACACTTACATCTCTCAGCTATTCTTTTATCTCCTCAAAGGAATGTGAAGTAATATGGAAATATCAACAGAAGTAAAATAACGTATTCCATGAATAAAAGTAGGTATATATGCCAGACGAAGGAAATTTAATATAAACTATACAAAGATTTCAGGGCGATAGTACAACCAGGAAAAAAAACTGTTAGAATACCTACACTACAATTATACTAGTTAAACGTATCCTCCTCCCCTGTGAACCATGTGACCTTGGCACGGTGGGGAGGTTTGCGCGTCCCAATGAAGCAGATAGCCGAGCCGCAAGAGCAACCATATCGGATGGGTATCTGTCGAGACACCAGACTAACAAAGAGTTCATCGAAAGCAGCCTTTTGGAAGTTACAAGGATGGCAGTCTAGATGATTGACTGACGTGGCCCTGTAATAATACTCAACATGGCTTAGCTCTGTTGATACTGCTGCATGGCTGAAAGCAACGGGAAACTACAGCCATAACTAACTCCCGAGGACACACAGCCCTCTCCGTATGAATGATGTACTGATGATGGCTTCCTCCTGAGTAAAATATTCCGGAGGTAAAATAGTTCCCCATTCGGATCTCTGGGTGGGGACTACACAAGACATACTGACATGTTGTGAGTCGGAGCATGGAATGTTACAAGTTTGAATCGTTGTGGTAGGTTAGAGAATCTGAAAAGGGAGATGGATAGACTAAAGTTAGATGTAGTTGGTATAAGTGAAGTATGTTTGGTGTCTATCTTGACAGCAATAATCCTTTCACTATACTGGGCATAGTAGCTAACCCACTGCCCTATTTTCTTATTATTAAAACAACTCCTGCATTTCCCCTGTTTGATTTTGTGTTGATAATTCTGTAGTCACCTGACCAAAAATCCTGCACTTCCTGCCTACTAGTTCAGTGGATGATGAGGAAATTGAAAGAATATACGAAGAGACGGAAGATTTAATACAACATGTAAAAGGTGGTGAGAATCTAATTGTGATGGGAGACTGGAATGCAGTGGTAGTCCAAGGAAGAGAAGGTAAAGCACTAGGATTGGGACAATGGAATGAAAGAGGAAGTCGTCTGGTTGAATTCTGAACCAATCACAATTTAGTCCTTGCTTATACTTAGTTCAAACACCACAAACGACAGCTGTACACATGGACGAGACCTGGAGACACTGGAAGGTATCAAATAGACTGCATTATTATTAGGCAGAGATTCAGAAACCAGGTGTTGGATTGCAAAACTTTCCCAAGAGCAGACGTGGACTCTGATCACAACTTGTTGGTCATGAAATGCCATCTGAAGTTGAATAAATTGAAGAAGGGAAGGAATCCAGTGAGATGGGATCTAGACAAGTTGAAAGAAAAGAGTGTGAGTGACTATTTCAAGGAACATGTTACACGAAGACTAAATGAAAAGGCTGAAGGAAACACCATAGACGAAGAATGGTCAGTCGTGAAGAATGATGTCAGTAGGGGTGCTGAAGAAATAATAGGAAGAAAGGAAAGACTAAGAATCAGTGGATAACTCAGGAGATACTAGACCTGATTGACGAACGACAGAAGTACAAGAATGCAAACACTGAAGAGGGCAGAAAGGAATGCAGGCGATTAAAGAATGAAGTGGATAGAAAGTGTAGGACAGCTATGGAAGAATGGAAGAATGACAAGTGCAAGGTGGTTGAAGGTTGTATGGTCCTAGGAAAGGTAGATGCTGCATACAGGAAAATCAAGGAAACATAGGTGTATGAATATTAAGAGCTCAGAAGGAAAACCACTTCTAGGGAAAGAAGACAAGGCAGAAAAAAGATGGTAGGAACATATCCAACAGTTGTATCAAGGTAAGGACGTAGATGTTATGGTTCAGGAACAAGAAGAGACTGTTGATGCTGATGAAATAGGTGACCCAATTTTGAGGTCAGAATTCAACAGAACTTTGAGAGACCTAAATAGGAGCAAAGCACCTGGAATTGATGGCATTCCCTCCAAATTACTGACTGCTTTAGGAGAAACCAGCACGGCAAGGTTATTCTCTTTAGTGTGCAAGATGTATGAGACAGGATAAGTGTCATCCGATTTTCGGTAGAACGTTGTCAATCAATCAATCAATCAATCAATCAATCAATCACTACTGATCTGCATTTAGGGCAGTCGCCCAGGTGGCAGATACCCTATCTGTTGTTTTCCTAGCCTTTTCAATCAATCAAATCAAAATCTCTTTATTTGCAAATGAGGTGTCTACCTCGGTGGCAAATGGTACACTAAAATACATTATTGCCAAGCACTAAATTTTAAATTAACAAGAGAAGAAAAAAAATGTTTCTACAATACAATAATATACAATTTATGCTAACATTTTTTTTCTATTAAACAAACAGATCATCCTTAATAAATTTATACTGTTTACAAAATTCTACTTATAATATCTCCTATACTTACAAACATAGTCAGCTCATAGACAGTATGTGGAATTACTTCAAATAATACTATGCAACTGGTATAAGATTAAAATTTACATTACATTTATTTACTATTCTTTTTTACCCATTTTGGAACCTAAGTAGCATAACGACCTGCTGCGTCTTAACCAGAGCCCCCTATTGCCACCACTTTTCAGAGTTCCTGAAGGGCCTTCACAGCTACCGTAGGGGTCCCAGGGCCCTCGAAGTCCCCACTGTACTTCACCCCTAGAGGCAGCCCCCTACTTTGGCTGTCCAAATTCCATGGACCAGGGGATGGAATTAATTTTTTATCACACATTTTTTATTTACAATAGCCTGCACTGGTCGAATGCCCTCTAACATTTCATTTATTTTCCCTGTTGCTGTTTATTCTCTTCTTGAATACCTGTACAGATTTTGGAAAAGGATCAAACACTACCCCTGGTAAACTGTTCCACTTCTTCACGCCCTTCCCAATGAATGAAAATTTACCCCAGTCGCTTCTGCTAAAATTCCTTCTAATTTTATACTTGTGGTCAGTTCTGCCAATATAATTGTTTTCCAACTGAAGCCTCTCACGGATTTCTCCCCATGCTTCTTCTCCCGTATAGGCTCTATATAATCCTATAAGTCTAGTTTTCTCCCTTCTCTTACTTAAATTTTCCCACCCAAGTTCCTCTAACATTTCTGATACACTACTGTTTCTCCTGAAATCCCCTGTTACAAATCTTGCTGCTTTCCTCTGCACACTATCTATTTCTTTTGTTAGGTATTCTTGGTGAGGATCCCAAACACTGTTTGTATATTCCAATAATGGACGAACTATACTCAAGTAACTTTTTTCTTTTAATACTTTGTTGCATTCCTTAAGTAGCCTCATTATGACATGTAACGATCTGTATGCTTTCCCAACAATGTCATCAACATGACCCTTCCAGTGCAAATTACTTTCAAATCTCACACCTAAGTATTTGCACTTGCCATCTTTTGGGATAACTACCTCATCCAAAGTATATTCAAATTCAGTTTTAAAGCTCCTGTTTGTAAATGTTGTAGCAGTCGATTTGCCTCCATTAACCTTCATATTATTTTCTTCAACCCACTGTTGGATACTTTCAAGGTCCCTTTGTAATTCTGAACAATGCTCAATGTTATTTATTTCCCTATAAACAATTATATCATCTGCATACAATCTTATTTTTGATGTTATGTTGTTCCCTGAATCATTTGTGTATATCAAGAAAAGAAATTGGAAAATTATTGAACATCTCCGTTGGTAAGTTATTCCAATCCCTAACTCCCCTTCCTATAAATGAATACTTGCCCCAATTTGTCCATTTGAATTCCAACTTTATCGTCATATTGTGATCTTTCCTACTTTTAAAGACACCACTCAAACTTTTTGTGTACTGATGTCCTCCCACGCCATCTCTCCTCTGACAGCTCGGAACATACCACTTAATCGAGCAGCTCGTCTCCTTTCTCTCAAGTCTTCCCAGCCGAAACGTTGCAGCATTTTTGTAACGCTACTCTTTTGTCGGAAATCACCCAGAATAAATCGAACTGCTTCTCTTTGGATTTTTTCCAGTTCTTGAATCAAGTAATCCTGGTGAGGGTCCCATACACTGGAACCATAGTCTAGTTGGGGTCTTACCAGAGACTTATATGACCTCTCCTTTACATCCTTACTACAACCCCTAAATACCCTCGTAACCACGTGCAGAGATCTGTACCGTTTATTAACAATCATATTTATGTGATTACCCCAATGAAGGTCTTTTCTTATATAACACCTAGGTACTTACAATGATCCCCAAAAGGAACTTTCACCCCCATCAACGCAGTAATTAAAACTGAGAGGACTTTCCATATTTGTGAAACTTACAACCTGACTTTTAACCCCGTTTATCATCATATCATTGCCAACCGTCCATCTCACAACACTATCGAGGTCACCCTGCAGCCGCTCACAATCTTGTAACTTACTTATTACTCTGTACAGAATAACATCATCTGCAAACAGCCTTATCTCTGATTCCACTTCTTTACACATATCATTTATATATATAAGAAAACATAAAGGTCCAATAATACTGCCTTGAGAAAATTCCCTCTTAATGATTACAGGGTTAGATAAAGCTTCGCTTACTCTAATTCTCTGAGTTCTATTTTCTAGAAATATAGCCACCCATTCAGTCAGTCTTTTTTCTAGTCCAATAGCACTCATTTTGGCCAGTAGTCTTCCATGATCACCCAATCGAATGCCTTAGATAGGTCAATCGCAATGCAGTCCATTTGGCCTCCTGTATCCAGGATATCTGCTATATCTTGCTGGAATCCTACAAGCTGAGCTTCAGTGGAATAACCTTTCCTAAACCCAAACTGCCTTCTGTCAAACCAGTTATTAATTTCGCAAACATGTCTTATATAATCAGAAATAATGCTTTCCCAAAGCTTACATGCAGTGCATGTCAGACTGGCCTGTAATTTTCTGCTTTATGTCTATCAGCCCTTCCTTTATACAAAGGGGCTACTATAGCAACTCTCCATTCATTTGGCATAGCTCCTTCAACCAAACAATAATCAAACAAGTATGTCAGATATGGTACTATATCCCAACCCATTGCCTTTAGTATATCTCCAGAAATCTTATCAATTCCAGCTGTTTTTCTAATTTTCATCTTTTGTATCTTACTGTAAATGTCATTGTTATCATAGGTAAATTTTAATACTTCTTTAGTATTACTCACCTCCCCTATATGGACATTATCCGTGTTACCAACATTCTTTACATACGGCTGACTGAATACTTCTGCCTTTTGAAGATCCTCGCATACAAACTCCCCTTCTTCATTAATGATTCCTAGAATGTCCCTCTTTGAACCTGTTTCTGCCTTAAAGAACCTGTACATACCCTTCCATTTTTCACTAAAATTTGTATGACCACCAATTATGCTTGCCATCATGTTTTAGCTGACTTCTTTGCTAGTTTCAATTTCCTAGTAAGTTCCTTCAATTTCTCCTTACTTCCATAACCATTTCTATCTCTATTTTTTTCCAGTCTGCACCTCGTTCTTAGTCACTTTACTTCTCTGTTATAATATAGTGGATCTTTACCATTCCTTACTACCTTTAAAGTAAAAACCTATTTTCACATTCCTCAACAATTGTTTTACCCCATCCCAGTCTGTTTACATTTTTATTTACCATTTTCCAGCGATCATAGTTACTTTTTAAAAACTCCCTCATGCCTGTTTTATCAGCCATGTGGTACTGCCTAACAGTCCTAATTTTAATACCTTCCTTTACTTCACATTTATTTTTAACTACGACAGCTTCGTGATAACTAATACCATCTATTACTATGGTTTCTCTATAGAGCTCATCTGGTTTTATCAGCACCACATCCAAAATATTCTTCCCTCTAGTTGGTTCCATCACTCTCTGATTCAGCTGCCCTTCTCATATTAACTTATTTGCCATTTGTTGTTCGTGCTTCCTGTCGTTCTCATTACCTTCCCAATTGACATTTGGTAAATTGAGATCACCTGCTACTATCACATTCCTTTCCATTTCATTTCCAACATAGCTGATTATCTTATCAAATAATTCTGAATCAGCGCCAGCGCTAACCTTTCCCGGCCTGTACTCTCCAAAGACATCAAGTTGCCTATTATCTTTAGAGATGAGCCTTACACCCAGAATTTCATGTTTTTCATCCTTAACTTTTTCGTGGCTTACAAATTCTTCTTTCAACCAGAATGAATACTCCCCCTCCTACTATTCCTATCCTATCTCTACGATACACACTCCAGTTCCGTGAGAATTAGTCTGCGTCCATTATATCATTTTTCAGCCATGATTCAACACCTATTGCAATATCAGGTAAGTATATATCTATTAAATACTGAATTCGATTCTTTTGTTTACAATGCTTCTACAGTTGAGCACTAACAGTTTTATGTCATCCCTACTTGACTTCCAGTTCCCTGTTTGCTTAACACCGCTCCCTAGGCCACCCCGTTTCTCTGGATGTACCTGCATATAACACTTCTAAACAAGTTTCCTAACTTACATGTACTACTGCGGTTTAAGTGAAAACCATCTGAGCACAGATCCCTGTCTCCTACCCACCCATTAGGATCCAAAAATCTCACTGCCAGTTTCCCACATACCCACTCTATTGTACCGTACCCTGGGGTAAATACCCTCTAGGACGGTGCCTCCATTCCTGTATGAACATCCGACTAACTCAGGGTTGGGCAGAGAGTGGGTTGGTCGTCAATTGGGTCAGGCTAAACGTCGAAGTCCTACACTTAAATATAAGTAAATGACAGGAAAATGGAGGTATAACTCGAATGAGAAACAATAATATGGGGTAGGATGAGTTTATTCATAAATATACCCGAATCATACTGCTCGAAAATCAAATAAGTCAAATAATAAAATGTCATTACAAAAATCTCAAAATTAAAGAAATAACTGGACATTAACAACGTTAATTATTCAAAGAAACAAAATTGAAATGAAGTATCATGCACAACATTGAATACTTGCATACTTTCAGAAGTAATCTTCTTTTGTTTGTCCATTGTTCATGATATATGGTAACATATGTACGCATAAACTGATACGTAGTTATTTCGAATGGAGTCACCCTTGAAATCATCACAACGATACGGGATACGAATTTAATTTAGAGTGAGAGCGGTCACAAAATTAAACGTTAAAAGGAAGAATTACAATATAAAGAAAAGTTACGATGAAAAGAAAAACTAAGACGCAATGGGACATGATATGAATTATGAAAAATACTAGTGGCATTCCCCTACGCTATATTTACAATGAACAAAATGAGCAAAATAACACATCTATTTACATCGGATAAAGAGAAAGTGTCTTACATACTACACAGATTCTACGTGAATCGCGGTTCACCACAAAGGATCTCGTGAGAACTAGACTGACCATCAATATAACTCAGCACTCGGGCTGTTCCCCATTAACAACGAGACAAGATATTCAAACAACAAGAAATATCATAAAACATCATCCTGTAAGGGAAAAACATATACTTCTCCATCAATATCATGTAGAAAGCAATGGGCAACATTGCCTTCTTCTGCTGCATTTGAGCGCTCAACAGCGCGGTCATCCGTCAAGTATCTCCTGGTGGGCTGTGAGCTGAAAGGAAATGTTGAACTCAACACTGTACTAAGGCTTGGATTCTGTCCGCCAAGGTTGTAACACGGAAATACCATCTCATTCACGCCGTCTAAGAGAACACACGGCCAATATATCAGCTTGCAATGAGATAACTTCATTCGTCGGCTATACGAAAACTCACGTATAATCGTATTTCTTCCTAGCATGCTTTGACAATTTAACACACATCAGACTCATTGGTCTAGAATCAATTCCGTCAATTCTGATAATAATATACTCCCAGAAGACAATAGCATGTACAAATCCACTGCACATTATTCTTTCACATATCAGGCTTGCATACGGCCTGCATAATCACTTTTTAATTCCGCATGCATCATAACTTCTCATATCTCTCACAAATCACAACAGCCTTTTACATTATGAGACCCAGTTCGTTTCCTGTGCACATCATTGGGCAAAAACAGATTCCAACCTAAATTCGAAGATCCTATTCTTTCAACGTCGTTATGCAGCTCCTTACGTACAGCTTCTGAAATACCATGCCTCATGCAATTAACTATTACTGTCTCTCTAAATGACCAAAATAAAATAACGTAGCAAGTATTTAACTTTGAACTTGGATGAACTTGTCAATCTAATCCTCCTAGCACTAATATACAAGGAAAAATCGGAATATTCTACACTAAATTATCATGCATACATAAACAACAAATAATCCTAACAAATCCCTCATTATCCCAATTATCTAGACATAAATCACAATAAAAATATAGAGAACATGCATTTCTCTTATCCGTACATACAACAAGATCAAAGTGAAATAAACACATGCCGTCATGCTTACTTTACGTTAAATAAAATCCCTATTCTAAACTGCACTAGTATTTTAACATAACCCATATAACATTCCATAATTAACACATGGGTCTTATCTGAACTGGGACGACTCTCTGGATACATGGCAGCAGCTTACATCTCTGTCTTATTGGGTTTCTACTCCATGTCGATCACTGCTTCAACACGTAGAAATACACTTCCTTCTTCCATAGGCGAAGCCATCTTCTTGCTGAAAGTTATTTAACACTGCAACACAGAAGGCTTTGGATGAATATCTCTTCACCACTCAATTCTGCACGTGCCGAACAACCCTTGCTTGGCTACACACTCAGCCAACACACTGACATAAAATAAATGCACTACAGATTTTACACTTAAGGGTTTATGTACACAGTTATTGAGAGCGGCACGCGGTACGGATCGAGAGTTCCTCGCGAAACGCGACCGACACGAAAATATGAGGCAATGGCACGTCCCTCTTGTACTTTCTACACTGCGGCTAATTTTCACCGTCTATATATTGGTAGTGAACTTTGCGATAATATGATCTGCAATTAACTCTGCATCAGTTACTTTATCCAACTGCACGACTGAAACACTGTTTAAAACCATATACTGTTACTGATATATACTCGTGGCAACTTTTAAGTATAATTTTCAGAGCACACCGAACAACTTCACATCACCTCGGCTACCGCGATCAGAATGATGCTCTCCAGAGCTTGGGGTGCTCAGTACGCTTCGGTAATGCCGTTTCAACTATGGGATTCCCGCTTGTCTAGACAAACCACCAATCAGAATGCTTGCAGATGATAATGACACAATATTAATTATAACACATTAATAAAACACTGTTCAAATCATATCAAATCCCTTCCTATAATTTTTATATCGTATTCCTGATTATATTTCACTTATAGACCTGTGGAAATCCGACAAATGACAGAATTTAACTCAAGCAACTGTACACGTTGGTCAACCTGGGATTATAACTTCCCGCGATGTAGACTCCATGTTTGCCATATCCTCACGTTCTCATTGGCTGAATATTTAGCTTGGTCAGCACCTTGTACACGTGCCGATCTGTGCCAACCCTTGGTGACGCTAAGCTATTCTCACGGTCCCGAGGAAATGTTGGGCAATATCCAGCGACTTGATGGCTCCATAGATTTCCGGTCTCAGCTATCTTGGGATTCATTACTCTACCATATATGACTGATATTCGTATGAATAGAATTTATATATTATGTCAAATAATAATCTGAATATCTCTTTTGGGCCGGCATGATACGGCTCAATATAGTCTCATTTAAATCCCCAATCACCTTCCAGTCAGTATTCCACTGATAATCTCCGCTTCCTTAAACTTCATCCGTGCTGCGTTTACCAGATCGCAAACATTCCCAACTATGTTGGTACTGTACTTATACCTGCTTGCCTTACGTTGTAGTACCAACATTAAAAACACTACCACCTTCTCCTTTCCCTCTTCCACTTTCCTCCACATCTGCCTCAATTTAATTCCTGGATAACACTCTAACCTGGTTCCCAATTCCTCCACACACTCTCCCCACGTCTTGAGCCGCACCCCCTCCCTTACCGACAACATACGTCACATCAAAGAATTCTGCTTCAATACGGAACCCAAATATGAAGTTCTTAACTTTAAATAACATACGTCACCATAAAACACACACGTCGGGAGATTCAAGGCGTGGACCGCGACTAGGAAAGGCCAATAACATAGCCCTGAACTGGAAACGACCCTCATTTCAATGCAGAACAGGATAGAGACTAAGGCTACTAACAATAAAATTCAAACTAAATTTAAATGAGGGTTTATTAAGATAATAAAATTCAAAAGAAATGAAGCCAGCGATTAAAAGAAAGGATACGTACATGTGCAGAGTTCATCCAATTGGAGTCCTAACATTTATGTCTGAGCACAACCTTTCAAACACCAAGCTTAAATTATTCATACGATGGGCTCACCGTCTCAATTGCAATTTCGCTACATAACGTGATAATGTGAATACAATCCACATGGATCAACTCGGTATTCTTTCCGCGAGAATGATAAAATTCTTAACATACGCGTCTATTTTACTTCCACATCGTCTCAACAATTACCCAAGATCAAAATTCCAACACAGCAAGGAGCAGAAATGAGAAGAAAATCAAATCCAGGGAAGCTAAAATAAATGTGAAAGATCACAAACATAGCACAGAGAGGAACATCTCTGGACCAAAGAATCGAAATTCAAACCCAGAGAGAAACACAGGCATGAAAATAGCCTTCATAGCCTGAATATAAGAAAACAACATTGCGGCCTCGTGGTCAACCAAACGGTCAGGTCGGAGACCAAGGCAAAATAAATGTCACCGTACCGGCAACAAGCATGAGGCCCACAAACGTAGTCAAAATATAAATCGAGCTGACAAATACGTCATCCTTTCTCTCCTTCCACTCACCCACACACGCTCAAACATTCAGTCATTGCCGGTATCGGCAAACAATACGAGCAGTTGCTCCAGTAAATGAGTTGAACACCAACTCCTACAGTATGACTTTTATGGTCACAAACAAAGGTCTCACATATGTCAGGGATAGCGTGCACGGCGCAGTCAATTAGCAGTAGAATAATAGGGACCCAGTGGTCACGCATAAACCCATCAGTTTACGCACTTCGTACGACAAAAATTGATCTCCACGGCGACACGCAAGGCGTACATTCATTCAATAACCCAGCTATGAACTCATCACAATCACATCAACAACAGACACACAGCCCATTCTCGCTGTAGACCAGAAGGATGCATATCAATCGGTCATCATTAAAAGAGGAGAATGGCAAAACAGAACCATAGAAATTGTATTAATACAAGGATTACCAGACCTGTAATATCAATAATCAAAATAACAAGAAGGATGGTAGTATGAGTCAAGTTTAAATTATTAAAAACCCATTTATGGCATAAAAACGCCACTCCAATCTGCGTGGGGTCCATGTTTATATTCCACACACATTACAATGCCAAGATTCGCTCCAAAGAGATAAAACAAACAGTCACGCCGAAAGAATGATCTTCCATGCTCATGACCGAGAGAGCTGCCCTCTCTGGTACAATCATGGAAACACTTGACTCAATTGAGGTGAGGCCGATACAAGCTCTTTGCAATACGGGAAACATCATTTTTTGAACATGCCATTTTAGCATGGCTCAGTCTAACGATGGAATCCCTCATGACCAGAGTCTCAACCCTGCCCACCTCATTTGATCCCCTCCCCTCCTGGTCAGCCCTATCTTCTCTCACTGCTGCAGAAGCTACTTCCTCCTCCCTTTTCTCCCTCCCATGACCCTGTTCCACATGTCTTTTACTTTCCAAGATTCAAGATACCCGTCTCCCTTAATCTCGAAAATCATAGATTAGGGAGAGGGTATTATTTATTGTAATCGTTTCATAATTTCATAATTTGTGATACATGCCGTATACAAAATTAGAAGGAGTAACTTAAATAACTATCGTGAATTGTGTTAATAATTGGTACATGCGATGAATGTTCATACAAAGCAGGTGCTTAGAGATTGAACAGAGAAAGAATAATATAAACTGAATGTTGGAGTTCCATTCATACATAGCATTATGGCAGAAAAAAACAAAACATCTATTTATAGTGATATCTTTTCAGATTATCAAAGATAATATTGCCTTTGCAGGCTGTTAAGAAAAGAGAGAAAACGGAAATTATTACTCGACAATACATGAAACTAGTAGAACTACTGTAACGAGGTAGTTCCATGATATCCCTTAAGCCTATGTACCTAATGGCTCTAGACTTTAACAACGGAGTTATATTGTCTAGGTTATCTTAGGCACAATTCGGTTCCTGGCTGACATGTATCACATCCTTTCCTACCTTCAGTTTCCTGCTCTACCTTCCCCTAATAATGTTAAATAGTTTTGCAATTCTATCCGGATGCATCCATTCTCTGTTCAATAACTTTACAATTGTACACAACTGATTTTCTTTCTCAATTTTCTTTACATCCTCATCGTCTATGAATTTTTCTCGGATTTCCTTTGTCATAGGGCAATCTTTTATAAAGTGTGCCCATCCCATCTCTTTAGAGCATATTAAACATTTATTTTCATCCCTGTTCCTTCTATATGCTTTATTTTTATGTATCCCCATTAACCACCATATTATACCCCTCGTTCTCTTTTTTGTTATAAACTCTACATTTATTCTCATTCTCCCATTTATATTACAAAATTCTTCTAATGACCTCTTACTTCTACATTGTGCATCAATGTCTTGTTTTTCAATATCCTTAATTCTTAGAACTATTTTTTTTACATATTTTCCACTTCTCTATACATTCTTTTTCCCAGTAACATCCTATTCCAATCGTTTCTAAAATATTCCGTACCCTATCCACCCAGTATCCTTGGTTCTGATGTTTCATTTGGTGTTGATATGCTATCTGTAAAATTTCGCCCCCTTCTCGCAACTTCATTCTCAACCAATACTTTATTATCCTTTTAATAATGTCCACTCGCAGACTTATATCTTTGCACATCATTCTCACTCCACAATTAGCTGTACAACTGGGTAGACCCATAATTATTTTCCCAAATCTACTCGTAATTGTATCAAGTGAATCAACCCTTTCTTCAACTCCCCAAATTTCCGCTCCGTACAACACTCTAGATTTAACTACTGCATTAAAACATTTTTATACACTCTGTAGTCTGTGTTGGGCATCTTCTTCTCCAGTATGCTAATGGCTGACAGTGCACTCATGCCTTTTAGCTTTGATCTTTTTATTTGCTCTGACCATTTTCCATTCCCACTTAAAATCATACCCAAGTATTCTACTTTCTTGACAACTTCTAACCTCGTCTCGCCCATCCACCATTTTTCATTCTTTGACAATTTATGTCCTTTTTTGCACACCATTACCTTGGTTTTCTGTACAATGATTTTTAAATTCCATTCTACCACCACATTTATACTACCCTGCTCGAAGCCTTTCGATTGAAAGATATCATTTATAAAGAGTAGAAACAGTACTGGTGACAAACAACCCTGTTTTAATCCTACATTAGAGAATATTTCTACAAATACTACGCCCTCCTTAGTTTTTATTGCGCACCTTACTTCTGAATATACACTGACTGACAGAGCAAATGCAACACCAAGAAGGAGTGGTTTGAAAGGGATGAAAGTTGGGGAAAAACAGAGACGGCACGGACGAATAATTGATGTTTATTTCAAACCGATATGCAGGTTACACAATGCGCACGGCATCGACTCAGTAGGATGTAGGACCACCGCGAGCGGCGATGCACGCAGAAACACGTTGAGGTACAGAGTCAATAAGAGTGCGGATGGTGTCCTGAGGGATGGTCCTCCATTCTCTGTCAACCATTTGCCACAGTTGGTCGTCCGTACGAGGCTGGGGCAGAGTTTGCAAACGGCGTCCAATGAGATCCCACACGTGTTCGATTGGTGAGAGATCCGGAGAGTACGCTGGCCACGGAAGCATCTGTACACCTCGTAGAGCCTGTTGGGAGATGCGAGCAGTGTGTGGGCGGGCATTATCCTGCTGAAACAGAGCATTGGGCAGCCCCTGAAGGTACGGGAGTGCCACCGGCCGCAGCACATGCTGCACGTAGCGGTGGGCATTTAACGTGCCTTGAATACGCACTAGAGGTGACGTGGAATCATACGCAATAGCGCCCCAAACCATGATGCCGCGTTGTCTAGCGGTAGGGCGCTCCACAGTTACTGCCGGATTTGACCTTTCTCCACGCCGACGCCACACTCGTCTGCGGTGACTATCACTGACAGAACAGAAGCGTGACTCATCAGAGAACACGACGTTCCGCCATTCCCTCATCCAAGTCGCTCTAGCCCGGCACCATGCCAGGCGTGCACGTCTATGCTGTGGAGTCAATGGTAGTCTTCTGAGCGGACGCCGGGAGTGCAGGCCTCCTTCAACCAATCGACGGGAAATTGTTCTGGTCGATATTGGAACAGCCAGGGTGTCTTGCACATGCTGAAGAATGGCGGTTGACGTGGCGTGCGGGGCTGCCACCGCTTGGCGGCGGATGCGCCGATCCTCGCGTGCTGACGTCACTCGGGCTCCGCCTGGACCCCTCGCACGTGCCACATGTCCCTGCGCCAACCATCTTCGCCACAGGCGCTGCACCGTGGACACATCCCTATGGGTATCGGCTGCGATTTGACGAAGCGACCAACCTGCCCTTCTCAGCCCGATCACCATACCCCTCGTAAAGTCGTCTGTCTGCTGGAAATGCCTCCGTTGACGGCGGCCTGGCATTCTTAGCTATACACGTGTCCTGTGGCACACGACAACACGTTCTACAATGACTGTCGGCTGAGAAATCACGGTACGAAGTGGGCCATTCGCCAACGCCGTGTCCCATTTATCGTTCGCTACGTGCGCAGCACAGCGGCGCATTTCACATCATGAGCATACCTCAGTGACGTCAGTCTACCCTGCAATTGGCATAAAGTTCTGACCACTCCTTCTTGGTGTTGCATTTGCTCTGTCAGTCAGTGTATATTTTCAACCGCTGTTATCATCTTCTGGGACACCCCTATCCCTCTCATCTTGGCCACGACCGCCCCTCTGCTCACAGAATCAAATGCTTTCTCCAAATCAATAGTAGTAATGTATACTTTTCCTCCTTTCTTTTTTACATACTTATCTATTATTGTTTTCACTACAAAAATATTATCTGTTGTCCTCATCCTTTCTCTAAAACCTGCTTGCAGCCTCTCCAGAATCAATTCCCCCTCTGCCCACTTCATTATCCTTTTTGCTAACACACCTGTATATATTTTACTTAATGTATCTAGCATCGTTATACCCCTGTAGTTGTTAGGGTTATTTTTATCTCCCTTCTTATAGATTGGGCAGATCACTCCCTCTTGCCAAGATTTTGGGAACTCACCTCCTTCAAATATTTTGTTAAATAGTTTCGCCATACATTCTAGGATATCCTTATTCTGCGCCAGCTGCTTCCAAAATTCGTTAGTGATACCCGAAATCGCTCCTGATTTGCCTTTCCCTAGTACCTCCCTTATTTCTTCTTTCGATATTTCCTTGTCTAATGCCGGCACAGTACACCCTAGCCCTACCGATATACCGGTATCGTTTAATCTCGGTCTCCACATATCTTCAGCCTCTAATAGTTTCGTATAGTGCTCCACCCAGATTGCCTGACTTATTATCGTCTGCCGCGGCAGCTTCCGCTTTCCACAAATCCCCTTAATGGTACTCCATACTTTTCCACTATCATTCTGTTTTGCATTGCTATTTAATTCGACAACTCTCTGCTCCTGCCATTCGGACTTAGTTGCATACAGTAATTCCCTATATTCTCTTCTCAAGTTACAGAATCCCATCCTATGGTTTTCTCCCCCATGCTTTCGAAACTCCTTCAATGCTTTAATCACTTCATACTTTTTATGCCTGCATTCGTCATTGTACCAGCCTTTTCCTATTATATTCTGCCCCTCCTTTATCCTCATCTTCTCCCCTGCCATCTTTACAGAATTTTCAATTATTTTAACTGCTGTACTCGTTTGGTTAATCTCGATCATTGAATCTATTCCAGCTTTCACTATCTGTCCTATTTCTCCATCATAACAATTCATAAACTCTGTTTTTAGCTCCTCTCTCCACCTATATTTAGCGACTATCGTTTATTTGTATTTTATCATATTGCTTGTTGGTGTCTTACCCTCTCTAACTTTTATTCTGACAATATTTGGGAGATGATGTGACTCACCCCATTCCTTAACCTCCATACTTTTAATCACAGGCAACGCATTCCTGGAGCATAACGCCAAGTCTATGCTACTACCCCCTGTTTCCATTATGTATGTCAGGTTCCCTAATTCGTCGCCATGCCACCATCCATTCAAAATATATAGTTCTATCGTACCACATAGCTCTAGCAACTTTTCTCCATTTTTATTACAACCCTTATCCTGGCTCACTCTCTTTTTTACATAAACAGCTTCTGTCTCCTTGTCGTACACGGGCTTCTGGTCTGCAACACTCGCATTGAAATCTCCCATTCTTAGAATGCCTGTATCCTCAAAAAATATTTTGTACTCTATTGATTTCTAATGCCAACTCATCAAAGAAATCCCTTTTCGCAAATGGCGAGGATTCAGGAGGGTTGTAGACAAAACCAATACATAAGTCTGACTCATTCTCATCATACATCTTTATTCTGACCCACATCATTTCCTCCATTTCTGATTCTATCTGAATTATTCTAGCTTGCAAATCCTCCCTAACCATCACCATTATCCCACCCGGGTATCTGCCCCTTTCGGTTCGTCTCTCTTTTGACTTATAGTAGACTGTGAACTCTCCTATTTCTATAATAGTTTTCGGTGGAAACCAGGTTTCCACACATGCGAGAATATGCAAGCTATGTAATAACTCTTTAAAAGCTTCATTCTGTAACTTACTCCTAAGGCCTTCAATATTGATACACCCTACTCTTATCTCTAGTTATGTCTTTCTCCCCTGTCTCTCGCTCTGGCTGATCTTCTTGGACCTCGTAATCCTTGTTACACCTAGATCTTCAGAGGTTTCATCTAGAGTGTTAACACCTTCCTATCGAGGCCACCCTCATTTACATTACCTTTTCTGAGCAAGAAGTCCTTGATACTCACACGTCTGCGTTTCGATGTTGCTTCTTTCATAGAGTCCGCACTCAGCTGCCGCTGAAGGTCGCCTGGACTGCCTTCGCTATTCGTTATCTCAGCATCTGTTACTTCCTTTCTCTGTCCTTGTTGCTTCGCTAGCTGGTTGTCCTCACTGCTACGCATTCTGCTGGTCTCAGCTGCCACGTACGTTCACCTTCCTCCTCGGCCAATGTACTCGCTGTATTGTACATATTCTTTAGCTGCTCTACCCCCCAAGTCCTCGTCCAGTTGCTGTCCCCCACCACTAATTTGTTGCGCCTTATGTAGGCCCTTAATCCTTCACGTCTAGCTTTCCCTAGGTGAAACTGTAGCATTTTCTGGTTCCTGAGGGCTTCTTTATCCATCTCATGTTTGACCCATATGTTCTCACCTTTCAACCGGCTTGTACTATGCAGAATGTTTCTCACTAGTAGGTTCGATACAAATCTCAATCTCACTGGTCTCTTGCCTTTTGTTTTCCCCATTCTCTGTAGTTCTTCTATATCGGCCTCTCTGCAGCTAATCTTCATCTTCTCGTTAATTAGCTCCAGTACTTTGAATACCAGGTCTTCTTTAGTGTTCTCTGGTAGCCCATACATAAAAATATTTTTCTTTCGGGTTTCCTCTTGTCTTTTTTTCTCCTGCCATCTCAACTCTTTTATCTCTTCCACCATTCTCCTCACCTTATCCCTCAAACTTGATATTTCTTTATTATTTTGGACCGCCCTTTCTGTCACTTTTCCTATCTCCTCTTTCACCACTTCTCGTAGATCACTAGATTGCTCACGTAATAACTCTCTCATTTGTTCAGTTTGGACCTTACTAAATTTCCTTATCTTCTCCATGTCTTCCCAACCAACCACATTCTCATGATCAGGTCCAGGGTTCATCTCGACCCCTCCAATAACCAACAACACTGTCATCACTGATGCAGCCATCAAAATTGAGATCAAACTCACCTGCTGTCCGGTTCTGCCACTCATATTGCGTCTCGTATTCCTGCCTCTACCGTGCCAACGACCTATCGTCGCCCGGTACAATTCTATTGAAATCCCCACGTCAGCACTCACTCACTCACTCACTCACTCAACAACCTTCCTCTTCGCTTGCACGATTACAACTCCTTTTACTTTCCACTACACTACATTTCCCTTTCCTACCTTTTCCCTTCCTCCTACTTCCACACATCACAGCAAAAATTCCCTGTTCCTCATCTTCCCTCGGTTGTTCTACCTGCAGTGACTCGTACCAATTTCTCACAGACACCTGTCCTGAATACTTATTCCCAAGAAAGCCGGCGTTGACAAGTGTGAAAACTACCGCAACATTAGTTTAGTATCTCACACCTGCAAAATTCTAACACGTATTATTGGCAGAAGAATGGAAAGACAAGTTGAAACCGTGTTGGGAGAAGATCAATTTGGCTTCAGAAGAAATGTAAGAACACGTGAAGCAATCCTGACTTTATGCCTGATCTTAAGAGGATCGAATTAAGAAGGGCAAGCTCACATACATGGCATTCGTAGATCTAGAAAAGGCATTTGATAATGTTGATTGGACGAAGCTATTTGAAATTCTGAAGGTGATCGGGATCAGATACTGAGAAAGAATAAATTATCTACAATCTATATAAAAATCAGTCTGCAGTGATAAGAATTGAGGGCTATGAAAAAGAAGCAGCAATATAGAAAGGTATGAGGCAAGGCTTCAGTTTGTCCCCCTCCTTTTCAATGTTTATATAGAACAGGCAGCAAAGGAAGTCAAAGAGGAATTTGGGAAGGGAATCACAATCCAAGGAGAGGAAATCAAAACTCAGATTTGCTGATGAGTTTGTCATTTTATGTGAGACTGCAGAAGATCTGGAGAAATTGCTGAATGGTATGGATGGAGTCTTGGGTGAGGAGTACAAGATGAAAATGTAAGTCCAAAACAAAAGGAATGTAGTGCAGTCGTACAAAGTCTGGTGATGCAGGAAATATTAGATAAGGAAATTAAGTCTTAAAGAAAGTAGATGAATACTGTTAGTTCGGTAGTAAAATAACTAGCGATGGCAGAAGTAAGGAGGACATAAAATGCAGGCTAGCACAAGCAAGGAAGGCCTTTCTTAAGAAAAGAAATTTGCTCACTTTTAACCTTGATATAGGAATTAGAAAAATCTTTTTTTAAGACTTTCGTTTGGAGCGTGGCAATGTATGTAAGTGAAACATGGACGATAATACGCTCAAAAAGAGAATAGAAGCTTTTAAAAGTAGTGTTACAGAAAAATGCTGAAGGTGAGATGAATAGATCGAATTACGAATGAAGAGATATTGAATCGAATTAGTGAGAGGAGTTTGTTGTGGCTAAATTTGACGAAAATAAGAGATAGAATGATAGGACACATCTTAAGACACCCAGGACTTGTGCTGGAGGTTTTTGGGGGAATTGTAGAGGGTATGAATGGTACGGGTAAACCTAAATTCAACAACAGAATTTTAGCAAGGGCCAAATGTCTAGAGATATATTTCCCCTACTAACTACAGAAATTCCCTGTACTACACAATTATTTCACTACAATAAAGTAGATTAGAGCAGATGTAGGATGCAGAAATGAAAAAGGTAGCACAGGATAGGTGGCATGGAAGGCTGCATCAAACCAGTCTATGGACTGATGACTCAAACAACAACAAACGTATTCTTATTATAAAATACTAGGAATAACAGGCTAACTATTAGAAATGCACAAATAAACTAAATACGTATAATTATGGACAAATTACTATTACTTGCAAACAGAAAAGGCAAGCAAAATACTGTCAAATAAGAATAGTTATGCCACGTTTCTAAAATGTAGTGAAGCCTATCCTAATTTCAACAATAGAATTTTAGCAAGAGCCCAATGTCTTAAGAGATATATTTCCCCTAGAACCTACAGAAATTTCCTGTACTACACAATTATTTCGCTACAATAAAATAAGCACGCAAATTTCTACTACTACAAAACACTGCAATAATACTAAACTGCGTTCAAACGTATTGAAATTACATAAGGTTATCAGGCCTACTACGTGGAAACAGAAATGAAAATTTCCATTAAATGTTGAAATTCGGAAGAACTGATCAAGGATCACACAATAAAGCTAAATACACACACAGATTATTATTATTACTATTTGATCCTACTATGCTCTAATACAAAATGTAAACTGCTGTTAGTTAAATGCTGAAATATCGAAAGGGGTTACCGTACACGAGAATAACATACGAGTATTAGGGGTAAGATACTGTCTAATAAAATAACTACCGGTACCAGTACACTACAATTCTCAATATCACTTAGACTTATTTTCTTTGTAACAGGTTAAGCGAAATAATACAGCTGGAATTAAAACTACCTGATAGGCCCTACTTTTTCGGTTTATTTATTTAGTACCTATGCACTAACAGAAGAGAGATTTTACCCTATTAGACAAATACTATGCAATGATACACAAAGTACGATAAGCACGTGTAGTATTCTAATTATAACAGTTTAAGTGAACATATAGGACTGGCGTTAAAGCTAAATAATTGGTACAAGATACTAATTCTAAACTGCCTTTACATTTAACCTAATTACAAATACCATAATTGAGACATCTTTTCTGTCTATTATCCTGGGCTGTGAAACCATTAACGTAACCATTATTGTTATATGATTGAAGCCAACCATCCATGGCAATGAACCCAAACCAAGTAGTCAGAAAGCTTCACTGAAAGGTTTCTGCCATAGCAGTGATAAATAAATGATCAAGAAAACAAACAAATAAATAATTATAATAATGTTATTGGCTTATGTCCCACTAATTACTATTTCGGTTTTCGGAGATGCCAAGGTGCCGGAATGTTGTCCCGCAGGAGTTCTTTTACGTGCCAGTAAATCTACTGACACGAGGCTGGCGTATTTGAGCACCTTCAAATACCACCGAACTGAGCCAGGATCGAACCTGCAAAGTTGGGGTCAGAGAGCCAGCGCCTCAACCGTGTGAGCCACTCAGCCCGGGTTAAAACAAATAAATAGTGTGTAAAATTGTATATATACATAAAGTCATTTCTCACGGTTCATTTCTTTCAATCAACGAACTGATTGATCAGTTTCAATAATAATTTCATTCACTCACTCATGTACTCACAAAGCCCGGCTGGTGGCCATGATCATTAAGGTGTTGAAGTCTACACGGTCTGACACCAAGGTTAGCCGGTTCGAGTCCCGTTGATCGAAAAAAAGTGTCAACATAATTTTGGCCGGTAGGGTAGGAGAGGTGGTGGTATACAATTTCTAATCACTAGATTGCGTACCAAAAGCCTCGATTATATTCCAAACCTCTCCGCAGTGCTCATATACAGTAACGCTGTTGATAGTGATTCGTCCGTCGCATGGGGACGTTAAGTCTTGAGCAGATCCCTTGGTGCTATTCGACAGGAGTAGGCTACGTGCCAGCACCAGGTTTCACCCTCCTCCTTCGTAGTATCATACAACACGTCATTCATTTCATCTCATGAAGCTGTCGTGGTGGGTTTTTATGACCAGAAGCCCTTCCTGACGTCAACCTCATACCTGACCCTGTAGAGAAACGGGACAAGGGTCGGACAAACAACTCATGTACTCACAAACCATTTTTCCTTACACTCTATCAAGTCAGTCGTTCATCTGTCATTCATGAAACATTGTTTTTTCTTTACAAATAATTTAAATTCATTGAATTTATATTGCAACATTGATTTTTTAAATATTTAATTATCTTCATAATTTTTACTGTGCTGTAATGTTCTTAAATGAAATAGAGGACTATGAGTCCTAACTTTGACACTGCTAAAGTCAAACAAACAAACAAACAAACAAACAAACAAACAAACAAACAAACAACGCCCAATGATCTAAGGGACACCCTATCTGAACCGGTATTTTAAAATAATGTTGGCAGCAATACTTGGACGGATCAAGTTGAGTGTAAATGCATAAATCCTGTTTTTCCGTTTGTTATTTCATTTCACGTGTCACTAAGTTTTACCAAATTTGTTTTTATTGATGCTTTAGGACAATTTTCTTTGTTTCTTCTTCCTTTCCTTTGATGTGCTTTTGTAACTATGTATACAGTTTAGTATTATAGTGTGTGTGTGTGCTTAATATGTGTAATAATAATAATGTTATTTGCTTTCCGTCCCACTAACTACTTTTTAAGGTCTTCGGAGACGCCGAGGTGCCGGAATTTAGTCCCGCAGGAGTTCTTTTACGTGCCAGTAAATCTACCGACACGGGGCTGTCATATTTGAGCACCTTCAAATACCACCGGACTGAGCCAGGATCGAACCTGCCAAGTTGGGGTTAGAAGGCCAGCGCCTTAACCGTCTGAGCCACTCAGCCCGGCCTTAATATGTGTAATACATTGTTAAATTGTATGTTTATTATAAGACATGGTTTGGCAGAATAACAGGCTTCATAGCCTATTTCAGATGAGGCAAGATTTGCAATCAACTGTCAGCAAGTACCATAGCTTTGCGGAACACCAACAAAATCCATTCTGGAAGGCAAAGGTATGAGTGTAGGGTGAAAAAAACCCTATCTCCTCCTCCTCTCTGAACTGAATGGTCTGCAACTGATAAGCAGAGGGATATTTTCAAAGAAAGATCAGGTTAGTTTGTTCGGCTATTGTTGTAATGGAAAGGAGGCTTTTTAAATGGGAGGTGGAACAATGGTAAATTTGCTTCTCTGCACAGTGCTGCACTCTCTGCAGATCCTCATGTTCTTAGTTATCATAGGATGCCAAGCAAAGAAGACAATACATTAGAACAGGCCGTACCTTGCAAAGGTATACTAACCTTATAGCTCTAGCACTGAGGTCTCTTAAATTTCTAAATACAAACCCAAGGATTTTCGATGCCTTTCACCTTGCCGTTTTTACACTGTACATTCACAGACAGAGGTGCCAACCTTTGAAGAGGATTATCAGTAATCTCCCTCTGCCCCCAAGAACAATTTTGAGTAAAATCCAAAGCATGCTCCTTCCTTCACGATAATGACAGCCCTTTTGCCCTTCCTTCTTGGAATCTATTCAAAAGTGTATCATATTACACAATAACATTTGCACACAACCCATTAGAGTTCTGTGATAAAACATTCCTTGTAGCTTGTTTCTCACGGAGCAGCTGCTTTTCAGTGTAGGTTTTCTTGAAGCATCCTTCCCACTGTGATGACATTTTCGTCTTCTGAGCCATTACATGTTATGAGTCTCATGATGATAGCCGTATTGGAGTACAGAATGTAAAATTTTCAAACAAATTTATTAAAAAACCACCATTCCAATACTTTACAGTCCTTAAATTTAAGATACAAATGTTACATGTGGGACATGTTTCGCTTAGGCTTTGTAAGCATCTTCAGCCATACTTGATCTAAAGCTAAGTCAGGGCCCCGAACTGGCTTCCTTATCAAAGTATAATACATGTTTTAATACAAGATAAAACAGTCATAAAAATCTAGTCTGTGGAGAAAATAATGCTTAAATGCAACTAAAATTCAATAATGAACTTGTCATAGTATTATATGTACATGGAATGAATACTAGTGTTTGTCTAAAAAAGTACAAGTTGGGTATTTGCAGAACGAGACATAGTCATCATGATCTGACTTACATTTGGATTGTACAAATTATTTGACATTAATGAAGCGTGGATTAATGAAAATATCGAAAAATAAATCTTCGAACGTTGTTGATTGAGAATCAGGTACATAGAATTACAATAGAGTTGTTAACTCCAAGTGGTTGTGTGATAAGATCGAAAGGCGCTTGAAGCATCAGAATAGAAGGTTGCGTCTCTTTCTAGAGTAATCTTTGTAATAGATTGTAGTCGTGAGCTGTCTAGCGTAGATTCAACAAATAGGGTGTTCGATAAAGCCTTAGATGTGGAAGAATTCGGAATGTAGCGCATGTTGAAAACTGAAATGTGTAAGAAAATAAATGTAAGTTTTGAAACATAGAGAATATTCTATTAATGAGTGGAAGTTTAACAACGCTTACCCCTAGTGTTGACAGAGAGGTGACTAGCCTTGTTGTTTGAGACGATCTGGCAGTTGTTATTCTACTGCTACGTGTATTGTAGGGGTGTGTCTGTGAGGGCAGAGAATGAGCCAGGAGAGGGGAGGTAGGCGGAGCATTGAGGACATTAGGAGTAGGTGGAGGGGATGTGGCGTGAATCGGTGACTTGGGAGTGGCTACTATTGCGTTAGGAAAATTGCTGATGTGTTTATAATTAAATATTTTCATGAAATTATTTGTATTTATGGTGAAGGCTGTGAGTAATTTAGGGATTTGTTCAATTAAGGGGCTATTTGTGTCAAGAATATCGTTTAGATTACTATTAATGTTATAATGCTGGTCTAGAAGAATGTAAGCGTTTTCAAACTCGGTCATCACTTAAGTCTTGTTGACGTGTTTTATAATATGAAGGTCTTGTTCAATCGTGGTAAAGTTATGGCCAGTATCCTTCATATGATTGCTCATAGCGGAATATTTTCTACGTTTTGAAGCATTGTAATGTTCCAAATATTTAGTTTTGAAACTGCATCCGGTTTGTCCTATGTACGTAAAGTTACATTGGGCGCATTTGAGTCCATAAATTCCGGAGTTCGAAAATTTATTGTGTACTGAATTTACAGTATTGGAGTTAAAAATATATTACGATTCGTGTTACGAGTTTTATACGCGATTTTGACTCATATTTCTTTAGCGGATTGGTTATACGGTATATAGCCGGGTTAGTAAAGGTAAAAGCAGCAAAACTTGTTTTTTCGGGTTTTTCGGGAGTTAATTTTGAAGCGACTTTTAGTTTGATTTTACCTACAATTTTACTGACCATATCTGGTTTGTAGCTGTTGAGTTCAGCTAAATCTTTAATGCAACCAAATTCTTTCTGTTAGCATTAGAAAGTGGGATTTTTAGAGCCCTGTGAATTAAACTGTAAAAAGTGGCCTGCTTATGAGAATGTGGATGCAAAGAATCATTCTTTATAGTCAACGGAGCAGACGAAGGTTTCCTGTAAATTTGGAATAAAAATTTATCCTTAGCCCTTGTTAAATTTAAATCCAGGAAATTCAAAGAATTATTGGATTCATCTTCTTTAGTGAATTTGATATTATTGTCAAGGACATTGAGGTACTTTTAATATATTATCACTGTTATCCTGATGTTTGTTCATGATAATGAATGTGTTGTCTACAAATCTCAGCCACAATTGAAGACCATTGATTCTGTTAATTATCTTATTCGTTTCTATACTGCTAATAATAAGAGTTGGTGTCTGACATTTCTTAGAGGGAGGGCCGTTTACTGCCTGCCGTGGCGGGATAAAGGGAGTGGCTGTGTGGTTGCCATGGAAACGAAGGTGGGGCGACTGCGGTTGCCATGGAGATAACACTTCAGGGCAGCTCGTCTTGCTGGGAGTTGCCAAACCTGTCACTGTCACTGATAAGAACCTGATTGTTTGTATAAGAGTGATCGCAAATGGGACGACACCGCCTGGCCAGGTAGTCTACAACAGATCACAGCGGTCAGAATGAAGGAGGGAACAAGTGAGCCAGAAGCGAGGGGTAAGAGTATGTGGAAAGGAATGTTGGTATGTGGCAACATCGTGAAATGGCACGTGCAGTGCTCCTCCCTCCAACCTTACCTGTCAGACGCCAACTTTTATTATTAGCAGTATAGGTTGTCCATAAAAATATTGGCAAGTATACCCAAAACTGGGTCGCCCATTGCAAGGCCTTTTGATGGTAGATTTTGTCGTTAAAAGTGAAAAAGTTCCGAATTCTCCCACATCTAAGACTTTATTTAACACCCTATTTTTTGAATCTACGCTAGACAGCTCACGACTACAATCTATTACAAAGATTATTCTAGAAATAGACACAACCTTCTATTCTGATGCTTCAAGCGCCTTTTGACCTTATCACACAACCACTTGGAGTTAACAACTCTACTGTAATTCTACGTACCTGATTCTCAACCAGCAACATTCGAAGATTTATTTTTTGATATTTTAATTAATCCACGCTGCATTAATATAAAATAATTTGTACAATCCAAATGTATGTCAGATCATTATGACTATGTCTCGTTCTACAAATAACCAACTTGTACTTTTTTAGACAAACACTAGTAATCATTCCATGTACATATAATACTATGACAAGTTCATTATTGAATTTTAGTTGCATTTAAGCATCATATTCTCCACAGACTAGATTTTTATGACTGTTTTATCTTGTATTAAGCATGTATTATACTTTGATAAGGAAGCCAGTTCGGGGCCCTGACTTAGCTTTAGATTAAGTATGGCTGAAGATGCTTACAAAGCCTAAGCGAAACATGTCCCATTTTATCATATATGTAATATTTGTATCTCAAATTTAAGGATTGTAAAGTATTGGAATGGTGGTTTTTTAATAAGTTTGTTTGAAACTTTTACATTCTGAACCATTAGCGATTCCAGTGCAGATGTGCTTAATGTAGGCCTCACTTCTTTCTCAATCTTTCTGTCAAGTGTCAGGTACTCATAACACAGCAAATACAACATTACTAGAGTTTGTGGTTTTTAGCATTTGCGATAATGCGAAATATGATATAGATGTTGATTCTAGGGAGCCTGAAATATTTGTCCCATATGAGTAAATTTATAATACCAATATAAATGGTCCGTTATTGGACATTATAAATTTTCCAGCTGGTTTTTAGCAATTTAGAATTAGTGATAAAATGCAAAATTGGTTCAAAATGTGAAATTATACAATTTATGCAAAATATTCGATTTTATGCGAATTAACATATTTAAAAAGATGCATTTTCTTAAAAATAAGATATAGGCTATGTTATTTATTTCAGGAGAAATAATTATTACGGCCTTAAATCTTTCATTGTGTGGAATATTTTTCAACAGTCAAAGAGAAGTGCAAAGATCAACCAATCAAACATCTTAATAACAATTTCAAGCAGATGCGTTCATTCACTTTGTGTTGACCCTTGATCATAGTTACGGTATTCTTGACATAGGTGTTGAGCGCTAATTCTGTTTTAAAGTACGGTAGTGATTTATTGTCTATTAGCCATGGGTAGAAGCGAAATGACGATCAAACAGCGCGAACATTTTTATGTAAGTGATACAGATATATTGATGTACCAACTTTGCAATCAAATTATTCCTATTTTCAACCAATTTGCTACAAAACGCTAAATTTGGAAATCAAAACGCTAAATCTCTGATTTTTAAATGCTATAAACCACAAACTCTAAAAATTACTGAAGGATTTATTCACAATTTAATTCACAATTAATTTTACAATGCTTATGGGTAGCAAAAGGAAGTCACGATTCGAGTAAGTATCGTTGCCAACTCACAAGCATTGAAACGAGGATGATTTAGGAGAAAGGCTCAAAACGATTGAACACTTTTCCTTCTTTTCTTTTTTCCATAGAAAATAATTTTTTTGTGATTATTATTTATTATACAGTACATAGTCACATAACTTGGAAAAGTAACATTAACAGTTTCTAGGAACTACCTAAATTAATGGAGTAATATTATAACAGATTATCATTGGTATTTTTAATGATTAATATTATCTAGCCTATCTGCATCACCTAACAATAGCTCTAAATCATAGCTGTAATTCATACACTAACATTCATACAAGCTGATCACATATTTAAGAGGAAGTCTCGACAGGACTGTTAAAATGAGACTACTGAAGTGCTATTATGTATACTGACAGGGAGTGTATTCCATAGCCTTGCCCCAGACACTAGGAAAGAGTGGCTGTATACAGTTGAGTGATTAACCAGTATCATAAGGGTAGAAGTCGATCTGGTATTATGCGAGGATAGGTATTCAGGTGTAGATTACATTTCTTAGTTGATCGATTTTCAGCCAGGATAGCTTCTCATGATAAGGGGAAACGTGTGTCCTAAAGTTCAAAGAAAATATAAATCGTTGCAAGAGGTCATTGCCCTTTGAAGTTTCATAGTTTGTTCTGCAGTTGCATCGGTTAATACAACATCATAGTAATAAATTATTGGAAAAAAGAGAGTTTGAATAAGTTTTATTTTCATGCTGTGTGGAAGAATGGATTGTTTCATTTTTAGTGGGTGAAGAGATGCATATACCTTTCTGCAGACACTTGTTATATGGTCATTCCAGTTTAACGTGTCATTCATGACAACGCCTAGGTTTTTTACAGACTTCTGAAAAGATATAGCTTCACCACAGAAATTGTATTAGGCTGTTGATACTCCAATTAGGTTGTTGTGTGATGTTTAAAAGCCTAGATTATCCTATTATGATTGCTTGCATTTTCTTCGGGTTAATTAATAGGCAGTTCTCTTTAGCATATGAGCTAACTGAATTTAAAGTCGAGTTCATATGGTGGCTTGCTTTGTCAATGTCGGGGACTGTAAAGAGTGAGTATATCTCAGCATAAAGATGATAATGTCAGCTTTTCTGCAATAATTTCCCCTTTGATCGTAATTCCGTAATCGTAAGGTGAAATCCACAATAATTACGAACAATCTGTAATAGTTGGCACCTCTGCATAGATAGTTATTTCTAGGAGTTTAATGCTAGTGAACAGCAGAATGACACTTTTCATGAGTTTATAACAGTATCAAAATGATTTTTGGACCAACTCATTCATAATATTACATTTATTTTCATTGGGTAACTCGCACATTGGCATATTCTATACATCCACTTCTAGACCAAAGGCATCCGCTTTCTAATCCATGTGTTGGAGAAATGGAGATGACAAGAAAACATGATCATGGAGGTAATCTATTCTGTCTCCACTTTGTCAAGCATAAATTTCACTCACCTTTGATATGAACCTCAGTTGCAGCAATGTTAAGTTGATATACAACTATGCAAGAAATAGAGGGGACAATGTTATAAAGTTG